>NC_140638.1:4016153-4714903 GCF_057382275.1 Copadichromis virginalis
ACACACACACACACACAGTTTTATGAGACACCATAATGACCATTTAATCAAATATGACAAACACAAAAACGTGTTTTTGTGTTTGTCATATTGATGTTTTATGTTTTATATATTGATGTTTTTTATATATTGATGTTTCATATATTCCCCTTGAGCCTGTGAATTAAAAATAATCTTGATGTTTGTGTAGGCCCTCGGTCATCTTACGCATGTTAGTGTTAAAAACTTGAAAAAAGGTGAGGTTTTGATAAGTTAAATACCGGTAAGTCCAATCACATTAATTTAAGCTCTTAAGACGTCTTTCTTGATATCACACACTCCGTGCAGTAGGAGGCGCCACATGTCGTTAACTCTGGATTCATGCATGCCAGGAACAGAATAAGTGCTGCAGTTTCGGATCCCGCGGAGCCATAGAGGAGCTCATAACGTGAAACGAGGCAACTGAGGAAAAAATTTAAACCCGAACATGCAGGTAAGACTTATACGTTTTTCAATGCTCTCTGTGTTAATAACTTGCAATGTAAACTTCACAGTTAATTAGCCAAGAGTGTACAAAGAGCACATGAATTTAAGAGTATAAACTGTGTGGCTAGCGGTCAGTGTACCTGCTACGGTGCTGCTAACTTGTGAAATTCAAGTCGCACAGGTGTTCATGGCTTAGTTAACGTAAGCAGAGTTACACGGAGCCTTTATAACTAAGAAGTATGTCGCATTGTTATTTATATGCTGAGAATATCTGTTAAAAGGCATATAGCCTTCTGTAGGCTATATGCCTGTTTTATGTTCTTGTCTTTGCATATGTCACGATAACTGAAAAAAATGAAAAAGAAAAAAACGGCTAATTTTTAACAAACCAGTAAAATTGGTTTATTTCACAGATATTAAAAAAAATGTTTATGGTGATTTCTTTGTCACCTTTGCTAATGTTTAACTGACAGCTTAGCTAAAGAAGTGCCTGCTAACGGCAGAATTCGGTTTTTATAACCAGAGGTTTTAGGTACTTATTATTTGTTCGTGCTGGGTTTTTTTTAATATATATAATAACATCAATTATGGAGTTGTGTTATTGATTTGGGTCTACATATTTCGATTTAAGAGATTAACTGTGCGTTTAAATCAATAATACTCACCTACCTTTTGCAGTTACGTTTTAGACGTCAAATAACAGCCAACGGTCTGATGTTCTAGAAGGAATCTGCTCGCGACCATCAAAGTGCGTGATGCGCTCGAGACAAAAGCCGTTTATTTCGATATACTTAGTGTGTAGAGGGGTGTCTACTCATAAGACAAACAGTCAGCTGGTTAAAAACTTTCATCATTGTTAACAATATTACAGAGGCACTGCCAGCTCATATTAATGTCATCAAGAGTCACCATGAACTGTATCTAGCAGATGTTTTGTGCCTAACATCTGCAGCTGTTACTTTTCAGCTCAACACCCCCCCCCCCCCCCCCCCCCCCCAATATTAGAATTCACCTTGCATTTTCAGGAAATAACAAGCAAGTACCTTGTAACTAACCTATAGATTGTATTATCTGTCAGGAACAGGAGGAAAGACCCAACTTTTGAAATTGCTTATGTGGCCACTTTTTTGACAGCTGGAACATAAAGAACACATTGTTGTGTAGAACAAGTCCTTAAGACCCTCACGGTTCAAATTGTATTTTCATTGCCTTGGGTTTAGAAGCAGTATTTCAAAAGGTGCACCGATGCAAATTTGACAGGGATTTGCCACAGAGAAACATAATGTCAGTAGTTACTACAGGCATATTGGATAGAGCATTTTGATTGGCCCGATAAATTCAAACTTATTTTCCATTGGTAGAATTGTCTTCACCAGACAAATGGTTTAAATCAGGGCAGCTGGAGTTGATTGACGACTTTAAGATTCATGATCTAGATCTTTTTAGTAATTTCTATACTTCTAAACAATGTTAAAAAACCAAAACAATATTTAACAGTTGACTAAAAAAACCCACCCTGCATTACAGTATAATGTTTAAATTTGAGAAAATACAATGACATGAGTATTAAACAGAAATGTATTAAGTGTGGCATAAATAATATCAGTGAGATTATGATTTTATTTATTACAGAAATACAGTAATGACAGTTTATACTATATTTGGAATGATATATGTATATTGTTTAATTGTAACAAAATGTTATTGAGCCTGTTTTTATTTAGCTATCATTAGGAATTTACAGTTATATCTCTAGACACAAAAATAAGTATAATTTTTATAAGCTGTACTCTAACATGTTATGTGCAATTATCAGGTTGGGTCTGTGTCAATACACATTTCTAACTTGTTTTTTATATATATATATATATATATATATATATAGATAGATAGATAGATAGATAGATAGATAGTATGCATTTGCATTAGTTTCAATTTGTAGAAATAATACCAAGTGTTATTTGGTTAATCTGTGGTTATGTTCATAGTATCTTTTTTCTGTTTTCCACACTTCACAGAACCAGGATCGCAGAGTTCAGGGGTGTCAGGAAAAACCTTCAACCAAACAACTGACAGTATTATGAGCGGATGGCCCAAGCTGTACACAGAAAAATAAGAAGAAGACAAGAACCTGAACTTCATGGTCAGCATCTAAGAGTATCAAAACACTGCATAACAAACACTGCACTCAAGTAATTTACCAACCCTCACTGTAGGGAGCATGCAGTGCAAAGCCATATGGATGTGTGTGTTTGTTTGGTTTTTTTGTAGATAGTTAGATATCTAACTATCTATCTATCTATTTTAACTTGTACATAGTTAAGATTTGGCTCTCAATGCTCTAAATCCTAAATGAAGCCATCCTTTCTTTCATCATTCTGATATTTTATTTATTTGACTTTTGGGGGTTTTTTTGTTTTGTTTTTTCTTTTAAATGCTTAAAGCCACAGTGTGACCCATACCTTCACTATAATAAATGCCATGCAAGTGCCAAAACTATACAACTTAATACTATTGCAGTAGTATTATACTGTACCATTAGAGCTAATTTCGAAGCATCAGATCTATGCTCACAAGTAAACATCTCATACTTCAAAATTTACTGAAAATAAAGGGACTGATGGCCCATCTATCGATAGATAGTAAGATATCTGTCTTATTATATAGATAGATAGATATTTTATTTTTTGCTTATTACCCTCTTTAAATTGTGAGGCCAAGCTTTCAAATATAACAAATCTGAATAGATTACATACTGCTGCAATAGTGTTATTATATACAGCTTTGGCTCTTGCAAGAAATGCCAATCAGTCACTTTTTGTTTGGCCACGATCAGGTGGTGTTTTTCTTTTTATTTGGGATGTAAGGCTTTAAAATATTATAAATTTAGGAGATTCCTCCCATCAGATAGCAAACTGTACACAGTAATACTACTGCAGCACTGAACTTCTATAAGACACTGACTGTGACATACTGAATTAGATCAGCGACTCACAGATGCATTTACACCAAAGTGGTGGGTGGCCCCAGAAGTTGCCTCACTCGTCCTTCAACTGTTGACTGACCTGGATGGGGCACACTTCTCAGCATACATCTGATGCTTCCAAATTTGCTCATCCAAGAGACTGTTAAGCTGCGTTAGGTGAATGGATTAGTATCATGTTTTAGCTTTCTACAGTTCTTTGTGAATATACAGGTGTTCTTTTATATTAATTGTTCTGATTGTTTTATGTGAATATGGTAGGTAGATCACTTGTTTCTAATAATTTGTTTCCTTAATTTAATTTTGCAAAGTTGAATTAAAACCTCAGAAAGACAGCCTGTTTGTGTAAATCCATTTGTTTCACGTTTCCATAGCAGCTCCTGTAACCGTTTTGGGGAATTTTCTTTTTTCTTAAGAAACTGCAGTGTGAATGCTTGAATATGAATGTATGCACTGAAATGAATTAATTGCTGAATGTTAAGTTAAAAATTCTGAATGAGCTGGAAAATGCAGAATTTTTAACCTGAAAACAAAAGTGCTGAACTTTTGAAAGCTGATGTTCACACAGAAGAAGTTGGAAAAAAGCTAAACATGTTTAAAATGTAAATAATAAAAAGATGAGTAATGACAAAAGAAAATTTAGAGTCAGAAAACCTCTGAATGAATATTAAAAGTTCATATTCTTCTAATTGAAATGAACTTAAAAGATGAACAAACATTCTGCAGAAAATACAAACTTTAATATACAGCATAATGTTTTTCAGACATATACACATGTGTATATCATGTTTAATAGTATTACATACATCAATTTGTTTTGTATGTCATAGAAAATAACATAAAAATCTTAAGTCAGCTTTAACAGCTTCTTTCTGAAAAGGACTAGTAGAATAAATAAAAATAACTAAATTAAATAAGTAAATAAAAATAATAAGGAAGATATGAAATACATGAAAATTCAACTTTTAAAACCACAATCCTGAACCTTTAAATTGTGTTGGTTTCTTAGAACATGGCTGAACAGCTGTTTCTATCGGTCTACTTAATCTTCTGATCTGTCTACACATCGTTTTATTACTCATTCTTCTTTACGTTTTAATGTAAACAGAGTCCACACTGTGGTAAAAGAGAACTGTATAGAGATTTTTGAGTAAACTCAAATGAAAGCCTAAGGTGGTGACACAGTTTAACACATGCAAATAATCAAATAAGCACATTAGTCCTTTTTGTGAACATGGATAAATAAGTATCATTAGTTTACAGCATTGTTCAGCCATGCCGCTAAATGCTTTTTTACACATTGTTTTAACCTGGGCTCAGACACAAAGTCCCAAATTTAGTTAGTCCCTGACTTTGAGTTGTGGTTATGACTAATTATTATACACAAGGCTTTATCTATCTGAACTCTAAGGACACAAATATGAAAAAAAACTATACTTACCAGCTGATACCCCACACTACACACTAGGTGTGCCATGTGACCTGAAACTTTGGTACAAAATCATAATCATTCTGTTAACACTGTTTTTTAACACTGTTTGTGTTGCTGTTCAGCAGTTTAAAATGTTTTAGATTGGATTACATGGAATGAATTTGAATTTTCTTGGGGGGTTTTGTGTGCGTTTTGTTCTTAGCAGATTTTTTCTTCCATACTGTTGAATTCCAGTTACCACATTTCTGGTCATATGACATCCCGAGTGCCCACTTAAAAAAATCCCCACAGTTAATTCAACATTAGAACAAAATAAAAAAATGTTAAATAAATAAAGGTTTGCTCTGTGATGAAATACTAAATAAGCATACATTGTACAGAGCACTAACAATGACAACAATCCTTTAGCCTGTTGATCAGAGAGAGGCAGTCATTATGTCCATTTAAAACCTGTAATCACAGAGCACAACGTTTCTGTGAAACTATGAAGTCCCATATGATCCTCATCATGTCCAGTGACTGCAGAGTGGATCCTCCCTGTCATCCGACCAGTGTTTGATGTGTGGCAAGCAGCACAGAAGCAGGATAGCGGAGGACTTTAAAAGAAGAGCAGAAAACAGGAATATGTAGTTGTAAATGTAAATATCAGTGATACTTGTCTTGTGAAAGGGAATAAAATAATGGAAATGTTAACTTACACACTCATTTAGGGAGGATCTTGACACTGCACAGAGGAGGCACAGTCAGTCTGACAATGATGGTGATCTCCAGGGATGTTTTCCTGCAGCAACATTCTTGCCAACTGGCCATATGATCCAGAGTAGTGGGTTTGTAATGAACAGAAAGGTGTATATGTTAGGTAGTGTGCACTCAGAGCTGGTCCTAAGAAACAAACACATCCTGTAATAAACTGAATACCTGTAGTAGTGCTGCTGCAAATATGAAGCCCTTCTATCATGAGTGGTTTCAAAGAAGGTGTTTTGGAGGCTCAGTCACAGAAACTGTGCAGTCTGTTCAGTCCTGAGTGTCTCAGCTCTGAAGGGGATGGATCACAGAGGGAAACACCTGAGTACAGACATTACAATACACTCTAACACTCCTAAGGTCAAGTGAAAACACAATTTAAACACTTCACAAAGAATGAATACATGTTTTCATGGAAATAATGTCATTAACCCTTTTTGTTGTGAGTAAATCTCACCGGCTGCTTGTGGGACAAGCTAGAAGGAAGACTTATCACAGAATCTCTCCTGTGCTCCAGATGTGAAGTCTCACGCTCTGATCGTATGGTGATGAAGATGGTGATGATGAAGTTTCTCTGATCTGTGGCATTACAGTTTCTAGCTGCTATGTGCTTCACATTGTTGGATTTTACATGTGAAGCTTGGAGAAGACACAGGAGGACTGTGTCTTGCTTAAAAAAAAAAAAAGAAAAAAAAAGGAATCCTAACAGGAAAGGAAACCCCCCCCCCTCAACTCCCACCGTACCCTCCCCCCCCCTCCCACTCAACTCCCCAACCTCACACCATCCAATGTCTATACAAATGTAGGGTATCAGCTGGTAACAGAAAGCAAGTGTAACATATGCACTACATATGTAACACTGCTGAAACATTTCTGGCCAGAAATGTGCAGTTATCAACCCAGACCCACCCTGATGATTGCACTGGCCAGAAACATGATAAAAGCTCATAAAAATTTATGTTTCATAGTAAAATTGGTCCAAAAATATAATCGTATACTTTTGAAAAAGTTTAAAGTTTATAACAAACCAAAATAATAACATTTTTGTAAATAGTATTTCAAAATAGAGGCACACATAAAGTGGCTTAACTGTCATTATTGCTGTAATTAGGTTTGTTTGTTTGTTTGTTTGTTTTTTTAAAAAGCAACCTTTAGTCATTATTGTTCTCTCAGAAACAATGAAGAAGCTGTTGAACATTTATGTGTTGTGTAGGCAATCCTCTGGTCCACCCTCCCTCCCTCCCAGCCACAGTGAGACTGGGGCAGCCTGGCAGGATGTTGAAGCCTGGCTGCAGAGAGGATATGCCTACACTATTCATTTTAAACTGCTATATTTGATTTTTCTGACATTTATAGGTTACTGTTAGTGAATTTTAGATTTTCTGTAATAAATAAAATTGTCATCTTTTACTGATATCATTACTTAATTCATGTAATTGTATTTTATGTAAACAATTCAAACATTATACTGCAATGCAGGGCGTCAACTTTTAAATATCGCTCTACTTTATGTCTGTGAAGGTTCTCAGTCATCCAGGTCATCGTAGTCAAAGGAGCTTGCAAAGAAAAGCGTCTGGACTTCTTTCTGGAGTTCAAGCATCGCTCTACTTTCTTAAGTCATTCAAAAATATAGATATTACTTACTGTATTCAAAGATCTAGATCATGAATCATCACAGGACAATACACAGTATACTGGGTCATGGTAACTATGGTAGGTCTTCATGACTCCAGAATGGAGACATCGATCTGACTGAGAAATGAAAATTAGGTCAAGCAGTGTGTTCTTCTCTGTGGTAGGGGCAGTGATGACCTGTGCGTATCCCCTAGACTCAAACAGCTCCAGGATTGGTTTGTTTGCACTGGATAAAACATTCTCATTAAAATCACCACAAACTATGATGGGATGACAGTCCATGATCTCCAATGAGTCTAATAGGCTTACCAGGTTTTTCAGGAATGGCCTCAGAGTGTAGTCTGGAGGTCTGTATACAACTGCAATCAGAGCACTGACTGGTGCTTCAACCTTTAAAGCCAGAAATTCAAGGTCAGTTACATTATGGATGTACTGTTTTTCATGCACTTGAATGTCACTTTTCACATAAACAGCAACTCCACCACCACTTCTGTTTGCCATCTGGGGAAAGTTTGTGTAGGACAGGTGTCTGTTGCGTTTGAACAAATTGTAATTTTCCAAGTGGAGACTCTCTGCGACAAAAGAGCCCCGCAGGTGTGTTTCTGTTAGGCACAAAACATCTGCTAGACACAATTCATGGTGACTTTTGATGTCATTAATGTGAGCTGGCAGTCCCTCTGTATTATGATGAACAATGGTGAAAACCTCTGACCTGCTCAGTGTTTGCCTCACGTGTAGAAGAGGCATCATGTCATCAAGGTTGGCTTGTCTCATGTTCTCAAGCGCTGCAGTGATTTCTGGGTTGGTGAATATTTTTTTCTCCTCCATATCAAGAAGATACAGTCCACTGAGAGACGTCACTCTACTGACAGCTACGTAGGCCATGCCGGGCTCAAAAATGCTCTTAAGAGAGACAACAGCTGATGTAGTTGTCATACCCTGTACCTTATGTATTGTACATGCAAAGGCCAGCTTCACTGGGAACTGTCTTCGTACCACTCCTTTCTGCTTCAGATTCTCCTCTGCTCTCTCAATGTACACCATGTCGTCTGCTGGTGTGCGGTTATTCTTTCCAGATGTCTCATTATCCATTTTAAGTCCAAGTTTGATGATGTGTTGGTCGTTTTCAGAGTGAACTACTCTAAGTAGTATTCCAAAAGCTCCATTAACCAAACCATTTTGTATGTCAATGTTTCTGGTGAGCATGACACGAGCTCCTTCTGCAACTTTCAGTGTGTCTGGTAACTCGTTTTTACCTCCTTTCAATGGTCTGTCTTGAAGTGCCATTCTGCCAGTTCTAGGATCTTTTCTATAATCATCTGCATGGATGTCAATGATATGAGTGTGGAGCAGAGCCAGTGTTGCAGAGTTGTGTGCATCCACTTCTTTATTAGTTGCAAAAATGTGCAACGCATCAGTTGGACAAAGGCCTGGTTCAGTTATGGCCTGTGACAACAAATTTCTATCTGCTTCGCAAAGCTCATCCAACTTTCCTTTCACACGAATTCTGTTCAGCATCTCTGCAAAGACAACATCATCTTTCTGACGCATAATCTCAGTCAGAGTGATCATCTGAAAATGCTCCCGCCACAGGTCAATCTCAGACGGGTCGTGCACACAGAGAGGTTTAGACTGTCGCACTGGGGGTAGCTGATAGAAGTCTCCGACAGCAATGACTGACATGCCTCCAAAGGGTCTCCGAGTCCCTTTGATCTGTTTGAGTCTTGCATCTACATATGCAAACAGATGTCTTGACACCATAGACACTTCGTCAATGACGATTATTTCAGCATTCAAAAGTTCTGATCTGACTTCATCCAGCTGATTGCCAAGTCCCTGAATGGGAGGTTTTAAGCTTCTAGGCAGCTTGAGAAGAGAATGCAGTGTTGTTCCAGAAATGTTAAAAGCTGCAGTCCCAGTGAAAGCAGTTAACAGGACAGTGGGTTTTGATATGTCAACGTCGTCTGCATATCTGGGCACTTTGCTCAGTATCTTAGATGCTTCTGAGTAGATGCATTTGATAAGATGTGATTTTCCTGTTCCAGCACCACCATTAATATAAAAGAAAAACTGCTCTGGATTTAGAGCACAGACTCTTTTAATGCACCAGTCTCTAACTGCATAAAATATGCAGGCTTGCTTCTTGTTCAGATTCTGAAACATCTGACGTAACAATGTGGGATCAAGAGCAGGGGGTTCCCTGATGGCTCTGACTTCTGTTGAAGCATCAGCCTGACGGCTGTAGTCGGGCACATCTTCCTGTTCATTTTCATTGTCTCGCTCTCTTTCTTGTTCGACAAGTGGCAACCTTACGAGATCTGATTCAGGTGCCAGATTACACCATTCGTCAGTCACACCTCTGTTCTGCTCATATTCCTCAACAGCGCTCTCGATCTCCTCACTGTTTTTCTCATATTTTTCTCTGTTTCTTTTGACAATGTGTTGCACGTACTCAAGATGGTCAGTACCTGGTAGCTGTACACAGCCAGCACCATAGAAAGCCTGATAGGTTGGCAACGATGGTGTTTTCAGTTCGTGGTCTGAACGATGAGGAAGGTACAGTTTAAGCAGTCTTCCGTAATATTGCTCTGGATGTTTTTCTTGTGAGCAGCGGTGAAATCTGATGATAGCAGGCTTATTGTTTTTGCGCCTTTGCACAAACCCCATCTCATTGAGAAGGGGCAAAACATCTTTACCTTTTTTCTGTTGGCCATAGACAATCCTGCAAGTAGCAGCAAAGTCTGCCATGCACATCTCCTCATACTCTGGTGTTTCAGGTCTGGCTTTGTATTTGTCATTCAAAGATGTCATCCAAACATTGGAAGACTCAGGTGTTGTGTTGTCCAGAACTGACAGGGGACGACTCATTTTCACAGGATTATCATCAGTTGGAATGAATATTACAGCACGTGAGCATTGCTTCATGTGAAGACCACATGCACGAGCAACACACTCCTGTGCACTGATCTCTCGCTTCTTTGAATATGCCTGCATGACGGCTCTCATTTCATCGCACTCATTTACACTGTCCTTATGGGAGTTCTCAATGACAGTTTTCAGGTACTCAGATAGCCCGCCCTCTTTTTTTGATATATATTTCATTAAATAATTTGCAGCACCAAAAGCATCTAAAACAAAGCTTATGTCGATATTACTGTTCCAGGCTTCAAGCAGATGTGGATTATAGCTGTTTATCCAAGAGTCTTTTGGATCACGCTTTAGTATGATCGTACTCCTCATGTTCATTTTATTCAGGTATCTCTCATATTCTGCATGTGTCAACTTGCATCTTTCCAAGAGCTGCTCTAAACTCATGGAAGCAGTTTCAGGTTCATTCAGCAGCTGGTTCAGTGGTCTGAGCTTGTTCTTTGCCGTTTCTACTTCCAGTGCATCATCCTCACTGGGTCTTGTGATCATTGTCTCATTGCAGGGTGGTTTGGGAAAACCAAAACGGCACCCGGAGCTTAAACTCCTAAAGCACGTCTTTGTGTGGTTCTTACTGTGTTTTTGCACTTCTGTTACTTTTTTGTACAGTTCAGGTTGTTTATGTGGATCAGGCAGCTGAGCTGTGATGTATTTGTTTATAAAATCAAGAACAGTTTGCTCATCATCCTCCTCAAACACAGGAGCACCTTCTACCCACAGGAGGCAGTGTATGTGTGGGCTTCCTCTGTGCTGAAACTCAACTCTGTAAAAGTAGTCAATGACTTTGCCAAGTGGCTCTGCGGGAGATAAGAGTAAATCTCTGAATAATGCTTCAACTCTCTTGTCAAACATGCGCATTGTTGTGACAGGATTGCTTCTCAGGATGTCACACTTTGCTGACCAGTCGAGTCCTTCAAAATTCACTTGTTCACCTTGCTGCCTTGTTATTGCCTCAATCACTTCAGGCCAGCGCATTTCAGCAGCTGAAAATGTGCAAAAGAACGTGGGAGTTCCCAACTGTCTGATCATGGCAAAAAGATCTCTTGTTGTTTTCTCCCAATAGGCTGGGGTTCCTCTCAGAGGCTGCATGAATCTCACTGCATCTTTATTTCGCACCAGTTTCTCCACCTCATGTTTATCTTGTAACATGCCTGAGGTTATTTTTCTACCATCTCTGGTCAGAGGCTTTGCCTTCCTTAACTGTACTGTCATGCTGGATGTAGCCAAGTGTATTTCAGTCACAAACTGTGCAAAGAATAAATAGTTTGTGTCTTTGGCAAAACGATCATCAATGCAGAAAAGTCTTGATTTGAAATACCCACTGGGGGATACTTTGATCAGCCTTCTTTCATCAAGTGTGTTTTGGCCTGTAGGAAACTGCACAGGGAAGGCCATGGCCTCCAGTTTAGGTGTTTTGAAAAAACTTATTGGATTGTTTCTCTCTGCAGGAGCAACAGAGTAGATTCCTTCACTGAAACATAATATCTCCTCAGCCACATCAGGGGGCTGCAAACAGGACTCGAGTGCAAAACCACCATTAGTCAGTCCATCTGCTTGCTCTGAATCATCTCTCATCTGTTCATGCGATTGTTCACCATCACAGGGTAACATGTCAATGTCCTGTTCATTTATATTTTGTGCTTCACTCAGTGCATTTTTCTCACAGCTGTCAATTTCCATTAAATCAGCCTCATCATAATCGTCCTCATTCATGTTTTCATCATCATCATCCTCATCATCTTCATCAGGAAGAGTTGGATCACACAGCTCAGCATCATCTCTGATGCTCACATCCTTATACTGTGGATGAATCTGCTTGAGTTTATGCAGTGCTTGCACAAGTTTAGACCAGCTTACAGTCTGAAACAGCTGATGACCTTTGTAAGACAAGCGTCTCTTCAATTTTACTCTCAAGACCTGAGAATTAATTCTCAATCGAGGTAGTGTTTCAACAGTTTCCTGTACCTCTGATGGGACACAGACCACATTTCCTCTAATTGCTCTTTGTCTGCCTTTGGGAAGAGGAATGATCTTGGCAAATGGTATGCACTTGGCTATGAGATGTCTCTCCAGTATGTTGAGATCAGAAAGTTCAGCTGGAATATCAGCAAGATCCAACTTATTGGCAACAGCAAGTGCTGGCATGGATCCATTTTTAAGATGATCGTGGCAGGTGTGACATATCCACTCTCTCTTTCTCTCATCAGGCACTTTGCACTGCTCATTTCTGCAGTTTTCATCACAAACATGAACAAACTTTCCTGTCAAACATGTTGCAACTACATGTGGGTTTTTGACATACTTTGACCTTGTGCAGGGTCGCACTTGGTTTGGAAATGAAGCCTTGAAGCATACAGTACATGGGTATGATGGTCCAGCTTTGATTTGTGATTTGAACACAGATATGGCCTCGTTGATCACACTGTTGTCACTCTCTTGGGTTTGTCTGTTCACCCATCTGTATTTCCTTTTTATTTTCATTGCACATCTCATGTTGTGCATAATCCTGAATGCAAGATTACTTTGATACCTGTCTCGCATTAGTTGTTTCATTAGTTGTCTGTGTCTTACTCTGAATGCATTGTCACGTGCATAACGCTGAGTCACTCGAGATCTCTGTCTCTCTCTGAATTCAGGGTTTTCTTGATACCTTTCAGTTATATAGTTTTTTTGTTTTTGTCTAAATTCAGCATTGTCACAGTAGCGTCTTTTAATATATTGTTGTTTTTTCTTTCTGAATTCATCGTTCTCACAGTAGCGTCTTTTAATATATTGTTGTTGTTTCTTTCTAACTGTAGCATTCTCAGAAAAACGTTTTTTAACATATTGTTTTTGTTTCTTTCTGAATTCATCATTTTCACAGTAACGTCTTTTCATATACTGTTGTTTTTTCTGTCTGACTTCAGGATTGTTTTTATATGCCTCGCTTGTGCAAGACTTTTTCTTTTCTTTGTACTCTTTGTTTGAAGCATACTTTTGTCGTTCTTTCCTTTTTTGGTTTTCTTTTCTCTGATTTCTGGGTTTCTCTGATGCCATTAATCTTCTTCTCATTTTTTGCCTTTGTTGTTTATTAACTTTTTTCACTTTTTGTAAAACTATATCAGAAAGGTCACAGGCAGCAACATTTGTTATGGCAGCATTTGATTGACATGAAAAAGCATCACTTGATGGAAGGAAACTTAATTCACTGCATAGTTCTTCAGTTGGTATATTAGGAGGTTCATTCTGATCTTCATATGATGTGAACTGAGTCACGTGGACTTCTTTTTGTTTCACCGGTGGCGTACAAATGGACATTTGACAAAAGATGTTCTCAGTCAGATCAGTCGTTGTGTTTCTCCTTGGAGTAGAGGAGTTTGCTTCATCAACAGTTGTATCAGAGTGAGTAGATGCCACAGCAGTGGCAGCTGTTGGTCTGCAGACTGTGTCTGTGATAGTATCACTCAGGTTGACTGTGCTCATACTGTAGAACTGCACAGGCTTCAGTTCATAGTTACAAGAGGGTGATATCTCCATCATTTCATAAGAATCTTGGATCCTCTTAATCATGTCACTGAGGAGTGTGAATTTCAGCATCACTGCTGTACCACGATTACGTGACTGTAGTAATAGAGGAAGACCACTGGGTGTTCTGGAGTGTGGATCAAAGAAACCATATTTGCCTGATGTGGATCTGAACACTGCGATACACAATCCACTCATAATCAATAAGGCATACTGCACATCTGACAACAGGCAGCTCAGTCCTGCTTCTAAGCTGAGAAAGGTATCTACTGCTTCCTCTGGAGGTTCTTCAAATGTCCCATACCGGGAAGGCTGTGTCATGTCGACATCATACATAGACCAGCGAGCATCAACTTTGTCTGGCAGCTCATCGGTTGCCAAATGAATATTTTTAGGAAATCTTTTCTTGGCCTCTTTGTACATCACATCACCTTTATCCAAGACCAGATTAAGGTCAGCTGTAGTCATGTTATCATTCTCATGAAGGAAAGCAAGAAATGTGAGTGAGTTACATGTGCACTGCTTGTTTCTGGAGTCTCCATATTTGGGATGAGCTTGGCTGTGAGATGCACAGATATGTGTAACAGAGGGCTGGTTTTCAAAGTTCACTCTTTCTGCATGAGATGGTCCTGCCACATCACTGTGACGGCCTCTTTTTACAATATCAGCATAACCCACCTGTGGGGCACTTGACACCTCAGGTTGGTCTCTATGGTTTACCTGATGATCATTAAATTCATGCTGCAATCCAATCTTTACAGCATCTGCATAGGATACCTGTTGTACATGTGCAGGAACATGTTGACCTGCCTGTTTGACACCATCAGCATTGGTCTTTGCAGACACAAAGTCTTCTGCAGAGCTCTGAGGAAAATCACACTCAGCTTGTTCACATGTTGGTACTTCATAAAACTCATGGAACTTCTTCCAGCGTTGTTTTGCAGCTTGTGACTTTTTCTGCTTCCTTGGCATTTTTACACAAGTGTTTCTCTTAGTCTTTAGAAAATATGTTTATAAAATAAGAGTGGCACAGAGCAGGAGATGTTTTCTTTGTCTTTATATTTCAGTTTTTATTTCTCAGAAACAGATGTCTTTGTTTGTTTGACAGTTTGTCAGTCGAGAGAATAATATGCACTCTCTTTATTGGCTTGGCACAACTTAGCAGCAAGCGCAAAGTGAAAAACAGCTAGAGAGAAAATTTAGAAGAGAGAACAGACAGAGCAGGAGAAACACGGCTGGGAAATCACAATCAAACCGTGAATTAGAGTTTTCTTTATTTGTTCAGTTTGTTCTCAGGTAGAGGCAATATGCACTCTTTATTGCTTTAATGGCTTGGCATTTTTCAGCAGCAAGCCAAGAGTGAAAAACAGGTAGAGAGAAAATTTAGCAGAGAGAACAGACAGAGCAGGAGAGACACGGCTTTAAATCAAACCGCAGAGTTTTCTTTGTTTGTTCAGTTTGTTCTCAGGTTGAGGCAAAATATGCACTCTTTATTGTTTTATTGGCTTGTGCATTTTTCAGCAGCAAGCCAAAGAGTGAAAAACAGGTAGAGAGAAAATTTAGCAGAGAGAACAGACAGAGCAGGAGAGACACGGCTTTAAATCAAACCGCAATAAGATTCTTGGTTTGGCAAAATTTCTCACAAACCACAGGGTGAAATACAGATGGAAAGAAGGCAGAGACAACAGGTGGAGTAGGACAGAAGATAGAGGGGTTGGGGGGTTGGGATGTGAGATAGAAGACTGGAGATCTGGTCCTTGTTCTTCTTCTGCACACTGTGAACAAAAAACAAGAAAAAAAAAATAATTTTAATAAAATTATATCACATGGTAATTGTATGAACTAATTGTGACTACTGAAAAAGGACAAAACAAATATTCAAGCTAAACTGTTGTCGGCTGCCATGTGCAAAAAGTTGCACAATTTGGCACTTTTTAAAAGAATAAATATTTAATTAAATTCAGCAATAATATTTTTAAATACAAATATGATTGAGTGAATTGTTAACTAATCACATGTAATGTGCAAAAATGTACGAAAAAAATATTTTAGCCCAATTGTTAAGCTGAACTTATGTGTATTTATTATAAAAATGTGTTTAAAAGGTCTAGCACAAAGTTTGAACCCATCACTTTAAAGCTTATATTAGTCAGACTCTTTTTTTAAAAATTTGGTGTACTTCTCTAACAGTATGTGCACACCTACCAGGCAAAGCAAAGATGTGAGTCAAGTTCCTGAAAGTGTAAGACAAGAAATAACATGTTAGTTGTCTGTACAGTGTTATCAGACTAACAAAAAAACAAAGCCCACACGACATGATACACTGAACTTATAGTCAGCAGGGTAATTATAGAGTAATATAGCACACCAGCTGATACAGCAGCCATTTTATAATTCAAACTAATTAACTGAAGTATTTATTTAAGTACTTATATAAGGCTACTGTTAGACTGTTACTAGCCTTAGCATCGCTGCTAACGCTAGCATTCCTGCTAGCATTAGCACTTCAGTTAGTGTTAGCACTGCTGGTAGAACTAGCACTCTTACTGTTAAAACTGAGGCACAATGGCAATAATAAAGCTCATTTGTTACTTTTGTCTCACTGACCGCCAATAAATATCACAGGAATATCACAGGAATATTCTTTTTGTCAGTTAAAAACTGCTAAGGCTAGTGTTGGCACTATAGCTAGCGTTAGCATTGATGCTAGCGTTAGCATCGAAGCTAGCATTAGCACTGCTACTAACAGCAAAAGTCATAAAGTACTCTTACTGTTAAAACTGAGGCACAATGGCAATAATAAATCTCATTTGTTACTTTTGTCTCACTGACCGCCAATAAATATCACAGGAATATCACAAGAATATTCTTTTTGTCAGTTAACAACTGCTAAGGCTAGTGTTAGCACTATAGCTAGCATTAGCATTGAAGCTAGCGTTAGCACTGCTGCTAACAGCAAAAGTCATAAACCTATATAAATGGTAGCAAAGGTTATTCTTTTTTTGCTTTCTTTATTCTTTGAACTCTGTTGAACTTTAAAAAGACTTGATATGTGAGTTTAAATGTCAAACATGTATTTTTACCATCATAAAATTAAAACCGTGCTGTACTGAGTGTATTGTACTTACCACAGCAGAGAGCAAAGCGGAATGACGGCAGTTGGTGCAGTGATTAGTTAAAGACTGATGAGGCGTTCAGGTGGTGCTTGGAAATTTGAGCATCAGTTTGAACATCAATAATGAGCATATATATTTCTCTGTCATAGAGAGACAGAGAAAAAAATACACAAGACTCACCAGCATACAAATTGGTACTTTTTCTCTTTATGTCACTCATTCGCTTATACTCAGGAAAGAGGGCAACTGGCATTAAATTAGCAAATAAAAAGTATGTCATCTTGAACTGTTTTATGGATTTTATTTTAAGACTACTTTGAGCGTATTCGTGGGGAGATAAACTATACAGACTAAAAACAGAGACATTAAATGAGATTCGATTATTTAAAATGTGGGAAAATACACTACAGACAAGTAGATGCTGTGAGCTTTAATTATCCAGTCAGAAAAGATTATTTTAAAGTCATCAACTGACTAAAACTGCCGAGGTATGAAAAACCTGTGTGGAGAAGACAAGTCCACCAATACACAATCAACTTGAATTTAACAGGGCAATAATTCAGGGCTCTATTCAGTTAGCCTATATTAACTGCTGACATACTGTTAATCTGTGGCAAAAGCCTGTCAAACCTGTCTTATTGTACCTATTGAAAAAGTTAATCTTACTACAACTGCTTAGATGTAACACACATTTTTGATTTAATCTTGGCAGAGTGAGAGACAGAGCTCGTTAAGCAGGCAGGTGTGAGCCTGGTTGCTATAGTGACTGCACCCAAGGGCTCCATACACACGGACACAGACATGTGGACTGAAATGAATTAATTGCTGAATTTTGAGTTAAAAATTTTGAATGAGATAAAAAAACAAAAAAAACAACCTGAATTTAACCTGAAAACAACAGTGCTGAACTGCTAAAAGCTGAAGGTTACACAGAAGAAGAAGTTGGAAAAAAGCTGAAAATGTTTTAATTGTAAATTAGAAAAACCTAAGAAATGAGAAAAGAACATTTAGAGTCAGAAAACATCTGAAAGAATATTAAAAGGTCATATTCTTTGAATCACTGAATGACTCAAATGTGATCCCTCCACTTGGATCCACACAGTTTAAAAAGTTGACATCTCTGAGCTTTGAAAGACAAGATGTTGGAAAGAGAACAACGATGGCGACGTTTTGAGGGTAAAATGATGGCTTTAACACTGAGGACACAGCAGCAGTTGAAAGAGAAGTGTTTAAGATGAATCTTGGCAGAGTGGCAGAGAGAGCTCGTTAAGCAGGCAGGTGTGAGCCTGGTTGCTATAGTGACTGCACCCAATGGCTCCATACACACGACACAGACATGCACCTCACTTTTGCTGCTTAAAATGAACAGAAAAGTCAGGCCGAAACAAATCGTTCCCAAATGAAAAGTACATGTCGTACTGACAAAATTCTTTCACCGTGAGCGACAGCCATGTCTAGTCTACCAAATTCTCAGTTTTCATGCCTGTGGAGTTTATTATATGGACGTGGTGACAGTGTAAAGACACCATGCTCTTCTGATTTTCAAACGAACCTTCTGAGCCATTTTAACATTAGAGTCTATGGAAGAGTTGGAGGGAGGAGGCTGTGCATTGGTGACATTTATGAAAGAACCATAACACCTAGTACAATAGTAAACACATTGGATGAAAGAGGACAGCCATGGCTACGTTTTGAGGGTAAAATCATACCTGTAGAGCAAACGCTGCGGACACAGCAGCAGTTTTAAAAAAGATTTTAAGATAAATTTTTTTGCTCCTCTCACTCTAGCAGTTGAGCTGTCTCACTCTAGCCCCAACATTCCGTCCCATACACACCCATTATAAACTCTGAAACGGGTAAAAAAACATCATGAAACTTAAACTGGAACTGAAGAAAAAGTATAATAGATATTGAAAAGATAAATACAAGTTGAATAGTTGAATGTCTTGTCTTCGTTTTAAAGTTTGAATGGTGGCTCTATGTCAATGTATGTGGAAGTAGTAAGAGTTTAAAAATGAGTAAGTTGAATGAGGATTTGAAGGGTCTCCCCATTGAAATACATTATAAATTTTTGTTGAATAAAGTTGAATAAAATTAAAAATATAAATGTTAAAAATGAGAAAAATAGAAGCAATGTTGTCCAAAAGAATAGGAATCTAACGATGTTTGAATGGTTTTTCTAAGTTGAACGGTTTTGAAGGAGTAGGCTTTCAAAAAACGTACGGAAAAATAAAATAGAATAATAATAAAGATTCGAATAACAATACTGTGAATGCTTTTCAAGCATTCACACTAATAACTAGAAAGTGCATTTTCTGAAGAAACTGCAGTGTGAATGCTTGAATCTGAATGTATGCACTGAAATGAATTAATTGCTGAATTTTAAGTTAAAAATGTTGAATGAGATGAAAAATACAGAAATTTGTACCCGGAAAAAAAAAGTGCTGAACTGCTAAAAGCTGAAAAACACACAGAAGAAGTTTGGAAAATAGCTGAAAATGTTTTAAATGTAAATGAGAAAAATCTAAGAAATGAGAAAAGTAATTTAGACTAAAAACAAAAAAGAAAACATCTGAAGGAATATTAAAAGGTCATATTCTTTGAATCACTGAATGACTCAAATGTTATCCCTCCACTTTGATCCACACAGTTTAAAAAGTTTAAATGTCTGAGCTTTGAAAGACACAGTGTTGGGAAGAGAACAATGATGGTGACGTTTTGAGGGTAAAATGATGGCTGTAACACTCTGGACACAGCAGCAGTTGAAAGAGAAGTGCTTAAGATGAATCTTGGTACAGAGTGAGAGAGAGCTCGTTAAGCAGGCAGGTGTGAGCCTGGTTGCTATAGTGACCGCACCCAATGGCTCCATACACACGTACACAGACATGCGCCTCACTTTTGCTGCTTAAAATGAACAGAAAAGTCAGGCCGAAACAAATCGTTCCCATATGAAAAGTAAAAGTCGTATTGACGAAATTCTTTCACCGTGAGCGACAGCAGCTTCTAGTCTACTGAATTCTCAGTTTTCATGTCTGTGGAGTTTATTATATGGACGTGGTGACAGTGTAAAGACACCATGCTCTTCTGATTTTCAAACGAACCTTCTGAGCCATTTTAACATTAGAGTCTATGGAAGAGTTGGAGGGAGGAGGCTGTGCATTGGTGACATTTATGAAAGAACCATAACACCTAGTACAATAGTAAACACATTGGATGAAAGAGGACAGCCATGGCTACGTTTTGAGGGTAAAATCATACCTGTAGAGCAAACGCTCCGGACACAGCAGCAGTTTTAAAAAAGATTTTAAGATTAATTTTTTTGCTCCTCTCACTCTAGCAGTTGAGCTGCCTCACTCTAGCCCCAACATTCCGTCCCATACACACCCATTATAAACTCTGAAACGGGTGAAAAAACATCATGAAACTTAAACTGGAACTGAAGAAAAAGTATAATAGATATTGAAAAGATAAATACAAGTTGAATAGTTGAATGTCTTGTCTTCGTTTTAAAGTTTGAATGGTGGCTCTATGTCAATGTATGTGGAAGTAGTAAGAGTTTAAAAATGAGTAAATTGAATGAGAATTTGAAGGGTCTCCCCATTGAAATACATGGGAAATTTTTGTTGAATAAAGTTGAATAAAATTAAAAATATAAATGTTAAAAATGAGAAAAATAGAAGCAGTCATGTCCAAAAGAATAGGAATCTAATGGTGTTTGAATGGTTTTTCTAAGTTGAACGGTTTTGAAGGAGTAGGAGTACAAAAAACGTACGGAATAGATAAAATAGAATAACTAGAAAGTGCATTTTCTGAAGAAACTGCAGTGTGAATGCTTGAATCTGAATGTATGCACTGAAATGAATTAATTGCTGAATTTTGAGTTAAAAATATTGAATGAGATTAAAAAAAACCAAAAAAACCCCGAATTTAACCTGAAAACAAAGGTGCTGAACTGCTAAAAGCTGAAGGTTACACAGAAGAAGGAGTTGGAAAAAAACTGAAAATGTTTTAAATGTAAATTAGAAAACCCTAAGAAATGAGAAAAGAACATTTAGAGTCAGAAAACATCTGAATGAATATTAAAAGGTCATATTCTTTGAATCACTGAATGACTCAAATGTGATCCCTCCACTTTGATCCACACAGTTTAAAAAGTTTAAATGCCTGAGCTTTGAAAGATACGGTGTTGGAAAGAGAACAATAATGGCGACAATTTGAGGGTAAAATGATGGCTGTAACACTGTGGACACAGCAGCAGTTGAAAGAGAAGTGCTTAAGATGAATCTTGGTACAGTGGCAGGCAGAGCTCGTTAAGCAGGCAGGTGTGAGCCTGGTTGCTATAGTGACCGCACCCAATGGCTCCATACACACGTACACAGACATGCGCCTCACTTTTGCTGCTTAAAATGAACAGAAAAGTCAGGCCGAAACAAATCGCTCCCAAATGAAAAGTAAAAGTCGTATTGACAAAATTCTTTCACCGTGAGCGACAGCAATGTTTAGTCTACCTAATTCTCAGTTTTCATGCCTGTGGAGCTTATTATATGGACGTGGTGACAGTGGAAAGACACCATGCTCTTCTGATTTTCAAACGAACCTTCTGAGCCATTTTAACATTAGAGTCTATGGAAGAGTTGGAGGGAGGAGGCTGTGCATTGGTGACATTTATGAAAGAACCATAACACCTAGTACAATAGTAAACACATTGGATGAAAGAGGAAAGCCATGGCTACGTTTTGAGGGTAAAATCATACCTGTAGAGCAAACGCTGTAGACACAGCAGCAGTTTTAAAAAAGATTTTAAGATTAATTTTTTTGCTCCTCTCACTCTAGCAGTTGAGCTGCCTCACTCTAGCCCCAACATTCCGTCCCATACACACCCATTATAAACTTTGAAACGGGTGAAAAAACATCATGAAACTTAAACTGGAACTGAAGAAAAAGTATAATAGATATTGAAAAGATAAATACAAGTTGAATAGTTGAATGTCTTGTCTTCGTTTTAAAGTTTGAATGGTGGCTCTATGTCAACGTATGTGGAAGTAGTAAGAGTTTAAAAATGAGTAAGTTGAATGAGGATTTGAAGGGTCTCCCCATTGAAATACATTATAAATTTTTGTTGAATAAAGTTGAATAAAATTAAAAATATAAATGTTAAAAATGAGAAAAATAGAAGCAGTGTTGTCCAAAAGAATAGGAATCTAACGGTGTTTGAATGGTTTTTCTAAGTTGAACGGTTTTGAAGGAGTAGGATTACAAAAAACGTACGGAATAGATAAAATATAATAATAATAATAAAGATTAGAAGAACAATACTGTGAATGCTTTTCAAGCATTCACACTAACTAGAAAGTGCATTTTCTGAAGAAACTGCAGTGTGAATGCTTGAATCTGAATGTATGCACTGAAATGAATTAATTGCTGAATTTTGAGTTAAAAATTTTGAATGAGATAAAAAAAAAACAACAACCTGAATTTAACCTGAAAACAAAAGTGCTGAACTGCTAAAAGCTGAAGGTTACACAGAAGAAGAAGTTGGAAAAAAGCTGAAAATGTTTTAATTGTAAATTAGAAAAACCTAAGAAATGAGAAAAGAACATTTAGAGTCAGAAAACATCTGAAAGAATATTAAAAGGTCATATTCTTTGAATCACTGAATGACTAAAATGTGATCCCTCCACTTGGATCCACACAGTTTAAAAAGTTTACATCTCTGAGCTTTGAAAGACAAGATGTTGGAAAGAGAACAACGATGGCGACGTTTTGAGGGTAAAATGATGGCTGTAACACTGTGGAGACAGCAGCAGTTGAAAGAGAAGTGTTTCAGATGAATCTTGGCAGAGTGAGAGAGAGAGCTCGTTAAGCAGGCAGGTGTGAGCCTGGTTGCTATAGTGACCGCACCCAATAGCTCCATACACACGGACACAGACATGCACCTCACTTTTGCTGCTTAAAATGAACAGAAAAGTCAGGCCCAAACAAATCGTTCCCATATGAAAAGTACAAGTCGTATTGACAAAATTCTTTCACCGTGAGCGACAGCAATGTCTAGTCTACCTAATTCTCAGTTTTCATGTCTGTGGAGCTTATTATATGGACGTGGTGACAGTGGAAAGACACCATGCTCTTCTGATTTTCAAACGAACCTTCTGAGCCATTTTAACATTAGAGTCTATGGAAGAGTTGGAGGGAGGAGGCTGTGCATTGGTGACATTTATGAAAGAACCATAACACCTAGGACAATAGTAAACACATTGGATGAAAGAGGACAGCGATGGCTACGTTTTGAGGGTAAAATGGTGGCTGTAGAGCAAACGCTGTGGACACAGCAGCAGTTTTAAAAAAGATTTTAAGATTAATTTTTTTGCTCCTCTCACTCTAGCAGTTGAGCTCTCTCACTCTAGCCCCAACATTCCGTCCCATACACACCCATTATAAACTCTGAAACGGGTGAAAAAACATCATGAAACTTAAACTGGAACTGAAGAAAAAGTATAATAGATATTGAAAAGATAAATACAAGTTGAATAGTTGAATGTCTTGTCTTCGTTTTAAAGTTTGAATGGTGGCTCTATGTCAATGTATGTGGAAGTAGTAAGAGTTTAAAAATGAGTAAGTTGAATGAGAATTTGAAGGGTCTCCCCATTGAAATACATGGGAAATTTTTGTTGAATAAAGTTGAATAAAATTAAAAATATAAATGTTAAAAATGAGAAAATTAGAAGCAGTCATGTCCAAAATAATAGGAATCTAACGATGTTTGAATGGTTTTTCTAAGTTGAACGGTTTTGAAGGAGTAGGCTTTGAAAAAACGTACGGAAAAATAAAATATAATAATAATAATAATAATAATAAAGATTAGAAGAACAATACTGTGAATGCTTTTCAAGCATTCACACTAATAAAGATTAGAAGAACAATACTGTGAATGCTTTTCAAGCATTCACACTAATAACTAGAAAGTGCATTTTCTGAAGAAACTGCAGTGTGAATGCTTGAATCTGAATGTATGCACTGAAATGAATTAATTGCTGAATTTTGAGTTAAAAATTTTGAACGAGAAAAAAAAAAAATCCCGAATTTAACGTGAAACCAAAAGTGCTGAACTGCTAAAAGCTGAAGGTTACACAGAAGAAGAAGTTGGAAAAAAAAGCTGAAAATGTTTTAATTGTAAATTAGAAAACCCTAAGAAATGAGAAAAGAACATTTAGAGTCAGAAAACATCTGAAAGAATATTAAAAGGTCATATTCTTTGAATCACTGAATGACTAAAATGTGATCCCTCCACTTGGACCCACACAGTTTAAAAAGTTTACATCTCTGAGCTTTGAAAGACAAGATGTTGGAAAAAGAACAACGATGGCGACAATTTGAGGGTAAAATGATGGCTGTGACACTGTGGAGACAGCAGCAGTTGAAAGAGAAGTGCTTAAGATGAATCTTGGCAGAGTGAGAGAGAGAGCTCGTTAAGCAGGCAGGTGTGAGCCTGGTTGCTATAGTGACCGCACCCAATGGCTCCATACACACGTACACAGACATGCGCCTCACTTTTGCTGCTTAAAATGAACAGAAACGTCAGCCCTAAACAAATCGCTCCCAAATGAAAAGTATAGGTCGTATTGACAAAATTCTTTCACCGTGAGCGGCAGCAATGTCCAGTCTACCAAATTCTCAGTTTTCATGCCTGTGGAGTTTATTATATGGACGTGGTGACAGTGTAAAGACACCATGCTCTTCTGATTTTCAAACGAACCTTCTGAGCAATTTTAACATTAGAGTCTATGGAAGAGTTGGAGGGAGGAGGCTGTGCATTGGTGACATTTATGAAAGAACCATAACACCTAGTACAATAGTAAACACATTGGATGAAAGAGGACAGCCATGGCTACGTTTTGAGGGTAAAATCATACCTGTAGAGCAAACGCTGCGGACACAGCAGCAGTTTTAAAAAATATTTTAAGATTAATTTTTTTGCTCCTCTCACTCTAGCAGTTGAGCTGTCTCACTCTAGCCCCAACATTCCGTCCCATACACACCCATTATAAACTCTGAAACGGGTGAAAAAACATCATGAAACTTAAACTGGAACTGAAGAAAAAGTATAATAGATATTGAAAAGATAAATACAAGTTGAATAGTTGAATGTCTTGTCTTCGTTTTAAAGTTTGAATGGTGGCTCTATGTCAATGTATGTGGAAGTAGATACAGTTTAAAGAGGATGAAGTTGAATGAGAATTTGAAGGGTTTCCCCATTGAAATACATTATAAATTTTTGTTGAAAAAAGTTGAATAAAATTAAAAATATAAATGTTAAAAATGAGAAAAATAGAAGCAATGTTGTCCAAAAGAATAGGAATCTAACGGTGTTTGAATGGTTTTTCTAAGTTGAACAGTTTTGAAGGAGTTGGCTTTCAAAAAACGTACGGAATAGATAATAATAATAAAATATAATAATAAAGATTAGAAGAACAATACTGTGAATGCTTTTCAAGCATTCACACTAATAAAGATTAGAAGAACAATACTGTGAATGCTTTTCAAGCATTCACACTAATAAAGATTCGAATAACAATACTGTGAATGCTTTTCAAGCATTCACACTAATTATTACACACAGTGCAAAACAAATATATCTGAGATGCATTCATAAGAACAAGAAAACACATATTTTAGAAATGTGCCAAAAACCTGTTCAAACTAAAAACATTACATAGAAATCACATTTTTACACCCAAATTTGAGCCGGGACACTGGACTTCACTGAGAAATCAGAAGTTAACCAAGCAAACATTCAGCCCCTAAGCGCTGGATGTTAATGTTGTGAAGTCTGGCTTATGGTTTTATTTCTTTTATTTATGTATTTGTAGTAATGGACATCTCCTAAAGGCCCTCGTGCTCACTAACTCTGAAATTGTCTGAACATCTTCTAGGACTACCTGCACAGTCAGAACTGTATCCATGGCAACGTGGGAGCCCGCAGCATTCTGGTTGGTGGAGACATGACAGCTAAGCTGTGGGGGTTCGGCCCGGCCCACCGCAGGAGAACCCAGGGCAGTTCAACGGGAGAAGATACAGTGACTAAGAAGTGGCAGGCGCCTGAAGTGCTGGCCATGAGACCCATCACTAAGAGCAGCGACGTGTGAGTGTCCTCTGTGAGAATAAAAGATCCCCGTCAATGGACAGAGTTGTCAAAGACTGATTCATGTCCCAGTCCATCCCTGGATGCTAGAAGTCCAAACTATTGCACTAACAGCACATTTCGCTGTGTTTACACTCAGTAAGGTAAAAGGAAGAGCAAGAAAACTGACATGCCATTCTTGAACTTTTCTAACAGATGGTCCTTTGGCATCCTCATCTATGAAATGGTCACATTAGGTAAGTATCCTTCTTTCTTTTTTTTAAAGAAAAAAGAAAATTAAAGGGTGATGAAATTCCCCATTAGTTCTGTGACATGTAAGGATTTTATAGTCTCTCTCCTTTTACTGGAGTTTTGGGTGGAGAGAAATTTTCTAAATCTGATATACAAGTGTGTTTCTCATAATTCAATACTGGTGTTATGCTAAAAAGTGATTTCCCATATTTAGACTTCTATAAATGACTTTCTGGCCTATAATGTATGAAACATATGTCAGTGTATCCCCCATGAATGATATCAAGTCACCTTAAAACACAGACAACATTCCTGTAGGGGCCAAAAAGGACTGGAAAACAGTCCTTTTTGCAAAAACAGTTATTTTAAGAATAGATAAATGTATTAAACTCAATTTATTTATAATTCCTGTTCACTAAAGTCTCTTGATCAATACACACATTAAAAAACCCAAACAATGGAAATCACTTTTTTTGGCACAACACTGGCTGACATGGTCAGTGAGTGTGCTCTGTGACAAGATTGTATACTCCAACCTTTCAGGTGACCCACCATTTGCTCAGGTCCCGTCGTCTGAACTTCTGCAGCATCTCCAAAGAGGGAGTCACCTCAAACGACCGGACACCTGCTCCAACTCACTGTAAGAGCAACAGCAGACCAGCAGTTTGCATCACTCACTAATCATCAGCTTATACAAAGATGTCCAACCTTTAGCCCGTGACTGTTTAGGAGACGTTTCTGAGCTTTGTTTCCCCCCATGTGGGTTGAAAAAAATAATCCAAAAGAATCCAGTCTTTTCGTTCAGGTGTGCCTACACTGGGCTGCCTCCACCTACTCTTACACCATCAACCAGCAAATTAATTTATTTTTTATTAAAACTACTTTCAGTGCATCTTCTTTTACAGTCTCACACGTCTGAACAGTCAGCGTTTGGGTCTGCTTGGTAAACTTTGGCTGTATACTAATAATCAGAAGCAGAACCTGAATGTTTTAGCCATGTATCATTCACACATTTACTACAATATTTGCATATTTTGCATCATTGTAGCCTTTTAACAGACACGATACTTTTACCTGCTTCTTCCAGTTTTACTAGCTTTTGGTCACACTTCTTTCCATTCTTGTTACCTATTTTCCGACGTCTCAGTGGAAATATTATTGTTAGCTATTAGTTTTTCATACCAGTATTCATATGCATACGGTTTCACAGTTGTTTTCTGTTTTCACGCTGGTGTAGGTACTCCATTATCAGGTCATGCTGCCACTTCAAGGCCAAGAGCCGGCTCTCCACGTCGGAGCTGATTAGAATGCTGAAAGCCGGGGAGAGCTCAGCCAATGGGCGGACAGCTCTCAGAGTGACTGAGCCATTCATATTCGAGAAATACTTGAGTGAGGCGGGGTTTGCAGAGGCGTACAACTATGCTTTGCTCTGATTGGCTGGTTGTTATCAGAGGTGGTGGCACGCCGATTTTCATGAAGGACCGAGGACTGGTGCAAGAACTCTCGCAGAAACGTGCACATTATAATTGTTGTTTATAACGTTTTTGTATTTGGTAGTATTGTAGGAAAACGTGCATGGCACAAACACTTTATATTTTAAAGAATAATATATTCAGTGTAAAAAATACATTTACTCTGTCAAAATTATTGTCAAGAGATATAAAAATCTTTTTTTTTTTTTTAAATGTAATGCATGCTTTAATTTTATCGATGAGGCCAGCTCCTACTTGATCTCTAGATGGCATCACTACAGGTCAGGGGTTTAAAGGATGCAAAAAGACTAGCACAAAACTGCCACTGATATAGGAGGCATGTGTGACCAGCACAAGAAAGAGAAGAAAGAAAGAAAGAAAGAAAGAAAGAAAGAGGTGTACATAAAGTTATTGTTTCTTTATTTAAGTCATCCACCTGGAAACTGGAGCTGGGTGCATGTGCTCCTGATTGAGAGGTGTGCTAACACAGGCAGCTGTGGCCAGTCTCACCTCTGCTAACTGGAGTCGGTGCCGTGGACCTCACAACTGTTTTTGTACTGTGGATGTGCCCACAATCTTTATTTATTTATTTTAATTGAATTATCTGAATTATAACGTATTTTCAACTGCTATCGGGAAGAAGCACCTTATAGATTCAAACCAGTTGTATTTCAGGTGTTCTATATAATAAAATAAAATATCAGAACCTAAAAATATGTGTTTTTGCACATAAGCCTGTTAGGTTAGGATCATGAGCTGTAAGGTTTATCAACACAACTTGTTAAAGCCAAACTACTGTATGGTCCAAACATGGTCTCTACCGACTCCGAAACAGCAACACGGCTGAAGCCAAAACTAACCACGGAGCCTCTAAAATGGATGTAGCTACTGTGATCGTATGACATCATGACTACATTCATTTTTCATTTACAGTCTATAGTTTATCACAGTGGTCTCCAACCTTTTTTGCGCCACGGACCGGTTTATGCCCGACAATATTTTCATGGACCGGCCTTTAAGGTGTCACGGATAAATACAACAAAATAAAACTAGTACCGGTACCGAAAAAAAAATAATTTATTCATAACACACGTGAAAAGACCCAGGAAAACCGAGTAAACGATAAAAACGATAACAAAATAACGCTGAAAACCAATAAAAACCCTGAAAACCAGACATTTCACACCTGAGCCTCAACTCTCGCGGCCCGGTACCAAACGACTCACGGACCGGTACCGGTCCGAGGACCGGGGGTTGGGGACCACTGGTTTAATCACATCTGGGACAACAAACCTGAAGGGACTTTCTTTAAAACAGCACAACACCTCAGCCTGAACTCAAGCCGGGGGAGAGGAGTTAAAAACAAAAACATTAAAGTTTCAATGATGCAAACTGCCCACTGATGATCTGCACTTGTTACACTTGGAAAGCAACAGTGCAAACCGAAACCATTACTCAGGCTAACAAACAACAAAAACAAGCATCACAGCTTTAAAACAGTTTGATTATTTATTTGCATGATAGTATTAATTACCTCTTCTTGTGAAAACCAGCCCCTCTAGATTTTGCAGATTTTGGAAATTATTGCAAGCAAAGACATTTGATTCCAAGTGGCTTCCTTATTTGTATGTATACAGATTTATATATAAAAGAACGTTTTTTTGCTGAATTCACTGTTCTTCTGTGAGAAAAGTGCTACTTTTTGGGATGTTGAAGACTAAACGAACAACGCTGCAATGGTCTGATTTTGGACAAATGTTGTACAGGTAATCACAGCTGCATTTGTGGCTCACCTCACTTGAAATGAGGCGAAATTCAGTTTTTTTTTTTGGCGTTTAGAATGAAGATTTAAAGACTCCAAAATCCTGGGGAAAGTGAAATATAAGCAAACATCATCAAGATTATTACCCTTTAAAAAAAAAAAAAAGAAAGAAAAACAAAAACAAAGTACTGGAATAGCCACAGTCACTAACAATAAAGCCAAAGATAGCTAGCTAGCTAGAAAGGTAAATACTCTTGGTAGTTACACGCTATGTGACAAAGCTATGAGGAAGACAGCAAGTTGATCCTTGATCAAAGTAGCTACTATTCAGTCACGCTTTTTGGGAAAAGCAACACATTTCATTGCTTAATCGAGAGTTGTAAAAAAGTAAGCGCAGATATAAAACAAGGAATGATATGAAAGCAGTAAAAACCGACAATCCTCATCTAAACCTATCGTTGTAGAGACTAGTGAGAAAGGCCACGAGGTTCACAGAGAGAGAACATGAGAAAAGTCCTACAGTAAAAAGCTTCAAACAAGGCAGTCCAGCAAACAAATGTGCATTTAAATAGAAAGGCAAACTTTACACTTATTACAGTATAGCTTCAAGGTTCACTCATTCACACAGTCATTCATTCATTCAGGCGTGATGTCTTATTTCTCCCACATCCATCGTAGGTCCACGTGTGGCCAGCAACTTCTCTTGTTCACGAATGCAACTTAAAGACACTTTAAAATGAACATCTTATTGTCAGAACTCCTCTCTGACAGCATCTCTCCACAAAACCAAACCGGTGAACTTGCCTTGTAAGTGCACTCATGCAGACCAGGAGCAGCTGGTGGTACCATTTGAGTAATCTCACAAACTGCTGACAGGTGAATAATCACAGAGTTGACGTGAACTTCTCTGGTAAAAAGCTTAAAAACAGTGAAAAGCATTCAGCAGTAGAGCTGATGTTCTCTGGATATAAAACAATACGGTAAAGATGTGAGAAAAAGTTATGCAACGTCCGTATTTTTACTTGAAGTATGAAATGCTCTTTGAACCTTGAGGGATTAGGGTTTCATTTGGACTCTGGTGTTTCTGCACCCAGTACCCTGTACTCTCACAGTACCCTGTAGCGCAAAGAATAGGCTGCCTTCAAAATAAAAGTGCCATTGTATACTCTTCTCAAATAATTAGAATGCTGGAAGTACGCAATGAAATTCATGTCTTTGAAGGAATGCTGAACTACATAAGAAAAAGATTTGTGACTTCACTTTACAAAGGAAGTGCTATAGAAGTGCTTCCAAAGGTCTTCCTTCCAAATTCCTGTGCAAAACAAAGCACAGCTGTTTTCTTCTGTGTGTACCTTCAGTCTTTTAAAGGAAGTTTAACGAAACGAAAATAAATCACAGCCTCGGTCTACGGTCAGAAAAAATAACGAGCAAGTACTTCAGGTTCAACGAGTCTCGTTTGCAATTAAAATACATTCAAAACCTTCATTTACATTGATTTTGAGCAGAATTTGGTGGAACGTGTACCTTCATCGAAATAAAATCGCACATTTGAAGGATTTTTACAACTTGTGCGAGAATCTGATGTGAAACAGGATGAGATTCCACTTCTGCAGTCCCAGAGTCTTTGCCGTGTTTGGGAAATGAACTGTACTTCAAACATTCACCTGCAGGACTCTCGAGCTCCATATCTGACCCGCGGGCTGGTGGTGGATGCCCGGGGGGGGCTTCACTTTTAAACTTTGCGGATTTGTGGTAAAAACACCGGTCAGTCTCTTAGGCTGTTGATGTGAGCGCAGATCTTGAGGGCAGGGCCAAGCTTGATGTTCATGGTGGACATGAGATGCTCCTCCTTCAGCAGCAGCAGCGCCTGTCCATCAATTTCCTGCGACAGGAACTGGGAGGCGAGATCCTCGCACCCTGAGAGGACGACGGATAAAAGCACAGGTGGACAAAAATGCAAAGGTTGAAAATTATGGTACATTAACATTAATGCACACAGTCGTTCATGCATTAGCTCCAAATGCAAACATTTACATAACAAATAAAAGCATCAAGTTCGAGGTGGAAACAGCTGAACTCCAGATTAATGTGTCACATTAATATGAAACTGGTCTGTTATTTTAACTGTACAGTATTAACAATGTTGATAAGCATGAAACTGCAAATTAAAAGAAGAACTGATCAAAACATCAATTACTGCACTTGAATATAAAAGCAGAGCAACACAAGATAAACATCAGCAGTAGCCAGAAACCAGCTAATTCAGGAGCACTGCCATTCATTTTCCTCTTTACCCCCACTTCCATCATCTATCAGTTCAGGAGTTCACAGATTCCACAGAGGGAGAGACGCTGGAAGGGCTTTAAAAATACTGGTGGCCACCATGCTACCCCTCTGCCTCCTAGCACACACCTCTATGGTGCCAATTCCAACATCCTGCATCCCCTTGCCCTCGAGTTAACTCATTCAGAAGATAACTCGACCTCTGACCTTGACCGTGAAGTCGAGCCTTTTATCTTTATGTGAATCAGTGCTGCATTATAAGATCAAAAATCAGATCTTCTAACCTTGCAGTGAGGAAATAAACTGTGACACTTCCTCCACGCTCCACTGGGAGGGGCTAGCAGGCAGGCAGGTGGGCGGTGGTGAGCTCTCTGCTGGGAGCGGAGGAGGCGGCTGGTGGCAGGACGCTGAGGAGGCCGGCGAGAGAGACATGGGGTCATCTTCATCCTCCTCTACGCTGGACTCCTCATCTGAATGGCTCGACTCGGACCGGCACTACAAGCGGAGGAAGAAAAAAAAAGCAGCAGCGTTCACTAGTGCCCCGGTCTGCTTGCAAAAACATGAACATAGGCTACAAGGACAAAACCCCGTCTGCATATTTAAAGATTAGAGCTGCACAGACGGGGATTGTTACAGTTTATAAAAAAGGAGCACAAACCTCGAGATACCCGAGCACCGTCACAGAGAAGCAAGTAATGACTTCAAAAGGCTCATCATGCATACAAGTGAAAAATGCACATTCAGATGGATTCAGGTCTATTTTTGCTGTTACATGAAGTTTGTGTTCAGGAGTCTCATACATTTGGTTTGGGGCCAGTTTGTAACAATGGAGGAGAAATTTAAAGGGGCTCTTTTATGCTTATTTACTCTGCATTTCTATTCTTTACTCGGCATAATTCAGTGTATTTGTGTTAATCTGGGCTTCTGGCCGTGGTTTCTAAGCTCGCAGCCAGAGTGGTGTGAAATGACCACACTGGGGATGTCTCCTCTGAAACAGAGCTTCAGCAGTCTGAAGCCTGAGCTTTGACTAATGGATTATTTGTATGTACACTGACATCATTATTAGAAAGAGATCGCCCTCCTCGCACAATTATATTTGTGTGCTCCTCCATCCGTGTTGATGTCCCTGAGCACAAAGCCAGATCTGTATGTGGTTTAATGTGGTTACAAGTGAAGTTATTTTACAAAAAACACTTCCCAGGAAGCTGAAAGCTGCGGTAGAAGCAGATCATTTTGAACATGATCGCAGTTATTGATGACTGGGTGTAAAGTTCTAGCATCCAAATATGTTTAAAACTACTTAAAGTTGCATTTCTGCCAATAGGATGATAGAAAAGTAATAAATTGACTGAAAAAGGTGTAAAAAAAATATTATGTGTGTTTTGCAGAGTTAAACATACAAACATTAAAAATATTTGGAGCCAAATATTTTGCACATATCAACACTTACAGGCTTTATTAAGAGGCCACTAAAGTTTAAAAACCCTTTTGCTAAAGTTTGAAATCCATCAGACAAATCTGAGCCCACCATCTCGTCTGCTGGTTCGTCTTCTTTCGGCTGCTCTCAGATCATCAGCCTCTTTCTTACCAGCTTCTGTCACACCAACGCTCTGCATGTCCTCCTTCGCTACATCCATGAATCTTCTCTGTGGTCTCCTGCTTTTCCTCCTGCCTGGCAGCTCTATATTCAACACCCTCTGCCCAAAATATCCACTAACCCTCCTCTGCACACGTCCAAACCACATCAGCCTTGGCTCTCCAACTGCATCTCCAAACTGCTCAACCTGAGCCGTCCCTCTGATGCACTCGTTTCTAAACAAATGCAATGCCTCTTTTGCTCTCCACACAGACCGCTTACCTGCATGTGAGCAAAGGCTATTTAAATGTGATCAAAGCAGGAAAGGCTCCAGTACAACTACACAGATCAGTTATCAGCTGGGATCGGACTTCTAATTTTTGACCTGCACCAATAATTTTCCTTGTAGGGACTGTATAATCCTGCCTCACCTTGGCAGGTACGGGCCTCCCTGCTATCTTGGCACTGGCTATTTCTGAGCTGGTCCTGCGGGGAACCCTCCTCCTGGCGATTCCTCCCTCGTCGTCCGAGTTGGAGAGGTGTCCGCGGCTCTGATCCCGATCCGAAGAGTGATCTTGAGCTTGACGCTGGCCGTGACCCTGCCGCACGCCGAAGTGCTGCCTGAAGCTGACGTTGTACCTGGGGAACCAATACATACTGTATCGTAGACAAAGAGTGACATATACGGTACTGAAGCCAAGACGAGCAACACAGTTTTTGTCTCTTTGCACCGTACGCGGTATATAAGCTATACACGTGTAGTGGGCAAAGGGACAAATACAAAGCAGAAGCAGAAAATGTCAAATCATAAGCTGACAACATACTGTAACAAACAATGCAGACAGCGCATTGTTTTCTACTGAAACATGTCACATAATAAATACAGTGTACATTTTAATACGGAGCACATTCAGAGGAGAAACAAAGCGTCCTCCACTGTACTGCGAGGTTACATGCTGCATGTGAAAGTGGATGAAGTGAGGCTATCACAATATGTAGACACAGAAAAAAAAACATGAGAACAGAAAAACACAAGCTGTGAGATTTACAGCTGGAGCCACCTGAGAATTCACACTAAAGTCCCGTTTTAGACAACATTTAGTGGGTCACATCTTTAGTAACACTGGCTTTTGATATCGATTCATTATATATCAGTGTTTCCCCACACACACACACACACACACTAGTCTTTGGCAGCTCTGGGATTTAAAGTCATTTTGTGTCCTTTTTTTTTTTTTTAAAAATGGCTTTTAGCCATTGGCTGGCATGTTCTCCCCAAGCTTGCATGGGTTCCCTCTGAGTACTTTGGCTTCCTCCCACAGTCCAAAGACACATACGCTATGTTGTTGTTGTTGTTGTGACTGTAAAATGACCCCTAGGTGTCCCTCTGTTAGCCCTACAACAGCCTGGTGACCAGTCCACGGTGTACGCAGCCTTTTGTCTCATGACAGCTGGGATAGGCCATGGCTGACACCATCTTTCATCCAACAGAACAGAAAACTGACAAGAGTACAGCCTCCTCACTCTTACTTTGAAAGCTCACTTGATGCTAAACAGCTGGCATAGCCCATCCTGTTTCAGATGGGTAACCCTTCTGTTTGTTATATATTTATATATATGTATACATTAGGGGTGCAACGATACTCCTATCGATATTGAACCGTTCGATACAGTGCTTTCGGTTCGGTACGCATATGTATCGAACAATACAATTTAAAAAATTTTTATCAACTTTTCTTCTGACGATGCCGTCTGTGTGGAGCACTCAGTGCGTTCAACTACTCCGCCTAGGCTGCACTGTGGAGCGCAGATCCACTGAGCGCAGCGCAAGCTAGCAAGACAGAAGCTAAGCTTGTTGCAAAATGCCAACTGCCTCAACGACTGAACCTCCCCCACCCTGATTCAGATCTGGCGTTTGGAACTATTTTGGTTTTCATGTGAGTATGACCCTGAAGGTAAGCGCGTCATGGACTAAAGTAAAACAGTATGTCGGATGTGCCATGCAATGCTCAATTACATGGGTGGGAACTAGTGTGTTAGCGCAGTTAGCTCGTTAACGTGTTGGCCGTCTAGCCCCACGCACGGGGCAATCCGCGGTAGCTCGTTAACGGAGATTTGCCGTGTTGTGGCGTTAACGTCATATCAGACTAACGCTGACAGCACTAGTGGGAACACAACAAATATGACTGCACATTTACTCCGACATCATCCTAGTGCAAAGACAAGTGGAAGCAGACAAAAACAACAAGCACGCATGCTACAAACTTTACCCGAGTCATTTAGACAGCCGTTAGCACAGGATTCTCCTTATATGTTTAATATGCTGCTGAGAATATAGCCCAGAAGAAGCGTATAGTATAGCTTTTATTTTGAAAGAGCCATTTCTCTGTAATAAACTCTCTTTTCCAAAGATGAGTGATTCCTCCATCAGATAGATTTATTATTTTATCCCTTTGTTGTTTCAGCAACATTAAATTTAAAAACTGTACTTTTGAGTTAAAATATATATTTATAATTTTAATAAATGACAAATTAAAAAGGCATGAACATTTTTTTGTATCGAAAAAATATCAAACCGTGACACAAAAGTATCGAACCGAACCGTGAATTTTGTGTATCGTTGCACCCCTAATATATACATCTATATATGCGCGCAGTCGATTCTACTAAAGCAGTCAGCCTTCAGCTGCAGTTCTAGATGCTACAGTTTGTAGATGGGAAAGGAGACGTTATTATATAAAGGATTTATTTTCCATTTATTTAAGAAGGCACACACATGCACTGCATGGCACAATTACAGTGCAGTTATGTGGGAAACACTGTATATAACTAAGAACTAAAAGCCTCAAAGAGGATTGAGGTTTTGAGCTTTATGCAGTTTTGTTTGACTTCAAGATATCCAAATCTTACTGCACAGCATCTATGACAAACTGCACTGTAACTAGAAACAGACGTTCATCACTCGCACTGTGAAATAAGCTGAAGTGGCTGCAGCTGTTTGCAGTACAGTGATTTATTCTGTATATGTTTCATGCATTTTGAAGTACCTCTTGGCACAAGACATGGAGCAGAACCTTTTGGTGCCTCGGAACTGGCTGGCAGGAGCAAAGTTTTTACAGTATTCACACTTCAGCACTGAGGAGAGAGTTTAGAGACAGAACAAAGCAGATGGTGAATAATACACAAACGCAAACGTGGTATTATATACTCCAACGGGTTATGAGTCCCGGTCCACACACAGAAAATCAGACTGCGACGATATTTTCTTGTGATATCGCGCTGCCTGCGGTTTAGACTCAGAGGTGGGAAATTCCCAGCTTGAAAGTTATAATTAAAGTCTTTATGCTTTCCTGCAGCCCAGGTCAAACAAACGGGGCAAACAAGGGTCATCTTGTTACACAACATTAAATCCCATAAGCCATGTCCATGTTATAATGTTAAAGGGACAGATCACCAAAAAATCAAAACAAAAAAACAATTCATATTGTTCATATTTTCCCTCCAATTCTCTACATTCATAATGCTCAAAATTTTTTTATGCGTTTCAGTTTTGAAGATATCAGCTGTACCAAGGTCTGCCTTTAATATACATTACTGTAATCTACTGTCCAGTATGGCAGTCACCGTGTACAGTATAAAGAAAAAACTGCAGCAAATCATGACTGTGTGACTTAAAAGACGAAAATGAGAATCTAGCTAGAAAACTGGGCACACCAAGTAAATAACTAAAAATCTAGAGGATAATAAAACGCTAACAGCCAAAGAACAACAACAATAAAACATGTACTATGGCTAATGCACAGAGACTTCAGCAATGCAGAAATCACATTTTGATTTTCAAGATTTTAAGAGCCGTTTCTCATGCAGAGGCAACTTTATCCCAGAAACCTTACAGTAGATATTTATGATTCTGATTTCAGCCCTTAAACGTGTCTTTAAAGCAGCACTGCTTTAAGCAGTCTGGCTGTTACCTGTTGCTGTGGTAACAGTCTCCGACGGGTTAGTGTCTGGACTGTCGTTAGTCAAATCTTCACCAGCCGAGTCCTTGACTGGACCGCAGACCTGTCAAACACAAATTCAGTTTAAGAGTCAGCGACCGACAAAAACAAAACAAAAAACAAACTACAAATCCCATGTACTCACAGGGAAAGGCTCCGCCCCCTCCTGGATCACAAAGCCCTCTATGAGGTGTGTAAGAACCTGCGGTTTAACCACAGCTTGAGGTGGAGGAGCTCTCTCACCCTGACCACAAGTCCCACGGGACACCAGCAGCACTGGAGAAGGAGAGGATGCAGGAGGAGAAGGAGAGGATGCAGGAGGAGGAGGTGGAGGAGGAGGAGGAGCAGCAGAGCCTGGAGAGGTGAGAGGAAGATAAATACTGTTTTTCACCGAGTGTGTGTGTTGACAGTATTTTACAGGGATGTATTTCTATGTTATTACCTGCATCGACGGGATTGGCTGGGATGGCCGAGGCATGATCTCTGACTGGCTGGAGCCGTGGAGGGGAGGGGCCATGTTCGTCATTGGCTGAATTCGAGTCTGATTTTCTTTTCAGAGAGCCAGTCGTCTGTTTACTCTAAACAAAAAGTGCCAACAGATACAGACAGACACTGAGAGTGATTGTAGGATGTAATATTTACACAAGGAGCAGTTATGGCTGAGTAGCGTGTTTGTTTTAGTGCTAGAACCCAAAATCACCATCTGTGACATGTAGAAATGTGTGTGGGTTAGAAAAACATCAAGTCTGATTCATGAGAATCACTTAAATCCTGCTTCAGCTGACCTGTGGCGTCTGACCTCCTGATGAGTCTCCATTGGTGGTTACACCAGCTGATGCTGCTCTCTGCTCTTCGGTCACCAGGTGGAGAGAGAGGGAGGAGCGAGACAGCGAGGGGGGAGGAGATGAAATGGTGGAGGGCCAGCAAGAGGCAGGGCTTGAAGCCAGCTGTCTGTTCTGACTCTGTCCAGAGCTCTGATTGGCTTGTGGATGCACCTGAGACACCTGAGCCAAGGGGGGAGCCTCCTGGGGTGACTGAAGCGTCTTCAGCCCCACCCCTCGGCCGACGACTCCACCCTCCCTGGAAGCGATGGACGCCACCATGGTGAGCAGACTAGAGGAGCTGCTGAGGACGGCGGCACCATCCTGGCTGCAGCTGCCACGGGCCAGAGCGAGAGCCTGGGCATTTCCAAGTGTGCTCTGCCTGGCTCCCACTATCTGCACTGGGATGTGAGGCGTGTGGGGAGGCTGGCTGGAGCTGCTGGCAGGCGGCGGAGCAGGCAGGATGGGAGGGGGGTTCCTTGAAGGAAGCTGGAGGGGCAGGCGGAGCCCCTGTAAAGTTTTAGGTTGGATGGGGATGGGTCCGTTTCCGTGGCCTGATTTCTCAGCACCGAGTGAGGTTTTCTGTAGAGGCTGCACCACCAGAGTCTGAGCGTTGACCGCTGGTTTGATGGTTGCCGTGCCCACCGGGTACCCGTGGGGCTGAGATGTGGCGTTGGATGTCAAGACCAGAGTATGTGCTGCTGTGGGAGCTGTGGTTCCTGTGGTGAGGGTTCGAGTACCGTGGAGTAAGAGCTGGGAGAGAGGGATGGAAGACGACGAGGACGACGAGGCACCGGAAGAAGAGACGGGGTGAGCTTTGAGATTAGTAGGCTGGGGGTAGGTAGGGATTTTGATGTGGGATGGCTGGGGCTGAGGCTGGCTTGGTTTGGTGGGGGACTGAGGGGTAGACTGGTGAGAGGGCTGGACCAGCGAGTAGGCAGCTGGGAAAAATAAGAATGAAAATATATTAGTGTCTATTTAGTGATTCATCACATTTAAAACGGCAGTTCACCCCCAAATTAACGTTACGTTACATATAAAAGCATTTAAACCTGAAACACTGTCATGAATTTGCTTCAATATTATTATAACTAAAATGAGAAAGTCCAAATTAAGTGTACGCTTCTGAAATTTCTGCCAAATCCACCACAGGCTCCATCATCATACACAACCTTCAGAGCATTACAAAGCTCATTTATATGTTTAATTCCTCTTCTTTCTTTCCTACCCGAGTCACTTCTCTCTGGGGCTTCAGTCTTAACACCCACACCTTTAGGACCCGACAGACCTCGCATGGCTAGATTCTGTACCTGGAGATGGAGCACAGAGCAAATGTTTGGGTGAAAACACCCATCTGTCACTTTGTTGCTGAAGAACGAAAGAATGTGTCTTCAAGCCATGAGAACATTTTTATGTTAGCCACACACCTGGTCGTTATCAGATTGGCTGCTGGATGAGGAAGTCGGAGGCACTTCCTGCTGCTGTTGCTGAGCCTGTGGCTGCTGGGCAACAGTTGCCACAGCAGTAGTTGCAGTGCTGCCGGGCATGAAAATGAGCTGGGAGGGGATAGGCGTCCTAAGGGAGCGGTTCACCTGCAGGACAAAAAGACATTAAAGCCATTAAAATGCACAAAACTGAGCTGCCGCACATAAACCATCTGATCAAACTCACTCTCAGGTACATCTGGCCCTGCCCTCCGGCTGTCCCACTAAGCAGCACTGATTGGCTGATTGTGGATGTTGCTGAGGCACCCATTGGACGGCTGCTGGTTGTAGACCCTGATCCAGATGTTACATTGACCTGAAGAACAGGAACGTGCATCTTTAAGATCCTTTGTGGCTCGAAGGAAAAAAAGCGGTACTGATTTTGTGGCATAAAGAGCTATCGTTTTTGTATGATTACGTACTGCGGTTGTGCTGGTAGTCTGAGAAGAGCTACTGCTGGAGGGGCTTGACTGACGACTGGCAGCCAGAGTGGCCTTAAAAAAACAAAGAAAGTAAAACGAAGAAAGGGAAGAGACAGAGAAAAAAAGCAGCTTAAGGTTTCAATAAACTCCAAACAAAATGAAAACTGAGATGTTTACAGAGGCTGTTGTGTGGTTGATGCAAAATATGCTCAGCTTTGTTTCTGGCCACAAAGCCTCCATGTTTTACAACCCACAGCTGTCCAGCATCGACTGTAGACGTGGCCTCCCCACCTTTTTCTTCTGGTTTTCATGGGAGTTAATTATTGCATGCAAGTAGGTGGCAATCTGTCTTATGCAACGCTCTTACAGCGTCATCATGTATCGTTTTATTTCTTACAATAGTTTTTCTTTGTGCTTTGCAAACAACACGTGCAGGATGTTTATAACTTCCTTTACTTGAAAGAAAGAAAGTGAAATTTGCACACACCTTTACCTGTTGCACAGCTGCCAGGTTCTGCAGCTGTGCTGCGTTGTTGATCTGCTGCTGCAGCATCAGCTGCTGGAAGTACTGAGCGGCATTGGGCTGCCTCTGTAACGCCTGCAGGGCCTGGAGGGAGGAGCAGACGGCCAAAAATGAAAACTGAAGGAGGGACAGCATTTTGGAGAAGGAGAAGAAAAAAAAAAAAAGGGGGAGGGAGGAACGGAGCATGAAGGAAGTAAAGTGCTGTGAAAAGATGGGGATGGAAAACATGACGGCAAAGAGTCAGAAGAAGACATGAAAGAGTGAGGGATGGGAGAAATTTAGGATGGAAAAGGAAGTGCAGAGAAAATTGAGGGGATAGAGCAGACTGAGAGAAACGAGTGCAGAAGGAGCAGAGAGAGAGCGAAGCTGCAGAAACCTGCCAGCTGCCTGATGTATGAGGGGAGGCTCGTACAGTAATAAGTCGGGGGATGAAAGCGAGCGCGGCGGGCTGGATTAGTGTGTGCCGGGTGACAGAGACAGATGGCCGTGCAGGGTGACAAAAGCCTGAGAAAATAACACCCAGCCTCCATCACACCCAGCACGACTCGGTCTCTTTTCTTTACCCCCCCCCCCCCCGATTCAGTCAGTCTTCATCAGTTTCTGTCCATCGGCTAACACATAAATCAGAAATTATGAAGACAAATGAGCCACACACACTTTCTGCCCCTGCTTACACGCAAACAGTCCATGTTTACGCTGCAGCCAAAAACAAAATTTGGACACGAAAATGCAAAGTGATATCATCATTTTCTATTAATTTTTATTACAATTTTGTTCACTGGCAGGATTATAAATGCTCCGCCTACATCACAGTGAAGGTTTTGCCACAGGGATCTATTTTACGTGTTTCACGACGCATCTGAAATGAGTTTTAAACTATGCAAAGAACCAAACGCTCCCACGAGTCACGTTTTTAAAGTCTAGACCTGAATCTAGACCTGTATACGTGCAATCTAATCCCCAGGCATGCAACCTACTTTTAGCCCAACAATAACAACTCGAAAGCAGAACAATGCACCATGCTGCCGGGCTATCACCCTCAAGGTATGGTTCAAGTGTGAGAACAGCAAGATATTAAAGATGGTAGGGGTCATTAAAAGCCACCCCATGAAGATTATGACCACTTCCTACTTGGGGAGGGGAGTTTTTGAGGATGAGCACTGGTTTCTAATCAGGGATGTCTCCCTTTTTTCACATTTACAAACAAAGAAACGCATTTCCTGTCGAACAAAACTTACATTTTTAAGCATTTTAAATATTTTTTACGCGATGCCTTTTCCCCCCTTTGTGCACAACAATCCTGGCACACTTGGATTATTACTGAGGCCCAAAACTGGAAATCCAGCTAACTAACATGTGTGTTAGTTTTTAACTGTTAAACTAAACTGATCTTAACCTGAATTCTAAAGGCAGCTGTGAACCGAGCCTTTAAAAGCTTTTTCCATGAAGTGAGGACTCATTGTCAGCGTGTGAAAATCAATGTGGTCTGGTCCTGTAGCCACACAGGTATAAACACTCACACCTACCTGGACCGCCTGCCTTTCATACAGAGACATGGAATTCATGGGAGAGGGGCGGGAGCTGGTCCCAGACGGAGCGCTTCCATTGGTCGAGGCCCCCTGCTGGTTCTGCTCTCCGTCTGTCTCCATGGCTGCTGAGGAGACAGATGAGGCGTCCGTCAGTCAAACACAGGATGAAACAAACACCAGTTTCTCTCTCTGCGAGAGTCTGATGGATAGAGGAGGAAAAAAACTCCACACCTGTCACGGTTCCTGACAAACAGCAGACCTCACAGAGTCGAGATGCTGTGAAACACTTTTTACAGCGTGGATGACTGATGTAGTTCTGCTGCTGGTTATTTTTAACACTTTCAACATTTTAAAATGTTTTCATTTTTTATGGCAGTAAATCACAACGACTGAGTGTCTCGCTGACAGCTGTTTTTTCCTATCGCCACCATGGAGACGGACACAATGCTCCACAGACCAGTTTACACCTTTAAAGGGCTTCCATCAAGCTTTTCCTTTTTTCTGTCACACACACACGCATGCACGCACACTATAACGGATGGATTTAGTATGGACGTTCATATGAAAGATTACATTTACTGCCCTCATTACTTGAAACTTTGGTAAATTATATGCAGTTTTTTCCTGCTTGGATCTGTAGGATGTCCAAATAAGGGGACATCTCAGGTATACAGAAGCTCCACCGACCTCCTGTTCAAACCTTCTGCTTATGAGGGGCAGCCAATCAACAGAAAGTTGACCTAAGGGGCAGTCGATGAACTGAGTAGCTTCACCAAAGCCCAATATAAGACCGATCCACCACATTCTTGTTTTACATGCTGTGGACAAGCTGCAGATTCAATTTTAACCCCCTCACACTAACCACACACAACATGCATCCTGCAGACAGGAAGACTATGAAAGTACCTCTAAACTGCACAACTAAAATGATTAATGAAATCAGGTTGCATTTACAGATTTGCCAAATTAATGTAAGTCAGGCTGTCACAGGGATTGTGGTAAAAAAACAAAATCATCATAATAATAATATTCTTTACATATATGCAGAAAATGAGGGGAAAATTTGCAAAAAAAAAAAAAAAAGATATCTGTCAAATCATTTTGCAAATGCTTTAAACTCAAAATGCGAGAGCTGGAGGTGGAAAGGATTCTGCAACCATGCACAAAATTCAGTCATCTCTGATATTAAAGACGTGGATTTTTGACACAATATTGCCATCATCACCTTTATCATCAATGCATGGTTACTGTTACACACTAATCTGTGTGTAAGAAAAAGCAAATATTTGCTGTAACGTATGAACCTCAGAGTGAAGTGATAAAAGACAGAAGTCTGTGCATTTTCTTCTTATTTTTGACCATTTGATAAACAAAGGTGTATTTTATGCTTGTGTAAATTAAAGCTCTGCATTAGATTTTTTTCTTGTTCCGTTTTGCACGTCTGGACATGCAGGAAAAGGTCTGGAACGTGTGAGGGGATGAAGATGGCAGCTGTAAAGATATAATTAACTGTAACATGCAATTTAAAAATGCACATTCATTTCCTCTTTGCAGCAGTTTATCATTTTAATCAGGTTATCTGGTTTAGGTAGGAAGTCATTATAAAGCATCCATTTTCGGGGATTCACAGGAATAAAACGGGGAAACGTGCTTTAGTACAAAGGCTCCTGCATGAGAAACATTTCCAAAAGCATCGCTCACACAGCCTTTCTGCATCTACTTCACCACCTTACAGGACTTGTTCAGACCAGGTGTTCACAATCTTTTTTTTTTTTTGCAGTTTCCTTTATCACTGCTCCTCCTCCTCCAACCATCCTGTCCCAGCACCTACAGTCTGCCTCCGTCTCCAGCCTCCACCAGCTCAAAAACAGCCACCTGAGCAGCTCACACAGCGCTAACGTTAGCTAGCCATCCTCCATGTTTCAGACCAGTTAACACTGGATCCACCGGAGGCTACTCCTCCTAGCCTCCCGCTAGCCCCCCCGCCTCCACCGCTGCTGTCTGGCTCGTTAACGCGGCTCTCGCTCCGACCTTACCGTCACCGCTCCGGGTTCGTCCGGCTCCTCCTGCACCGGCTGCCCGCTGCAGAGCGACACCGAGCGATGCAACGATCCGCCGGGCTTCTTGTCTGCGTTGTGCCCGGTGCTGCTGCTCTTTTCGCCCGTCTTCTTCTTCTTCTCTGTGCAGGACGCTCGAAGCGGCAGCAGCAGCACTGATTTTACTGTTCTGCATAAATTTGCAGCTGATGTGTGGAAACGCCTCCTTCTTTTTTCTGCTCGGCCCTTTCCGGCGCTGCACGATGACGGAGCAGGACGGGGACAGGGGCTCACTTTACCCCCAAAGGCTTCGGGATCAACATGCTTAGCATTATCTCAAACTTCATGTTTTACTGGACACCAGAGTAGTTTTGCATTTTTCACAACTTGACATGATACTTGTTCATCCTGCACCTATATTCATCTGACACAAGGTGGTTCAGCTTCCTCCCCCTCCCTTCCTTCTGATTGGCTGACACTTAACAACAGAAGGTTTGAACGGCAGGTGGGTGGAGCTTCTTTTCCTGAGATGACCATTTTAGGGATATCTTGTCTTTATAACTTCATACTAATAAAAAAAAAGGTATACCTGTCTGAAGTCAAGTGTTTAGAGCAATGTGAAGGAATTGTGGACACACGGATCTCATTATTTTTAACTTTGGCCATGTTTAATATGAATGTCCACCAATGGAACAGGAGATATAAGGTATGATATATAAATATATATAAGGAGAAACTGAAAAAAGATTCACCTGGGTACCTGCAGTCATTCTATACCAGCGTATTCTAGAGTCAAATGTGAGACCATCTGCCCAACAGCTTCAGCCTGAGCGACACTGTGTCGTGCAACAGGCCAATGATCCCAAGCACAGCAGCAAATCTGAATGACTGAAAAAGACGAATCATGTGGTCCAATCAATGGCCAGACTGCAATCTAACTTGAGCTGAAATGCTGTGTCAGGACCTCAGGAGAGCTGTGAATAAATAAATGTCCACACACCTCAATGAACTGAAGCAGCGTTGTAAAGAAGGCTTTGCTGAAATTCCTCCTCAGCCATGACTGATAAAGACACACAGAAAACCATGACCTTAAGTTATTGCTGATAAAAGTGGCTCTCCGAGTTATTGAATCGTGGGATGTACTCACTTTTTCAAACACCACTTCTGCATTTTGGCTCAGTTTTTATTGAATAACTCAGAATAAGTCAGTGTTTAGATTATGAGGGAGGAAAATGTAATATCCTTTTAAAGTCTGAACCATGAAATAATTGCCAGAAAATTCTAAAAAGTCTTTTTTGAACATGGAACATTTATTGAGCCTCCTGACAAATAAAAAATATATTAATTTGCATAGATTAGTTTTAATTTGTATCATATTTGCTGCACCTTGTATTTTTTTTGCTCAATAGTGTATTGTGCAATCTCAAAAACTCATAAAAACTGTATGTATCAAATATGATACACTACGTGTTAAGAGGATATTATAAACAAAATTTCATGAGTGCTGAAAGAAAGATGGTCACACTGTGTGTAGTTACATGATGAATATTTTATTTAACAACATTATAATAACTGGTTTGTACAGTACAAACAAAAAAGGCCAGGGTGCATCACTGTTGTTGCACAGAAAAATGTAAAAAAATAAAATAAAATAAAAAGCTAAATCACCAGCTTGGTCTATTTCCATCAAAACATATGATCAATATCACTTGGCTTCATTTTTGGCTGCCACTCAAAGACGATCCATAAAGATAATGGCTTTTTGAAACATGTCTAAAATAACACCCAGTCACTAACCACAGCACGGCCTTCAAGTTTCAGATGAACCTCGTTTATTGTTACTGAGTAAACCAGCGAGTTCTTTCTAACGTACTGGAAGCAACGGGAAGCTTTCTCACAAAGACACACATTTAATAACAGTGAGAGAGGCACAAACAGAATTACAGTACATGACACTCAAACATCTATTTACACATCAACAACACACGTTAGGACCAAACCGACGCCGGAAACACAAACAGAACAAAGATCACAGCAGCCAAAGTGAACTGTTGAGACCTGTTCCTTGGTGATAGATTCATATCTATGACGATGCATGAATATTACCAGAACTGCTGGTTTAAAACACAAAAGCTTTGACAGTTTATTGTGAAATTTTCAAGTGTAACAATATGGCTAAAAGTCCTAACCAAACTGAGCAGTGCTAAACACCTCTGAGTGTAATGTGACCAGGCACGTACAGCCGGTGGACAGTAAAGAGCAGGGACAGCAGTGTTAGTCTGTGAGTTGACTCTTACTCACAGGCAGATTGTGTACAATGTGCAAGGGTACTAGTTAACCAGTTAACATCCACCAGGTCTCAGGCGATCTAAATGATTAGGGCTGGGTTAATATCCACCACATTTCAGGGAGCTTTTGCTTACTTTACACCCAAAAAGGAAGCAGAAGAATAGACGAACTACAATCTAACACGGCCACCGGTGATCTGCTGGATGTTAAGAGCCAAAGAAGCAGAGTGAGAGATACAGTAATGACAATGTGCACCCCGAACTAAAAAGGAACCAAACACACATACAATGGCCAAAGTCAACATATAAATAGTACTCTATTAAAAAATACATATTTACAAATTAACAGCTATACTATCTTTGTACAGTAAGTGGAAGGTTTTGAGGGTTTTGGGTTCGTAGATGTGCTTAAAGTAGCTGTTGGGAGCAGTGTGAGCCTGGGTCCATATATCTGTTTTAAATCCTTTCAAATACATTTGGGATGCACTGCAGTCAAAGCAGGGGTTGAATCAGGGCTGAGTTACCCCAAATCATTCAGGTTTTAAAGCCCTGTTGAAGAAGTTTTGCCAACTTTAACAAACAATATTCACTTTTCCACCACAGTTAGAATAAGAGGTTCTAAGTTTACAAAACAGCTGTGAAAATACAGGTAATTTTGAATATTAGATACTGCACAGTGCTGTAATATTTTTACAGCAGGAAACTGTTGCTGTAGATTACAGTAGGAACACTGTAAAATAACAGATTCATGCTTGCAAATATTAACTGGAATATTGTTACAGTGTTGTCGTGAAGGTTGCAAAAATCCAATCTTTCCACATCAAAAGCAAGCTGTACGTTTTTAAACTCCATTTTAAACATTTTGCTCCACCCGTGACCTCAATGCTGAGAGCAGTGAACTCAAATCTTGGAGGTATCCTGTATCACAAAAGGCCAACAGGGCAGGCTGTGTAATAGAAAGAACTTTAAATATCAGACTCAGTGTTAGTGTCATTGAAGAAGCTGCGTGTGACTAAACAGGGTCGAGAGACTAAACACAACACTGAACACCACCGGCGAGGAGGAGCGTACCGCACCCCTCCCTCAATGCAAGCACAGTACATCACCCACAAATACAGCAATACACAACAAAGTCATGACTGCACAAACAATCCCCTCATTGCAAGAAATATTCCTCTCAATAAATCTCTCAAGTTCAACAGGTCTGCAAAGTTATATATTTCCACCATTTAAATGAGGCAGGTAGCATTGAAAGAAGTCGTGTCCACACAAATATTCTTCCAGCGTACAATAATTACAATAAATTCATAAATAAATACATAAATCAATAAATATATCCTCGTTGTGCAGCATGAGTGAAAATAGCTTTTTTCATGAAACTACAGGAATTCACGCAGTCACGACAGAATGTATAAAATATACTTTGTGTCACACATGTCTACACCACACACACTGCACACTGTTTGGAATACATAAATCTGTAATGGCTGATGGTGCTACTCTTCAGACAAAGCGTCACAATGTTGGCAGGATCTGGACCCAAGCACGTAAAGCCAGACTCACACCACACAGATGTGGTCTCATTTCTACAAATCGTGGTTGTTAATGTTCATTTTATTATTTGGGAATCACTATTAATGTATGAAATACACAAGACTGATTGTTGCTTATTAAGTCATTTAGTCTTACAGCTTTTGTAAGAATAAACAATTTTTATACTCTTACAGTGTTGCGTCAAAGGTTCGTTTTAGTGCATTTGGGCCATTCGAAGGATTTTTAAAGCATTTGAAGACATTCTTCATGTCACGTTAACAAATCTGATGCACGTATGGGAAAAATTAGCAGAAATGAGGAAAGATGAAGTTCATTTTGACCTGAAGGATGAAATAATTTAACGCACTTTCTCAGAGCGAGCTGAAATGCACTGGAGGTTACGTAACCTCGGTTCTCTGAGTGTTCCCGTAATCAAACAACAGAAAGAAAGCTTTAAAGAAAACTCCAGCATTCGGAGCACATATGTAATAAAGTCTGCTGGAAAAAAAAAGGTTTTGCCCTCCAATCACTGGGTCCTGCATCCAGACCAGCTGCTTCCAGATGTTTTTTGTTTTTTGTAGAATTAAAGCCCCAGTCAGTCCTTTGCAATTTCTGTATATAAATAAAAACAAAACCACATACAGTTCCATTTCAGAACGAAAACACAATACTAAAAAATGTCCACTATGTCATTTTCCCTTTGTGGAAAAAAGTATAATTTAAAATAAAAGCCCATGAACCATCACAGACAGCTGTGTCACCCGTTATCCTTACAGTATTAGCACTTCCCCCTTTAATGGTCTCTGCCCATTCTCAGCTCACTGAGAGTTTAGGATTTTTTATCTATTCTAACATCAGCTGTGACAGATATAAGTGTTCTGCAGGTAAATATAGTTTCGATTATTCTGTAGGTTAGACATAAAGCGCTATTGTGCTCAATGACTTCTACGTTGCTGATTTTGGCTCTATTGCTTGCGTTGCCGCTTCTCTGGTTAACAAGGTGCATTAATGCATCTAAATCTCTGAGCTACATTTTAGGTGATGGACACAGAGCTTATTGCAAACTCTGTGTCCCTCCTTGGGGCAAATCTGGAAAGCACTACAGTTCTTTGTTTGATTTCTAACTATATACTCTATACAAAAATCAGTTTCTAAGGTTATAAATACTATGATAATTTTCCCTTTAACAAAATAATATACATTGCACGCTACCCCACCGTAATCTACGTGTGTAAAATAATTAAAAGGGTTTTTGTTTACAGGACACAGTCCTAAAAATAATAAATCTTTGTATATATTCAGTGTCTATATAAACATTATATAGAATAATTATAACTTTAAATTCTCTGGTGAACGGGACATTTTTTGGAGTAAATTTGGGATTCATCACCAACTACATCAACTCTAAGATCAAAGATGAAGCAGAACACCTCTGCAATTGTCAGTTATTACTGAGGGTGGCGCCAAACTCCAAGTAAGCAAAGGCATACTAGATTACAGCTTTGGACATCTTATGAGCTTTCAGAATTTCTACAGTTAGCGTGACCTGTGCGGCTGTTAAATCCCCGCCGTGAAGAGCCGATTTCAGGTTGTGTGTTCACCATTTCTTTGGCTTTGCTCTTCAGAGCTCTCTGTGAGCACTTAATGAAATGCTGAAAGCAGAAACTGCAATTATCCTTTCAGACCTGCGATTTGAGAACGTTTCCATATACATAATTGCAACAAAATCTACAATAATATACGAACTACAGCTAAAATATACACGGCACTATACTGCCCACTACGACACATGTCTAATATTTTAAACAGAAGTGTGTCAGTTTAAAAAAATGTGGATCATTGTTATTCTAACATCACTCAGGCCTGAACTCAAACACCTACACCCCTTCATAAAAGCGTCATCATTTCACCTTGACTGTTACCCGGCACCTGCTTCAATTTTGTTTTACAGTGTGTCATCCTGAGACTCACTGCCGTGTTGAAAAAGAGTCACACTGTCAATGAGTGCAGTTGAATTCCTAGGAATGTATGTTTCTTTTCAAAGGAAGGGAGGATTTAAAAGAAGGAAGCGTGAGAACGTTCAGAAAAACAAGAAGTCCAAAGTGCGATGATGAGAGCAGAAAGTAGGACCTTTCAAAGGTACAAACCCATGAACTCGAAACGCTATTGTTATCTAAGCCTGCTGTAAAATAAGCTTTAGTTCCAATTTAGAGTATGTCTAAAATTGCTGTGGCTCTTCCTTCGTTTATAACCTCTCTTATCCATTAAAACCTCATCTACACCTGCTCTACTTGCTCTCCTGTTTAGCTTCAAGAGGTGTGGTCTCAGCCACCGGAGATGGAGCTGCTGCTGGTGCCTCCACCAGTGGGACCTTCTCCTTCACAGGAGAGGCAGGAAGTGTCACAGCAGTGCTGGCACTGGCTGGAGGATCCTCGGTGGACGAGGAAGGAGGAGGTGCGGCACTACTAAAGCCACGAGCAATCTCATCGAAGGTCTTGCCTTTGGTCTCGGGCACTTTGATGAATGTGAAGATGAAAAAGACGATCAGTAAGCCGGTGAAGATGAGGAACACCCACGGGCCCAACCACCCCTGAGGAGAGGAGAGAGCAGAGTCAGAATGATCTACAGCAAAATAAACCACAAGAAAAAAACGATCACCTCTCCCTTACTTGAAGTGTGGGGAAGCTCATTCCAACCAGGAAGTTAGCCGTCCAATTACAGCAGCCAGCCAAAGCCATGGCTGCCGGGCGGGGCCCCTGGGAGAACAGCTCAGCCACAATGAACCATGGGATTGGACCGGGGCCCAGCTCAAACATAGCCACAAAAAGCATGACAGCCAAGATGGCCACGTAGCTCATACCAGGGATTTTATCCTGCACAGACAAAGAGAATGAGCTACTACTGCAGGATCACAAAGATTAGCTTATCTAACAGTTAGTGAGAGCATGCAATGGTGAATTATTTGCTTTTCAGTGGAACTAAGTATATTTATTTGCTCCTTAATTATTTATTATTTTGTTTTTAAATTTTTTCCTACGTTTCCACATCTTTATACAAACCACTGACTGAAAATGGCAAGGGACAAAAATACAGAAAAAAGTAATAATATTAAATAGAATAATTAACCAATTAATTGCTTTTAAATATGTAAATGCTATGGGAAATAACTGATGGAAATACTGCATCGGCCATTCAATATAGCAACAAAACCAAACAGCTGATGTTGCATTTACTTTTGTTTTGGCTGTGGAGAGAATCAATCACATCTTTGTTCTTACTCCGTCTCTGTATTGCTCTCTGACGTCACCAAACTCACCAGCAGGAGGGACACAGTCATAAGCAGAGCGCTAACCGCCATCCCACCCAGTCCCAGGAGGTGCAGAGTCCTGCGCCCTGCTTTCTCCACTAGGAACAACTGTAGGACAGGGACATTGTGAGTGACGTGTGCTTCCCAGCGCACACAAACGCATACCAAGATGAAGAAGACACACGGCGGCGTCACTCACAGAAACAATGGTGAAGATGGTGTTGACGACGCCGGCTCCGATGGTGGCGTAGATCGGCTTCTGCACACCGGCTGAGGAAAAGATCCCAGTGGAGTAATAAAACACCTGAGTGAGGTAGAGAGGATGGAAGTGAGAATATGAGGGATGTAATATTACCTCATTTATAACAGTATCAAAATAAATAATGCATATTTTATTTTCCCGCTGACCTCCATCTTTTATAAACCAATTTTTCTATAGGATCCTTCTGGGAGCTGCCAACAGCGAGAATATAACAGCCCAACCTACCCAACATCCAGGAATAATAGCTACACACAGTTTTATAGCATGACGTTGCTTATAAGACATTTTTTAGTCAAATAACAACCTTTAGAGGACTTTTAGCCAATATTTTTTTCAAATTAACTAAAAGATCCAGACATGTAATAACAAATGCTCAGAGCGCTAAACTGCCCTCCATCTCTGACTCTGACCTGTGGTTTGAGCGATACCTTCTAGCACTGCTGTTATTTTTATTTTTATAACGTATATTTATCAGTTTTATTATATAGATTTTTTTTAAAATGAAGGGCACAGGAAGAGCTAAAAATAAACATTAAGCTTCCATCCATCCAAGTCAGGGCCACCAGGGAGGCTGGAGCCCATCCCAGCACTGTCACAGGTTGCACAGAGGCAGGCAATCACTCTTGTTTATATTCACAACACAGCCAAATTCACCAATTAGCTTAATGCCATGGATGTCTATGGAAGGAAGTCAGAGTATCCGAAGTAATCCCACACAGGGATAGGGAGAACAAGCTTCTTTCTGTGAGCTGACAGCACTAACCACCGCAAAGCTGCACCAAAAACAGACAATAAAACCCATTAAACTTACAGCGTTAATTCCTGACAGCTGCTGGGAGAGCTGCAGCATGACGGCGATGAAGAGGGGCTGTCGGTACGCTGCCGTGCGGAACAGTTCAGCGATGGTTACTTTCTTCTCCTTGGCCATCTTGGCGCTCTCCTCCTTCATCTCCTGCAGATCTTTGCTCACATCCTCAGAGCCACGCAGACGCACAAGCACTGCGGACAGAACAGAGACAGGTTTTGTTCACCTTTACAGATGCAAAAGACAAAAAAACAAAACAGCAACAACAAGAAGATGTAGACATTCAAGAGTAACATGCTGGAACAACAACTTACAGCTATCGGACAGAATTCACCACAGTTCATGTGGAGATTAATTTTCATGGATGTTTATCACACATCAAACTCAGGACAGGCTCCTGCAATCCATGAACTGCATTTTAAAATGAGCTATAATCTTATAATGGCCACCAGCAGGCACTACACAGCAGGATTCACACAGGCTGAGTTCAAAGTCTTTTCCGACATAATGTCAGAGTTTGTTTATTTAAAAAAGACAATCTGCATATTTATTCCTTCACAAAAGATTGTGAGTTATAGCAGCTTTGTTTATCGTAACCTTTATTCATAACATCAGGACACATTGCTAAATTTTGCTTTCTGTAGAGAATCTGCAGTCACTAAACAGTCACAGTAACTGTGTTTGTTTATCTTATGGAGGCATGAAGGAGAAGTGGGTCAGGGCCTCAGAGTCAAACCAAACAGGCCACATGTTGAACAGATGCCAAAACCTTCTGTCTGTTCAAGGACTCTCTGATCACGCTCGACCTTCCTCCTGACTCCGCTGATCCCACCTCTGTGTATCTGTAACGAATCGCTCTCCTTCTCACTGCTTCTGTCGCTGTAATGCTGCAGTGCTGTAGTAACTGCTGAGTCGTTCCAACATTATTACATGAAGACACTGTGTTAGTCAATGGGACCATCTCAAGGTGGTCTTTAGCAGTAATGCTGGTGCTAATAGAATACATATTATAGTGTTATAGGTGCCGTGGGGATAGAGACAATAAAGCTAACAACAGTGAATGACTGAAGTTACGTTTCTATTGGTGGTAGTTTAATTTAGTTTATTGAAATCCTTATTATCCCCATTAGTAGCAGTTATACAGTAATAGTAGCATTTACAAGACTATACTTGGTATGTGTTGTGCTTCATATATTTTAAGGTAAAGTGATTAATTTATTAGTAGACAGTTTCTTTGCTCTTACTTTGAAAGGCCAGCCACTGCTAATGAGCTAGCTCTTGCTAGCTCAGCGTGTTGTGATGGTTTTGAATATAAGTTTGCTAACTCCAGTCTCTTTTCTTCTACTGCAGCTTCCATTCTGCTCTGGGCTTCTACTGTGAGGTGGTGCGCCATTCTAATCAGAAGCTAAAAAAAGGTGGTGCTACTGTGACCTCACTGAGGCTTCAGAGGAGAGAGAGAAACACCACCACCAGGTGCAATCCAAGATGTTGGAGTCCATCCAGCACAGCAGCAGGAAATGCAGTAATGTTGTGTGTCATTGCAGTATATTTATAGATGTATTATTGTGTACCGTTGCGTGCCTCCTCTTCCTGTTTGAGGTTGATGAGCAGGAAGCGGGGGCTCTCGGGACAGAAAGGCAGCAGGATGCATTGCAGGACAGCGGGGGCCACAGTCAGGGCCAGCAGCAGAGGCCACAGGTTGTCTGAACCCAGCAGAGCTTCCAGACCAAAGATCTAGACATCAGGGGACACAGAAAAAGGGTAAAACTGATAAAAACAATAAAACTCAATCAGTTTGAATGCTTACTGTGTATCCTAGCTGATATCCTCTTGTAGATACTACTATGTAGTAAGACAAGACTAAAGAATATCTTGTTTTAAATTCATGCATAACTTTCATATTTCACGGCCTCACAGTTCCTCCACCCCTTCCTGACTCTGGTTCTCCTGGAGGTTTCTCCCTGTTAAAAGGGAGTTTTTCCTTCCCACTGTCACCAGGGGGCTTCCTCATAGTGGGCCATCTAATTGTTGGGGTTTTCGCTGATTTATTGTAGACTCTTTACCTTACAATATAAAGCACCTTGAGGTAACTGTTGTTGTAAATTTGGCGCAATATAAATAAAATTGAATTGAAGTAGAATCACTGTAGTGATCACTTTGGGCGGCTTTTGATCTTTGCTTTGTCACGTTGGCTTTTTTTCATTTGTAAAAACTAAAAGAAAGATGGTTTGTCCTCATTAGGAATGACATTTGTCTTAGCGTGTGGGACTGTATCCTAAGGTTTCTGTTGTTAAATTGTAATTAAGTGAACTTTAACTTTCTGGAAAAGTGTAATGCATTGTAATGCATTTCTTTTCTTGAGTAACGACCACAGCGATGATAATTATCCATATTAATTAATAATGAATTAACTCCTATAACTCAAAGACTTCTTGATACAAACTAGGTTTAGCTCAGATGCCTGAAATGAACCTAATATACATGTCTTCTGAGCTTTGACTTAATAAACTTTCAATTCAACTACATTTGATTAAATAGCACCAATTTACAAGAGCAGTCACCTCGAGGCACTTAATATTGTAAAGTAAAACCCCTGCAGCATTAAACAATCAGATCCGTGCAAAGCTTACTCCAGCAAATTACATTAATTTCCTAAAGCAGTCAAGCAGTCACACATCTCTAGTGTGCAGTTTTTAGTAGAGCTGCTGACCTGAGCGATCAGGATGCCCACAACCACGCCGAGCTGGTGCAGAGTGCCGAAAGCTCCGCGGAGCGGCGTTGGTGACACCTCGCCAACATACATGGGAGTCAGGCCAGTAAAAAGGCCACAGAAAAGGCCAATGACCAGACGCCCAGCGATCACCATCTCGTAGGAGGAACAGATGGTGGAGAAGCCCATAAGGAGGCCGCCGATCACTGCCAGAGAGTTCACCAGGATCATGGAGCGACGCCTGAGGATGAGGAGGTTGAGGAAAGAATATGAATGTTAATGATTAAAAAAAACAAAAAAATGTACAAAAAAACTCCACAACTTGATGCTAAAACGTTTGACAAAGGAAAACTAACATTTTCAACCAAACTCCAGGGAGGAAAATTAAAGCTAATGTAGAAGCCCCAAAGACTGAAACTCCTGGAATGACGTCTCAAGGCTGGTTCCAAAAGTATCCATAGATTTCCATGTTAAAAGGCTTAACTTTAGACGAAATAAAAACAAAAAACAGTTTAAATACAGTTTAGGTTATATGGACACCATCTTTTCATTTTGCTAGCCAACACTAGCATTAGCTGTGTGTTAACTTCCCAGTAACTTCACATGGTGACTGGCAGCAGACTCACCACAAATAAACAATTTAGAAGGAAATGGAGAAATAAAGGAACAACTCTGGGGAACGTTAGAGCAGAGCAGCGAACTCAGGACAGACACGCTTCATGAGATCCATTAACAGTAATGGGCTGTGATGGTTCAGCTGTACCGAACAGGAAATGCACAGAGCCAATGTAGTGAAAAACACTGCTGTGACTTAATGTCCACAAAACTGCTCTAAAAGTAAAAACAACAGTTCTTATAGAGAGGCTGTAACTAAAAGGTTTTTTGGCTAAAGATGGTGAAAGAAAATAAATCTTGCATGTTACCTATAATATTACACAACAGGATGAAGAAGGTTTCGTACCTGCCAAACCGGTTAGCTATGACACCAACACTAAAGGAGCCCACCATGCCGCCCACACTGAAGATGGAAACAGCAACGCTCCAGACAATGGTGCAAACACCAGGGTCGATTTCCTCGTTATATCGCTTATACCAGGTTACGTTGAAGAAAGATTTGAGTTTCTGTAGGCAAAGATGGATGCACAGACAGAGGATGAGAAAACAGATCAATTCACAGAACTGGCCAGACAGAAGAATAGACAGAACATTATAGTATTTGGTATTTTATGTGTTCAATAAACAAAAAAATAACTATATTTAAAACGAAGATAAAGTTAGAAAGTGAGAAAAGTGGGTAAATGGAGAGATCTGTTTCAACCAAAACAACTTTTTCAAAGAGGGTATTTTTGTTATTTATTCTTTCACATTAATAAAGCACTGACTTTTATCTCTTAGTTAAGTAAAATAAAAATCTCCCTCAAATTAACACAAACATTTTATAATTTAAGCCTTAATATAATTCTGATGTAAATTTGCTTCTCTGAAAACAAGCAAAATTAACCCTTTAAAGCCAAGCGCATCATATTTGATACATGTGTTTTTAAGACTTCTACATATTCAGTGTGACAAAAAATGATATAAATTGCATGACACATTTTTAATGACTAACTTGCAAATATATGTCTGATGTAGCAAATGTGATACAAATTAAAACTCATATATGCAGATTAAGATTTGAGAGATTTTTATATATTTTGTTTAAAGGTTCAACAAACACTCCATTATCCAAAAATTAATGCTTGAGAAATCAGATATTTGTATTTGCAATCTTTACAATAACTTATATCTCCTACAGTATGAAGCCTACATCACATTAGATTGCTAATATTCACCAACCATCTCTGGAGCATTGATGACTCCTGTGTTGTAACCAAACTGCAGAGAGCCGATGACGGCGGTGGCGAGGGAGAACAGGAGATAACCTGTGACCTGCTTGTCCTGGACGGAGAAAGAAGGGGAATGAAAGGAGGAAGAGGAGAAGGGAGAAGAAGAGGTATGACAAAGATATTGAATATGAAATTTGATATCATGATGGGATTTTAAATCATTGCAGGAGGCAGACAGATGCAATAAAATGTAGAAGCTGACGCCAGACAGGTCAGAGATGCAGCGTCACAGGAGCAGTGATAGCAGGAATCAAACGGTGAAGTCACTCGGGCTGCACGTAGAAGCACTCACATGTAGGGACACACACTTACTCGTCATCTTTGAACTCTAATTAACATACCTGCTGCTACCACAAATCACTGCTATTTATTCTTCAGAGGACGTTCTTAAGGTTAAAGGCAAATAGAAAAATCATGAAAAGATATACTCGAAACAATAATACACAAAAAACTCAAGTGCCTTCTGGGTAGAGCCATGGCTCTGTGATCAGCTGTTTTCCTGCTTGTGTTTGTCCTTCCTGAAGATAATCAACTGAATGCAGACGAAATTCAATCCTGAAGCCGTCATCTGGTCCTGCAACAGAACCGGGCCTCATAACACAATCTATTCATCTATTTAATGAAATTAGGGTGTGTGATAAAGGAGCCATCACTGTTGTTATTGCAATCAGATGTTCGTAAGCTTCAGTAACGCTGATAAGATATGATGAAGAGTTTTATCAGGGTGGGTTTGCTCTTTAAGTATCATGCTTCTGTTATTGCTTTTATTGCTTTTATTTCTAAACTGAAATAATGGCTTAATTAAGATTTACTTTTGCCACATTACCCTTATCTTAAGGATAAATAACATTCTTTCTTTTGCATTATTTGATTAGTTGTGTTCCATAAACCCAGACTCTGAAGGTCTGAAGCTACTCCTGGTTCTGGTTCCAAGCCTAGATGGGCATCCAGCGTAAAACCTAATCAAATATGTCGATCCCTCTGCTGTGGTGACCCGCTCAGCAGCTGAATGCGTTTTTTGAGTGATGATTCTACACGTGCAACTTTTGTCCCCATTATCATCAAAATTTAAGTTATAGCTTGCTCACTATTCATTTAGGTAAGCACTTAAAAATAACTGCCTGGAGGCATTTTCAGGTTGACTGGCAAGAGTTGCTTCTGGAAGGACTTTGGTACAACCAGGTGCAGGATATTTGTTCTGCTTGAAAAGTTAGATTCAATATTTGTGAGTCTGCTATATTTAGAGTGCAGATTGCCCTTCACTTTTCTTCATTGCCTTCTGCACAGTGCAATGACATTAAAATCATAATTGAAATACATTTAATATAATAAGCTTGCTATGGATTATGCTAAATCAACAGCACAATAAAGTGTGCAGGAAATAAAATCCCTGTAGCTTTTTCTCTCTCCCTCTGATTGGTCGTGTTTAACCAACACCCCTGAGACAAAAAAAATCCTGAGAAGTGCAGTGTACGCTAATAATATGTGACCTCGCCGTGATATTGTTGTACCAAGGGCAGCATATCACCTGAGGCCCATCGACATCTCTATGCGGCCTCAAAAACAGCAGTCAGTTCCGCCCCGTCAGCAGTGGGTCTCCTTATTACCGGCTGCATGGTGAATTACTAACATCAGCAGAAACAAAGACACAGTGGCCCAATTTCTGCTGCTGTGACCCAGTTTGACCTGAATCTCATGACTAGGATCAATTTCTCAAACATAAGTATAGAGTTCTTTGATAAAGTCGACCTTCATTGACCCTTGATTGTTAACAGGAGGGATTAAAACAACAGCGCCATCATGAAAACTGTGCTTTGAGATCCATGATAAGTAACTGTGATCTGTATAGGAGTCTAATGGGAGTGTAATGTAAAGAAATTTACTTGCTGGAATGTGTTAATAATCTGGCAGCGGCATTTGGTGTTGTCTGGAGATGTGAAAAGATAATTGATCTAAGTCAAGAAACAAGCTATTACAATAATCTAATCACAAAGGCACAAATGCAGGAACTCCAGTTCCATCAAAGAGACCACATGTTGCAATTTAGAAATGTTCCTCAAATGGGAAAAAAAAGGAATGAAACACTGATTTTACATGCAAGTCAAAACCCAGAGAGGCATCAAATATAACACCAAGATTTCAGACACTGTGACTGAACAATAGGATGTAAGAGTTTGACTGAAATTAGAATATAAACCAGGAGGGGCTATGACCATGGCCTCAGCTTTGTTGGTGTGTAAGACAAGGTGAGAGTGTCAATCACTGATATGGGTTAAACATTGTAGTAAGCTTATATATATAGCCTTTGCAGGTGTTGACACTTGGACATTTGAATGTCATCAGCATATAATTGGAACAAAAAATAATTCAGAAAAAGATTTAATGATGACAGCTAAGGGAAGGAAGTAGAAAAATGTAATGGGCCTAGGACTGAACCTTGTGGAACCCCACAGGTTAGAGAAGCAGTGTTAGAGTAGAACTAAGAGAGACAGAACATAAGAGAAAACTCCCATCCAATACACAAGAAAAAAACAGTTAAATGCCGAGCCTAATGACTATTTCTATCGTTACAACGCCGTTACCGTTACTAACAAGAAAATGAGGTGCGGCCGCGTTACTATTTTTCAACAAACAGACGGTTGAAGCTGTGTTCAGCTTACCGCATCTTATATGGTGTTTTTTCCTGAATAGTTTCGTCACGTTTACTGTCTAAGGACAGCACTAGCAAGCACTCTCTGCTTATGAGCAAAAACCCCCCAAAAACAATAAAAAAACAAAACAAAAACCTTTCGTGTTGGTGGAAAAATGCACCATGTCGACCAATCAAAAAATGATATGGGAACATGACATTTGGTTGTTTAGGAAGAGGGGAAGTTTTAGGAGTGACGGTGAGAGAGAGAGAGAGAGAAAGAAATACTGCAGAAAAAAAGAGAGAGAGAGAGAGTTTTGAGATGTGAGATATTTGTGACGTTTAGCGTGTTTGGAGTGTGTAGGTAATGTGTTGTGTTGTGTAGTTAGTGTGTAGTGTTGTGGATAGTTTTGTGTTGTGTGTCAGATCAATGAGGTGACTGCTGTCTCCAGGTAGAAACAGGAGTGATACACCTGCTGCTGGCAGACCTGCAAGTATCAGGCTGTGATGTTTATAGTGGACAGAAATTATTTTTTTAGAGTGGCACAAATAATTTGCGTGACATCTTATTGAAATCAGAACAGCTGATTGTTCTGTAAATAGTTTGAAATGGTTATTTTAAAAAAAAGGGTAAAAGGTAAAAGGCTGCAAATAACTTGTGCATATGATTTTAAAATTGACAATTTATATTTGCATTTAAAGAAATATGATTCATTAAACATGTTTGTGGTTGTTACAGTAAAAAAAATATAACTTTTTCTACTGGGATTTTATGTTTTTTGTTTGATTTTAGATCAATTGTGTTAATACAGTATGTCAAAATGAAAACATGACTGTAAATTCAGACACGTGAGGTTGTGCTGAAAAGAATGATACCAAACAAGGCAAACAAATAGTTTTTAAAGGTGAAATGTAGAGGAAACATCAAAAGTAGTAAAACATGGCCAGTTATACCCTGGACCCCAGAGGGTTAAACTTTTTTTTTTTAAGTAACACAATAGTTACTTTTCAAGTAATTAATTACTTTTAGAACATTGTAACTCAGTTACTAACTGTCAGGAATCGCTGTGCGGCAGGCAGGAGAAGGACCCAGGATGCAGACTCACAGACACGGGGATAAACTTAAAGAACACAGCTTTAATGCTGGCACGGCAGAATACAGGAAATACAGAACTAACTGGGGAAAAGTAAACTAACATTCGCAGGAAGGCACAGGAAGATCCACACAACATGAGGGACGACGCGACACTGACTCAGAGAAACACAGGGTTTAAATACACTGGGAAGTAACGAGGGGAATGAGACACAGAAGGAGGGCACAGCTGGGAGAAATCAGGACTGACGAGACAAGCAAAGCAGGACGCATTCACATGAGACACGGACCATCAAAGTAAAACAGGAAGTATCACACAGAGACGCGAACTTGACACAGTGGAGACAGCAACTAAGAAATACAGAGACACAAACCATAAGGCAGAGGTCTAAGAACCAAAATACACAGGGAAATACTCAGCTGGGAACACAAGAGACTAGACTAGAGAGAGTAACAAAAAACCAACCATGAGAACATAATGCACAATGCAGAGTGACAGAAAACAAGAAACTCAAACATGCAAAGACACACAATTACACAGAACAGAGGGGACACAGAGAGACATGAAGGGCAAGGGATCAAAACTAGAAGCCATAGAATAAATCACACACACAAGTACAATAATACAAAAATCACAAAGAACTAAAAACGCTGGGTCAGGAGACCCAGGACCGTGACACTAACTCAGTTACTTTTTTGAAGAAGTAATTATAATTAATTACTTTTTCAAAGTAACTTGCCCAACACTGGTCAAGAGTATCAAAGACTGCACTTTGATCAAGTAAAACAATTAAAAAAGAATTGCCTGGATCCGAATAGCTTATTAAAAAGACGAGTCTCAGTCTGTCATGTTGCATGACAGGGATGTGAATGTACTTAAAACAACTGGTACCCTCATTTTTATTTCTTGAGATTAAATAAATCATAAAGTGCACTCTTTGGATATAAAGACTATTTTGCTTCTCCCGTCCTTAAGGATTTGTGTAAAATATAAAAATAATCAATAATCCTCTGAGACACCACAAACTAAAAGCCTCGACATCTCTCTGGGTGTGTCTGCTAATGGACATCAGAGCATTTGTCTGTATTTAATGGATGTTATGATATAAACAATCACCAAAAAAGATTATCTTTAAACTGCAATTAAAATTTTGAAAACTAGAAAATATCTGCAAACATGTGGCTGCCAAACAGTGGTGCTGCATGTTAAACCTGTGGAGTAAGGACCTTCAAGTGTTCATTTATTATTATTAGGCTCATATGACCTCAAAATCAACATAGAGGTTATATGACTGAACTGACTGATGAAGAAGAAGAAGAGAAGAAGAAATCAGTGGCTTGCACCAACTACAAGGGGTCAACCTAAACACTGTAACTGCTGTAAGGTGAGAAGATGGAGCCGTTTTACACAATTGTTACATAGTTACTGAAGGCTGTAATAAGTTTCTGTGAAAAAAAGAGTCAGAATTTGTGAATGCAGCCCTCCTCACGTGTCTGAAATCATCAGCATCAGTTCAGCTGAAAGTTAATTAACCGAGACACAGAAAAAAGGCCTCCAGCATGACGTAGGAACAAAATGAAATTCAGAGTGTCTTAGCTGTAAACCGCTCTCCCATATCCTATGACACACCCACACACACACACACACACACACACACACACACACACACACACACACATTTCTTTCTACATTTGACCTCAGTTTCACCTTTGTCTTCCTCTCCGTCATCCTTTTCATCCTTTTTTTTTGTCAAGTCACAGTGACTCAGTAGAATTCGTCAGTCACCTGACAGCACCCAAAATATCTCAAATAGCGATCAATGAGAAGGTTAAATGTCTGTACAGCTACATTTCAGCTACACTTTGACATCTGTGATCCAGAGGATTGTAACCTGTCCATCTACTGTGTCTGGGGGACACATTCTTTCTTCTAACTGCCGAAGCTCTTCTTGATTTTATGAATGAAACACTTTATGATTATATTTTGAATTATGAAGGTATATCCAACTGGATTTCAAGCATTTTATTCACATTACTGCAAACATTTGAAGGACTTAATGGTCCTTTTAAGAGAACCTGTTTCATGCAAGGGCGTGTCCAGGAAAAGGAGAGGGTGGTGCCAGCAGATTGGACCTTAATGTTGTCCCAATCCCACTGGACTGGACTATTCTGGACTATCTGCAACATTTAAGTGATGTAATCATTACTTAATCAATAATTATGGTCCACTAATATGCCACTTTGTCTGTGATTATTTGTGATGAGTACTTTTACTTAATTACTTCAAGTATATTTTCTAAAACACTCTCAGAAAAGCACTCTTAGACTACTCAGGTAGAAGTTAGATTTTTACTTAAGTAAACAACCTAAATCTTCTTTTACTACTTTGCTAATGACTCAATCAATATAAAACAATTAGCTTAATAATAGGACTCCTGCAGAGTTCCATATTTCATTTAATACCATTTGATTTAGTGCACATGTCTGTGCCTAAGCCTGGAAATTAGGATTTTCTAAACCAGTTTTCTACACTGTATAATTCTGATAATATACTCTTCCAAGTCATTATTCTTGGTCTCCCACGTCTTAAAAAAACCCCTGGAAACACCTCTGGTTTCATGCAGACAAATGTAATAATCAAGCTCCTAAAAACACTCTAAACAGGAGAAGGACAAACTTGGTAGTAGCCTGTTGCACCAAACACATTTGCTGAACAGATGCTGTGTTACTATGGCAACCTGTCTCATGATAACAGCATCAGATCACACTGTTCCAGTGTGCAGAAATCCTCCCTGATACAGCAGAACACAGATTTAACAAACAGATATTTCTGTGTCGTTTATACAACCTACATGTCATTTAGTACAACTGTGTGTATCAGATGATCACATGACGCATACATTAGACCTCTGTGCTCATACTGCATCTTTTTTTTTTAACACAACGTGTGTACATTTAAACCTCCACCCCTTATTCCACTCCTCTGTCCATCCATCCAAGAACGCCCACAGCTCCCCCTCCTCCCTCCTTCATCTCCATGGCAACAGCCTGGAGGTGACACGTTTATTGACAGAGGCTGAAAGTAACCACTGTGCAGCAAACATGCGGCAGCGTCTCATTCACTAAAGTATCACTAATCCACAGCAGCGCTGCACGGAGGTGTGTGTGCATGCATGCACACACACACACACACACAGATACGATGAGTGCATCTGACCTACATCTGCACTCAGCCAACCAGCTCATAGTCTCTGAAGACTGAATTGTTGAAGGTAACCAGGGAGCAGGGTTAATGTATTGATCTGTTCATTATGAAGGACTCAGGCTCTTCTGTGAGGGGAGGGTGTCACAGGTGTCAGGTGGTGTACTGACAAGCAGATTCATAATTTGTATGAACAGAGGAGGGTGGGGCAGAAGGAGGCCATATGAGCAAGGCTATAATTGCTTCAGTGTGTAAGGTTAGTCATAAATATCTGAGTCACTAAACATTTAAAGACAAACAAATCCTGTGAAATTGGACCTTGTACTCACCACCAAATATCTGACGTCTTTTGTATCACCTACAGAAACAATTAAAAGGTTTTTGTTTATTTTTAGGAAACAATTCCCTCTTTTGTTTTAAGACATTTCCTTGTTAAATTACAATAAAGTACAACAACATCAGCCATTATTAAATCAGCACTATTATTAAATTGTTGTGACTGTAATCTTTGACAGAAGTTTCTTAATAAAAAAGACTTTTAAGATTCCTAATGTAATCTGCACAGTTTATAACTGTAAACATGTAACTGCATGTACCTTAATACTGTACAAAATGACTTTTAATTAATTGCTTGAAATTAATCTTTCCTCATTTTTTCATGTGAAGATTTCAGATTACATTTAGAACAAAAAGTAGTTTTTTGAGTCAAATAAATGGAAACACGAGCTAAACTACTGGGAACCTGATGTTCTTCATATGTCACATACTTTCCACCATAGCATTGATTTTTGGGAGGAAATAAAATTGCTTTCTTATTTTTGTGTCAAATGTAGTGCCATGCTTTGTAACTAGAAAGCAAATCTTAAGGCTTCATTTATACTGCAAAAGGTTTCAACAAAATTCATTTAGCTTCAAACTGACATCTACTATGAAGGTTGTGTATCTCTGACAACCTGTTAGACTGTGACAACCAGAAAATATGTAAAAGTATCTGAATTTGAGGCAATTTATAGTCATGTTAACCTTTGGAAGCATATTTTCTTGTCCTCTCACCCTACATGTCTAATCTCTCTCTCATTAACCTAAAACAAACATACAGTAATAAAACTGAAAGTATAAAGTAGAATGAAATATGCATTAAGTCGCACAAAATCAGACACTGCTACTGAAATGACAGATAATACCAGAATGCACAAACATACACATGGTGCACATTTGATACCCATCTGCAGAGCTTTGCATGACTCAGAGAGCTCTCATGGCGCACATACTGGCTTATACCACCCACACAGCTTCACTTACACTCTATATAGAAAAAAAGGGAAAGTATTAAAAAGAAATCCTTTAGTTGCAGTGACTATTCATCTGTTTTTCATCCAGTTCACTAAATGCAAACTGGAGCAGTAGGCCTGTTTTGTCCTACAACCGCTCTCTCTCTCTCTCTCTGAACGTGGGTCACACAGAATAAAGAATATTAAAATCTCTTGCCTGACTCTCCATCTTTTCAAGTCTGTCTGGGCGAACACCGGGCAAATTTTAGGATTTCCAAACTGCAGGATGGAGTCTGGAGCTGGGAGCTTCAGGCGGTGTTTAAAAGGCTTCGCAGGACCCGCCCGTCGGTGCTGAAAACTGCAGGAAAAGGAGGAAACCTCATTAGGCGCTGTCCGTGGTACCAAACCGACTCCATCAGGGAGGACACGACTACTCTCCCCTCATTTCCCATCAGAAACCGATCTCAAGTTATCCGTACCATGCTGCTATAATGCAGGTTTAAATGGAAAGAAAAAGTAGTTGAAATAATAAAGTTAACCTTTTTGTACTCGCGCGGCCTGATGCCGGTCAAAGTGGAGGTGTAGTAGATTATTCCCACCCCCTGCTTGCCCCCAAAGACCCTTAACCCGTGCACAAAGCGGACAAATAAAGGGTTCTCACCTGTCGTGACTGCCAGTCCGGACACAGGAGCTGCAGCGGTGGCTTTTTGCGGCAGTGCCTCCCTTCTTTTCTCATATAGGCTGTGCATACGGGAGCTGCGAGGGGAAGCGCACGTAGTTGTAGTCTGTTTGAAGCCAGCCTATGAGAAATGAGGACGCAGGGACGCCGTGAATGTGGCCGCGCCCCGTCAGAGTTTGACGTGCAGGATCTCATGACTCCTGCGCATCATCACCGCATCCCGTGAGGAGAGGCGGCGTCTATGTCCTATTATGGATACAGCCTTATTTCGGTTAGTTGGTCAGCTCAGTTAACGAAAAGACTAGGCGCATGCGCGGACGGAGTTTGCGTGAGCGAGTGTGGTGGGGGATGATAATGGTGAACCCTTCTTCCTCCCTGCTCCGTCCTGGTGTCCTCCTCGGCTTCCCATGATGCATCTCGCTGGTGACCTTGACAGAAGCCAGTGGACGACTGATGCTGCAGATGTTGATGCGAGGCGGGCAGTTGCCAGGGCAACAGGTCATGCAGTGCGGCACACAGGATATTCCAGCTGCAGAAACAACGCTGTGACTTTTGCACACTCACGAACATCCTCTCAGAATTTGTGAAGCACGAGCAGAGAAAAGCCACCAGTATGAGCTGGTGCTGAAATCACGCACGCACTGCAGTTCTATCACGCTCACGATTCGCGCGTGACAAAGATACAAACAAAAATCAGCTGACTCCCTGGAGGAGGTTTGTGTGGAACTATTATGCAATGAACGTAACACTTCTGTTCTGCCTCAGTGAATTTGTTTAAAAATAAATAAAAATCATTTGAGATTAAAATACAAAATAACCTTCTTTGCCTTTCGTTGTTTGACCTTAGCACATATGTTTCCTGGCACGTTTTGTCTTAGCAGCCACAACCACTAAGAGCAGTGTTAACCGCTTAATAATTAGAGAATACGTTAAAAATGATCATTTAAAATCTGATCACACAGACATGCCTTGGAGATGGAGGCCTTGTAAGTGGTGTGGTGAATAGACTTTTGACAGTAAATTCATAGCATAAAATCAACGTTTATAGTTTATGTTGAAAGTTATTTTTAAAGGTACAGTTCAGAAGAATGACTGTTTCCGTTTTTAGTTCAATCATCTTGAGCTGCATCTCTACAACAGCTTTCAGCTCTCATTTTTTGTTAAAAATCTTGAATAAAGTTAAAGTTTAAAAGCAAATCATGGCACAATAAGTAATTTATATAACGATGCGCACCACTGTTTTCATGAGCCGTCTGATGATGCAACACTTTTGCATCGTGGGTCAGCATCATCTCCTTTCTTACCATAAAGGATGGGCAAGTGTCTCCTCTCCTAAAGGAGGTAATAAAGGAAGCATTGAAGCACCTTTCTGTAGTATTTAGAGAATTCAAACACTTGTTATAATGGCTGCCACACAGACACAGCTAAAAGCCTGAGTAAACTGTAAATTACAGCTGTCAATTAGCAAAAGTCAGACATGACTCATAGTAACATTTTATTATGACATTTTTGTACAGAAATATTGGAGTTTTTCACTTTTATATCTTAAGATGAGACAATTGGATGGAGATCAACATTCCCTTAAATCTTCCCAGGGAAGCTTCCTGCCTCTATCTGATCGTCCCATTTCTGAACCTGCAGGAAAGAAAAAACAGGAGAAAATCAAAAAGTGGAGCAATAAATGCCTAGAGTGGAAACTAGCCTGAAACACAGCTGTGACTTTTACAACTTTAAACGTAGAGCTTCTAGGTGATGAGTGAAAAAGAAAACTGATGACTAAATTAAAATCAAGAATTTTGGAACAGAAGCAAATGAAGGTGCAGCCGAGTGAGACAGTGAGATTTGTTTCACGTGTAACTTACCCAGCTGATTGGGCAGAGACTCTTGTAGACTCTGCGGTACCAGTCACAGGGAGCCGTGTCCTGGTCTTTGGCTGACAGAACTTTGTTACATCTGTGGAAGTCTGTAACAAAAAGAGGGGGACGAGCTGTCAAACCAGAGATGGACACTAAACAGCCAGCAAAGCCAGCCGGTGTCCTCGAGTCCTTTATCTGACTCAAGGACTCGAGTCAGATAAATGAGCCTGATTCTGTTTATCTGCAGTTTTCCTCCAACATCATACTATTGTCACTCTAGGACCATCAGAGTCACCGACCACAATGCCACACTAACGCATGGCTTGTTGAAGTGTAGACCTACAAAAATCAACCATAAACCGTGTATATTTATTTGAAACATCAGCATTTTAGCTGTCGCCCTGTTAGTTTTTGGAAGCCAGCAGAGACGTATATGGTATACGTATAATGCTACGTTGCTAGCAAGCTGTATGTTCATACTCGCACAGGTGCAACACACCTGCCAAGTAACAGGCCAATAAAACACTTGAATTTCACTCACTGAAACAGAAGCACAAACTTCTTGAATGATCTATATTTGACAGCAAGACATTTTTCATGTGATTTTAATAAAACTGCTCCAAAAACCTTAGACAGCACAAAAATAGTAAGGAGGCTACACTTCACTGTTAGCTCACGTGCCATTAAAAGAGACCAGACGTCTAACTCGAATGACAAAATCAGATTAAAAAAAACAACAACAAAACATCCAAATCATCCTCTCTGGAGTTAAGTAGGAAACTACCCATTATATATGCTGACGCTGCTGTGACACGATAGTCTCAAAGTCCTCATTTATCTTACATGGAACTGTTGTTAGAAACCCAAACATCATTTATTTATGAGCCAAATGTCAACATGGTTTTATTATGTGACCATAAACAACCACGGTTCAGTCACGATTAACTTTTATAATTAAGAACCACAAATCATAAAATGCCGATACACCTGACATTTGTCGCTCAAAAAACAAAAAAAACAAACCCAAACAAAACCACAATCTGTTTCTGTCCGTCGGTGTGATGCGTTCGGGCTGTCACGTCACAGGACAGGAAATTTTAAAGAAACTTGTAACACAAATAAAATTGTATTTTAACATTGTGTTAAAATACAATTTAAAAAAATATAAATTCAGATACATCATGAGTTTGGTTTGAGCTCTTGAGTTTCAGACTGAGTGACTTACCTATTAGTAAGTAAAATAATTAAATAATAAACTAGTCAAAAATTGTTTTAACATCAGATTGAATATTGAGATATCAAAGTTATTTTGGAACTTTTGAGAAATTATGTTTTATCCTTAAAATATTTGATTATTTTTAATCAATAATAATAAAATTAAGATTTATCTGATCAAAGTTGAAATAAGTACTTGACATATTTTTGAACACAATAACTAACATTAACATGTATAAAATACCAACAAATATGTTGAAATAAGAAACAGTTGCATCGGGGGAGATGCAGTTATCACTCCTCTTAAAGCTGTTGTAATTTTCAGCTGTTATATACATTAAATCCAACAAATATAAGTATTCATGGTAAAATAAGTGGTAATTTATACAAAAACAAAACAAGGAAAAATAACTTCCTATTTGTCAACCACTCATAGCAAATTCTCCTTTTTAAAATCGGGCTGTCAACACGCTTATTTTAGATATTTCAAAGTCATTCATCCATCCTTTTCCTCCACAGCTTAAAAATGAAGCCAGTGCAAACGCACCAAGAAGGTTTTCTAATGGGCACCTAAGCCTGACTGCAGAAGTGATTCCCAATATCCACAGAAGTAAACGTGTTTACAGCCTGCTACACAAATGGTTTTGGTCTCTACAGAGTTCTCCCTTCATAACAGCCTCAGGGAGACGTTCAACAGTGAACTGAAGCAAACGGCTGTCTGCCAGGCCTAATGTCTGATAAATAGTCACTGAACTGGACCTCCCAACCATCTCTGTGATGTTTGGGCATTTGGAGCATTTTTAATAGATGATCTGTAGCACGTATGCTGTGTGCTACAGATCATCCAGGAAGAGTGTGCTTTAGTTTTGGCGAGTCAAGTTTTTGTGTTTTGTTACTCTGTTACTTACCATTTATTTATCTATTGATAAATAGATATCAGTGTGTTGCACTTGAACACTTTATGAATGCTGCTTGCTAACCAAGCATTACTGATTGCGTTGTGCCCCATCATCCATATAAGGTAACTTTTGGTTTCAAACCCTGCAATAAACAGGAGTTTCATTAGCCTGACTGGTTATGCCTGAGAAAAGATTATAAGTGTGTTTCACCGTTGTACACATGGAATAAAGGCCTTTCTGGCAGGAATCAAACTTCCCCCATGTGCAGCTTTTTTACCCTGAAGTGCAAAACTAAAGTGTCACAGCATTGTTATTGGTCAATTCAAGTAATGGCCCTGTAACAGTTATTCAGTATCAGATTACCAAAATGATTTAGGTTACAATCACTTCAGATTGAAACTGAGTCTCTGTGTCTGGGTGGCATTTAGTTTTTACTGCACTTCCACAAAGACTGATGAAAACTTTTACTCTGAAAAATCAGCAGAGAAGCAGCATTAATCAAAACATTCATTACATATGCAGACGGATCAATACGTCTAACGCAGCGGTCCCCAACCTTTTTTGCGCCACGGACCGGTTTATGCCCGACAATATTTTCACGGACCGGCCTTTAATGTGTCGCGGATAAATACAACAAAATAAAACTAGTACCAGTACCGGAAAAAAAAGAAGATTTATTCATAACACACGTGAAAAGACCCAGGAAAACCGAGTTAACGATAAAGACGATGACAAAATAACGCTGAAAACCGATAAAAACCCTGAAAACCAGACATTTCACACCTGAGCCTCAACTCTCGCGGCCCGGTACCAAACGACTCACGGACCGGTACTGGTCCGAGGCCCGGGGCTTGGGGACCGCTGGTCTAACCTGAAGCTGAATCACAGCAGCGATGAAAGAGATAATTAGAGAGTGCATTTAGTCTGCAGCAAATCCACCGTCACACTGGGCTTTAGCATAGAAGGAGATGTGTTTAATTCTTTGAGTTTTCATTTGAAATAGAAACTAGCAGCAAAGCAACTTAGATTGATTTAAATATTGAAATTCAGACATCAAGCATGGGTTGTGTCGATTGTCAAAACTCGTCGTCTCACATTTCTTTATAAATTAAGAAACACAGAAATAAAATTGACCAGAATAAGTTTGGAAGTGAGAACTGCTGCAGTTTAAACCCTCAATTAGTCTCAAATGAAAACAACAAAATCCACAGTCAAGTATTGGAAATACTCAGCAAACATGCCAAAAGCAGCTTTTATGTGAATAGATGATGAAATCAAAATGAGGGGAAAAAAAAAAAAGCAAGCAAATAAGTGAGAATTCAGCTGAAGGCCCCGAAAGACTCACAACGCTCAGCAGATTTGCAGGTTTCCTGTTCTTCACACATTTATGAGAAGCCAAACATTAGTCTGAGTGAAGACCCAGGCAAAGCTGAAGAGCACAGGTGCAAATAACCTGTGGCCATTTTTACCTGTCTGATTTCAAAGTTCAAGTTGTACTCAGTGTAAGAGGAAACAAGGAACTGGACCTGCGTTGGTCTGATGGAAGAAAACACTGAATTATGACAAAGGTTGACATGACTTTGCGTCGACACTGTGCAGCAGACGGCTCATTTACCCAGGTAGTTCTGGAAACAGTTGCGTGTCTGGTTGGTGTTGGGGAAGCGGGCATCAAACGGAGCCGTCCTGTAGTTCTTGATCTTCTCCTGGACCGCGTCTGACATTTTTCAGCTGCTGGAGGTCTGCACAGGATCAACAGCATGTGAGCAACCATGCTGCACACACGGACTACAAGAAAGCGTTTATATCCACAAAGGATCCTAATAATAGTCAGTGAGCGCTACTTAAATAATATATCTTTAAGATGCGCTCTTTAACTGCAAACATTTATGCTGTGTGCCGATTGAAACACGTGACTACACCGCCATGTGAAACGTGATCCACTGTGGTCTTAAATATGTGTTAAATAATTTCAGAAAAAAAAGAGTAAAAATACAGCTTGTTCGGCATGAGCAAAACTAACTTCTAATTTGATATTAAGCCTATTTCCCCTGCCAGTAACTGGAAAATAAAACGAGAGTCCTGATGAATCCGTTCATTAACGACGTTATCGATAAAAATAGAAAGTTAAGATTAATCCTGCTCAGCTGTTTGTATAATCTCACACAGCTTTTAAAACATTTTCACCACAGAACAAAAAGAAAAAAAGCACAAAAACAACTCACAGAGGCTCTAAACTGCGCACACACTTAAAATAAATTATCATCGACTCGCTATTCACGTAGAAACCTTAAGAAAACCGACTTACCGTCGACAAATCAATTCCGTTATAATCCGTGCTCCCGGTGTTCTGACAAAACAGTGCGCTGGCAAAGCATGCTGGGAAAAAACGGCCAAAAAAACCCACACAACAAATGGCGCCTCCACCAATGTTTGGAAAGGCAGCACTGCCACTTGCTGGACATACAGAGGAGCAACAAGCACAGATTTATTTTAACATAAAGGACTAAAAGAAAGAAGCCATGCTCAAAGTGTAGTTCTTTGCATCAGCACGTCTGTTCTGCTTGATTCTGTATTGTTGACTTTTTCATTTCATGGTCTTTTCCAACTGTTTTTTTTAAGCGTACCATGATTTTGGTCTTTAATTGCTTGTAAGGTGCCTTTGAGCATCTTGGAATACACATATGAATAAAATCTAAACCATCTCAGTAACCTTGTGTCCAAACCGCTTGACCTGAGCTGGATCTCTGATGTATTCATTTCTAATCCATGCTGGTCACCCCCAATATAAATCTGAGCATCTCCAGCTTGGCCTCCTGTGCTTTTGTTATTCTCACCACACTCAAATCATACATCGTGTCTCTTGTAAACCTTGCTGCTGCTTTTCTGTTACAAATCACCCCTGACACTCACCTCCACCCGCTCTACCCTGTTGCTTTTGTTGGTTGACCCCAAGTGTTTAAATTCACCCACCTCCGCTTGCTCCTTGCAGCTGGACTATTACAACTGTCTTCCTCCTTCACACACATGTATCCTGTCCTGTTCTACTGACTTTCATTCCTCTTCACACAACAAACGTGATAAAATTATGAATATATTAAAATTTGCATTGCTATAAAATTTAAAGATCAAATTGATGGATCAAGGCAGAAAATTCCTGCAGCTCCAAATTAGCAGTGAATAATAATAATAAGCTATAAAATTACCAGGATAAACCTTAGCCTCCTGTGCATAAATTGGGAAGATCTCACATCAGGTTTTATTTGAATTAGTATGAGTTTGCCCCCCCAAATAAATAAATAAATAATTGTAGATAGATAGTGGATAAAAAATGAAGCTGAAAAACACAATGAAAGCACAGAAAAACATCGGGGATTTCTTCATTAAAATGTTTATTTGCTATAAAGCTATTTTGGTGTCAGGTCAGAGAAGCTTGCCTCCTCTCACAGATCGTCCGCAGCTTGTTGGAGCATCTGAAAGTGAACCAGCTCCTGCTGTACACGACCCTCGGGGTGAGTCGACCACACAGATCCACACTGCTTTCACCCGCGTTATCCGGGTCGCGTGCCCAAAACCTGCAACACACACTTTATTCTGTTACCGTGGCAACCGATTCTCTGACATATGATAATGTTCATAATAAAACTCCCACAGTGTTTTAATCCCTTCACAGTAAATCCACAGTGGGAAGACACCGTGGTTAGGTTGCTTAGGAGTGAAATTCTCAGCTGCTTTGCAAATCTCACTTATACATAATCCACAATTACTGATGTGTGATTACCTTTTGTAATCTCACTACAATGTTGTGTTTTACTGAATTCAAGACCAAGACCTCCAGATTCCAGAGTTCTGATCGGGTATGCTCAGTATGTGCCACACAAAGAAAGCCTCAGAGGATCTTATCCCCCAGTGTGGGGAACCACAACACAAAGATATTGTAATAATATTCATCAGGTAGTTTTAATATTGTGGCTGATCAGTTTAAATAGTATATACAAACAGGAAGGGAAAAATGTGATAATATTTGATTCCAACAAATATTTTACTGCTACTTAAATCTTATGCTTCTTATAATTAACTACTAAATGTTATTTGATTGTGTTGTCATCTTTAAAATTAAGATCAAACTCATATTCCATTATTGTTTATTATCTGCTCTTTAATTTGAGCATTTTACTTAAATTCTGTTCATCATTGTTGATTCTCAATTGTTTAAATGCACCTGTTATGTTATTATTAATAGCACTATTAATATTATTATTATATATATATTAATACTACTATTCTTACAATTGCTATGAATATTGCTAACATTGCTATTACTAATATTATTATTATTTCAACTGCTTTTGAAAAATAACAGACAAATTATTGGATAAAGTAGTTATTGTCTTCTTAAATCCCAAATGGGAGATAACAGGTTAAAGGAATGTGGCAGAATGAGATGGTGAAAACTGCACCAATGAAACCAGCTCCAAACAAGCGCAGCAAATGACAGATGACATTAAAGTGGCTCGGTGTAATTAATGTGAATGTATTTTTATATTTAGACCATGAGGAATGTTTGACTATGAACAGGGACACATACATTTTTAATATCTAGTCCTCTCATAGTTTTGTGTCCTGACAGCTGATCTGGCAAAATGTCCTCAGCCTGAGACAAACTTAAGGAGGAGAGATCAGCACATACTTGCTCTTCACCTTCTGAGCCCTGTTTGTCCTGCACCACCTCCTCCTCTTCCTCATGCCTGTCACCATACTCACTGTGGTCCCTTCTCCAGCAGTGAGCCATCGCTCCACTGCCAGCCGCCGTCAGCGCCGCTGCTCCTCAGGCCTACCCAGTATGAGTCCCCCTGACTCAGACTCTGGGTCTTCTCCCACAGGAACTCCTGAAAAACATGTCAAACGTTACCATTTTGCAGAGAGAAGCCTTAATTTCATTCCTTAAGAACATTCTCTTTACTGTTGATCAATCAAGAACACAAACTGTCTCACATGTACAGTAAAAGAGCGAAACACAAAACCTCATTTGACCTCAAGCACTGGCCGCTCCTGCAGACGTCTCCATATTTCATAGAGGCCTTAAATCTATTCTTAACTTCTCTTCCTGGTGGTATGAATCTGTATGTCAAATAGTGTGTCCAAAAGGTAGGACATATCAGGAAGGGCATGTCAAATATTTACAACTGGACAGAGACTGAATATGTCATTAATGCAGGGAAGAAGATTTGTGAGAGGAGAAGGGTTCCAGCAAAGCTAATTTAATATTTATTATGTGCTTGATGAATAAATATAAACTGGAAATGACAGGACAGAGCAGGTGGACAGAGTAGTGTGTGTGCGTGTGTGTGTGTGTGCATTCACCTGCTCCTCTTCCGTCCTTATTATAGCCATGACGCCCCCCAGTGCCATGCAGTGGTACTGACTACTGATCCAGTCAGCTCTGTCCTGGCTGAAGAGGAAACATTTCTGTCCCTGAGGCGTCCAGCCAGGTAAGCATAGGCTGCACTCTCTTTCTGAGTGAACAATAATAATAATAATAATAAAGAATAGGTAAAAGATGTGGCTCAGATTACTCACCCCTCAAAGTTTGTTTAAATCTACTTTAAGCTTCAAAAGACCTTAAATGTCAAGCCAGGGTAAGTTTCAGCAGTGATTTGAAATTTTCTAGCATCCTGTACATCTCAGTACAGTATTACTGTTCTCAGTATGAAATAATCCTACAACAGCACTGAAATCATGACATATTTTTCAACAAACTGCATTTTGAGTGTGTAAATGATTAAACAACAATGCAGTGCTCCACAAGCAAGACTTAAATTTGGATTGTGTATTAGCTACAACCATTTAAAAGTTACTACAGCCCGACAGTCTGAAGGTGTTAATGTCAGGTTTCATTCTGAAAAGCCTGTAATAGTTTTATGGTAGTGTGTTTTTATGTTGTGTCATAAGTAAGTGGTATAAATATGTTTTCTACTTTATTTATATCACTGATTACAGACTGAAAACAAACAGACTAATATTACACATCCAGTTTCACTGGTTTAAATCAGTTTATCTAACATACTGGAAACTCGTCATATGTAATATGACACAAAAGCTCAAAGTGGATCTGTTATCTGAATCTGAATCACGCTCGAGTTGTTTGTCTTTTTCACAGCATAATGGAAATCAGAGCTTCTTTGTTAAATGGGTTTTTTGTAAACAGTTGTCTATATTTAATCTGCCGCTTGTTTGGCAGCGTGACTGGGACATTATGTGGTTGAAAGAAAAATGACCAAACTGAAACTGACATTTCTCTCTCACAAACTCGTCTGTGGTTAAATACTCGACCTTTATATAAGGGATTCATTAGCTTCTTTACCTTTCTGTTACAGCCTTATAATTAGAGCCAAGCCTCAGGTAAACCTTTACACTAAAACCACCCAGTTATCCACTGATGCGTCAGTTTTGAAGTCTGGCCATAGAAATGCCTGAAAACAGACACAGTGTGTACGAGGAACTGTCACAGGAACATCTTCGAAAAGTTGTGATTTTTGTGGGTGTAAAAAATGATTTTTTTCTCTGGATTTTCTCTTAACACTTGTAGCTCTGAATAAAAAAGCACCCAGACTCACCACCAGTGGTAGCGTTGCTGATCGGGCAGTACTGGTTTAGAGCAGGGTACTGGGAGAACAGGAGCTGATATGACTGGTTGAGCTTCTCCAGCCCGATTCTCAAACCTCTCAGTTTGTTTTCCTGCAGGGCCGACTGGGACTGAGACACCAGTGTGAGCTGAACCACTGTGGTATCAAACACACACAACACACGCAGCACAGTGTCAGAAGATTGCATACACAATGTCTCATCACCCGTTACCATGGATACGGGATAATAGAGCAGTGTCAGACAGAAAGCAAAGCAGACTGACAGAGGTGAAAAAAGGGATGATTCAAAAAGAACAGAGTTAATCCTCTCTGCAAGCCATCGCGTAACAGAATTTATTCTAAAATAAGACGCAGAGACCGACGGATTTATTTCTCGACAAAATGACAAAAGACTCGTCCTGCTTTTTGTTGAAACACCAGAATCATGGTAAAATCTTCCTGCAGTACCTCCATATGTACGCTGTATACTAATGCAGTGCTCTCCAAAGGCAGGTTAGCAGTAGAAGAAAATGTATTTATTTATTTTTGTCCCTTTAGGCATTTAAAGTTCACAAAAATACGCCAATGACATAAAATTTGAGACTCCTGGTAACATTTGATAATAAAACCTCAAACTGTTTTTGATATTTAGTATCATTCTGTCTGTAAAAACAATTACTCAAAAAGTTTAGATTTTAAATGTCATGCCACATTTGACCTCTGACCTCTCCTTCAGACATTTAACAAAACAAAAATATTTAAAAAGTGTCATTCTGCCGCCTGAATCTTGTGTGAATTGTGACATTTTCACACCTGCAATCTCTTGAGTGGTGACTGTTGTTTTGAGGCTCCTCTTCACTGCGTTTTCTCTGAACAGCTGCAGTTATTTTCTGGTCCTGTGTTCATTTTGAAGCCAACCAGTGGTTCAAAGCTTTTCACGCTGCTGTAAGTAATATATGCGTCTTTGTTTTCGTTTAGATGAGCCGTTTTTGTGTGGCAGCCAGCACACCTCGACATCTGTGTATCAGCAGATGGAAAGAGTGAAAGAAAGAAGGCTAGTTACACACAACGCCTTTGTGTGAGCACAATCGATGCAAAAGGAAACACCTGGGCAACAAGTTACATTTGCCAGTGTGAAGCGGGTCCACTCTACATAACAACACAGCCAAATTTCGCTATGCTGTTAGCATTCGCTTGGAGAACTTTAAAAATCATATTATTCTGAGCTCCACTATTAGCAAGGATCTATTACACTCACTCTCAAACAAGGCCCTACGTTTTTATCCAACATGATGTGTGTTACTTCACTAATGAAATCCACTCTTTCTGTCTTTATTTTCTTTAAACCTTTGAGTATAGGATTTGGCCGGCGAGGATAGGCAGTATCTCAGGCACCACTGAGCTGTAGGTTCAACACAGACTAAAGTAAATGCCATGTACAGGCAGGTGCGGTGTAGAGATAAACTCAACTTTGTAAATTTTTGTAAATTATTTGAAAATATTCAAAATATCAGTTAAGGTCTTATATGTATATCAGCACATTATCTCCTTCTCCTTTTTTCAGTAACCCGTTCCCATTGGTCAGTGAGTTTTATAGATGCAAAGAGGCACTCACAGCAGAGAGTCTGGAGCAGAATGATGATGGTCAGTAGAAAGCAGAGCAGACAGAAGTAATGAGCCAGCTGTCTGTAGTGACCTGAGAGAGCCGACACAACAACAAAGGGAAAAAAGAAAAACACTTAAACATTTATAGACCTTTTTTACATTTCAGCAGGAGGAGACTTTGGCAAGCCTGGGAATTTCATAAAAGACCATTTCACCCAAAGCAGTCCAACAGGCCAGCAGAATATTCCTGTTGAAATACAGCATCTCTTTTTGTGTTGTGTTGTTGCTTTGGGCTGCTTTATTTGGATGATGGCTTTAAGACATAGCAGACTTGTTGCCCTGCATGGTTGATGAGTATGGGTTGCATCAGACACAGGCAGATCAATGAATTGATAGATTTAGCTCTAATTTGATGAAATCTGCCACCAAGACTTCAAACATCTCTCTGATCCCAAGTCTGTAGATTGTTTCTGAAAAGAAATATTGTTAATGTTGCATTTTCAAAATCTATATTACAAACCCAGAAAATAAAATTCACTCTAATGTAAAGGACGAGGCAACTGTAAAGCTAAAAAATAAAAATCAAGCAGACACCACCGTGGATGAGTGGGAACATTTTTATTATGTTGCAGTCACTATTGTTGTCATCTCTGCTTCTTCAAAGCAGAATGAGCTCATTAATTAAATCATTAGCTAACATGATAATGAGCACACCTCAACAGTGTTCTTCTTAAACCCACTCGACCCATGCATGCAATTGAATTTAGTGTTAAACAGGCTAAGAAATGACTAATACTAAATAAATAAATAAAACCAATTGAAATACTTTATAAAAAGAAAAGCTAATTACTTCTGTCTGTGGATGCTTCCAGCTTTTTTTCTTCTTCAAGCAGAGTCGATCCATTATTCACTCCCATGGTCTCATCCAGCAGAGAATCAGCACAGGATTTTTCTTGAGTTATTACAGCATGGATGCATAACTTTTCAGTCACCAACAATCCTTTGTGTTCCAGCAGCAGGTACCAACGAACAGCCCAGCGTTCCTCTGTTGAGGGATTGGTGTGGAATGATGTCCAGTATCTCATATGAATATTAAAATACTGACTCCCCTGCAGCCGTATGCAAAGCAGAGCTGGGTCTGATAACCAAACAAGTCTGTTAGAGGAAGAGTCAAAGTCATTCTTTATTTCTCCATTAGTGTGTGTTCAAATCAACATACAGTTAGTTTACCTACCAAATAACTGCACATATCACCCTGTTAGGGACACCCATGGAAAATGTTTGCTGCCAGACCAGATTCACCCCTTCAAAGTTACAATCGAGCCTTCTTTATACCTGAAAATGGCATTGACCTCTAAAAAAGGGGGAAATAGATACATACACATTTCAATGTATGCATGGGTGACATATTAAAGGAAAAAAAATGAACTAAAGTGCGTTGTTAAGATATTAGGCCACCGCCTACTGCTAGAATAGCTTCTGTACTCTTTGGCATTTGTTTTTCAGGTTTATGGATGAGGGTTAAATGCTATTCCTTCACAGTATAAACATATAAGCTGTTAAACATGTCTACCCAACATTTTGCACTGCAGAGGCCATATGCTTTACACAACTGTCATCCTGGTGAAAACATTCATGTGTTTATAATGGATGGAGGAATCTCCAAAGAGAGCGTTCCCATCAGGGTAAAAATGTTTAGAATTAAGGTGATCAGTCAGAACAACTGTGTGTGATCTGCAGTGGCACTTTCTTCTAAAAGAACCATTTTCTTAGCAGCTTATCCAGTTCCCAGGGGCTGGAGCCTTTGCCTTCTGTCATGAGGAGAGAGGCTGGGTACATCCAGATACATCCTTTCCTGTCTAACACACACACAGGCAATCCTTCATGCTCACATTTATACCTATTATGAATCATTAACAGTAATGACCAACCAAGATTCCTTTTAGAAAGATTTTCCTGTTCATTTTTCTTAAATTCTGATTAGTTTCTCTATATATTTTCCCCTGGTTGGTTGGTAACACTTCCTTGCACTGACTTTAAGCCCCACCAGAGGGCCCACTATATAGTTTGAGAACCACTACTGCACTGAAATCTGTACAAACAAACAATTAAAGCTGCCTCCCACAGAACAACAGGGGTTCAGATTTTCCCTTAAATTTGTCACCTGCCTGCATTTATGTCTATCTGCATAATTATTTAACACGCACAAGCAGCAATCATGACCAGCGTGTGATTGTATGTGCAGCGTGTGTCAGAACACATAGGTCATTGTCTTCTTCAGTCATACACACAAAAAAGTGTGTGAGATGAAGTGATCTGTGCAGAGATATAAGTCTGCTCCCACTAATGAGCGATTTAAGTCCCATAAAATACTGTATGCATACAGTAGAAGTAATAATAATATAATAATACTACCCAATAGTAATAATAGTTTTATTCAAAATACTGAAATATTTACAAATATTTGACAGCATTTATAGAGCATTTCTCTTCTTTTTCAAGTTTTACATTTCAGTTTATACTGTAGTTTTTGGCTTACACGTGTGGGAAGGGGTAGTGGATTGAATACAATATTATACTCAGCATATTTACAGCAAAAGACAAAAAACAAATTTAAAGAAAAAATAAAGAAACCAAAAAAACTATTAAAATGTGCACTGAAGGTGAGGATAAGCAAGTATTTATGTTAATAATGCATTTTAAAGTTTAGCTTACAAACTACACATTTTTGTATTGGAAGAAGGAGGTATAAATGTGAAGTATAGGAGCACAGACAAAAGAAGCACATCATATATATATATATATGTCACATCATATATAGATGTGTGTAGAAACATATGAACATATGGAGAAAATTTGGAGAATTTTTTTTTTTGGTTTGGATTAAGATAATTTGAAAATATCTACTTTACCTATATATAAAGCTCTTTGAGGCGACTGATTCTGCTGAATTAAATTCATTGGAGGATACGTGAGTTTAATTCAGAAGGGCTCTAATTAGCAAATATCTAACAGTTTATTTCAAAAGATGAGCTTTACAAATAAACACAGGGTTAAGTAAAAGTTGCTTACAACCAGAGAACAATCATAATAAATACTTTCATATTTGATTCACGTGTACAAAAAACCCAAACTCTTGTTATAAAACAATGAAAGTGCAGCTACAAATGATTAACACGAGATCAACAATGTCTTTTTACAGGTTTAGCTTCTGTGTGTCTGACTCTGCCATGCGGTTTGAGCTTGTCGGAAATAAGCAGGATCAGATCAGTTGTTCACAGGTAAATCCCACTGTAAGCCAGTGGTTGCCCAAGGAGACATCAGCATTAGCGCGGTGACATGTTGTTAACCTGAATTGATGCAGTCAGGTGGCTCGTGGCTGTAATGTGTCGTGTCTGACATTGAGCTGTTTTGCTCTTATGTAACAAACCTTTCACAATGATTCATTTACAGACAGAAGAAAAACCAAAGGTTAAAACATTTTCAGTCCTGCATTGACAAAATGCACGATTTACTGTTCTGAACATGTACTCACATTGTAAAGCCACACAAAAGCATGTTATAGTTAATTCTACAACCCCCCCCCCCCCCCCCCCCCACACACACATATTTTTAGAGTTTTCAATATGAAATACTAATACAAAAAGAATAGTCTGCCAAAATCTCAATGTGCAAAACAACAGTGCTTTTCCCTGCTGTGTACTGCAACCTTTCTATCGGTTCTTTAGCAGCACGCACAAGTCCTCACTCAGGTTTCTATGTGGCTTCGTTTAGCATCTCTTTCACCTTCTGTAATGTCTATGTTGCTCATAAACCGCACAGAACAAGCTAGCGCAGGGCAGTTAATGGTAAACCAGCAACCTTTGGGCCTGTTCCAATTGAAAGAAATCCTATTATGTGTGTTGGATCTCTTAGAGGTGCTGCAGTCATGAGCGTGCAGCCAGTAAATCCAAAGCCCTGCACTCTTTGGAGCCTTCAAAGGTGTCCTGCTGGGAGCGTTCGAGCGAGGAAGTGAGGGTGTAGGTGGAGAAGGCAGAAGGATCCGGCAGGAATGGAAAAATACAAAAAAAAAAAAAACCCAAAGTCCTCACACTGCTCGTGGCCCACAGCTGAGCTTGTGCTATTAAAGTTCTGCAGCCAACATGATGGAAGAAGAAATGAAAGAAACGATCGCTTTATGGTTGACCAATGATCAAATAATGTATTTCCACTTGTCAGCCATTTTTGACACAACCATGTTATCAATTACTAGAAAAGGATAATCCTACAGCCCTGGGGTCAGTGTCCATCTTTAGTGGCAGGGATCAAAAGAAAGCTCAGTGAGGCCTCCGTGGAGCTCAACCGACTCCTCCGACCATGACATGACATCACCAACAAGGTGGCCGCCACAGGTTGCTTGGCTGTAAATCTCACTGGATGTCAACACTCTGGACCAGAACTGGAGGTCTGACAGCTCTCCCACAAAAGACTGAGTGACGTCAAAGCGGCCTCCCATTGTGTCCTGTGGAGGGAGAAGCAAATGTGTCAAAATGTAGAGCTGATATTTAAAATGTTACTACCTTCTAGGGATTAGAAAGTTGTTCTATAAGATATGAAACTGGTAAAAATGACATTTTTAGTTTGACACAAATTTGATTTGTTTCATCAGTAAAGCCGAGGCCCTAAAAATGAAGCCAATACTAGAATGTCTTAACCCTGCTTTCTTTCTAATGACCAACATCATTTAGACAATAAAGATTCAGTGCATATGTTTATATCTACTGAAAGGCACTATACAAAGTCAGCTGTTTCAAAAAAACTTAAAAAATTAAAACTGACAACGTTTGGCCTTACAAGCTCAGCTCTCCACACTACAGACAGACTATCAGTCACAGTAAAGAGACCCTCTTACAAGTCCAAGGTTTAACATATCCAGATGCCATAAAATAATCTGGTCCTTAGCCAGTCTTAAATGAGATAGATATAACAGATGAACTACCAAACATGACATATTAGATCATATCATTATTTAACAAAAATTAAATCACAATGCAGCAGCAGTATTGATACGAATTAAAAAGGAAAGTAGGAGCCAGGTGCTGGTAATCTATAGAAGCAGAAGCTTTAGCATTTTTCAGGTCAGGAAGTGTAACACAATGCCAAGAACAAAACATATGATCAATGATCAGAAACACTTGTTCCTGCCCATCAGTCTGGAAAGGATTATAAGGCCATTTCTGAAACAAGTTCAAGTCCATCATTCTACTGTTAGACAGATTATTCACAAGTGGAAAGCAGCTGCCAATCTTCACAGGAATGGAGGCCATGAAGTGCTCAGAGAAAATGCACAAAAAACGAAAACCTCATCTGAAGACTGTAGAGGCCTCACTTAGCATGTTAAATGTTAAAAGCTTAAGCTTGCAAGTAAGTTACAAAACAAACCACAAGACAACTGCAACAATGTCCTTTGGACAGATGAAACCAAAGTGGGAATGTCTATATGCAGAAACCAATCACTGCTTATCAACACATACGTCTAATACACTGTCAAGCACGGTGGTGGAGGGGTGAGGATTTGGACTTGTGTTGCAGCCACAGGACACAGGCACTTTGCAGTCATTGAATTAACCTTGAACTTCTCTGTATACCAAAGTGTCTAATATGAGGCCATCTTTTCAACAGCTAAAGCTTGGCTGACACCTGCTCGTGCAACATGACAATGATTCAGAGAATGAAAGCAAATCTACAACAGTATGGCTGAAAAAGACAAGAATGCATTGAATGCATTGAATGCAATACAATGCAGAATTACAAAAGCCCAGTTAAAATCCACACCTCAGTTTCATTAAAATGCTGTGGTGGTTAAGGCAGCTGTGCATAAACGAATTCCTCTAAGAGTCAAACAGATAATTTTACATGAAGTTACTGCCACTAATGCTGGTTCTACAAGATGCTTTGGTTTAGTTTTTATTAAATAAATAATGACCCACACATTTGACTTTGTATTTACTCAATTTAAAACCTCTTATAGCAAACATTGGGGTATAAAATGAATTGGCATACCTATATCTGCTGACATAGTCTGTATGTGACATTATTATCCCACAGTCAGAAGGCATGTTGTGTGTCATACCTGCTCCTGACCAAGGATGAAAATCCCTCCTGGTTTGATTGGGTTCCAGGCTGACAGGTTCTGCCCTGTGCCTTTCTTCGCTCCATCCTGGTAGGCCTCCCAGACACCATCACGTGTGGACCACGTCACGCACACGTGATGCCACTTTTCATCTGTCATAGTTATGGGCAAAGTCGCCGCCTAAAGAACCAGGTGGAGAGACAAAAAAAAGAGATTTTATTTATTTATTTACTTATTTTTTAATTTTTATTTGGAAAAACGTCTCATAACCTTCAAGTAAAAGATTATCCAAGGGTCGCGATGGCACGGTTTACACCTGATCAAGCCTTAAATGATGTGAGATGTTATCATGTTGATGGAGTAAAAAGAAAAAAAGACTGATAGCCTGCCATTAATTTTGCACGAGTATTCACACAGTAGCAAGCCTTATCTGCAACTGTTATCGATTGTTGGGAAAGTGGATTAATACAACGTGTGAATCTTCTCTCATTTCATCCTCATAAAACATTGTAGAAAAGTAATTAAACTCTTAGATTAATCTACATTCTGAGATCATTGAACTGTGTCAATGATCAGTTTGATAACTGCCAAGTGTGTGACTCACAGACAACAAACACGTCAGTTTATCCCTCCTGGTATTGTCTGTGCTACAGACAATTAGGCCAATCAATTACAATAATCAGATTATTGTGTTGTTCGTTTGTTTGTTGAGCTCACTGCACGAAGTACTGGGGCACAGAAGGGAAATAGACAAACACCTGTCTTCCGTTTAGGGGAGAATTAAAGATTAGGAAGCTAATTGACTAATTGAATTATTTGTTTGTCAGCAGTCTGACTGGGTTACTGTCTGATTACTGTCATTTGAACTGAGACATCTGCAATCTTTTTCTAGGAAAAAAAACAACCGAAAGACAATTGCAGGGGCTCGTTATATATGTCTAATCTGCATTAGAAGTATACAGAGAAGTACCAAAATGTGAACAATTTGTTACAAGTGAAAACAACCAAAATAAATATAAAAATGTTTAAAAAGTCAAAATCAATGTATATTATGCCAATGAAGTTTGAGGATATTATACATTTTAAGAAGACTGTTTTAGTAAAACTAAATAATAAATACATAAATTACAGCAGATATTCAAAATGCTAATCACTGTTAAAAGGAACAACCAGTAAATGAGCTCTATAGTTTTTGTGTATGAATTTGAGTATGTGATTGTGACATGAGATGACAATATTATATATATCATTTACATTGCTCTGGAGTCTTTACTAGAGAAGTTTTTGGCTAGTTGAGAAAAATATTCACACCCGAGTAAATTTGGCAGATTATCATCTTGCTCTGACTCTTATTTCTTGGTGGTACGGTACTACTAGCTGTCAGTAACACTGGTCATGTTGGTGAAAGTATATTCTTTTCTCTACTTTGGTACAGCCAAACTAGTGTGGAGTAATGCTGAACTTATACCTTGTTACTCTTTGATGCAGTGAAACGTGAGCTAGTTCTAAATCATCATCACACATTAGCAGATAAAGTCCTTCTTTTGCTCACCACAAGCAGTTTATACAACCCGACCCTGCTAGACTTTGATTAGTCAGGATAACCTGGATTGTATGTGGTCTACAAACAGGAAACCAGATAGCTTCTGGGACCAAACATCTTCTGACTTGCCTAGAGATTCTTCACATTGATGTGCAAGTATTTTCTTACAGTGATAAATTATTTAGTGACTGGTAAAAAGATCCCATAAACCTTTGCACTATAGGCTGAGCTTCAGAACTAGCTTTTGTGTCCAGATTCATCAACATTTAGATCATAAATCACTGTGACATGACATGGTGACAGGCTTTACCTTGTCATTAATTAGCAGCTCCATGGGATTGCTGCCCCATTCAATTAGTACCAGCTCATTAGCTTGCCCGGGCACCGAGTAGGAGAAGGGAGTGCCAAGACCAGGACCTGCACCTGCCTTCAGCCACAGGCAGATGGTCAAGGCAAAGATCTCCGTCACCACTGACCGCCTCATCCTGCCATACATGTAGTTAGTCCTCATGGGGAAGTCTAACAGGAAGGCAGTGGGACTCTTTAGCTTTTGGTTCCCTGGTGAGATGGAGAATAAATTTAGAGTCATGTTATTCATTTGTGATCAACAAATACTGCTGTCAAAGACTTTTGTTAGACTATTTTCTATATGCATTAGAAACAAACAAGTTATTTTTTTCTTTTTCTTGAATTGTTCCTTTTTCTGACCCAATTATTATGGAGATATTCTCTATCTACATGATATCAATATAATTATTAAAGGCAAAACAATGCTCTGTGCTTGCTTTCATCATTCATCATATAAATGAGGTAATTATGGGTCATAATAATCTACTAGCACCAACCACAGCAACCTAACTAATGGAGTTTTTTTTATAGGGCAACCTCCAATAAAAGCCGGATAATAGTAGGTACAAAGATATTCTGTAATTATTAAATAATAAATGAGAATTCAAATTCATCCCTAAAATAAATCATGAGTGTGTGTAGCTATGTCTGTGCGTGCATGTATGTTTACCATGGTCAGTGCTGCTGTGGTGCAGTTGGCTTAGTACTGTTTCCAGCTTGCTGTGTCCAGTGCCCCTCAGACTCGTTTCTTTACTGGTGTAAGGAAGCCGTCGCGGGTGATGATCATTGTCATGGTGGTGGTCATCGTGGTGGTCATTGCCATGATGGGTGTCATGATGATCATCGTGGTTGTCATGATGATCATCATGGTGGTTGTCATGGTATCCAGGTCGATGGTGGTAATCGTGATCTCTGTGATGACTGTCATCATGATGACCATAGTGATCATCGTGATGATCGTCATGATGGTCATTATGGTGGCTGCTGAAATGATTATAATGCCGACCATGGTGCCCATCATAGTGGTGGTCACGATGGTGATCACGATGGCGATTATGGTGTCCAGTGTGGCGGTTGTACCAATGCCTATTCTGGTGGTTGCGGTGATGGGTATTGTGGTGGTCCTCATGGTGGTCCTCATGATGGTCATCATGGTTGTCATCATGATGGTCATCATGGTGGTCATCATGGTGGTCATCGTGGTGGTCATCGTGGTGGTCATCATGATGGCTATTGCCATGGTGGCCATCATGATGGCTATCATGGTGGCTGTTGCCATGATGGTCATCATGATGATCTCCATGGTGGTCATTATGGTGACCATAGTCATGGTGATCTCTGTAGTACCTGTGTAGCTGTTCCTCTAAAGCATTGATCTTCCTCTGCAGAAGTTCTCTCAGGGAGCTGGAATAGGAGCTGGAGGAGTTCCTGGCCTGTAGACAAAGAAAATAGTGCTTAATAACTATACCTACCTATAAATGATCTATTACCTCCACAGAGTGAAAACATCAATCCAATCAGGTTCTGCTATACTTTGTGTACTTAAAACTGATAATCCCCATCAATGTAGTAACAATTTCTTCTATTTAAACCACAGCAATAGCAACAGAGTTCAACAGGTCCTGCTGACATTGTGGGGGATCTTCATAGAGCGTCTCAGCGATTTGTGCAGGGCAAAAATGATGTCAGCACTGACCTGGCTCACTTGAATAAAGAGAATGGGATTTTGGATTATTGCTGAAAAAAGGTCTCAAAAATAGAAATTTAGAATATGTAGGTGTTTTGATAACTAGTATAATCATCACAAATCTAAGGACCCTTTAGGATTTTTGAAAGATTAAGTACCTTTATAGTAAAATGAACTATGGTAGTATGACTTTAATGTTCCCACCACAAAGCTCCTATGTGTGGCATCATGACATTTAATGTCCCTGAAGAACTTGGGTTTCCTGAAGCAGGTATTTGGGTATTCAGTTTCATATTTTAAAACAAAATGTGAAAACATGTGTAGGACTTGCGTTAACCACAGACCTCATTTGAAACATTCCAAAAATCTATTTAAGTAAGGCACTGATTTCAAGACAAGGCTATTTCAAACTCATTACTGGAGAAAGATACTGACTTTAACTGCATGATTGTGACTCCTTGTCAGTTTTGTCTATTAGCAAAACTATAAAAAAAGATGTCAAAGAAAAGGACTGTAGGGGGAGAAAGGTGAGTGCTGGTAATAAGAGTTTTACAACAACAACTTTGCATTTTAATGCTTTAAACAAGAACCAAAGGTTATATCAATACAATAGTACAAGAGGAACTTCAGTATGACATTTAAAAGTGCAGGGGGAAAAGTTTTCTTGTCCTCTTTTTTCCTCTCCCTCCTTCATCCTCGTCTTCCTCACCAGCAAATCCGACTTTGTTCCCTGCCAGCACACGCCACGATTAATAGCCTTGTCAGGAAGGATGAAGCTAATTGAAAGTGAGGTTGGCTAGCGCCCTTCGGTGCATGGCCAGAGGCTGGTGGTGTAGACATCCTGTTAGAGGGAGAGGCTGAGGGTAAATCCTGGCACCAGTTCTGTTTTGTCTCACACCTTCAAGTGAGATCGAAAGGGATTTTTGGCAACACTTTCCCTCAGCATGACCTGAGACCACCTACACTAATAATGAAGCTTTTACAGGCCAGTTGGCAGCCAGGTTTAAGACTCACATTACGACATCAGAATAATGAAACTATAACCAAAGTGAGACAGCAAAACCACTTAAATAGTTGGGAATCTGGAAGGATTATAACAACTGTAAAAAACATCATTAAGATGTTTATTGCTTTGTAAGTTTATGTTAATGAATTTAACATTATTGTCTTTTTAAACAACACAAACGCTTGATATGAACCAGAGTTATGTTTTCATTTTAAGAGACCTCTAGCCCTTGTCTTAGTAAGTGCCTGTATCATTTTTCTTGGTGTTGTTCTAATATGTGTTTAATGTTGTAGAGGGTCTCATTATAAATTAGTTTTTGGTGTTTGAACCCAGTGAGGGGGTTGATATGTTAATAAAGTAGTATTGGTCTGTATGAAATTTTCCCCATTCACAACAGCTATATGGGGAGTGAATTTTAATATGCTTTACATGCTGTAATGTTAACAAATCTGATAGTTGGTTCCTTTTTATCTTGTTCAGCTTTTGATTGTACTTGGGGTATTTTGTTCTATGTCTGTTTTCTACCAGCCAAAGTTGTCGTAGTAAATTATAGACACCATGGTGATTGTAGTAGGTTTGGGTAGATCAACACCCAGTCTCCCAGTCGAAAGTTATACATGTTTGGACATTCCTGTTCTATTATACTGGAAACCCATGTAAAATTTGTTGGAGGACTTATTAAATAGGAATTCCATCCATCCATCCATCTCTGCTGCTTATCCTTATCAAAGTCATTGGACGGCTGGATGAGAGGTGGGGTACACCCTAGCACCCTAGACTTTCTTGCTGTGAGGCAACGGTGTGCTTTGGAAAGTCTTTGAAATAACTGACTTTCTATGTCAATAACTAACTGATGCTGTTTGAGGGGAGCTGGAGCCGAATGATTCAGTTTCTTTTATTTTATAGTGACAGAAGAAATAAAGATGGCTTGGAGAACAGTGAAGGAAATTGCAGGACTTCATGGAAAGTTTTGAAAATATGATCCTGTAACCTTATTGCAGTTTTCATTTGCACTCTTCCACATCCTGCTGGCTGTTAGACAGTCGTGGGTTTCCAGCATGACTGTACTTTTGTGAGAACCACAAGACAAAACTTTGATTTGCATTTGGTATGAATTCATTATAACAATGATTAGTAATTAGCTGTGTAGGGTAAACATTCATTTTAAATATATAGTTATATTATAAATATATATTATTTTAGAGAGTGTTTTTAGAGAGAAAGTGATATGTTTGTGTGTTCGTGTGTGTAGTGATTTACTTTAAGGCAAGAGATTACACACAAGTTCAAACACAAAAAAGCTAAACCAGTATACAAGAATTACTGGGGAAAAAAGATTTTTCTTTAATCTAAACTCTTTGTCATTCTGTCGGTGTTTAAATACTATAGACTGCTTGTTTTCCACCAGGGGAGCTTAACTTATCCTACTCCTGCTGGCACACAGAGGTTAAGATCAGGGGTGAGAGCTAATCAACTTAGAGCTTCTTCCTGTTTTGAGCTCGACCTTGGCCACTGATATCCAGGAGAAAGACAGAGAACGATGCAGAGACATTAACTCTGAGACAATAGTCAAGCAGCTTTCATATTAGCATTGTGGGTGGTACGTGTTTCATAGTGACTGGTGGGTGGTTTGTGATGAGTGTGTGAGACAGATTGCCCACAACTTCTGAATGCTATTTTTTTTAATTTCCCCCAAATTATTACAAAAACATAAATTAAAAAATTAATGATTTAGTCCTGAGAATATGCATTAACTATGATGCAGTAAAATGTACAACATCCATAGAATAACCTTCAGGTTACTATGTCCTAATGAAACATATCCCTCGTTTTGGCAGCAGATAACAAAGGCAGCTGATTCGGTGACTGAGCATGTGACTCTCAGTGACGTAAGACGTGACCCCAATTAAGTCAAACCTTTAATAGACTTCTGCTTGTCTGCAGCTTTTCTTTGCAGACACATTATAGACAATTTGAATTTTCTTTGTGCAAAAAGTGTAGTAGGTAAGGTTTATAAAGTACACATACACACTCACAAAGTGCCTGACACACAATTACAATTAAAAACAAATAAATAAATAAATAATTAAAAGAGAAATAGTAAAACAGATACATAAATAACATGAGAGCATTAAGAAAGCGCAACTCCACCCAAATGGCGCGGACCACAATTACCACGATTAAAGCAGCTCGAGCTCTTATTGGTATCTACCATCACACAAAATTGTGATATTTTAAAACATGGGGACCCTAGACTGTTAACAAACAGATACTAAGCTCACCAATGACAGCACTCAAACTCCACTGATACAAAAAGGCTTTCAATGAACAACAACAATGAACAATGCTGTGGATTATTCATTGCTGTGCATTGTTTCTGCCCTCAGAAAGCTTGGAATAGTGAAGAGGTCCAGGCACACACGGTAAAGTCACCGTTTGGTAAGCTAAGATTTTAACAGCCATTTCCCTCATAATTTATTGCAGTGCAATCTCAGTTTAATTACTCGGTTCATACTTTTTAGTATTTCTCCTGCATAACTGAGGAAGATATTCAGTGGATGTTCCCATGCAGCTCAGACTTTGGCAAGTAGCTCTCATGCATCTTTGAAATTTAAAAAAAGGTCATTGTGCAGCAATTTTTAAAGCATGACACTTTTAAAAATTGCAAAACAAATCAAACTGAAGATACTGCATGGTCCCAGTCACCTGTCCTAGTGCGCAGTGAGTTCATTTATCCAGTTGTGATTTTTTTTTATTAAGTGCTATTAAGTGAGTACGCTACAAAAAATGATCAAACTATAATCTTTCATGCTTACCTGCAAGTTCTCCAGCCTCTCCTTTAGTGTCTGCAGGGTTTTTCCAGTCTGTTCTGGAGAGAAGGAACTGTGTTTGCTATATGACGAGCCCTTCCTGTTGTGGTCCAGTCTGTGGCTGCCGTGGGAATAATGGTGGTCATTGCTGTGAGATCCTGAAGGCCCATGGTGCAGTGACAATGATGCATGATGGCTGCCGTGATGTCCATGATGGTCGTCATGGTGGGTACCGTGATGGTTGTTATGGTTGTTATCATGATGGTTTTCATGATGGTTGTCATGATGGCTATCGTGATGGCTATCGCGATGATTGTCGTGGTGGTTGTCGTGATGACTGTCATGGTGACCAGTGCTGTGGTGACCCCCAAAGCCCTCACATAAGGTGAGCTTAGCATTCAGCTCCCTGATTGTCTCTCGCTGGTCCAGGATGGTTTCCTTCTGCCTCACAAGGCTCTCACGCAAATGCAGAATAGTGGCTTTGGCCTCGTCGGACATCATGCCTCGCCTGCTCCCGCCATTGTGGTCACTGCTATGGCTGTTACTGCTTGGTCCATGGGGCACATTGGGTGGCGAGAAGCAGCTGGGATCTGCTTCTGGGGGAATGGGAGTACAAACAAATTTGGGGCTAATGCCATAATCATATTCTATGCCAGGTGAACTACCTGCTGCTGCTGCACATGAAAGGAAGTAATAGAAAATAAGAGATCGTAGGGGGATGAAAGGGAGGACAAGCCCCAGAGTAGCTCCCACCCGTTGCACGTGCTTTGTAGACAAAGGCATTTGGCTCAGAGGACGGACGTCTCTGGCCATATCTGGTCAGAGTCCAAATTATTCCTCGGAAATTGACAGTCTTCAAAGGCTTTAGTTTTGTGGGGACAAACACCATCAATAGAAATCATTTGCTTCTGATTGAGAGGTGTTGGTGCTAATCATGTCAACAAAATAAATTCCCTTTAGAGGATAAGTGACAGAAACTCCAAGGAAGGGCTCTAAAAACACTGGGAACATTGGGAACAAAGGGGACTGTTAAACTCCAGCTGCTTGTCTTCAAGAACACCTTTTAGAACCACGCAAGCTTTCTTGGCACGATGGTAAGTTAACAGGTTGAGAAAGTTCAGCTGATAGATTCATCCACTTTGTCTGAGATGAGGTGCTGGGGCATCGCCAGACAGGTGATTTCTTCTGGCTTCAAAGACCTTCTGTGTTCGATGGCCAGGAATAATCCTTTTAACTTTGGCTTCTAACTATCCATCACATTGCCATTACCTACTGGGAGACAGAGAAAACAAGACATCAACAAAACAAGTCAAGAAGAAGAGAGACATAATGGAAACAAACAGCTAGCTCAAGCTTTGATCATCTCCACTCATGGTTTTAAGTATTATTTACAGTGCAATCAATATATGATTCAGCCAACTGGAAAACAACAACAACAACAAACCCAAAAAGCTACAGGTTGAGGAAAAAGTAAGACTGTCAAGAGGCAAAGTGAGACAAAGCAGAGAGGAGAGAACAGGTTTAAAGGACAGGAATTGGGTTATAACTGGAGACCATCTTAATTACTAAGTGAGTTTCCGATTCACACTCATCTTTGAACTTGAGAATATTGATGTAAACAAAACCATAAAGAGTTTCATGACTCAATCATGGTTTTGATGCACTCATATTGAGAAGGAAAACTAGATAAACACCTTTTTCAACATTACCTTAAAAATCTGCTTTTGTTATAGTTCTAGCTGCAGGAAGGTACCAGAGCTGTTCAGCATCATAAGCAGTTGATCTCCACATATTAAAATGCTCATCCATGTGGTCAGCATGTTTTATTTTAACCAGCAGACTGCAGTTTAAGTTTAATGACTCACACACAGACAGACGCCACAGAGGGGAGGGCTGATTGGTGGTGGTGGTGGTTGGGGGTCTTCAGGGCTGCAGCAGGCCACAGTATAATCAGATTATGGTCAATTAATCTTCCGTCAAAGCCACAGGGCAATCATTCGAATAATGAAAGCTGGTTTTCTGCTGAGACAAGGGCATGCCTGTTGAGCCCAGTCACTCACACGAGTCTCATGAATCAGTGTCAGAACTTGTCCGCCTTCAGCCTGCCATGCTGACTGACTGTTTAAAAGCAGCACGGCGAGGAGAGACAGAGTCATACTCAAAGAAGAGGGATGTCCACATTATTATTGCACAGAAGAAAAGCATTCAACCACATCTACTGTACAATAGGTGTTCCTTATTGATGATGGACAACTAATAATAATGTATTAATAATTTATTTTTTTTGTTTATACTTGTTCTGTTAGACCTGAACAGCAGAGCAAGAAACATGCATCAACCGCATGCTCGTTGGTCTTGCCCGAGAGCGCGATGCAAAGCCAAGAAGAACAAGTTTCAGAACACACAGGAAAAGATAAGGAGCTTGTTCTTTCTAAGCTCCTTATCTTTAAACACCCACAACACACATTACATTAAGTACAAACATCCGATTTTCTGGCACCGCCCTTTCTGTGACACTGTCCTTCTGAGAAAAACGACAATGACAATACTTTTTTGCGATTTTAGGCATTTTTTAAATTACATATTAGCTTAGAATTTCTGGGAAATATACCAGTTGTCTTTCTTGCGAAGGGGTAAATAAGAACAGCATGTGTGTACAGTAAATATGAAACTACAGCCAACAGCCACATAGCTTTCCATGAAGACCAAAAACAGAAAGCCTTTGCTTTGTCTAAAGGTGACAACATCCACCTTTCATTAAGTCTAAAGCTCACTAATTGATGAGCTCTAACTTGTTAGTCTAATTTGTACAAAACCTGATATGTTAATGTGATAAGGTATGAATTGTCAGGAGATTTTCTTTACAGGATACAGTGACTCTCTGATTCTCACTTACTTCTGCTAAATTTGACAGAAGTTTCTCTTTTTTACCAGAAGAAATGACCGATTTAGCATTGAGGCATTATTTCTATAAACACAACACCAGTGCTTACTATCAAAAGGATAAACAGAACCATACAACGTACCACTTTAGTGTAATGATTTGGATGAAATTTAAATTTTAGAGAATTCTGGCTGATACTTTGATATAACATCTGAGATCATTAATAGTTTAATGGTGTCTCATATTTCATCATTAGAAACACCGCAGGATTCATCAGCCATTTCTTAAAAACAAACACGTTTTGTTGAGAGGCATTTAACGATGTGCACGCAGCCACTACGTGAGAGCCATAATCCAACAGTGTGCCCTGCTGTCTGATACTTAAGGACACCATTAGTGGAGATTTACATGACATGATACCTCACTGAGACACGTGGCATCACATGCTAGTCCAAACAGCATTGCTTTATGTACAACGTTATAATGATTGCTTGTGTTTATAACCTTCCTTTGTCAAAGATGGAAAGGGTAGGAGAACCTTGGACCTGCATACATTTTTTCTTTGCCTTGTGGGGAAATGATCAAGTTTCCATTGAGCCAACTTTTAATTTGGCTCCACATAACCTGGGCTGAGTGAGATCTAACTGTGCTCTTGTCATGTGAAAGTAGTACAACAACTTTAAATTTGCACATTTGCACAGACTGATAACTGGTTGCTGTCTTTCTAATTTTATATAGGTTTCCATGCTAGCATGAATGCAAAGACACAAATCAACACACCATCTGTGTCACTTTGTTGTGCCTTCATGTTCGTGATGTGTCTTGAGGTTTGCAGAACGCTGTTAAAATTTAGCAACCAGCAAAAGTGAGACTTACGTTTATGGAGGCTGCACAGACACCATAATGGTTGAAAGTATTATATAGCAAAGCTTACAAAATGTAGGTTGCTGTAACTGCTCCTGATGATTATAGTGGAGACTTTTAAAAGATATTGTTGTTTTTTTATGATTCATTATGTTTTTGTAAATAGGATAAACAATGAACTCAGCTATAATTTGGTGTCATATCAGTATTATACTCTGTCTTTGCCCACCATGATCAAGATAGATGGCTGGATGGATTAATAAACAACAAAAGTTTATATTTAATTAATCCAGTTATCCTACATTAAAAAAAAGGACATATTAAAATGTGTCACTGACTTATAAAATATGTTGTATGCTGTGTATAAAACTCATTTAAAAATCCATAAAGCAGGTTTTAATGCTATAAAGCTGTTCTCCAGTACAATATAGAAAGGATGTTTTATTTTCATATTTAAAAAATATATTCTTAAAATTCAGAATATAATCGCAGACAAAGCAGAAACCTTTTTCTAACTTCTATCAAATTTCCCAAATGTCATCGTTATTTTTCCTTCCTTTTCAAATGGAATTGTTCACATTAGGTTTCCTTAACCCTCACGTCAGAAATTATTATCTTTTGTCACTTTCACTCCTTCAGTAGTTAAAAGCACAAAGTGACAGCGCTCCTTTGCAGATTCACTACATCAAGCTGATCTCGTCATCTGATCAGCTCATGTTTCCCCCGTACGGATCACATCCGTGTCCTCATAGCTCCTGCTTCTTCTTTCAAGGGTGACGGTCAAATAGGATTGGTTGGATGTAATGCTCTTTAATGAGGGATTGACTGCAGGGTCCTGGTTCTGCCAGATGATCTCCCTCCAACCCACAAGTTGCTGTTGCCACACGTGTCACTGCAGGAGAAGCGCATGTGCTTGACACGCAGCCAGTAGCTTGTGTATTAATGTAATTTGTATTAATACACATTTTGCAGCTTTTCCTAACAGCTGTCTTATTTAAATTGCTTATACAATCGAGTATTTCAGTGGCTTTTCCAGCATTTATAATAGATTTGAAAAGCTTTGTGTGTTGACAGAGCTCAAGTTCATTTTGTGCTTGTGTCAGGTGACACAAAAAAGCCCGTTTTTATACTACATTTGTATTTTGCTTTCATTAAGATGTGCACTTTGAAGGCCCTTGCTTGGGTCAGTTATACACTTTCAGTTTTCAACTGAGTGGCCTGTCTGCAGCTTAAAGGCACTTTGATGACTGATGATGCATAGATGTTGTGATATGTGTCAGAGCACAGACTCCAAAAGGCTGCAGGACAATTTCACTTGAAGTAATTGAAACTTGGACCAACCATACTGTGTGTTTAGATTCACTGTAGAGTAAGTGACACAATGCCTCACATTGATACTGATTGGCCTTCACTGATTTAATAACCTCCAGGGCCGTGCTTCCGAAGAGGATTCATTTGACAAAATATAAATGTTCACTAGGAAAAGTCAGACGTGCTGCAGTAGTGTTTAAGTGTGAACAATCTCACTGTCAGATGTTAGATTGCTATGGTGACCACTGTAGGATGAAACCATTTTAAACAATTAAGAGATTAAAAACATTTAGCCTGTACCTGTGGCTAGCCAACCCGATTTTACTACTGTGTATGTATAAAAACATTCGTGTACACGCCATATTATTAAAATACTACAGGAAAAAAAACCCTAAACATATTTTGCAGTATTTTACAATTTTATACACAGGTCACTCACAAACTCTGGCTGCCATTCAGCTGTAGTGATCGTAGCCTGTTGGTCTTGTTCATTTTTGGGAGACTGCAAAACTCTGTGAAGGGAGTCAGATATGAGTTGATGAATCGGTGAATCACTTCTGATCATGTGATTTCAAGGAAAGTTGTCGAGGATATCCTGAACTGTTGCTGTTGCTAGCTGTTAACTGTTGTTAGCTGGAACTAGTGAAACTTTCTTTGAAGTGGATGTAGCATTGTTGGACTTGAACGCTTGTGTTTCATGTGGTGTGAGAATGTAATCAAACTGTTTATTGGTGAAAAAATGTGATTTTCAGGATACTCTAACTTTAACTGACATCATGTTAGCTCGTAACCAGCTGCTGTTGTTGTTTAGCTGGCTCATCAGCTGTCCAGAGATGGGATGGACTCATGTCTAATCTGCTGACTATCAGGACTACATGAGTATATTTATGTAACTTTTCATGTGTTACAGCCCTGACTTCAATGCAGGAAGTGAGACTCGAGTTGAGGAGAAGGTGGGTGAGGTTGAACTGAGGGAGGAAGGATCAGCTGTCGAAGAGATGCATAAAGATAAGCAGATAGAGTTGGTGAAAACGTACATATATAAATGTTAAAGGGTCACAAAGGAACTTATTAGGCATACTGCGTATGTGGTTGGTCTCTAGTCACATTCGTAAAACATGATTAGGCGGAACGGCAAAGTCCATCCAAGTCACTCTATTTAAGACAGTGAGACAGTGTCTGCTCCTACTGTGTGTATTTTTTAATGGATTCAATTTAAGTACATCAGAATGCATCAATTTGTTGGAAGACATAATTACACAAGTACAATGTTCTCTTTTTTGCTAAATAAACTTCATGACATCTGACATATTTAAAGCCAAAAGATGATTATTCCCCAAAGTACTGTTGTATAAAAAAATTAGTATAGAGAGTTTAAAAATGTATGCCTCAAGACAGTCATTTTTCAGAATCTGCTGCATAAATGAAAAACAAATCAGTTTAAAAGCAATGCCACGTTTGTGCCTGACAGCATCTATCAAATGCCTCCATATATACGATTACACACAAAAGAGATTTGGCAATCACATCCTGAGCAGCTGGTGCAGTGTGTACTTTGTATTAGCATAAAACTATGAGTGAAAGTAAGTTTTTAATAATTTTATCTGTTCTTATGTGAGGATACTCTTCATTATTAAAAGTTTGGTTAGGTATGTTATGCAAAAGAAACGCCTCAGAGTGCGTTAATGAGCGAGTCTAAGTCCTAAAAGCAAATTAATCTTTTCTTTTTTAGTTGTGAGATGAAAAAACTGTTGAATGCTCAGGTGGCATTTTTAACACCGTAACTGGTTGGCTTGTTTTTAAATTAAGTTGCATATTAAAATAATTCAAAAGGTCTGAATTTCAGTCAATATTTTTTAAGCTAGTGTTTCAACATTTAATGAAGTAATAAATGAGTTAGTTTGTCATTTTAGATTTCATTATGAAATCTAATAGAATTACAGTTATTTAAAGAAAACATTACCTTATGTACCTGCTGTATCATATGTAGTTTGTTATTTTAATACAAGATTCAAACTAAACATTAGCTTTTCATACTGTAGCTTTAATAAATAATAAATAAAAAAGTATTTTAGTAGCAATATTATTACTCCCTATTAATATAATCACCAGTGGAAGAGCCTATGATCCACTGTTGTTTTTATATTGGGGATATATAGGATATAACATCATCTTGCAGGCAAAAATTTATTTAAACGTCTTATTCACAATGACACCATATTTACAAGTCCTTATGTGTCTTTTTTGTTGTTCAGATTTGTATTTTGTTGTTAAAGCTCCCGTTTTACCTTTGTCAACATGAAAAAATGCCGAAAAATTCCTGACATCGCTCAGTAAAAACAAAGCTGCATGCTTGAAGTCTAGTAAAATAGGGTAACGTTTAACATGACCGCTGCACCAAATTACAGAGACATATTACTAAGCATTATAAAATATACCTGCTTAGCTGACTGTGTTTTGTTTCCACAGACATGCAAATCGTTCCAAATTACAACTGAAATGACTCCTCAGCCCTGGAAATATACAGCAGCCATATTGTTACAGTGAACCAGCTGACAGACAACAGAATGTGATCAAGCATGATAACAAGCACTGCGCCGATATGTCGACTCATACACTAAAGCTCTCTGCCTTCCTGTCAGTACAAAGCAGGCAACATTTTAACAACTGGAAAAAGGATAAAGAAGAGTTACAGGTGTCCCTTTTGAACCTAATCATGCCTCACATTCACACAGCAACATGAAATTACAGTTTAGAGCTGGTTGGGTCAACAGCCCTCTACTGTGAAGCCGCTAAGTGCGCTGGTTGCTGAGAGGCTTTGTCGCACCCTTGTACTTTTTAATTTAGTGCATTTTGATGTCAGTAAATTAGCCAACTGTCATTTTCACAAAAGTGAAGCCTTTTACTAAAACCTGAGCATCATTTCCGACACTCGATTCTGTGAACTTTGTCCTCAGTCACTACCCACAGCACATGCTCATAGGCGACAAAAGCCTTGTAAATCTTGTATACCAACAGTTTTGCCTTCAGTGTGAAAGACCAGTACGCCATCAAAATCACTACACATCTCACTCTTATCGGCCTGTCAAGATCAACTTGTCTCAAAACTTTACATAAAGTCCACATTTTATAAGGAAACATGGTTTAAAATTGTGGGGAAAAAAGCCAAAACATGTTGTAATAATAACTCTACTTTCCACCAGCGCATAATGTAAATGTTCATCATATGAACTCAGCCATTCCCTTTGTCAAGAATTAACAAGTTAACACATTACCTGACTTTACTATGGTCCAACTTCAGAGACCACCCTCAGTGTGGTCACCATAATCAGGATAGTTGTGGCAGTGTGGAAAGCTCTTAGGCTCAAGTGTTGAGAGTGGCAACATTAATCAACCAATGTGACAATACACTGGCTTAGCACAACAGTTCATATGGATGGCGCCATGCAGGAAGCTCAGGTTTCTTAACAAAGGTCCAGACAGTGCAGTGTAACAGGCGGGTCTTTGACTAGAGGGCATTTTAATTCTCACGGGTAGTAAATTATCTTTTTTCTTTATTTTTCAGCACTAAAAGCATTCCCTGTGTCTCTGAGGACAAATCTTTGCTGTCTTTATGATGTTTTTCTTTTTTTAATTTTTTTTTTATCTGTGTCAGTTTTCTTTGGTGCCTTGATTTCCTAAAGAGGAACTTCAGGTAGGCCTATTAGTATTTCCCATAATTGTAATGTCCAGTATCGATTCTGCAAAGTTTGATTTTCTTCTCATCATTTTAAGGGTTAAAGTTGCAGTTTTCACAATAGCTTGGTTGCTTATCAGTGCTCTTTGGTGAGAACAGGTGTCACATTTCTAAAGATGTGGACTTCTGATCTGAACTGTGATGGATCACCTTCACATTTTGTTTGACCTCTTTAAGCTGCCTCTGCCCTCGCTGTAGCTAACGAAGAGGCGTGAAGCCAAAGGCTCAGTGCCGCACGTGGCCCCAATTGATCTCCACTGAACAGGTTTGACCAAAGACTTGTTGGGATACACAGGAAGGGAACGTTATCACAGGTATGCTATTGCTATACTGCACAAATGTTCACTGAAACAAGAATCAATGAACGAAATAAGTGTTAAAAATCCCTGAGATACAACCGTGGATATAAGAAGGTACCAGCAACAGAGCTACTACAGAAAATCTGAGAAGAATCTTCACTTTTAAAATGTTGCACCCATGAAAGAAGTTGAGTTCAATAAAATGCCAAATACGTTGAAATCTTAGCTTCACGTGAGCCAAAGCTCATCAAAAATACACTGAATATAACACAGACGGCTGAAGGTGTATGCAGAGATGAGGAAAAATCAAATATTATAAAACCTCTTATGTGTTAAACTAGTAACAGAATATTAGCATGCAGAAAAAAAAATACTATAAGTAGTAAACAAAAGACTGAAAACTCTTAAAAGTAGCCATAATTATGCTGAATATTACTTCACTGGTGATTGGTCCACGGTGGTACCGCTTCCTCTCACCCTGTGAGTGGAACAGCATTCAGCCTCATTCCTCCAGTTTACTTTATTTGAATTTCAAGCAGTTTTAAAGCAATTACTTCTAACGTGTTAATAAGCTCTTGAGAAAGACATCTGTTGAAGACGGTCTAGAACAAAGGGACTTGAATCACCTACAGTACCAGGCATTCATTTGAACACGTTTTCACAAAATATCTTAACTCATCTGACCTCAGATGATTCAGCTCAGTTTACTTTGTGTCTTATGGTTAAATAAGATGCAGATAATAAAGTATCACACCTACAGTTTATTAGAGATTCACAGAAGTAAAAATGTAAAAAGTAGAATTTTTTGATGAGGATTTGGCTGGATAGTTACATTTGTAGCACAAAAAGTCAGAACTGTGGCCAGTAAATCTACTGATTTACTAATATGTAAAATCCCATTTATTTATATTTATTTGAGGTAGGTACATATAGCAGCTAACGTACAGCTTATGGTAACTGGTTGACAGAGGCCTCATGAGAAAATCCTTAAATATGCATTGCGTAACTAAATGAATCACACTTTATAGAAGCTACTTCCAGTTGCTCTGTTATTCATCAGTGGTGGCCACAGCGGGGAGTTTTTTTAAAATGCCGGATGCCCTTCCTGTCACTACCCAAAGGGATTTGTGTCTCGTCACAGGATCAAACCGGGGCTCTTTCGCATGTTAGGCGAATGTGTAAACCAGTACACACTAAATAAATCACATATTACATTAACAAATCAGAACCACAAACTATTTAAACTTAATTTACTCATTTCATTCAGTCTGTGGAAGCATTACATCATCCATGGGGCCGTGAATTTCACTTTACTTTTGTTTATCAACAATTTACTTGCTCACAAGAGAGATCGTTTAGGAATCTTCCCAAAGGTCGATATTTTAGAAAACAGTGCATCATTTGGTTAAAAAGAAGCAAAGCTTTTCTTACCTGTTGCAAGTCTGGAGTCGCCAAGGTGGTTAGTCCATTCAACACACTGATCAGCTTGAGGAGGATTGGCTTTAGGTGGATAATTTTAACTCACTCTCTCTCTCTCTCTCTCTCTCTCTCTCTCTTCTGCGCACACACCTAGTCAGGTGACTAAGTGGATTCATGAGCGAGGTCAAGAGTTCAGAAGACCCTGTGGCCTGACAGAAGTGGACTGAAACTGACTTTGTGGACTGAAACTACACAGCACCCATGCTATCTTGCATAGATGGAGCGCTTTAGGTTGAAGTTGTAAAAGGTTGCTTTTTTTTGTCACTTTTTTTTATGTACTTCAATAACAAAATGTTTAACTCTAAATGTTCAGGTAATAACTTTTAAAACCTCAGCGATGCAAGAAAAACCAACAAAAGTAATCATGAGACCTTTGGACTAATTTTTGGACTAATAGGCAATCGTGCACACTAAAGTGATCACCTGATTTAGGAAATGTGAGCGTGCCTTCCTTGTACTTTGAATAAACTGCAGACTCTTTCAGGTGTCTTAGATAAGATGGAGGCAAGTTGGATCACTCCTGTCGCTTTGGCATCATGAAGTCGATTTAATTGAAGATTTGGTTGTTGAGCCAATAGCTTTCACTCAGCTCACACAAATCGCAACCATGCCCAACCGTGTACAATATTTAGTGCTACAGAAGATCAGTAACGATTCAGACAGATAAAGTCCTACACGCCTTGACTGGCTGGTTCTCAGGGCTCCTAAGGGTGTCATTAGTGTACTCAACAACAACAAACTAAGTCACGTTATTGAGCAGTTTTGTAGATGTTTTCAAAAAAAATCCATGTGTCTAGGACACAGTTACCTCACCTCTAATACAGGCGGCCTGTCATTGCCCATTTACCCTCTTAAAGGTAACACAAGTGCTCCAAGCTATCCTTAGAAAACTGTAGCTGCACTGCATACAAAACAATGGAGGATCAAAGCAGAAGGATACAGTAGGAGCTGTTGTTGTCATCATGGCCGCAGGCAGTCTGAGGGCTGTACCACGAAGAAATATTAATAAGCCAGGAATGTTGAGTCCAAAGGCAATGTTTTGAAGGTGGCTCTGTTTTTACCCTTGTGCCTGGCTGGATCACCATGATGAGCTAAGTTGAACACATAACCTGGAGCACGTTATGTTTGGAGGACAGAGGTTAAAATTTGCTGGAACTGCCACATCTCGAGTGATTCATGTCAGGAGGACATGTTCTACGTGTGAAGGGATTTGTACTTGCACAGCTTGTTGCCTGTGTAAAATACAGCCGAGTGAAGCTGTACAGTGAAGCTACAGCAGCACAGTCTGTGTGTACTTTTATTTCATAGTCAGAGGAATTTGCAGTCTTTCAGATTTAAATGTATAAATATGATTTATGCTTTATAATGTTGTGAGTTTCATATAGTGAGGAAACACTGAATAACCTGTAATGATCAAATGTATAAAGTTGAAAGTTCAGTTGCTTTAAGGTCCAGCTGCCTTGTTAGAAATATACTAATATAAATTCACAAGAGCTGGAGAAATATCTTTGGGAATGAACTGGTGAACGCGTGAACTGGTGAATCTGGAGACTACTCGTTGTAAGCGAGTGGAGAGTTGAGGATATTCAGCAGGGGCTCAGAATAGAGCTGCTGCTCCTTCACATCCACAAACGGCTCAGGATGAGTTTCTGGGGCAGACCTGGGACATGCTACGAATGCCTTGGTGTCTACCCAGAAGAGTTGGTGGAGGTGGTGGGGATGGTGGAGGTCAGTGCTGTGGAAAAAGTGTGGATGAATGGAATTCACACGATTAATGGTTTTCTACCACCACTGCTCTCTTACCCTGTTCGCAGCACCTGTGTTGACTTTAATCGTTATATATTTACAGCGTGTTCTTCATATGGCTTTTTCAGCTGTTTGTCTGACAATGGCTCTGACTAAAGTTGTCACCCTGGAGAGGTCATCTTGCACTGAGGAAGCCAAATGACATGTCAAAGCCACCATTTATGTGAGCATGCACAGAATGTGAAGCGTAGAGCCCGGACCAGATAAGGAAGGTTGGCCATTTCTACTGTGACTCTATTATCTCTCACAGGGGTTTTAGGATTTAGGTTTAAGCTAATGCAGAGAAAGTCTAACTGTGCTGAACTTGCTTTCTAGCGTGATGATGACACTGGACCACAGATTAATAATAAAGAAAAACACAAAGTTCCTTTAAAAGCACAGGAAGACTGAATAAAGCTGTGCTGAAAATCACAAAATTAAAGACAGACCAACTGTAAAAAATGCAGTGTGGCTTTCAAAACTACCTGATTTGAATTAACCATGACTTATAACATTGTTTGGGGAATAACCCATAGAAATAGAGTGTAGTTACAGGCTCTGACAAAAGAATAAAGTATTAATATGTTAATGTTAGATCATATTGACGACCTGTAGTGAGAGCTCACTGTGTACTTGCAGATGTAGGTGGAGAGTGGTAGTGGTAGTAAGAACAAAAGTGTGAAAGTTAAGTGAGTCTAGGAAAAAAAAAGTGAGGACAAACTGTAACAGTTCTTGTGTCTGCATTGTATTCTGGTCTATTTTCTGAACCTGCATGTGGGTGTAGAGAAGCTTTCTGTGCTTCTTTGGTGGATTTCTCCGGGTATGATTTTGAGCGATGTTGCTTAATGTTAGCTCAAAAGGCAGATCTTTCTTTCTGTTGCATTCTCAGAGGCTCCTTTAACCCAGTGATGAACACTTTTTAATAAGCATCACCACTAATATTGTAACCAGCTCGGTTTTGCATCAGGCGATCTCTGTGCACTGATATCGGCATATGAACATACATAATAATGTAGGCAAGGGACAAGACTGTTGATGCCAGAGGCCAGGTGCTTTTTAGAAGAAATCCCATGGCCAAAATATAATTCCAAAAACAGGTCACAGTCTGAACACCATTAAAATTCCAGTTGTTTCTTTAAATTAATTTACCGGTATCTGCATTGTTAAACTGCTGCACAGAAGAAAAATCTTGGCCTGTATAGCGAGCGGCTGCACCAGAATTATGAAAACACTGACCTTTGTCTCCATCAGAAGATAGATGATGGGTTCCAAGGCTGTAAAACAGCCGAGGCTATAATAAAGATGTTTTTTTCTCTTCCTAAGCTCAATATAAAAGCTACAACAAAGTATTTGATCCCACCGTTTCTGATCCCTAATACCTGACACGCTGTATTAAGGGGCTAAATCTTTTTATATAAATGTTTTAAATGTTAGAATTGTATCTGTTTATCAAATGTTCAACAATTACATTACAGATGTTTACATAAATAAGTGTATAATGTAATCCAACGTGAAAAGACCACCCAAAATCAGTGAGAATAAGCTCTGTGGGGGAAAAAACATTTATTTATTTATTTTCAGCAAGCTTACACATTATCAATAATCACTCATTTTTATGGTAGTTTCATTTGAATGCGGGGAGACAGAATATCAAGCAAAAATTGAGAAACAAATAGAAACACAGTACATAAACGTTGGAAATCGATTTGCATGTAATTGAGTGAAACAAGTATTTTATCCAAAAGTAAGCATCCCTCTGGCCATCACCAGTAGGGGGTAGGTGAAGTGTCTTGCCCAAGGACACAACGACCAAGACAGACAGAGCTGGGGATCAAACCAGCAACCTTCCGGTTACAAGATGAGCTTCCCAACCCCCTGAACTACAACATTGGCAAAATGTTGGTCAGTACAGCAGTAAGGTGTTTCTTGTAGCTGGTCATCAGGTTTGGGCACGTCTTAGACTTTGACCCGCTCCTTTTGATAGAAACTCTCTAAATCCTTTACGTTTCTTGGCTGTCACTTAAAAAACTTGAAGCTTCAGCCCCCACCACAGTTTTTCTGTTGGACTGAGTTCTGGAGACTGAATATACCAGTCTATGATGTCATGTAGTCACTTGTCTGTAAATGTACTCTGTAGGACAAAATCAATCATTAAACATGAAAAAAGCTTGTCTTAAGGCATCATTCCATTAAACAAAACAAAATCATTTATGTGAAATCCAATAATTGATTTTTATTTTTAGACAAAATATTTCTTTCTAGTTTCTCATGTTTTCTGCTTTTCCTAGTTTCAGATTTGTGGACGAGCGTTGAGTCCATTTTTAGAAATAATATAACCTAAAGTTTTAAAAATCAGCTCATAACATAGAACTCATTACCTAACTTTGTCACCTTCAGTGTACTTTGGTGAGCAGCTTCTTTATCCCAGAATTCCTGTGAAAATGTTGGAGAAATTAACATATCATTCTTTTTTATGTTGATTCATGTTTACAGCTCTGTTTAAAACTGTGATGTCGTCCACGAGTCATGTTGAGATCACACCAGTAAGGTTGACAGCTTACCTGCAGGTCTGGACTGTTCCTCAGCCTATAAGCATGTTTCATAAGCCTGTTTCAAGCTGACCCGCTCGCAGTCAGGCAATCTAAATCCAGGTCTTTTTCCCTGCCCTGACCCCTGTTATTCTGGTTATGGCATCACAGACACAGAGACAGCCAACAACTGCTTAAATGTTATTTTTGTAACCTTCAGATTAGGTCATATATGATTTGTTCCAACTATAGAAACAAGCAAACAAATACACAACAATAAATAAATAAATAAATAATAACCCAAACATATAGTTAAAATTGTCATTGTTATAAAACATTAAACAATTTTGCTCTAATAACAAATGACACTGACTTGAATCAGTCAAGTTCTAGGCTTTTCATGAAGATACTTAAATATATTATATATAAGTATCTGTTAAATCTGATTTATTTATTTGTTTTCTTTATTTGTGTAAGTTGATATATTTTTCAGATGCAACATAATAATCACAACAATGACAAAAACAGAAACAAACCTGTTAAAATATGCCTAAACATGTCATGTTTGAAAGTGTAAGTAATCGTCTAAGTTTATAATACCCAAATGTTATTAACTTCAACCACAACAAACTGACTCTTAATTACCATCTTAACAGGCTTTAAATGGTGCAAATCTTTTAAGTCAGGGTCTAGAAAGCCTCTTTCAATGCAAAACTGCACCTTGGCTCATTTCCTCACCGCTGCAGGTTTAAATCCTGTGATTCAACCTAAAGATTTTCAATTACATTTCAATTTTTAATCTTAATGGTTCCATCTTTTACCATTTTTCAGTAAATTGCAATATTGTAGAATCACTTGTTTTTATCTCCATATCTGACATCAAGTCTAAATCATCCCCAACTTCTGCTTTTTTTTCTTTTTTCTTGTTCTGAGGTAAAAGAAGAGATCCCAGTGACAGAAACTGAAGACAAAACTGGTCATTACTTTCTCACACAGGGCCAGGCAGGTTTGGATAGCCCTCTTCCATCAGTAAATCAGAATCAGAATACTTTATTAATCCCTAAGGAAATTATGTGGGTTACAGTTGCTCCAAGACAGTAACAGTAACAGACTAAACAATACAATATGTTACAGAGTTTACAAACTTAAGAAATAACACTAATATATACAAATCACTCAATTAGAAATATCAAGGATTAACAGAGGTGATTATAAATAAATATCATGTTTATAAATTGCTTTTAGTACTTACTTGAGTTATCTTTGTATATTAAAAATTATTCAATCATCTAAAACCTGTAAATGTGAAATATATGCAACAAAAAAAAGGAAGTGAACTAATACTTTTTAAGACAAGCTTATGATAAAAGATATGGAAGGCGGACACAATTAGAACTGGTAAGGAGACAGTTGCTTCTCCTGTTGAGACACAGTATTTACATCAGACCCATAAATATCCCAATGAGTAGTGCAGCTGCACACATACAATATCGACTTGACAACACAAACAATTAGGGTGGGTCAACCCCAGTTTGGAACCAGGTTGCTGTTAAAGGAACTGCAGTTTTTGGCATACTCAGAACTCCTGACTACAACCACAACCACCACTGAAGAGCTTTAAAGGGGAATCCACAGACGATTGCTTTGTTGCTGATAGTTAGTTGCTAGTGAATGTTGAATGTTCTGGTTGTCTAGGAAACCCTTTAGTTTATTTAGTGGCCATTATAAATCAGTAAACAGTATCCTGCACAATCACTGATAGTTCAATCACTTCTGGAGGTTGATAAAAGTTTGACTTAGGAGCTCCCTATCAGCACGTTTTCTGCCTGCTGAGGCAGTTGCCAGTTTTCATCGACTTTCTATATAGATGCCCCTTAATGGAGCAGATAGTGTTAATATTATTATTAATATTATTGATACTGCAATTACTGTGCACGAATTACCGCAATTACAGTCCATATACGACATAAGTTTGAGGTAAATTGATTTATTTCGCTCTCTTTCTCTTGATATTGTAATCTGCATCCACTGACAAATGCCACTACGTACATTCACTAGTTTTAACTAAGATAGCTCTTTTCTGTAAGCACATGCAAATCACCCTTGGAGATGATAAATTCTCTGAGTAGGACTGTGTAGGATCACAAATAATTAAACTAGCTGAGTGCCTATCTTGAAAAATTACACTATTTTTTCATGCCAACTGTCTTTTCTCGCTCTCTTTCTACTGCTGTTGAGTGACGGATGTCAGAATATTATTTTACTCCCAAATGCATTCATGCCAGAATGAAACAAAGCTCTTCATGTGGTAAAAGCATTTCAGTCAGTGTAGGACTGACAGACACATAATAGTTTTCAGAATGAGATAAGTACGTATTAAACGCAACCACACAGGAATGAAACTATGAATAAATTTGAATATTTCTGTGCAAAGTGTGGATTAGAAAACTTTGCAATCTGATAAAACATTTGATTGACAGTTCGAGAGCTTGCAGTGCCATTTCCGAACAAATGGCCTAACGTAACCCCTAAAACATCAGCTTTTAGATAGGTGAGAGGAAGATATGTGAGGGAATAAATCTGTATTAAGCTATGAGATAGCAGACTTTAACTTTTAACCAAAAGTGACCATATTGGTTAGAAAGCTGAATCATAGACACAGACAGCGAGAGGTTGTGTTCAAACTTTTTTTGCTAGCCCCCCCTTTGTTTTACAAGAAAATCCCCCCCCTCCCTGCACAAACACATCCTACAACCACACACACACCCATATTTTTTTTTTGAAATTACATTGCAGTTTATTCCACACCTCAAACCTTTTGTAAACAAATAAACAAATAAAAGTAAATTAGTAAAAGTAAAAGTTTTTTTTTACTGTGTAAGAATATTCAACACTGCTATTAATACATTGAAAAAAAGTGTTTGTGAACTAAACATCAAGATGGGTACAGGTGGCTGTAGCTCAGGAAGTAGAGCAGGCCACCTACTGATTGGAAGGTTGGTAGTTCGATCCCTGGCTCCTCCAGCCTGCATGTCAAGTATCCTTGGGCAAGATACTAACCCCAAGTTGCTCTCTGATGCATCCATTGGAGTGTAAATGTAGTTAGACAGCGATAAGTATAGAGAAAGTGCTTGTGAGATTGGGTGTGCATGTGGTATAGAGCGTTTTGAGTACTCCAGGAGAGTAGAAAAGTTCTATATAAGAATCAGTCCATTTACCATTAATTTCTAAATATTTAACAGGAATACAGGCACATTATGTAAATGAGTAAGCAATTTGAAGTATTTCAGGAGGAAACTTAGTTTTCCAGCCCGAACTTCTACTTTAGCAGGATACAATGTCCTGCTGCAGGAAACAGCTTCCAGTGCCATTTCTACTGTGGAGTGTTTGCTTAGTCGTTTGGTTTCGGTGTGCTGTATGTGTCAAATTAACATCCACATGAATTCGCTGTAAATGAGATCATCACTTAAGTTCTCACTACTTTGAATAATGTGGCTGACTGGTGTGTGTTTATGTTTAAGTGACAAAAACATTTAGCAGCTGTAGGAATTGTGACAAGATAAAAAAGAAGCTGTCAGATGACATTTGCAGTACCATCAAGTTGAGAAGGCTGGGAGACAGTAAACTGTTTCCCTTAAATAAGGATCACTCAGTAGAGTGGACCAAATGTGTATTGTGGCAATCATGGGGTCCTTAATAATAATAACAATACTAGTAATAATAACTCAGACTTATAGCACTTTTAAAGGAATCCAGGGTTGCTGTGCATGCTGTGCAACAAGGCCTTAGTGCATAGATGACATTTCACGTGCTCTTTGAAAATGCTCAGATATGATGTTGGAGATTAGAGGGGAGTCTGTCCCAGACAATAGGCTCAGCAGCACTAAGGGCTCTGTCTCTACTGGACCACATTCTGGTCTAGGGAGTTAAAAAGTAGGTACTTGTGGGAAAGGGAGCATCCAGGACATAGGGAAGGAAAAGCTCCAATAAGAATTACTGGCCAAATCCTTTTTTTATCCCAAGGCTTTGAAATGCTCGTATGCAGCATAAAGAGATGAAACAAAGAACGCGGTAAGAATGTGCGACATCTTTAAAACTCTGCTCAGCGTATCTTTAGAAAGGTCAGTGTCTGAATGCCATGACCAATGAAAGAGCTTCCTTTTGTTTGAGTATAGTTCTGCCATAATAACTGGAAAACATCATCAAGTAAGAGGAAGAGTGCGTTAAAATCATGATTTGCACTGTGACATGCAGGTCACCAATGACGCATGGATGATTATGTCTAATTGTCATTTGGACAATAACAACTGAAAGTGAAAGAGAGCTGATGATGGAGACAGTGCACAGATAAACCACAAGGTCACAGAGAAACTGAAGAACAAAGAAAATAGGATGTGTATAGTACTTAGTTTTGCCTGCCTTCATTTGCATTTGGGCTATGAGACTTAAAGGGAGAGGAAGATTATGGAGAAGGTTGGTCTTGATTAGATCCATCATGTTCATTTGTTTCTTCAAAATAAGAATTTTCATATCTTCATATCTTTGCCCATTTCTTTGTTGAGGCAGTGGCTGTTAAAAGAACACACAAACACAGAAGCCTGAGAATCCAGATTCAGTAGAGCAGCCATCAGACACAACACTTCCTTCACTGTGGAAATATGCAGATTGGCTACATATACAGGAATCCCGTTCAAATATCTCAATGCCAGTGAGATATTTTGGCCAAGACTTATTTTAGTACTGCGTTCCTGGAGCCAGCGTTGTAGATACAGTTGAGCTGATTCCAAACTCTCTCATTACTTTAAATGTAACTGTCTATATCAGTTACATTGCCCTAAACAAACGTGGAGGACAATGACTAACGCCAGTACCAAATGTTTCTTCTCTGTCTTAAAAAGATATGTCACTGTGGATCACATGAAGACTCATGTGAAGAACGACAAGAAAGCTCGATTGGCGAACACAAAATATTTTTAGTGACGTTACAAGTGAAAGAACAGCAACTAAAAGCACAGCGGGGAAGATCCAGGATGCGTCCAACAAAAAGGCAAACAGAAGAAGAAACTAACAAGAATCAAAACCTACACTCAAACTTTTCAGAGTCACAAAGGGGTAAGCAAGGAGAAGTTAACAAACCAACTGACAAAGGAGACACAAGACTAAATATAAACACATGGGGATCTCATAGGGAGGAACTGACAATCACAGGAGCGTGAGACAGAATAAAGTCAGCAAAGCGACTAGATGCAAAAAGAAAGTGATTACCAAAATAAAAGAAACAAACAATGAGAGACACAGCAGGAGACAAAAGAAAATTCAAATAACAGCAGAGACACAAAGAAGGAAGAGAACTAAGGATATGTTAGGCTTTTAAGTGTCTGTGGCTGCAGTTCAGTTTCCTTTTTTAACCACTGCAGTCCTGTGGAAAACCTAAGTGAACCCCAAGATTTATACTTTGTAGAACCACCTTCAGAAGCAAATAACTTGAAGGGATTATCGGCCCCTCTGGCTATCACCGGTAGGCAGTAGGTGAAGTGTCTTGCCCAAGGACACAACAACCGAGACTGTCCGAGCCGGGGCTCGAACTGGCAACCTTCGAACTGCCAACTCTTGAGCCACGATTGCCCCATTAAGTACATTGAGGTTTTCCAGCATTTGTTAATGCACAGCTCTCCCCAAACTTTTCACTTCAATAACACTGAAGTCTAGACTTCGACTGGGCCATTGCAACACCTTAATTCTTTTTTTTTCAGCCATTTTGTTGTAGATCTTTTGCCCTACTTGAGATCATTTCCCTGCTGCATGATTGAAAGTCAGTTGAGCTTTCGCTGTTTGAATGACAGCCTCAAGTTTGACTAGAATATGTTGATAATCGACTGTAAGGTGTGCCGGTTCTGTGACAGCAAAACAAGCCCAAATCATCTGTCACAGTCTGGCAGAGAAGCTGACTGCGTGGGAGTGAGAAGGTGGACCCAAGTGCAGGAAGGTGAAGAGACAAAACTTGGTGAAACAAAAACCAAGCCATTTATTAAGGCTGTCAAAAATAATACAAACAAAGGGCAGGGGCGAAAACTCAACCTAAACTGGGTAAACTAAAGCTAACCATGGAACATGAACATAGAAATCTGACATGGAGACCTGGCATGAATTAAAAACCCTGGAAACAATGCAAGGATAGGAAAAAGTCAAGATAACAGAAGATCAGCCAACAAATGACTGAAAAAACACAGGAGGTGATCAGGGGAAGTGGAAACACAGCTGATTAGAATGAACATAATGACGCCACAGGGGAAGTGAAACTAAACACAATGAACATGGGACACCAGACCTCTTCAAAATAAAACAGGAAACATAAGACAGGCAAACATGAAACATATGAAGGGCGAGGGAGACTTAAACACAGAGGTTGAAGACACAAGCAGAATCTAATAAACAATTAACTATAACAAGTCAACATAGGAAAAATAGTAATGAACTTAGATAAGCTAATGAACTTAAACATAAACCAAACATCAAAATATATTAAAACTCAAGACGCAGGGTTAAATGACCCAGGAACCAGTAAATGAACCAGAATAACAGTGTTCGAGATACTCGATCAGTAAACATGAACTTGGACAGGCTCACCCTCAGTGGTTCACGCACCCTGATGTATCCTCTTCTCCCATCGTGTTGGTGTAATCTCATTAGACCTCACTGCAGTACACAAGTTCACGCTTCAGGGTCCTAACTCTCTGCATGCCTTAAGGATCAGAGCAGCTTAGTTTCACACCCTTCACCCTTCTCTCCCTATATACCTCTCTGCCAGGTACTGCCACCTTTTGGTTGAGGTCACTACTGCACACGGGACATATACGCATGCAGGTTTCCTTTAATAATACATGACTACATTTATTTCATCAAGTACTGTTATTTAAAACTAATATTATGCTAATAAGCTGGTAGCACTGCACCAGAAGGTCACGGAAACATATCTCATGATTGGCTGGGTGAACTGGGAGAAGAAAATGAATAAGTAATATCTCCTTTCCCTTAATGCTGAGTATCCACTGTCCTTGAACAAAGCTCTGAGTCTTCTGTCATTCCAGCTGAACTCTCTAAAGTTTGCTGTGCAGTCACCTTTTCCAATTTAAAGAAATGGTAGAATAAAAAAGTCAAGTGAGGAAACAAAGCAGTATTATTTAGTGAGTTCTCTAACCTTCTATTCGTATTCATTTTGATTGTGTTGTTTTGATGCGAGATTGTAATATTTAATATTCATTTAGATTATGCAAAAAACTGATTTGTTAATGAATTGTTACATATTTTGGAGAGCATGTGACATATTCTGGATATGTCACATGCTCTCAACATGTGACATATCCAGAGCATAACAAGGGTCATATATTGGATCTAGTTGTCTGTAAAGGTTTAAATGTATTAGATGTTGTGCTCAGTGACACAGCTTTTTCAGATCATTATTGTGTCACCTTTACCAGTAGTCTGTATTACTACTGGTAAAGGTGAATTTAAAATAATTTAAAAAATGCTGTATCAATGATGATACCTGTCCACAGCTTATTTAGGCTTACACACCACCATCATCTTTGCTTTTGGATTCTCTTGATGACCTTGGTTAAATGGCTTTAACCTTCATGCTTTGACTGTTATGGATGCTATTACTCCGATTAAGACCATAATTATCTGTAGAGGGAAAGCTCACCTTGGAGGAATGATTTAATGGTTAGAACTCAGAAAAGGGAGTGCAGACACGGTGAATATATTGCAGATTCATTACAATAATTATGAACAAAGTCTTCAGATATATAATCAAAAGTTGAAATGAGCAAGAAAGACCTTTTTTTTCAAAGATCATCGATAACAATATTAACAACGTCCGTGCTGGTGTCTCAATTTCTGGCGATATAGTAATAACACCTGTGGCTGATCACAACACACTGTTTGATAGGTTATAGAAATGGGTGGGACTCTCAGGAACTGTGCTTAATTGGTTTAAATCTTATGTGACACATTTGAATTATTTTTGTATCATTCTATAATTCTGACCGAATAAAGGTTATGTGTGGCGTCCCTCAGGGTTCTGTTCTGGGACCTGTAACAGTTACAATTGTGTGGTGTCCCTTTAAGACAACCCAAGCTAATGTTTAGTGATGTCACAAGTCACTGCCCTCTGTAGAGTGTGGGAGAAACCTGCATGCACATGGACGCATGGACTGAGATGGACCTCATATCTTTACCTCTCTAACTCAAAGTAATCAAAAAACTCAGCCTATTACTGCTTTAAAAATATTGCAAAAATTAAGGGTCTTGTGGCCAAGAAAGACACTGAAAAGCTTAATCATGCACTTATTTTCAGTAGTCCAGATTATTGTAATGTATTTTACTGGTCTTACTAAAAAAAAATCAATTTATTAGCTGCAGCTTATTCAAAATGCTGCTGCTGGGTCCTGACCAGCACCAGGAAAATGGATCATATTACACCGATTTTGAAATCGTTGCATTGATTGCATGTATGTAAAAGGATTGATTTTAAAATTCTGCTAATGGTTTATAAAGCATTCAGTGGTCTTGGGCCTAAATATATTACTGACCTACTTGAGAGCTATAAGGCATCTAGGCCACTTAGGTCCTCAGGAACAGGTATACTTAATATTCCTTGGGCTAGAACCAAACAAAGTGAGGCAGCATTTAGTGTTTTCATGTGTCTCAGTTGTTGAATAAACTCCCCTCACACCTGCGGTGTGTAAAATTTATTAGTTATTTTAAATCGGGCTGAAAAATGTTTTTCTTTTTCATAGCTTTTACATGAAAAATAAATTTTATTGTAAGTATTATATTTTCTATTTTTGTCTTCGTAAACCACATTGAACAGCTTTTGTATGAAATGTGAAATATAAATAAATTTGACTTTGACTTTAGTGAGCTACCTAAAAAAATATCTGTTCCCTTTTGTTGTCGTCCTAACTTTTTCTTCTATACCCTATAGATAGATAGATAAATAGATAGATTCAACCATTGAATCTACAGTGTGCATTCAATGTTTATTTGTAACGTCTTCAGTTAGAAAAACAAATTTCAAGTGAAACATGATTTTTACCTTTCTATTTCTAGTGGCTAAAACCTGATCAGTTCATAACTCTGAGCCTCCATCAGCCACCTTTGGATGCTTTGCATTTTAATTTGGCTGCTCTGCCTAAGCAGTGAGGTGAACTGTCTGGACATGTCATGTCTTCTGTTTATCTTTCTATGATTCTTCTTTTTCTTCCAAGTTCCTTACCTCTTTTACTTGATCTTCTCTTTTTCTCCCTCACACTCAGTCATCCATCTTTGTCAGCCTCTGTGTCTAACCTTCTTGCTTGTTCACACACAGTTTATCACAATGCCAGGCACATCTGACTGCAGTATTCTCTCCCTCTGGCAGCTGGAGGACCAGCCATTCACTGACCCTCTGATTAGACAGTTGGAAAACAAACTGCTTGTACCACTGCGACACAGTGAGCTAGAGCCCACAAACATGTATTTGTTACAACATCAACATCACCTTAGTTTTAGAGACTGCTTTGTTTGTGGAGATGCCTTCTTACTGGATTGTTTTTTGGAGGGAGGGTTTGTTTGACCACTGTTTCTGTGAGTCCTACTTAGAGCCCATGTAAGTGAAATGTGAATAATAACAATCAATTTGATTGTTTGATTTGATGACTGTCAGGAGCAATAATGCTTTAGTCAAGCTTTTCAATTTCTTGCACAACTATGCTAATACTCACACCAACACCAAATAAAGCATATGAATCCAATAGCAGTAAGACAATGTTTCATATGGAAAGGAAACATGTCCAGAAACCAGACAAAGTCACTGAGCACACGGTCGGTTGGGGCCATCTTTCTGATGTATTCGTGGATGTTTGTTGTTCCATCCTGGACTGTGGTGCTGAGACTCACTAGTCCCTGGCCTCCTTCCATCCTCTTAGCATACAGCCTCAGGGTGCTGGACTTGGGGTGAAACCACTATGCATGGTCAGGAGCTTCCTTGTTTTGATGTTAGTGGCTTCTATCGCCTCCTTTGGCCAACTTATTATCCCAGCAGGGTACCTGATCACGGGCAGGGATAGCCTGGATCTTGATCTTATCGTTCAGCTGACTCTTCAGGATTTGCCTGACCCTCTCCAAGTACTTGGTGGTTGCAGCTTTCCTAGCGGCCTCTTCATGGTTCCCATTTGCTGTGGGATCTCCAGGTACTTGTAGCTTTCCTCAGTGTCTCAAAGTTGCATTCTGGTAGTTCGATCCTCTCAGTTCTGACTACCTACCCTCTCTTCATTACAATCCGACTACACTTCTACAATCTGAACGACATTCCATGTCCCTGCTGTAGATCCTGGTGGTGTGGATCAGTGAATCAGTGTCTCATTTACTTTTGGCATACAGCTTGATGTCACGGAGGCGGCTGACAACTGCTCCGTTCCGTAGTCAGTATTTGTAGCCAGTCTTGTTGATGATCTCACTGAGGGGGTTCAGGCCTATGCAGAACAACAGTGGGGACAGCTCATCTCCTTGGTAGATCCCATACTTGATCGTGACTTGTGCTATGGGCTTGAAGTTGGCCTCTAGTATTGTTCAGCACATCCCCATTGAGTTCCTGATGAAGGCTCTTAGGGTCCTGTTGATCTTATATAGTTCTAGGCATTCCAGGATCCAGGTGTGGGTCCAGGATCGAGTCGTAGGCCTTCTTGTAATCAATCCAGGCAGTGCACAGGTTGGGGAGCCGGGTCTTGCAGTCTTGGGTGACTGCTCTGTCTACCAGTAGTTGTTGCTTTGCTCCTCTGGTATTCTTGCCAACTCCTTTCTGAGAGGACGAACCATCATGGAAGGACCCCTGCACAGTATGTACCACCGGCAAATAGAGAAAGTGGTTTGCATCCGGAAATCCTACCAGTGGCTGGACAAAGCTGTACCGAAGGACAAAACAGAGGCACTAATCATGTCAGCACAGGAACAAGCACAAGATCCATAGACAAGTATAACTGGATTCAGATTTTTAATGATGTAAACAACAGGTTTATAACATTAATGTATATTTGTTGCATGGTAAACTTAATTGCTTTCTTCTCTGCTCAATATTTCCATCTAGACGTTCAAGAGAATAAAATGAATGAATGAATGAATGAATGAATGAATGCTTTATTGGCCATATGCAGGTTGCCCCACAGAGGAATAGGACCCCCCCCCGACTTACACACACAACAACAAGACATCACATGGGAATACAGTCGGAGACCGGCAGCGTTGAGAGAATAACACTGAGGACAGCATGAGAACAGGAAACAAAAAAACTCCTCTGCACAGAGAGCACATTAATGTCCACATCACAACATCAGAGCACATGACAAGCCACAGGGGATGGATAGGGGGGTGGGGGGTGATTCGAAGGAACACAGCAGTCGTCCTGCACCATGCTATCATTTCAGCGCGGCACGCAGACCCGCTGCCTTCCCCCGCAGGAACAAGCATCGAAGGCGTTTGGAAGGGAGGGGGATGAGTGCGTGCTTATCAGTGTAAGTGTATGTGTGTGCGTGTCCATAGTTCAGCTGAGACAGTGTCCTTCGCTGTATCAGGCTAAGTAAACAGTCCTCCAGCCGATCCAGGTGTCCTTCATGGGATGGGAAGAATAGTCATCACACAGTCGTTATCAGGGAGTTGTTTTGGTGGGCTCCAGCCTTGGGCCTAGCAGCTGGCGCCGTGGTGTCCAAATGTAGAATATTGTTGATTTCTCCTTTATGCGAGCAGCGAATTTAGCACTCTGACACTGGGGCCTCGATTTCCCGTTGGAGCGCTGCGAGCCTCCCCATGATGGTATCGAGCTTCTGTTCCGTGGTGTTGTCATTCTTTTGGTTCTGAGACCCCACAGCTGCAGTGAGCCGTTCTGCGATGTTATCCAACTTTCGCTCAAGGGTGTTATTGTGAGCAGGCCCCTCTCTGATGTATCCCATCATACGCTCAATGGTGTTAGTTTGAGTCTTCACGGCAGCTGTAAGCGTCTCCAAGGTGTTAACCATGCTGCGTTCGGTGTGGGAGGCCGCGCCTCGTCCCATCGCTTCAATTCCAGCGGTCAGCTTAGGGGGGGTTTGAACAGCTGGTTCCGCTCTCTTATTTCTCCGATAAGTCAGGGCCAAGCCAGCTCCGATCAGCAAGAACCCTGTTATCATGGTTCCGAATAGGTAAATATCCTCAGCGTCCTCGATAGACAGTCCCGCCAGGCACAAGATCCTCCAGGTTTGCCACCCATCCATCGTGTATCCGGCAGGGAAAGTCCCTCCAGGGCACTCGGGCTCTCCCGAGCCCAGACTTCTCGTTGAGAAGAGGGTGTCAATAGCGTTCAGAGACCAGTTGATCAAATCCATAATTCTCTGTTAGGTTTTAGAGAACGACAGTGAGAGACTGTTCAAGGGAAAAGTAGTGCACGCGAGACAAGACAGGACACAAGAGGCTAAGCAGGGAAGATAAGGGGAAGGAGGAGAGGAGAAAAGTGCGACCGCCTTCACCGAGAGCCAAGTAAGAAAATGGAATCCAAAGCAATATGCTGCAGACTTTCCATTACTTCCACAGAAATCAGAATGTTTTCTTTGTTTTTCTTTTTTGTTTTAATTCATAAAATGACAATATTAAGTAGTTCTTGGTCTACCAGTGTTTCTGAGTGTCCAAATGTTTGATGGGTTCATTTTAAGTTTCATAATAGTCCTTAAAGACTAATGTACTAAATGCTTTAAATTGGTTATAGCAAACAAACTGGATAAGGTGTCTCATTGCTGCTGTCAGCTGGCAGTAAGCTATCAAGTTTTCACTGTCTGGTGGAATCGGTCTCACCAGTCTAACATCCGATCATGCGAGCCAACCGACAGCTAACCGGCAGTGTTACTTGAGGTGTTGAATCTACAATTCCCTCTTCAATCAGCGGGATCGTAGCTGTGGCCGCAGACATGAACCTCACAGCCAGGGCGGAGCTGACACAAGCCCCCTGCTGCAGCCCTTTCCCCTGGGTCGGATTTAGTGTCATTAACAGGTGGGCAGCAAAAATAGAAAGAGGAGGCACACACACACAGGAACACACACACACAGGAACACACACACACATGCAGTGAAGGGGATGGGTCTGAATGTGTGTGCTCATTTTCGCACAAGTACACTTTGAAGCTGAGACAGCCGTCCAACGCAACTGTCCATGTTAGCGTAAACAAACAGATTCACTTACAGAAGCTACAGTGTGACTGAATACCACAGACACACACACATACACACACAAACACGCACACGCGCCATCTCTTTTTCACCTCCTCCTTCAAGCATGAGCACATGTTACCCCATCTACCCCCCCTCAGACGTAATACTGAGCTACTTTGACCTACACTCCCCCTCCCCTCCCCCCCTCACCCTTTCACTTTCCCCTCCCTCAATCACTCCCTCTCCCGGCCTCAGCTCGCCCTCCGTCACTCCGAGCAGAACCACACACACAAAAACCAGGTCAGCAACTTGATAATGTCATTGTTGTGATATTTGTGAGATGGCGGCGAGCGCAGTGAAGCAGGCGTGCAGCACGTGTTAAAGAGTGAAAAAGTGAGACTAATGTGTCTAATTTCAGCATGATAATTTCTGGCTGCTGAACTGTGTGAAGGGGGCTGGGCTGGTGGGGGAATAAAGCTGAACTTCAAACGTTGCCTTTACAGAGTGTTTATGGTGTTTGTTGTGTGTGCGTGTTTGTGTGGGTTCCATGTTGGCTTATTTTTGGATTCACTAAGAAAGTGAGTGAACTTGTTAAAGGTTGACGCTGGACTTTCCTGCTCATGCTTCATTGCTGCTTTTCCAGCGTGTTATATTGGATGCCTTATAAGGTGAGACCTGATTGGTTTTGATGAGTAAGGATAGCAGACTTTAATTTTATTTTTTTTTTAAACAGGTGCCCAGACACTTTACATAAGAAATATTTGAAATCAGCTACGAGCAGTTAAATATGTCAGTGATGTTTTGCTGTTGTGGTTGTGTTTGCTGTTGCTTTAGATATGGAAGCTCATAGTGACCACTTTGCACCACTGTTTTTTTGACAAATTGCCTGCAGTGTATTGTTATGTCATTTTTACAGTGTTATGTAGGCGTTATTATAGGAGTGCCAGCACAAAGACAAATGATACCACAAAATGCAATAAATGTTTGGTTTTTTTTATAAAGAGTGCTGCTGTCCTTTGCCCTCTCAGGAGCAGAGTTAACTTTAGTTTTACTTAATTAGGGGGAAAAGTTGCAGTTCTGCAACATGAATAAATCAGGCACAAAAGTGCTTTTAAACAAAAATTTAATCTTGTTAGAAAATATCTTAACACCAGAGTAATGTTACCTATTAATGCAAGATAACCATTTGAGAAAAACTATAAACTATTTTTGCATTTTCTTTTCCACTTTAGTGTAAATGTGCAGATAACACGGATGCTATATAAGAAGATATGTTGAATTTAACTGCTAACAGTGTTTGAACATGTTTGTCATTGGATAAATGTGTGTGCTAACCAGAGCTATTTCAAGTATATAATTACTTTTTCTGAGTTGTGGCTTTCTGTTACGAATCTAGGCCACACACTATGTAGAGAGCCCCTAATGTTTACAACCTAATTTGACTATTAGAACAAATTGCTTTGCAGTTAATACATTTGCACTGTCAAATCACTATAAAATTGTTATAACATTTGTAAATGCCAGTGTCATTAATGATGTCCCCAAGACACTCAAAAAGGTTCTGGTTCATAACCTGCTGATCAGCTTTTGCTGTGGAGTTTGCATGCGTCTGTTTAATTAGTGGTACTAAATTGGCCAAAGGTGAAAATACGTATGGTTGGCGCCCTGTCCAGGGTGCTCGATGTCAGTTGGGATAGGCTCAAATCCTTCTGTGCCCTGCGATAAGAGGTTTAAAAAAACTCTACTTACTGTGCAAGACACTTTCACAATCAACAGAGATAAATCACTATAATGAAGTGCATTATTATATGTAAAGGTTTAGAATTTGAAGATGTGCATTAAGTGGAGGATTTTGTCTGTTAATGTGATCATATGTTTATATTCTACTGTGTTGTTGTGGCTTATTATCTCTGTTTCACAAACCTGACTGAAAACGTCTCTAAGCCTGCACTCTGTGACTTGTTATCTTATTCACAAGGTAGATGCTGATATGAAAGTAAAATTGCGTCTTCTCCCCAGGGAACAGCTTTCATTTTTGCTAACAAGACACAGGGTTGCATGTTGTGTCTGTTGTCACCGCATCTGGGTGGAACTCAGCGGGGCAGCCGCGTCATTCCCCCTCCAGAAACAAAGGGTTTAAGACTGAGTTCACTGGCGATGTGTCTGTGTGACTTCGTATCACAGAGTTTCTCAGAATAGGTAATTGGTCGTGTCTTGAACATGATGAGTATCGCTGAGGTACCACAAAGTATCTCAGAATAGATAGCAGGTTAAGATTTCACTATGCTGACTATTTCTCTATGTGCTTGCTGTCAACATCTCAAAATAGATAATTGATTTTGACACCACCATGCTAAGTGCCTTTATATTGGCTTAGTGTCCTTATGAAAAATGGAGAACAGGGCACAGATAATTATTTCTGATTTCTAGTATTTGCGAGCTCTCTCCAGTATTGTGTTCTTCCTTTTTTTAAGTGCACTGATGAAAGCACTGAATCCTGGTTATTTAATGCAGTCATTTTTTTGGCTCAAATTACAGTGGACTTTTGTTACAGAACAGCTGCTTCATGTGGGCTCAGATCACACAGGAATAGAACAGAATAGACATTTTTATGGCCCAATTAGAGTCTTGTGAACTGTTCATTTACTTTTAAGATTGAACAAATGACATTCATGAAAGTTTCTATTTTTGGAGAGTTTGACATTATTTACACCTGGGTGATATACGGATAATGAGACTTCATAATGGACTTTTATATTGTTCACTGACATAAATAACCATCTTGCTTGAGCCATGGGTCAGTCACAATGAAATGTCAAAGCTGGATTTAGTTTTATAATACAATACTTTCTCACAAATAAAACAGGTCTTCAAGAAAAAAATATTCAGCTGCATGGGATATTTTTGGTAAATGTTATGTTACCACCCCCCGAATTCTGAGATTAAAGTCAGATTTCTGAGAAAAAAGTCTGAATTCTGAAAAAAAGTTTGAATTCTGAGAAAAAAGCCTGAATTCTAAGATTAAAGTCAGAATTCTCTGAATTCTGACTTTCTTTTTCAGAATTCTGGAAAAAAACAAACAAACAAACAAAAAAAAACCGATGCACCCGTTTTTTGTTTTTTTTTGTTTTTTTCCCCCGGTGGCCCTAATCCTGTTCCATAGTAAACATCTATAAGAAACAGTCAAAAAATCCTATGGAGTTTTTTTGTTACAGACCTGTGTAATATGTCTTTGTATGAGTTGGGACCTCTGATGAAGTTCACAATGGTTTTAGATGTAATCATTTGATTTAAATTGCTGGGTTTTTTATGAATCAAAGAGCCAGATCATGATATTACACATTTGCATTTCCTGTAATAACATTTTTTAAATTCTGCATATTTAATGCTTTTTGGTTTTTATGTCCAAAAAGATAAGAATTAGTTTATATTGACTTTGTATATGTATATTTGAGAATTCAGATTTCTGTTACTAAAATAAAATTTTATATAATAAAGCCTTTTGCAAAATGACTAGCTGACACTTTTGAATATTTCTGTGACTCTTGCATGTTTTGCACATTCTGTATGTGAAGCCTCTTTTATGATGATATAAACATATTTAATGGCTCTTACATTTTAATTCTTTGTTCCCTCTTTTCATTCTAGGAAGTGTCCTTTCTTACTCTCCTGACCTACCTCTACTGATGTTCAGAAGATACTCTTCTCAGTACATCTTCTTTAATCTGTAATCGTTTATTTTTTCCATGATGATTCACTTAGCGGTTTTGTATCTGTCATCCAAGCCACCATTTTTCCTCAGCATTCTTTTCAAGAGAAGGATAATTGGCACCTTTTCCTCCTAAAGACGTTGTATGTCTAGTTTCTGGTCCCATTCTGGACATTTTAATAGTTTTTCTTTCAATTCCTAACTAGCCATTTCCTCTGTTTTTGCTCTACTCTTAATCTTGAATTGAAGAAAAGCCCAAATCGAGTTAGACCACAGACTGGACCCTGCTCGGCTTCCTTGGTAGTTTTATATTTTCTCAAAATGTGGTCAACGTTTTTTGTGACTGACGAGGAGGGCCGCACTGTAGGCCCAGGGACCCCCGGAGTGGCTGGCGGGCCTGTACCAGGAGGACCAGCCCAGGGTGCAGGGGGTCTGGCCAGCCTGATGAGTGGACGCAGTACATTTGGTGGGAACAAGCGCCGCAGGACAACATCAACAGGACATGCCATGAGTGAGGCCCAGGAGGGAAAGGTAACTGGTTTTATATTGTGTAGATGTATGTTTATTTTCTGGATGCATGATCGTAGTCTGGAGGTAACAGAACCAATCAAATAGCTGCCTTAAGTGAAGTCAAGGTACAGGGAACACACCACAGGATCAGAAAATGGCTCTGAATATTAGAAAATACATGTTTTGAAAAGATTAATTTCAGTTATCTGACAATAAGGTGATAAAGATTAAACTGAAATGCAATCTATAGGTGTCAAATAGGTATGTGACTATGAAAAGCTATTAATTTTCCTATTTCAAAATTGTATTATTTTACTATTAGAACAATTTTCTGGCCTTGCTGTCTGTCATTCATCTGACAACATCAGGCAGTGAGAAAAAATGGGAATGGGACATATCTTTGTTTGGTCACTATAGTCATATATGTGACCAAATCATATATGATTTATGAGTAAAAAAGTCAGCATTATGTGCTTTACAGACTTAGTCTAAATAATCTAAGTAATTTTATGTAACTGAGCTCAGCCAGACACCTCTGAAAGCACCATTTTGATTCTGTGTAGTGCTGTGTGTAGGAGTGATGGGTAGGAGTCCTATTTCTATGCTGCCGTTTATTGTTTGGATGGTATGGAGGATCACAACTGACAAAATTTAAATTACAGAAATAAATCAACAAATTCATCAACACATCCTCAGTAAAATGCCCTAAAAACTACTGTTAAAAATACATTTAGAAATAAATTAATATGTGACAAACTGAAAGTGATGTCTTCATTTCATTTCATTAACTTGCTTGTTTAACTTTCAATTAAATACTCTCTCTCTCATATATATGCAGTATATTTAGTTTTATCTAAACATATTTATTTAAGATGTTTACATCCCGTTTTGTCACTACATTGAATTTGACGGTATTCAAAAGTTATTTATAAGCAATAACCTGGAAATTTATCTAATGGTGTTCTTACTGGAGGCAGTGGCAGTTACACTATTCTTTGCATGAACATCTGGTCATTTGCATAATGACAAAGAAAAGAAATAGCTCTGTCATAGTTTGGGCCTATATTTTAGGCAGTGGGGCTAGGGATATTCCTGAAGACTACTAAAAGAAATTAAAAGAAAGGTTGCCTAAAAGAGTACAAGCTGTCTGGTTTTGCCTTATATACCGCATTGCTTCAATAATCATTGCAACTAGTTCCAATTTTCCAAGCAAAATATAAAGAAATGGTACTTCAAGACTTTTGCACAATGCTGTGAATAAAATATGATATAAATGGGGCACATTAGTTAGTCTGTTTATCTTTTGTTGTGTATTAGATTTTGGCAGGTGTGGGTCCCTACCAAATAGGAATAGACTGTATAATCTGGGAATGAACGCTAACAATTAGAGACTAAAGGGCAGCGTGTAAGGGACACTGTAACTGACTACACCTCACGACTTGAGCACACGCCAGTGACAGTACATTTATGAAAAAAAAATCCTTACGTTAACTTAAATTGTTCTTGTTTTGTCACCAGATCAAATTAGCATTCTTTGTCACCATTGTTGGTGTAGTCCTGACAGTCCTCGGGGTCGGGACTGAGTTCTGGGTGGAGCTGGCACCGCCGAAGAGTTTCTATAACAATCAGGTGAAAGTCAGACTTTTTTCTGTTCATGAGCTATGTTGCTGTTTTCACTGATAAACAGATGTGACAGAGTGTCTTAGATATTATCTGTCCAGGGTAGAAGTAGTACGGGCTAAAGTACCAACTAAACAGTCATTTCCTTTTAGAAATGAAAGGCTGTTTGGTCCAAAGGGCAAAACCCTGTGATCGATGGCAAAAAATATTACCCCTGATTTTAAATCAACAGTCTTTGTTTTCCAGACTTGTCTGACAGCCCACTATGGGCTGTGGAAGGGCTGCACCAAGACCCTGTGGGTGTCTGATATTGACCCAGAGAGAGAGAGCTGCGGACCTGCTGAACTGGCTGGAGGTGACTTGTGAAATTACTGACTGGTTGGGTGGATGTGTGTCTAACTTTTGGATGATGGATGACTAGTCCGTCTGATGAAAAGAGGTTTGAACAGATGATTGATGGAGCAATCAGCTGACTGGACGTTTGTCAAACCGTCGAGCTTGTTGGACAGTTCAGTTTGAGGGAGAGAGTTAGAATGAAGGAGTGGTCTACCTGACTTTTTGGCTAGACAAATGATGCTTGGCTCACTGTTTGATGGCTGGCAGGCTGAATAGTCTGGCTGAGTAACTGACTGAGTCATTGTTACAGAGTGAAATGGTCCACATTTTGTTTTTGGGTCAAGTGAAGGGATACAACAGAACAAGGACAACAATATCCGGCTTCTGTTTGAGTGTCTAAACACTTGAATTTTAACTTGTGTTCATACTGCATGGGTTTTAATATATCTGTTTTAATGATTTCAAATGCTGTTCTGCCACGATGAGAGAGCGGTGCAGTGTTCAGCAGTGGTTGGCTGGGGCCTGTCTGCGTGGAGTCTGCATGTTCTCGCTGTACTTTCTTCCTATAGTCCAAAGGCATGCACATTAGATAAACAGGTCATTCTAAACTGATCATATGTTTTGATGGAAGAGTATGTGGTGGTATATGTAATCCTTGTGATAGACTGACTTGTCTAGTGTATACCGAAGCAGCAAAACAACTGTCACATTGAACTGCAAAAAACTTCAGATCTCAGAATCCCATTTTAAAATGCCAAACTTTACAGCAATAAAAGTCATGTTTACATCCTGGTATGAAAACAGCTTTGGCTCATATATACTCAGTTTGACCATCCCTTCATACTTGTGCTGTTGATCCATTAACTAATAATTAGAACACTCAAGAATTTTGTGCTTTAGTTTTGGTGAGTAAAATTCTAGTCTATCGGTGTGCTGCACCTATAGAATTTATGGATGCAGCCTGCTAATCAAGCTTGCTATCATTAGCTGATAATGAAAACCTCTAATGCAAATATGGTCTCTTCTTGCTCAAACAGCCCACAGCTGAGGCTTCAAAATGTCCAAAACAGCGCCTCAACACCAATGGACTAAAATAATACCCAATGCTCCAACTCTATGCTGTCATATACCCTACCAGTTCTCAAGCCTAATCAGGTTCTACTGATCTCACAACTTACAGTTTCAGGTGCAGGAGCAGCAGAACAAAATGAGACTGTGGGTTGGAAAACTTTGGAAACATTGTTAAAGCTATTTTGTCAAGGTGTGCTGTGTGGCAGATAGGATGAAGGACCCAAATGCAGCACTCACAGGACACAAGGGTGAACTAAAAGAGGCAGCTTTATTGCGCTGTAGCAAAAACATACTAGGAACCAAAAATCCAAAAACAGAACACTAGAAATTAATGACAAGGAACTAAGACACTGGGAATAGAGGTAGAACCCTACCAAGAACACGGAGGGGGGAAAAGCACACAGCATGGTAACGGTACAAAGCAACACTGACAGAGAGAAACACAGGGCTTAAATACAGTGAGGGGAAATGAGGGAATGAGACACAGGAGGAAAGCACAGCTGGGAGTAATCAAACGTAACAAGACAAGGGGAGGCAAAACTAGAAACACTGCACGCAGGACAGGGACTATGAAAATAAAAACATGAGACAATTCACACAGACGCTTGACACTAAGACGTGGAAACATGACAGACCTGGGAACAGAGGAAACATGAGGCACAGAGGCAAAACTGACTAGACGTGGAACACAGTAAAAAACACAGAAACAGAACAGAAAACCTAAAAACCAGAACTATAATTACCATACAACCAGAAAGCCATAATATAAAAAGTATAACTTAATTCAAAATCAGAAACACTGAATGACCAGACCCAGGACCAGGACATATTTGCAGTATCGCTCCTATTTTCCATGACTCACCTGTATGAACTCCTCTTTTTGCTAAATGATTCGTATAAAAGAACAAAATTGAGATTTTAAGATAAGATAAGATAAGATAGAACTTTATTAATCCCTCGGGTGGGTTCCTCTGGGAAATTCGACTTCCAAAGAAAAGCACAGCAACGACCGAAGTTACAGTTACAAAAAGAGAATTGTTATATATATATATATATATATATACACACACACACACACACACACACACATATATAAATACAGAGACAAATATAAATAAAATATACAAAGGGGATAAATAGAATAAATAGGAATAAAAAAAATAAAAATAAAAATACAAGTGAATTGCACATTTCAAGTATTGAGTCTAAGGACTGAGGAGTCCACAGAGACATCTCTGCATCTTATCAGAGAAGAGATCTCTTTGATTATCATCAAGTGAGAAAGCTTTACAGGGTAATGGGGGTGCAGTAAGATTTTTTGAACATGTGGAAGGAATGAATATGAAGCTGAAACAAGTAAAATTCTTGGCCTGCACCCTGCATCAGGAAAAAGATTCACTGTCAAAGAACAAAACAAACCTTCTTTTATGTTATAGACTCCTTTAAATTGCTAAACTACAATGTTAGAAACTACTGGAACATAGTAAGTGCAGTACACGTGTTACAAAGTCAAACACCCTGCAGAACATCATGGGCAGTAGAACAATAAATGCAATATGTGTCATTTGCAAACGAGCCGATTCTTTGTAGCAAACATCAAAAGCGAAACAACTTTTAACCGCTCCTGCTCAGCTCTGCTGAGAATCTTCTTTATTTTGCTGGGCACACCAAGCAGACCAATCACATGCAAAGACAGGCAAGGATCATAACATTATGTAAAAGAAGCAAGAAGGCAGAGGTTCAGGAGACAACGAGTGCAGCGGTACAGGCAAGAGACAGAGAGACGAGGAGATGAATTTGAATTCAAGGCTAAAGAAACGAGCAAAATGCAAAAGTAAGATAACTCGGAACTGCTAAATTAGGCTAAAATACAATGCTCTGAATGAAGGGCCATTTAGCCAGGCTTTTCTAAGGGAGCCGAGTCAAAAGAGCCAAATCTTTGAAAAGAGCTGGACCACCCATCACTAATATAATATACTCTCATTTTGATCATTTTTTTCTTTTTATATGGTTACATGGATGGTTAGATTTACCAAGGTTTAATTCTGCTTAAACAAAGATATTATGTAGCCATATTGAGATGTCACATAGCACTAATAGTGACGCATACATGCATTCTGAAAAAGCTCAGTGATTCCATTTATGAATGTATGGAGTATAATTTGAGATAAAATCTCCTCTTAATATAATATGGATGTATATAAAGCTTAGCTTTTAGTCTATACTACAACTTTCAATAAAAACTCAAATATTTATTCATTCACAGATTTATTTATTCGAAGAACATGAAAAACAGCAAGTTGCTGAACCCAAACCTCAGAATTTAAAAATGATCATCATTGAATTTTTAGATTTTAGCTCATCCAGTCAAAGGACTGATCAGTATATACCACAACAATGTGTCCATCCATCCGTCTGTCCACAGTTCAGGAGACCTGCTACTCCACCTACAATATTGTCTTCACCCATTCTGTGTTCAAGGTCACATTTACAGGCAATAACCTGGGAACTGATGGATCATGAGTCAGATGAACTGCTACATCACTGACTGTTCTGACTTTCCTGCTTTATTAAGATCCTTTATCCAATTTAAATGTGAGATGTTATTTTAGGGGTTTTCTTCTTAGCCAGACACTGATGATGGAAATGCTGGCCCACAAATTCCTTTGGGGATTAAAGTGTACACATGTTCTGTGGTCAATGAAAGGAAAGTCCAATTATTGCCTGACTGGCCAGCTACAGCGAGCCTTTATTTGTTGATGGGATTTGAATTCTGCCAATTGGGATTTTAGAGTGCTGCAGTGTTCACTGAAACTCTTATAGCTGCGGCAGCAGAAAAAAAAGAGACCAAGCCAGAACACTGAGGATGCGGCTTTGATCACACTAATTAAGAGTGATGTGTGCGCGTGTTGTGCATGCTCGTGTTTGCCAATGCACAAGGGAACAGATAGAGGTGTCACAATCTATTTGACGGCCAATTTCTAATTACTGTAACACATCATCAAGAAGGCAGAATACAAATTGCGCAGGAAGCATTGGGTTGTCACCTTGAGCTTGTCATTGACGTTCACGGCTGATTATGTTTGATGGAGAATAATTGAAACCAAAGCATCCAGGGGTGGGACGAGGAAGAGGATGTGGGGATGTGGCTTCTTGAATTTCAAAAAGATGATCAAGATAATTTGCAACTACAGGAGATTACCTGTCAGTGTTCATGTCACTTATAGCGATTTGTCTTTCGCTCTCCTTTCGTCTCCTGCAGAATCAAACTGCACGTACTTCAAGTTTTTTACTACAGGGGAAAATGCTGTGATGTTTCAGAAGACGACACAGAAAAGTGAGTCACTTAGGCTCTTTCAGCTGCCCACTCCTCTCTTTTCTTTTTTCTCCACTTGTACCTCTCACTGACCCCACCCCCTCCCCCTTTCACCTGTGCCCTCTCTGCCCTTTCATCTTTATCCTCTCTTATCCTGCCATCACCTTTCCCATGATCTATCCCTGTATTTCTCTGTCCCATCGTTTTCTCTGTGTCTCCCTTCACCTCCTTGCTACGCTCTTTCAGGTTGATCATTGTCTGCTCCCTGAGTGTTTGAAATGCATTCCGCCTACGCTGCGTTCAAGTGCCTCCGAGCTGCTGTCTAACCTCCCATTTCACTGGCAGTTTCATAATGTATTAAGATCACACAGCGCCATACACTGAATGAAGAAAGACGCACGTACATTAAAAACTCATTGTTCACTGGTGCCACATCATTGTCACGCTATAAGCCTCAATCTAGTGATTTAAAGTCGCCACGAGTATGAAAAATAATTCATTTGGAGTCTAATTCAAAATCCATACACCTATCCAAACCTTTTACATCTGAAGATGATTGTGTTATTGGAATAAAAGCACTTTCCAAGACATCCAACATGCCATTTACATCTGTAGCATCGGTGGTTTTGGAGGGACTGAAAATTGTTCAACACAAAAATTTTCTGTTACATTATCTGTAGCTCTGTAGCTAGCAGAGAAAGTGCTGTCTTCTTTTTTGGCAGGATATATGTTGTCAGAATCCAACAAATAAGATGACCCTAAAATTTCTATCTTTTCCCAACTTTATCGCACTACTTTATATTCTGTCTCTTATAGCAGTGGTCTCCAACCAGTGGACCATGGACCAGTCATGAGTTGAGGCTTGGGTGTGAAATTTATAGTTTTCAGGGTTTTTATTGATTTGTATCGTTATTTCTTTTATCGTTAACTCGCTTTCCCTGGGTCTTTTTCTGTGTGTTATGAATAGATGTTCTTTTTTTTGGTACTGGTTTAATTTTTGTTGTATTTATCTGCTACACCTTAAAGGCCAGTCCATGAAAATATTGTTGGACATAAACCAGTGTATGGCACAAAAAAGGTTATGGACCGCTGTCTTATAGTTAAAAAATATATATATAATATACACATTTTCAACTCAAATGTGTCTTCAGTGTAATCTATGCAAAACAATTTCTGCAAATAAGTAGAATCAAATATCACCTATAAACAAACATTTTTTTATTACTACAAGCTTTCTTATTTGCATTTGTATTCCACCTGAAGTCTAATCAAATTTAGAAAGCTCTGGTTGTGTTCATGTAAATGAGTCCATGTGCAGCGCAACTGAGGAAATAAATTTGCCAAAACCTAAACTGTCCAATGACATTTTAGCATTCATAAACAATGACTGGCACATGGAAGAGGAAGTCTTGGCCTGGATATCAGCTGGTTTTACGGGAAAGGTCAAAATACTAACTTTTATCTCCAGAATCTAAATGAGTGTATGCTAGCCAAGGGTTTTCCAATTTTGTGTTCAACCTAACTTGTGTCACTGTTCATGTGGACGTAGCGCTTTCAGTGGGAGAAACGTTTCATCACTCATCCAATTGACTTCTTCAGGCTCAGCTGCAGGTTTCCCCAACCTTAAAAACAGTACATTTGCACATTGACTGAAACCAGCCCACTGAATGAACAATGGGCTGTGAGGTCACTTGGATGAGTGACGAAACGTTTCTCCCACTGAAAACGTTACGCCCGGATGAACAGAATCAACCTTTTAGCGTTTACTTACCTGGATGATTGAGCATGCCCCAAAACATGAATTTAAGATTTAGTTTGGGTATACAGTCACAATGTTAGTTGAGCATTTATTACAACAGAGTGATTCACAAACTGGAATGTTAAGCAGCTTTTATTTGAGCAAGCTCCTGAAACCTCATGCCTTAACATGGAAGCTGTGATTTGCAACATGGGATCATTCCCATTGCTAATTTTTCATTAGTCAAACCAAACTGCGTACAAAGCTGCTTTATCATTCCTACTGGAAATCATTTGCAATTTGTTACTGTCATTCCTCAACTGTGTCACCCCCGTCATTAGTGAACTGGCTAATTGTGTATATTTTTTCCATGAAATAGACTCCTACTAACACAAATATAAAATGGTTTACGTATCATTTGTTCAACCTTGCTACGAGCTGTTACACACGAAAGCCCTGTCCGCATTTAAAGCGATTTACTCGTCATGCATCGCTTTGTTGCTGACAGTTGATTGCTACAGAACAAGGCGCCAGTTGTGTATGTAACCATCTAATGTTTTTACCACTTCATCATTTCAGTCAGTGGTATCCTCTCTGGTAGTCTCCTTCTGTGCTGACACCCCCTAATGCTATGCTACAGCAACATTACAGTGAGACAAAAACAATGGCGGCATTTAAAAGGCAGCAGCTGGTTACAAACTTGTCCGCTCTGTCTTTTAGATACGATACATTTTTCCCTGTTGAACACAGAAATAAATGAACCACCTTTTGATCGAGTTCTGTCCAAAATCCACTTATATTAACACCGTCATTATTCCCTATGTAGATCTGAATGTGGCAGCAGCAATGTTGGCCCTATTCAGCCTGTTTCTGATGGTGATGGGCGCCATCTGCATCACTATGGCTCTCAGTAAGGAGATCCTGTTTTTCCTTAAACCAGCATCTGTATGCTTCATTCTGTCAGGTCAGTAAAGGTGGCAGCAAAGTTACCCTCACAAAGGCAAATTTATCCAAAACTATACCTCTCACAGCTCGTTCTGGTTCCTCCATCACAGGTGTTCTGGTGCTCCTGTCCCTCTTGGTTTTCCACCAGTCTGTTTTGGCTTTTCTTGCCAGCAATCACACAGTTCCTCTCCACCATGAGCTCTCCTGGTCAGTATCGTGTATTGGCTGTGCGGGGGCTGTCCTCATCGTGGGTGGGATCCTCTTCCTGCTGTTGGCGTTGCCCTACAGCCCCTGGCAGAAGTGCCTCCCTCACAAGGACAGCAGTAGCTAGTGGACTGGAGGTGATGGTGCATTTTATCTGCCCCTCTTGTAAGGGGGAGGGTGCAGAGAAGTGAGGAGGTTTCCCAGAGATGTCTTACCAAAGAGATAGCTTTTTCTGTTGACTTAGAGCAATTTTGTTAAAAGAGTCGCTGGTTTTACTTTAGTTACTGCATTTACCAAAATATGCCATTATCGTATCCTAATTTAGTAAAAAATAGCTTTAATTTCTTTCTGTTGCACAACAAGCCATTAATTTACAAAGAATGTGGTGACCTTATTGCTCAGATGTGTGTGGGAAACACTTCTGTATTGTCTTACTAATGATCTTGCAGGGTTTAGAGGCTATTGTTGTTAATAATTCAAAAATGATTTAAAAAAAAGAAAAGAAAAATTTTGTTCCTTCCAACTTTTTTTTTTTAATATTCATGATTTTCATCCCTCTACTTAAACTCACTACTTATTTAAGAATTTGCTGAAATGCCAATTAAAATATCTGCCACCTTCACTGCTAACATTTTTATGATGCTCGACACATATTAAAATGCTTTCCAGTTAATTTCTCTCCTTATTTATTATTCACACAGCTAATTCACCCATTAGCTAATAAGCTTTTAAAATGACTTTTGTTCTGTGTGTTTACTCTGAGAAAGGTTCTGCTCATAGATGCACAATTGCACAAGCCGAGAGCATTCAGCAGTTAAATGTTGTGTTAATGTCACTCTTGTTTTACCCCAAATACATTTACTGTGGCTACGCTTCGATAGCTTTCTCATTTTCTTTTAAAAAGCTGCCTTTCTGCTCAGGTAACGATGTGACCACACCATCATCAGAACTGTGTGCTGACTGCCAATTTGAGAAAGTCATAAAGTTTATTTTTAGTGATGTGTGAAAAAAAACAACCCTGATTGCCTTTTCTCCCGCAGAGCTCCTTTATTATTGCTATGATGTTTTTTGTTGATCCTTTGTGTATATTGAGATTATTTCGAATTACCTGCATAACCATGTATGAGCCCGACTTCTTGAAATTACAATTATATGCATTTAATTCAAAACAAAATCACTTTTGTAAATTTAAAAAGAAAAAGCTGCTAAATTGTGTATTTACTGACAAAAACTTGTCAGTAAAATATAATTGTTACTGGGCTGTATCCCTCTGAATTGGATAAGCAGAAGAAAATGGACGGTACATGCTTTTAAAATGGTTTTCAGTTATATTTTTTAAAAGCCAAAAGGGATCATGTTGCGGGTTAGCCATGAAGCTTCTGCAGCACTAAATAATGCTGATATGATTCAATATCACTATTGCTACTTGGTTCACTGGAAAACATTAGAATTTCTGCAGTAATCAGAAATGGAAATTATAATAAGATCAAAGCTTGTTTGAGTATATTTTCAAGGTCATATATGAGCTTACAAAACTTTCCATATATTTGGCTGATAAAATAAATGATCACAATTCACTGTGTTCAACGTATAAATATAACTTCAAGGAGACAGGTCCATCCTGTTGTAATATTGTACCAGTACATATACATGTATTTATATATATATTTGGCTGTTATAAATGTAGCGTAACACTCCTGTCTTGTCATCTTCATCACATGCAGATACAAGAACACTGTAAGAACAGTATTGGTTTGACATTTTAAATGTAAGTACAGAGGGGACTACACAGTCCTGCAGAAGCTGCACTGTGTTAATCAGCTGCCAGGTTTTTACCTTCAAGGTTTTTCTCGGATGATTTCTGTTAAAACAAAGTGCTTCTCTGCCTGAATGAAGGGTGAACTGTCGCTGCAACTTTTTTGAACTGAATCGACTGAGTATGAATGAGTTCATTTCATTATTAAACATCACATGAATATTTAATGTCATCCTCTATCAGGTTCCATTTTTCTCCTATTCTGCACTCTCAACACGTTCTTGGCTTATAGTCGCTGCCTCCACTATCGCTGCTTTTATGAACTGTCCCACTTTACACCTCATAACTGAACTGTTAACTACATGCTCTATTTCATACTTTTTCTTTGGGTTCTGTTCATTGGAATCTCATCAGATTAAAATGCTGTGTAATATTGCAGAAGTATTATTCTGTATTTTGAATAAAAAACATGCTTTGAGATTAAAACCTGAAGTCTGGCATATACTGTACACCAGGATGTTTGAGTAGATCAGACCTGTCCTTGTCCATCTCGCTGCATCTAAATGATCAGGTGTGTAAATGTTTGGTGGGTCACAATTTGTTTTTGTTTTTGTTTTTTACAAAATTGGCTCTGCTTGGCACAACATAACAAAGATGTGTTGTGCCACAGTGAGTTTTTTTTTTTTTTTTTTTACCAGTATGTTTGGTTCACAGTAGGGGTGTGATGATATATGGGTACTAATGATATTTGTGTATGTAAAAATGAAATATTTATGGAATTTTAACACATATGATTATATTCTGGGCGATCCATTGCTAAATAACTAAATAACAGGAGCACTACTGGATTCTCTCAAACCACCATTTGTCATGGAAGCCTGTCACTAAGCGCTATGATGTAGCCTCAGCTTATTTACACATTTTATGGCTGGCTAAAGTTTGGCCGGCAGCTTCTCTCACACACCTGGAGATTCAGTTCTCACAGCAAACATCCTTAGTGGGACTGAGTTACTCACACAGGTGCAGTTTGGCTGTCATGGTGTTGCTGAGGAGACGAGCAAACTGCTCAGGACTAAATTCCTAATTTATTTACAGATTAAATTACCACTCCTGTCCCTATCTCAGCTCTGAGTGTTTAAGCTAACCCTAGCTGCTACATTAAATGATGCCACTCTGCCCTGCACCTCACATACACTCGCAGGTGTGTCTACACTTTGTGGATGTGATGATACACTTTTTGCTCTGTGTTAGCTTCATGGTGCTTTGGTATAGGTATGATGCCAGTGACATTTGTATAACATACACTTATACTTTGACATTATTTTGCATCATCAACAGTAGGACATGCATTTTTGTGACTACTTTATATGTGCAGGCATTGCACAGTGGAGCAGAATCCACTATGTGTGATCCACAGGAGATCCAGAGACCAAACAGCAATCTGCAGGCTACAAAGACTGAAGATGGTTCAACTGGTATTTTTCATCATTCATGGGGTTGTGAATTTGTGACCCGGGGTTAAACTCCCCACTTTTCTTACATATCACATTGTACCCCCTGCAGCTATGTCCTCCTCTCCAAGGTAAAATTCAAGTTGAAGGGCCAGTGTCTTGATACAGTCCCCAGCTGGCGTTCCAGCATGTCCTCTGGGCAGTGCATGATATGCATTCAGAACAGGACTTCAAGCAAGCATTTTGCAAGTGACAGGAGCACTTCGAGCAGTGTATCATTGCTACCTAATACGGCATGTGTTTTCTTTTTATAGGCACAGTCAATACTTTTCGATTCCACCACCTCGCATACGCAGGTGTGTGACAAACGTAAGTTGTAAATGTAGTTCAAGTGTCAACTAGATGACACTATGAGTAAGGTAATAAAGTTGCCTTAAAGTCTATATTTATCCTGCTGCTGAGTTCACAAAGAGACATATAGATACTGTACATGTGAAATAAAAATCACAAAATTATCAGCTGAATCTTATTAGTCAGTAAAGGCAAAAGTTAGCAGGTGAAGATCCAGTTCTGAGTCTTTATTAAGATTTCTTCTTCCTGGCATTTTGGAAAAGAACAACAGGAAGTAAAAGTCTGGAATTTATATAGCACGATTCAATATTAGTTAGCACAGAAGGTACTTTAAACTGTAACTCACAGTGATTCACAATTTCATACATTCAAAGATACTAATTCATAGATTCAACTATACTACTCAAAGGTTATTTAACCTCATGTGAATTGAGCACAAGTAATCTGACTGTCAGGTTAATCCATAAAATATGAATTTTCCTAATGTGTCCTGTAATCTTTAGATGTATGCCACACAGAGCCTTTAGCTCACATTCTGATCTTAAATTCAGTGGAAACCAGAGAATTGTGAATAATATTAGCACTGTTATCAGCTGGGTTTTGGATTGCACTCAGTCTTCACTACAGCTGCTTTCTTTGTAATAAGGAAAAGGAAAACTCAAAACATCTCTTCAAAGGATATTCCTACTTATTGCACATGAATATTTTTTTAATCTTGATATTTGAACAAATTTGACTTATTAAGACAGCAAACTGTAAAGAACTGCAGAAAATGAGAAAAGAGAAAGAGTGCAATGACATATAACAAAGGTCCCCGGCTAAATTTGAACTCTGAACATTTCAGTTGCATGTTACATGCTGTTATATGATACAGTACACATTTAGACGGCCAGAACACCATCTAAATCACCTTCTTCACATCAGCAACTACTAACATATCCAACATTATCCTTTTACATTTTATTGAATTTGTAAGTGTAAAATAATCCGGTGTTATTACTTTCAAATCAAACAATTATCCTATGCTCTTTGGCTAATGGCAGATGGTTATGGAACAACACTCTGGATCACTGAAGGATACCATTAAAACGTGCAGGGATAAGAATGGTTTTTGAGTGCATTTTCATGCAGCATGTACAAATTGCTCAGATCTGGATTTTCAGACCCCCGCACTGCCTTCATCACTGGTTCAGTTCTTGTTATCATGCTCACGGCACAACTCTGTCACCATGTTGACCTCCTTCCAGGCTTGCGTCTCTCTGAATGGTCTCCCACGCTGTTTGGCTGCGACCTCCTGGCTAAAAATAAACTGTGGCTAATACGACTGACGTAGCAGGAGAAACACAAACCTGGAGACGAGCTGTGCATGCAAACACACTCAAATGTATTTGTTCTGAGACACATTTACACACTGGATCTCTTCTCTGCGTGGTGCACAGATTTGATGATACACGTGGTACTCACTGGGTGAGCACAGTGTGAATCGGGTTTAAACTGAACCCCTGGCATCGTGCATTCCTGACATCATCCAATCCACTTTACTGCACCACAGAGAATCAAATTATCATCCTGAGTTTAATAGGAGAAGCTATAAAGTGAAGCAAGCACAGATAGCCTAAACTTTTAGAACTACAACTTTTCTCATTGCGTCGGCAGTCTGCACCAGGCCCTGCGCATTTTCATCCTCCCCTGATTTACAGTACATAGTGTTTTACATTTAAACACCTGCCACTCATGTTCAGTCAACGTCTGAGGAACCCTGGAGATAATCAGGCCCCTCCAAATTGGCCAATGTGCCTGTCATTAACAAACTGGACTCAGTTTTCAGCTTGAGTTGTAGTTTTCCATTTTTGATATTACCTTTGCCTAGGTTATGTTTTCATTCTGATCTTGTTAGTTACTAACTTTTTTCTTTCCATCCTATGTTCCGCATGCCAAGTCTGAGTTTTTTCTTTGTCTTTACTTGGGCTTATCAAGCTCATGTGTCTTAGTCTCTGTGTCAGTGTTAGTTTCCTGTTTCCTCAAAGCTCCATAAGGAAAACCAACTTAAGTCTTAAAGTTCACCAATCTAATTAGGAAGCACCCAGGGTGTGACTGAGGGAAAGGATTGGACTATCGAAACACACATGAGGGTAACCAGGGAAATGGAAATCGGGGGAAACGAGATGTTGCGCAATCAACGTAATCATACACAAGAAATAAAACTACAGATAAGACAGGTAAAGCAGGAAGTAACAAATGAAAGATGACACAAAGAAACACTTAGAGGAGGCTCGCAAAATACAAGGAATCAGTTATTAACAGAGATGGGTAGCAACGTGTTACTGTAATCTGATTACTTTTTCAAGTAACGAGTAAAGTAAGGGATTACTATTGCAAAAAAGTAATTAGATTACCGTTACTTCCCCGTAAGCACGCTGATTCACTGCGTCACTAAACCGTGATTTCGTTTGTGAGAGTGTCTCATGACAATGAGATAAGCGCATGCGACGTTCGTGGTAACAGACGTGTGCAGATCAACAATGGATAATATATCGAGTACGGGAGAGAGTACAACTGTGCAGCGTTTAAAGCATGGATGTACTCACATTACTTTGAGTTTGATTCCATAAAAAGTGACAAAAACATTGGCGTCCGCTATAGACTGTGTGGGAAGAAAACATCTTTTTACAGCAAAACCCCCTAAACTTCTGAGCGAGCAGCGAGCGCGCTGCCGCAGGAATGTGACATTCACAGAGAAACCCCCGGATCCTCGCACTGACATGACCGCTGTGCAAATGGGCAAAGCTCCACCAGTCCCACTCCTGCTAAACAGGTGAAAATAGAAGTAAGAGCGACAGGACTTAGTGCTGCTGAATCTTTGATTTTATTATTATTTATTTTTTGTTGTGTTTTACTTGCATCTATTTGAAAGAGTGAGTGTAAACACAAAACATTATTTTACTTATATGCTGGAATATGCCAAAAATAGTTTAAATCTTAAAACATTTCGTCAATTCAAAGACTGTTGCATATAATTTAATTTTTGCTAGATGCTATGTGCATAAAGTTAAAATAATAAAACAATTTTAAAAAGAAACTTTTTCATTTGATTCAATTTTATACGATGGATCATGCAGAAAAAGTTGGGCTGAAAGGTCTGTTGCTTTATTACGTATTCAGGTATCATGTTTTTAAAAAGTAACTAAGTAACTAATGAATTACTCTTGAAAATAAGTAAAGTAACAGGATTACTTTTTGGAGAAGTAATCAGTAATTAGTTACTAATTACTTTTTTCAAATAACTTGACCAACACTGGTTATTAAAAAGTAAATAAAATGGTAAATAGAAACTGCATTTCAGAAGTGGCAACACAGGAATATCTGTGAAAACAGGGCGAAATCTCCATGAAGTTATTCATCACAGTGCTGTCACAAAGCTCCTTGTCCCTGTCATTTGTACTGAGATTCAGTCCCATGTGGCCCTGAATCATTGCACCCTTTTAAATTATCCTGTTATGAGCCCAGCCTATCCACCTTTTAAATTATTCACAGTAGGAGCTCAACATGTTTTGAATGTTCAAACTTTAATGCCAAATGAAAACTCTGTGGAGAATCAGATTTAAGCCACAACCTCCAATAGCGATTCACATGCCGTGTCATGGAATCTACCAGAAAGAAAACACAGTGCTCTAATAAACTGAAATCTCCATAAGTGAAGAGTGCACTCAGTGAAAACTGATATTAGGCTCTCAAATATCTGAAGCTTTATTGGTTTGAATTCAGACCAGAAGTGTGTGGGAGAAGTTAGTTGGACATTCCTCTCTGGTGTCTCTACAATTACACATGACCATGCAGCCCAGTGGGCCTTTAAACGAAAGGAAGGGAGGGAGGACCCAAATGCAGACTCCAGGGCGCAAAAGGTAAACTAAAAAAAAAACAAAAAAACAGCTTTATTGTTGAACACAAGGAAAACCAACATTAACTAAACTGAGAATACAAAATAAACTAGATGGGCCGGCAAGCTGGTAGACAGAAACACACAGTGAGGAATGAGGGAGATCGTGACACAGGACAGAGGGAGACCCGGACATAAATACACAGAAGGATAACAAGGAAGTGAGAACACACGGGGAACACAGCTGACATGAATTAACATGACGCCACAGGGGAAGCAGAACAAGACACACCGAACATGGAAACATGAGACCTTCACAATAAAACAGGAAATGGAGGAACACAAGACTGAGTTTGACAGACAAGTGGAGGAAAGGCAGACAAGAGGGAGCAAGGGAACACTGGAGAGCGAGAGGAGACATGATGGGCTGGAAACAGAATGGAAGACAAGGAAGGAAACAAGACCCAAGGGCTCACACAGGATACATAAACACCGACAGAAAACGAGAGAGACACAGAGAGCAAAGACACAAGAGGGAATCTAATAATCAAGAATCCAAACAGGGAATAACAGAAACTCACAATAGAATGACTAAAACTATAAATGAATATAAACCATAATACAAAATATTACTAGAACACAAGAAACTGAAAATTCTGGGTGAAAGCACCCAGACCCATGACATCATTTAAGGGTTCTTCTTCTTGTTCTTAATCTGCAGCACATTTTTAACAAATTTCACTTGTTGCACAGCTGCTTTCCTATCACAGTATCACACTAGACTTTGCTGAGCTCCTGAGAGCGACCCATTCTTTTACCAGTGTTTGCAGAAGCATCTCCAGGTGCTTGATTTTATGCAACTGCAGCTATGGAAGGGAATTCAATGTTTTGGATGGGTGAGTGAATACTTTTGGCATTATAGTGTAGCTAGGACGGTCACCTCACCATCAGGAAGTTTGGATCCACCTGCAGGTTGGGGCCTTCCCGTGTGGAGTTAGCTTGCTCTTCCTAAAACAATGAATCAATCAATCAAACCATGCTGAAACCTTTTTACTTTCTTGGAAATATATAGTTTTTGTGGCTCTTTAGTTTGACCAGTACCATTAATGTATTTGTGCTGATGTTAGACATTTGGATAAGTAAAGGTCACACAGTTTGAAAAACACTTTACGTTAAGATGTACCGGCTTTTGTGACCTCTGGCTAATTTTATAAGCTTAACTAAACTCCTTCTCTCTTGCCTTCTTGCAGCCTGAGAAGTATTTTTGCTGCCTTTCTTTTGTTTATTTTGTTTGTTTGTTTGTTTTTTATATGTTAACTGGTTAATCATACTTGTTAGATTCCACCTTGACTTGTGGTGTAATATTTGGGGTGTGAGTGTCTGGGATAATATTTATTTCTGGAAGAGTTTACTTCTTTGCGCCCCCGAGGTTGTGTAGATTTCATTTTGCATGGGCTTGTTAAGTGATGTGTTGAATATTAAGGGTGAGGGCTGCCAGGTTCAAAGAGGTTCCCCACATGAATGAATATAACCTATAATTAGGTTTCACTGCATAATGAAATTCTTGTTAATTACATGTCATATCTTAGCTGAAATATGTACCTTTAATCAAATCAAATCAAATCAAATCACTTTTATTGTCACATCACATGTGCAGGCACACTGGCACAGCACATGCGAGTGAAATTCTTGTGTGCGAGCCCCACAAGCAACAGAGATGTGCAAACACAACAACACAAACGAGCAAAATACAAGAATGGCCAACCTGAAACTAATAAATATATGTACAATATATAATAGTGTATGCATTTCTGGATGTGTATACTAAATATTTTCCTACGTGTGTGTGTGTGTGTGTGTGTGTGTGTGTGTGTGTGTGTGTGTGTGTGTGTATACACATTTTTACAAATTAAATAGTAAAAAAATAAAATAATAATAATAATAATAATAATAATAATAATAAAATATATAAAATATACAGAGTTGAATATGTGCAAAACAAGTGGCATTTATATACAGTGTGGAGTGCATAAATTTACAGTCTTTAAATTTACAGTCTTTAAAAAATATTTGTAGATATACATTTTAATAGTTTTTTTTACACATTAGAAAAGAAAATCATAATGAACATACGTGTGCCTATATCATGACTAACAAAACAAACATATCTCTGAAGTTTGGTCTTTGTTTGAGTTTTCATGAACCCGAGTGTTACTCAGACAGCCCAGGTTTCCTGGAAAGAAGAAGGATTTAAGGACAAGAGGAAATGAGAGTGTAATCTTGAGTGACAGACCTCCCCACCAGCATGTGGATGTCTGTCGTCAAGCCTGAAGCCGTTATCAGTGACTGCAGGCGTGCACTCTTTAACACCAAAGTGCCCTGGAAGAAGAGACAGCCGGACGGCGAGCTTCAGACTGAGTGAAGAGAGGAAATTAAAATGCAGAGTGTCTTCACTGGTGGCAGACTCCTGTTGACTCATGAAAGCTGACACAAGACGGTAGCTATTATCGTTACTTAATGTATGTATGGCCATGCTGCAGACATAATAATAATACAGGCTAGCCAGGAGCACCGTGGGAAACCCCACGGTGGACATAAGTCTGCTGTGATAGGATGTGGTGCACTGGGCTTTTATTAAATGCTGAACACTGCCCACACAGTGTGATATACAATAATGGAAGCTCCTACCTTATTAAAGCTTCAGAAAAACTGTCTTTATAGGGAAAATGCAATTATGTGGCCATTAATCCATCAAAGGTACTGACCTGCCACTCGTGTCAAATATTTGTTTTTCTCTTTCATTAGTGTTTATACCTGAATGTGCCTGTATAACACTTACACATCTTCCTATAAAGACATTATAGCAATAATGACAACAACTTTACAAAACTTGTTTTATTAGTTTTAATCTTTTAACTTTATGCACATAGCATTGAGCAAAAATGTAATTATAAGCACAAATTAAATTGTATGCAACTGTCTTTGACTTGAAGAAATTTATTTAACATTTAAACATATTTTCTGCATATTCCAGAGTATAAAATAATAATAAAAAAAATGTGTTTACACTCATTCTTTCAAATAGATGCAAGTAAAACACAGCAAAAAATAAATAAAATCAAAGATTCAGCGGCACTAAGTCCTGTCGCTCTTACTTCTATTTTCACCTGTTTAGCAGGAGTGGAGCAAGCGGAGGTTTGCCCGGTGCCGCAGTGGTCATGTCAGTGGGATCCAGGGGTTTCTCTGTGAATGTCACATTCCTGTGGCAGCGTGCTCGCTGCTCGCTCAGATTAGAAGTTTAATTTTTCGCTGTAGAAAAAAGTTTTCTTCCCACGGAGAGTAAACAGCAGACGCTAATGTTTTTGTCACTTTTTATGGAATCAAACTCAAAGTAAGGTCAGTACTTCCATGCATATTATCCACTGTTGATCTGCACATGTCTGTTACCATGGGCATCGAACGCGCTTACGTCATTGTCATGAGATACTCTCACAAATGCAGTAATGCGGCATGCTTACAGGAAAGTAACAGTAATCTAATTACTTTTTGTGATAGTAATCACTTACTTTACTTGTTACTTGAAAAAAGTAATTGCATTATACTTGCAACACGTTACTGCCCATCTCTGAATACAACTAACTGAACCCCACTAACTGCGTGTTGTTAAACTGTGGGAGGAACCTGGAGTCCCCAGAAAGAACCCATGCAGACAGAGGGGTATCATGTAAACTCCACATAGGAAGGACGGTGGATCTATCTATCTATCTATCTATCTATCTATCTATCTATCTATCTATCTATCTATCTATCTATCTATCTATCTATCTATCTATCTATCTATCTATCTATCTATCTATCTATCTATCTATCTATCTAAAGAAGTAAATCTGATATGAAAGCAAGTGGAGCAGCCATTACATAATATTATTCTTAGAGTCTGTAAGCGAGACTGAAAACTCATAGTTTCCTGCAGTTGTGCAGTTGTCATTGTTCCGTGCTGAAACAGAATCGTTGCACTGACTGAGCAGAAAAAGCAGCGGAGCTCAACCAACCTTCTCTTCTCTGCAAAATGAATGAGGGCAGCGAGCCACAAAAAGTACACGGTTTCTTATGTCTGTAGTTACAAAGATATGGGAAGAATGCAAACTGAAGCTACAGTTCACATTATAGAAGCTGCTAGTGCAGAGTTGTTGTGCCTGTTCCTGCCACAAAAAGACATAAAGGCTGATTCAGGATGATTGCAAACAGAAACACAAACTTTGACACCAAATTCCTCGCTCCTTCGACCAAACACATCTCAGGCTCCTGTGTGCTCTGTCAGCAGATCTATTGTCAGCGGGATGGATTAAAAGCAGCCACATTTCCCCTGGGCTGACAGGCCCTCCCTGTGTTATTCTCTAGAGAGGACGTCAGCTCGGCATTATTAAGGGACCGCACCGTCTTAATTACTGGCTGTCATGGTCTCTACTGTTTCCTCGCTTGGAAAATTATTCTCTTCTGCAGTACTCGATCGATCTGTCCATCCATCCATCCTTAGAATAAAAGCTTATTTTTGCATCATCCAGTGAAGATCCAAAGGTGAATAATGACTGCTACACCTCTGCATCATGTAGCATTGCTTCATTTCACACTCAAATCACACCAGAAACACCAGTATGACAGAAGACGTACCCTGGGTGTGTACTGTTCCAAGCTGAAATGGGGAAAAAAAAGGTTTTCATTTTATTGTAAATATAGTGTATACTCAGCGGACTACCAGCGATGTCCTAGATTTAACCGTCTCGGCTGACACCACCTCCAGCACTTGTCTGTTGTCGCTATGAGAATGCTAACACGCAGACTTTCTTGAATAATTTACACGACTTTGTTTTTTGTAACTTTGGAGGCAAGAAAGACACAAAAGTGAGATCTTAGAAAAATATGACAAGGGCCTTCTCATCTACCGACATTATTTCACCTTTCCTGAAGGCAATCCTAGCTGATCACCTTTCCCATTAATCCCTTAGCTGTGCTTCAGGTATTATCCCACAGTGCTTGGAATTACTTGCAAATCGCTGCTTAAACTTTGCTTTTCATCACGTTGGATTTGGTGTGGACACCTTCTGTGTCATGCAGTAGCATTATATCATTTAGCACAAAGAATTACCACATTTGCATTACAGACTGAAAAGGTAGATGCTATAAATGAGCCTATTTTTCCAGTCTGTGATAAACAAATGGGACAAAATGTTACAATTCTTCAACAAGTTTAGTTAGTAAACAAGATATTAATTAAGTCTAATACATTTCCAAGCATAAAAGAAGCAAAAATGTTTCCCCAAGCTTTTGACTCCCATGGTTTTACAATTTTTTTGCTTTGATTTTTACTCTGATTTTTTAACTTTAATATTAATCTTTTTGTCTGGGTGTTTGAAAGCCAAATTAAACAATAATAAATAACATGAAATAATAAATTAAATACTGTACTATAGTTCCACAGTCATATTGGCTGTGGTGAAAAAAAGGACAATGATGCACATGTACGGGAACAGATAATCAGTTTAACCAAGTTCAACAATAATACCTTGAATTTTATTTGCACTCAAGAATGCACAAGACGCTACCATTTTTCATAGAGAACTTTATTGAATATATCTATATATTTATATATGTATATATTTATATATACCTTATATTTTTTGTCTTTACCAATGAGGATCAGTATATTGTATTGTATTGCTTCCCCTTTTCCATATTGTTCCTTCCGTGTATCAGTCTGCTGAGTGGAAATTTACTAGTTTTCCATCTGAAGAGCTTCATGTTTGACTTGTGTCAGCAGCCTAGGTGTTGGGAAAAGAACCTGGTGACTCACGCTGGCTTTAAAATGGCTTTCACATCAGGACATGAATTGAAAACGAAAGAACGAGATCTCTGCTTTTGAGCATGTTTTCATAAACATTTTGCAGAAAGCAAAACTACAAGATTAGGACGTGCTCTAGAGTCGATTTAGTTCTGTAACAAAGATGTAGTTTGTTGTACTCAAAGATTATTGTGTAAAAACCATAGACAGCACCAACACAGACCACATTTACTTTGCCAGCACTTAGGCTACTGAGCATATGTCACAGGCAGGCATAAAGCCTTTTATAGCCCAAAGTTACAGGTGTAGGAACTCTGAAACAATATAACATTAAGAATATCTATACATACCACCACCAAAATAAATAGATTAATATAAAGTCTATCGCTTACAGTTATACACTAGTCAGAACATTAAAAACACTGATTATTAGGCTACGTTGGTAATGTTTAGAAAGTAAAACATCAATTCATTTCCTACAACGAAATGAAGACAAAATGATGATGGAGAGAAATGAGGATCAGGGTTATAGAAGAATAAAATGGAAGGAGAGTAAAATAGTTTAGAGAAAGAGAAAACACCAAAGAAAAATCTAACATTAGGAAACAGGGCCGGGCGACGTGGTAAAATCTGCCAGCTGGCCATCGTCAGTCCAACAATCAGCAGTTGCCTTTATATTATACAGGATGGGCGTGTATGCAGCAGCCACTTCTCCCCCTAGCTGCACACACTCTTGTTCACTGCCAAAAAACCCCAAACAAAATAGTTATGAGAATTATTTTAAACTGGACTAAATTTGCAAGCTGTTAGACCCAAATGAAGCAGGATACCTTTCAGGTTCTGAAAGGGTTTTTAAGTGATCAGGTGCAGAAAACTATAATGTACTGATGTGCAACATGCAGCTAGCTTACATAGCATAGCTCTGGAATCACTTGTTAGCTTGGAAAGTTGTCGGACAATAAAGACTTTCACAGGAACTCGACATTCTGCAGCGCCATCACTACCATATAATGTCAGGTCTCCATGACAACTCACTCTCAAGAAAATAAACGCGAACATCCTAACGCTGCTAATTGTAACTGTGATTTACACCTCGACGTCTTGCCAAACTGAATTTTTATAGAGGCAGACCACTAAATTAGAAAAACTAAATGACATAAATAATAAACAGCTGACGGGTTATATGGGCCTATTGATCCAGTTGCCCAACCTTATTCGCAAATAAGACAAACGTTTCAAAAATATTTCTCTAAAAGACAACGGAAGAATTAATTACATGTAAACAGAATAGAAAAAAACATTTACACTAAAAAGATTATACACATTCAAAGTGACAACTGGGTAAAAAACAACAACAACAGCAAAAATAACAAACAAACTGTGGTCCAGAAAGTTGTCTAGTTATATGTAGAATGGTTAGAAAAGAAAAATTACTTTCTTTCAAATACTGACGTGCCCCTGAGCAAGGCACATAACACCCAATTGTCCCAGGGGAGCCACTCCTAAACTGACCCAACAGGGAGGCTTTTATCGGCCAGCTTCCAGTTCCAGCGTTGTGAGGGTGAAGCAGGGTGTTGCTGAAACAGAGCATGCATGCTCAGTCAACTTTCCCCGAACAAATCAAAGCTGATAAAATGAATAAGATGATATATAAATGAATTTACACACCCTCTCACTTTTGTTCACATGCTTTCCACGTGACACCACTGACTGTTAGTGTACATAAGCAAGAGAAAGAAAAATAAAAAGTCATCGAAACGAATATAAAAATATTACAAAAAAATGTATACCCTGCAATAACCATTACGATCATAGAAACACCAGCAACATGATAATAATATTCAAGGAGTTACAATCTCATGTAACCTAGAGATGATAATCACTCAGAATGAAAAGACAACCCAAAGATTACCATTTACAGACATTATGTGCTTTTGTTTTAGTGAATGGGTTGATAATATACTCAATAATACATTTATTATTCTAGTTTCAGAAATAGTATATAGTTATAGCTAATAAAGAGACCGAGGGAAGAGGAACGGAAGCTGGTGTGCGCGCTCGTTTCTCTTTCCCTCTTCCTCCGACTTTCTGTCACCGGGGTTGGGTTGAATTCATTTTCAAACGCAGCTGATTCAGAAGTGCAGTCTGACTTTTACATATCAGTCCAGTAATCAGATTTAGAGCACATGTTATGTGGTACATGTCTCGCTGTAGAATTTTCTTCTTAGAAATCTCAGGCAACATTTCATAAACCCCCTCAAAAATAGGCTTTTACTTCAAATCTGACTGAATGGTTAGAACGTTTTTTGCTTTGCTCACTTTTAAATATTGAGTAAAATGGCTGATCTCTTATATTAGAGTAATTTGTAACTTCTGATTCTAACTAAATCTCCATCCCCTGAGTGTAAACTGAATTGAACCCCACCATGTCCTTGGTTTTTGCAGCCCTTTGCGGGACATTCAACAGATACTGCCTTGGAGCCTTCGGTATCAAATCGTTATCATAAGCAGTCATACAAACCCTGGAATCAGTTTTACTCATTTAAAAACACACATAAAGTGCATAAACGTCCAGCTCTACGAGCGCTTTCAAATTTCAAATGGCATCCAACAATGTTTCCACTGCCAGATGACAAAATGACCATGAATCATGAGCAGGAAGATGTAAGTGAGTGAGTGATGGTGATTATGTTCCAACTTTAACCATGGTTATCACTTCCTTATTGTTGTCTTATTTTTAAAAATAAAGTTATTTTTGGCTCTTCCCTTATTAACTGGCAATTATGGCAAATAAATTAAAGTCTATTGTATTATGGTGTCTCTCCAGCATTTTCTCTGTTGGTCTCCAGAGCAGACTAATGTCAATCTAAGATTGTAACAATGTAACAATGAGAGGTTCTCTGGAGAGGCAGCTGAAAGATATACTGAGTCTGCTGTTGGGGAAGCATGAGAAGGGAAGCGCTGTCTGTGCAAATTAATTTTCAAAATAGTAAATTGGACACATTTTTTTTTTATGTTTGAAAAAAGATGTGCCAAATATGCATTGTGTAAGTAAAAATAGAATATAGTAATACTCAAATCTCATAAAACTATATCTTATTCATAATAGAACACAGAAAATATATCAACTGTTAAAAAGTGACATTTTACTATTTCCTGGAAAATAGATTTGGAATTTAGTGGCAACAACATGTCTCAAAAAACTGGGATGGGAGCAACAAATACCTGGAAAAGTGAGGATTATTAAAAAGAAACAGGTGGAGGGACTAATTAGGTTAATTCACATCAGGTCAGTAACCTGAGTAAAAATAAAAAGCTTAGACATGTAGGGTTACAATATCCGAATAATGTTCCTCAGCACAAAACTGCAAAGACTTTGATGACTCATCGTCTGCGCTACATAATATCATCAAAACTTTCAGATACTCTTGGGAAATCTGTGCACAACAAGGCAAAAAATCAATACGGGGCGACTGTGCTCTCTGGGCCCTCGCAGAGCACTGCTTTAAAAGCAAGCATGAATTTGTCATGAAAATCCTTGGATGTGCTCAGGAACACATCTAGGAATCATTGTGCGCAAACACAGATCAGTGTGCCGTCCACAAACACAGGTTAAATCTCTGTCAAGCAAGCTTAGATCATGTCAACTTCTCTTGGCCAATGCTCATTTAAAAGGGACCAAGTGGAAAACTGAGTGGTCAAATAAATTGAAATGTAAAATTTCTTTTTGGAAAACAAGGACATGGCATCCTCCAGACTAAAGGGGAAAGTAACCATCTGGCTTGCTGTTAGTGTTCAGTTAAAAAGGGAGTGCAAAAAGACTGGCACTAATGCAGATTTTAGAGCAACATAAGCTTCCAACCAGATGCTAAACCACAGAGGAGTTCATGTCTTGAACTCCCAACTTGAATTTCCCAACTGGAAAACAAAACAAAAAACTGACGCATCATGACATCACAACAAAGGAGACCCAGGACTTGAGTCACTAGGATCCAACATTAGATGTAGAACAGCATTCCTACGTCTAATATTGTAAGAGAGGATGATGCACACAAACATGGGAATGACCCAGCTTTTTCGAGACATACTGCTTCCATCAATTTCAAAATGACAGATTTTTCTCAGTTTAAACATTTAATATGTGTGAGTAAAATATCTATTTATGAGATTTGCCTCGTCTCCTTCCTGTTTTTTATTTACATTTTATAAAGTTTTCCAATGGTTTAAGAATTGTGGGCAACACTTTGGGAAACGCAAATCTTTCCGTTTAAACAAATACTAGAAAGATTTGATGCCAAAATAAGTTACTTGCTCAAACGATCATGTTGCCGTATCTTACTGCGACAACTGGCAGTGGAGTAATGGAGGCGTTAAGACTAAAGCTTTAAGTCCATGGCTGTTCCTTTCCTTAGAACTGTGGTGAATGCCCATCTGTCACTGTAAATACCTTTGACACACAGTGAAAAATAATCAGGCTCACAGTGCGGCAGCCTCCTCTGATCTACGTTAGATATGGCTGAGGTCGCTCTCTCTCGGGTCCAGAGGTTAAGGAGCTACTGTTGACCTTCAATTGGCAGTCAACTTGTCACTGAGCAGCTTGTTACTTGGCAGAATGTACCCGTCTGTGACGCTCTCGTCCTTTTAAAACAGAAATGGAAGAAAGAATTGTGACTTGTACCATCTGGCCACTTTATAATTTAATTATTATGTTAAAAAGTGTTGCAAAGTTTAGAATACCAAAAAGCAAGGACTCTGTGTCTTGCTTTGTGAAAAGAAAATGTAGATTTAAGGCCAATCCGATCTAAGATGTGTACAAATTAGTGATTTGTAAGTGGGGTTTATAATCATCAAAGCTTCCTTTACTGTTTCTTTCAGGATTTAAAAAGATGTCCTTGTAGAAACTGACAAAACTGAGATAAGGGAAATAAATAACGAAAGCGTTCCCCTGCCTCCTCGGCAAGGCACCTAACTGCTGCATTGGGAGGCTGTTTTATTACACATCTGGGAGTTTTGTATCTCTATGATTTAGTGAGTAATTCAGGAATAAAAAACAGAGAAAAGAAACATTTCCCGAATCCGCCACTGTACCCCTGCTGTGCAATTAACAAAACAGGTTTCAAAGTCATGACAATTTTTAAGGCGGCTGTCATGAATTTGCTCTTAGCATCAGATGTTTGATGACTGTTTATAATATTTATGGCAGCTCGATACCTCAGGCTCAAGGACAGAAACCTTATTGTTGACGTGCCACCCACACATTTACAGCCCTACTCTTCCTCTCTAAATTCCATCTCTATTTCTCCTCTCCTCTCTCTCTGAGTTTAAACTGGTGTCGTTTTCCTGTTTAGTGTATCTGAGTTGCTATCCCGGTCCCTTTTGGCTGTCAGTCGGTCCAGGGTTCCCACGTTGCCCCTGTCCCGCTCCATGGTGGCTGTAGATATCGGGGCTGGCTGGGTGGTCGGAGCAGCTGATGTGGAGGTATTCAGCGGTGCTGCGTTCTGGGCTACAGCTGCCGCTGCTGCCAAGTTGGACTTGGAGTGGGAAGGGAGCGTACTGCTGCTTATCACTGCTCCTCCTCCTCCTCCTCCTCCACCGCTGCCACTGCCACTGCCACTGGAATCTTTTGGGAAGTAGTTGTGGAGCTGGTAGAGCGTGGCACGGTCCACCGTGCCATAGAGAGGTGGGGCACCTCCTCCGAGGCTGCCTAGCTTGGAGTCCCTTGAGAGGGTGTACATGGAGATGTCTCCACCTCCTCCGCTCCCACTGCTGCTGGTGTGGTGGGGGTTGGGCAGAGTGGCCACAGAGAATGGCGGTGCAGATGGTGGCAAGCTGAAGGTCTTGGAAGCTCCAACGGGCGAGGTCTCCTGCGAACGCGGCGGGTCAGTGGAGCGTGAGCTGGAGCGCGAGCGCCGTCTGAAACGGTAGCTGGGCAGACGAAGCATGGCGTGCGTTGTGCTCTTGAAGAGGTCAGTGCGAGAGCGGCAACGGAGCTCCTTGTTCTTCTCGATGTAGATATTGACAGCGAGCACGCCGACCATCTCGGCCAGGATGAAGGACAGACCGCCAAAGTAGAATGACCAGCCGTAGGAATAATGCCACTTCTTATCCTCATCCTTCTTGGGGGAGATGTCGCTCAGTGCTGCTGAGATGTACACGATCACTCCAATGATGTTGCTGAGGCCTAAAGAAAGATACAAGAGAGATACAAGTGCTCCTCTGAGTCAAATTAACCTGCTGGTTCATTAAATTGTTTTGCAGACAGGCTTTCTGGAAGTGCTTCCTCTCAATTACACTGAGAAGAGGCATGCACAGTATGACAGTCAATCTGCACATCATACATAAGGAGATTAATCTAACTCTACGACTGATAGATATAGGTTCATCCTGGCATGGGCACTGCAGATTATCTTAAGCTGTATAATGTATATGCTAGGTCGTGTTTCATGGCTCATGCTACATGAATATAATAAAAAAAGAAGCATCTAAGTGTTCAGAAATTCTTTTTAGTAACAGAATACAGAGATTTTAAGGACACTGTATCTGTTAGGGATTACAAAGTCAGCCGGGGTAAAATACAAACTGCCCATTTTAGTGTTAATAAAAAATGTAGCAAACATACCTTCAAACAAAATCTTCTTTTCAAACTCTGACTGGAAATATAGATTTCTTTTCCCAAACCACAGTAAAGCTGCAGTCTTACCTGCAGCTACAAAGAGAATCCCACCACCGAGAATAATGTTCCTTTTGCTTTTATAGAATCCGCTGGAAGCGACACACACTCCACCCAGAAGAAGCAATATGGCACTGAGGATGGGGAAGATGCTGGAAGCTCTCACCACACCTGCACGAGACAGCAGATGAGAGCATCATTGTTTTGGCTGCAGTGCTGCTGTTTACAGTCTGTGCACTTGAATCTGATATACGACTGAGTCTGTACTTTTCTAATAGTGGTTCATTAATGCGTTTTCTTCTTGAGGTTCAACACCACTTGAAGGTGCAAAGTTAACAGCCTTGTGACACTTCTGAGGAATAAAAGTGTTACCAAGGCTTGGCACAGCTGACACTACAAATTGGCTGTGGAACAGCAGATGTCTTTTTATATGTTTCCTACATTATATTTTATATGGCACATAATGTCTTTCGAGTCCCCGAGTTTTTCCAAGACTAAATAAAAATAGTTAGATGGCATGTCGTCTTAAAACTAGAGAAGAAAGCTATTTTTTTCTTTTCAAAATGTGAGATAATAAAAGTTATGGGGAACATGATGATTTTTACACTGTAAATTGAAACTTAATGAATAATTCTTTGTTACAAATACAGTAGCCACAGCTCCTCAGCAAGAGTGCACAATCGGCAATTTTGCTGGAAAAGGCCGAATTATATAAAAATCCTTTTCAGCATATCCTTCTGCAGATGCTTCATAGCTATAAACAGAAGTGATAACAGAGAGACGTTATAGAAGATGAAAAGCTCCATCTCAGGCAGGAATATGTGGAAAAGCAGAGCTTTCACATTTTCAAGGTGACTTCTAAAGCTTTGCCTCTGAGCTGAAGGTAAAAGAAAAATGCTGTGATAACCATTCATTCACAGAAGCTTCTGTCAGACATGCACGTTAAATTTCACGTCTCATTTTTTTAACAAGTCAAACGCACATGTGAGCAACGTTCACCTCTTTGGGAAAAAAACATGGATTATGATAAATTGTTGGTGCGATTTTTGCAAACCTGCAATTGCATAACGGCTCATGCATATAGTTCTATTTGTTAGAAATGAATGTAAACTATTGATATTTCATTTTGCATGAAAATTAGTGTTAATGATACCAACTAACTAAATGTAAACTGAATTGCTAACGATTCTAAAAACTAACAGTGAATACTTTCTGAACATGCTGAAATGCCTGACATTAAAAGGGCAAAGGGATGATTGTTGTTCCTCATGACATTCAAAAAATAAATAAATAAATAAATAAAATCATCATGCAACACACAATGAAACAAGACAAAAATGTACCTGCAGTAATGGTGGTGAGTGGACTCAACAAAAGGAAACAAAAACAGGCAAAACTAAATAAAAGGGGATAAAGAAAGACAAAGACAGGTGGAGACAGGGAAACAACAGATACACTAGGATGATATGAAAAGAGAAACACAAGTAAGAATATAAATTGTGTTTTACTTTGAAAACACTGGTGGTTGTCTGTGTGCATGGAGTTAATGTGTGGCTCTCTGATTACAACCATTTCAAAACTAAACACACAACCAATCAAATATTGTCTAAAAACAACCAAACAGATATATGCCTTTGGGTTTTTCCAGCTCATTAAAGAGTTGGTGCTTAACCCTTTTAATTCCAATCACACTCTTTTCCTAAACCTAATAAGTAATTGTTCCAAATCAGCGAGTGAAAGTAAAAAGCCAGTAAAAAGAAACAGAATCAGGGAGTGACAGATGTGAAACAACTGCAAAACTGAAGTCGCCATACCTCAACGTTACACAGTTAAATCCCTTAAACCTTCAACTCCAGACACATGTTTTTAAAACAAGATCATTTCTTAGGCGCCAGTATAGCCACATTTGATGGTTGATGGTTTCGTTGCAATAATAAGTCCAATATTTCTAAGAGAATCTGTGTAGACTGCTATTTTTTAAGGAAAAAACGCCATCAGCTCACCATCTGCTACATAAGCATGATATAACCTCTTTTTTGGCCACAGACACAATTTCACTGGTTGAGCTGTGTTTCTGGGTAAAATAAATTAAACTCACTGGCCACGTTATGTATCAGCTGCTTGTTAATACAAATATCTAATCAGTGACACACATACCACAAGAATATTTCATGATTATTGGCTCCAGATGGGCTGGTTTGAACTTTTGAGAAACTGCTGGTCATTTGGGATTTTCTCACACGACAATCTCAAAGATGAGGTGTGAGCAACAGATCTCTGGGTGAAAAGGTGAGCTGAGTAATTCAAATAACCACTCGCTAAAACCCAGGTATGCAGCAGAGCATATCTGACACACAACCTTGAAACAGCAGCAGAAGGCCACACTGGGTGCCACTGCTGTCAGCTACAAACAGGAAATGGACACTTTGTACCAACTAAGCCTAATTTCAACACCACCATCTATCGGAGGATGATTGCTGACCATGTCCACTTCTTTAGGACGACACTGTACCCATCTTCTGACTGCTGCTTCCAGCACAATAATGCACAAGGTCACAAAGCTCAAATCATCTTGAACATGACAATGACTTCACTGCACTCAAATGGCTATCCATCAATCTCTATGCCAGCTACCACAGGGCGAGAGGCGGTGTACACCCTGGACAGGTCGCCAGCCTGTGGCAGGCCAGCATCTCAGGCCTTTCTCATTAAATAGGGTTGTTATTGAAACTTAGATGAAACTAAAGAAAACAAACCCATCTAATATCTCTCAGGACTGTCATTCACTCTAAATTTAAAATAGTTTCCATTATTAAAAAACGAATAAAAAAGACTGTGAAGTGCAGAAAAGCAGACAGGAGAATTTCAGATAGTATCACTGCACCTGTCACAGAAATAGATGTCTTTACATAACGTATAAAGCTGGAACATATGCGTTGTAAACCAAAAAGGTTCAGGCTGTGCGAAGCAGAATCTGCTATCACAATGGAGGCAGGATGTGAAACCAGAATCCTGAGCTGAAAATAATCCATTAGTGAAGGCTGTTCTTTCAATTCCTCTGTGAAAAAAACAGCAGCTTTCTGCACACCCCCAGACTCCCAACCCCATGCACCTGGGCATTTATACACACATGCACACTCTGTACAGACACTTACACACACCTTCAGGAATGCTTCGCTTGAATCTGACATCCGTGCATTGATATCCGCCCACCATCCCCTTCTGTCCTTTCTATCCGCATGTGATGGAGACTGTAGTGTGTGCAGTTCTGTTTGCTAGTGTATGGTTATCTAATGTCTCTCTTCATGTTTGTGTGCATTGTGTATTTCTAAGACAGTGTGTGTATGTGTGTGTGTGTGTGTCACTCACGCAGCAGATACTCTGCAGCATCTTGGTCATAGTCTGCGTCGTCTGGGAAATGATTGATCTGGGAACACACACCCCTCTTCAAACCTGAAAAAAGACAGAGAAGAAGAAGAGGGGGAGAAGATGATGAAGGTCAAAGAAGAAATCCCACGAAGACATAAAGACAGAATGCACCAAAACAGTAAATAACAAAGGTAAAAGCCAGAAAAGAGGAAGACAGACATGGGAACAAAAAAGAAGAAGAAAAAAGAAATTTTAAAAAATGGGGACAAACCAGGAAGAAAAAGGTTAATATATATAGATATATATCTATATATCTATATATAAAGATAGATAGATAAAGATATAAATATATAGATATAAATATATAGATACATGTATATATATGCATGAATAGAGTGAGAGAGAAATGAAAATCAAGAAGATCACAAAGGCCAGTAAGGTGAGAGATATTAAGACAAATGGCCCAATGACACAGCAAAAGACATATGCCCTAAATGTTTGCAACAACAACAACAAAAAAAAAGCAAAACCATAACTTGAGTCATGTCACATATGCTACCTATACATTGCTATGTTTTCTTCTTATTCTCTTTCCCCCTCACCCCAAACCTTTCATAGGGAATTGTGGACCCCCTCTCCAAGCTTGATTCTGCTGGAGGTTTCTTGCTGTTTAAAGGTAGATTTTCCTTCCCACTGTCACCAAGTGCTTGTTCATGTGTTCATGTGGCTGTTGGGGTTTCTTTCTAATATTATAGGATCTTTACTTTAATATATAAATCCCCTTGTGGTGACTGTTGCTGTTAATTGGTACTATGAAAATAAAGTGGAATAGTATTGTATTATTGTGTGGGGGTTTTGTGTACTTTAAGCCAAAATAACAGCAAAAGGTTTGTGCAGCATAGTTGCTGTTTTTGGACTGGCATTGGATGGTTGGATAATTTTAACAATCACCCTTTATAGGCCAGAAAATAATAATGATGGGGGGTGGGGCAGCTATTTGCATTTATATGATTTATTGTCTGGGTTCAACCAAGAAAAAAAGAAAATCAACAGTTGTAAGCTGTAATTTTCTCTGAAACACAAGCACTATGTATCGTTTTCCTCCTGCCTATACGGCGCATTGTTCTGGGGCCTTGGTGTTAATTGTGTGCCAGGCTAAGATGCTAAAAATATTCCTCCATATTATTACTAAAGACAGCAGCCCAGCAGCCCTCCTGGTGTACAAACTGTTTTATAAGCTTGTGTTTCTTCTTGACACACAACGGTTGTTTACCTTGACAGGTATTTGTGCATTGCATGGACAAAATTAACATCAGGAGAGAAAAAGAGATACCTGTGTATCCCGGAGGGTAAAAGCAGTAAAAAGCTCATTTCACACACACAAAAACAGAAAGAAGTCATAAAAAGCCTTAAGCAAATTTATACCTTTTCAGGGCAGACCATATTAAATTATTAACATGCAAAGTATCAGGAACTCGGTTAAAAAGAGAAGAAAATACACAAATGAACCCAGCTGTCAATACACTGGTAGAAATCTGCTTGCTATCTTCAAAGAAAGAAGAAAAAAATATGCAAGGCAGCAACAAAAGCAGTTCCTCTGACGCATCTGACAAGACAAAATAGCTAAAACAGCTCCTAAACTTCCACGTCAGATGTGAGTTCCTGCTACAAAGATGCTCTGAGACGGTTTGGCCTTTTAATTCTTGTCTGTTGCTTTTTGAACATTACACTTAAACCTGAAAATGAAAGAAGGCATTTACTGACTTGATAATATAATGACTTTTATATTGAAGGTTTAGGATGTGTAGAATCTGAAATGTGAAAAACACAAATACTTTTTATTTTCATTGCTATCATATTTAAATAAAATATTATCCATTGTAGGCACAGCAACAGCTGCTCATCTCTTAATATCTCAGATAATCTGACATTGGTGTTATCGGTGTTCTGCACTGTGAACAGGTGACAACAGGATGCTCTGTGGTCTCTGGTTACATTCATGAGCATCCTATAGCATACAGTAATAGCTTCTACATCCACTATATTCACACAATGTAAATGAGCAGGAACTTTATAGCCTTGCAACTGCATCTTAACACACAATCTAGATTACTACATTTAAAATGTTGTTATAATTATGTTCAGGCACTGGCATCATGCTCTGCTTTAATATGGGAATAGCCAGCTTTGACTTAAAATGAAGAGTTTATTATCAAAACAACAGTCTTCCCTGAACTGTGACGAGGGTGCTTTTTCTGCCTAAATCAAAACAAAAAATTTAATCGTTAATCTAATCGGTTTTTTTTATTAATTACAAATTTAATACTTTAGTCAACAGAAGATTGCTATTTCCATCAGAAGGCGATTATATTTGGCAGTTTTGTTCTGGGACTTTGCTGCACTTCCATGAGCCTACATGAAGACAGTTAGAGCAGCAGTGAGAGCGCCGTTCAGAAGAGAGTAGAACAGCACCAGTAAAAACAGATATATTGATCGAGTCAGACAGAGCATAAAAGAAGAGGTGGGGTGGAGGTGTACAACATGTGTGGCTGAAGCAGGTTAATAGCATGTCCTACACGGCCTGCACACCCCGGACCAAATTGTTTTGTCTGTGGTCCAAACTGTGGAGCTTTATTCACTCGAGCAGAAACCAAACTGCAGTTAGGGTCTATAGATGTAATTTGTTCAACAGATGTAATGCAATAAAATGTGGCTATATTATTTATAGTATAAATGTCATTATAATCAAGCCAAGCAGGCAGCAACTTCTAATTCTTGCACCTTGCACCTTACCAGTCATATGCTACTACGGCTTTATACAAATTACAAAATGCTAATGTACTGATGAATAAAATAGAGAAAAGTAGAGCAACATAGACACTGTGGGTGGATGTGGCTGGGTTACTGAACAAGACACCTATTTATGTCTCATGAGCACACTGACCTCACCAAGACCCTCTGGTGACAAACACATGAGAAACACACCAAAATTCATCCCACAGCGCACTGAAAGCATCGCACAGTCTCAAATATGCAAACAGACACACAACCAACTGTACCTTCCAGGCAGCAAATCCTCCAGAGGCCAGAGTGGGTGAGCGCCCCAGGATCCTTCTTGTCCTTATTGTTGGAGTCCTCCTGTGATGAGTTGGCTGTGCTGTTGCAGATGAAGGCCCGGGCGTACAGCCAGTAGTCAGTTCCAATAGCCACTGTCATCAGTGCAAAAGCTGCAAAAGCTCCCATGGTGGTCAACAGCACCTGGATCCCTCGCTCACACCACACCATGGCTGGGCGGGGAAGGAAACTGATGTCTGACAAGAACACAGAAAATAAAATCAGCCGTCTGGAGAAGGCAGGGCTGACACATAATACTAATCAAGTTTAAACGATGACATTATTGGGATGCAGACAGAGCCATGAATATTTTCCTGTTAATATAAATGCCTTGCTTGTAGGATAAGTTACCCAACAGTACTAAAATAAAGGATTGCAACTATAAATTTAGTAATACTACTACTCTAACGCCATGCATTTGTCCAATACTAGTGTTACCTGATAGCATATATGCTCTTGTCCAAATATGGTAACTCCTGGCTCTAGAACCAACATGGCAACAGTTAAAATACTCGAGTTAAAAATACAATCCAAACCCGTGGGTGATGTCATGGTGGCTACAGTCATTGTTTATATACAGTCTCTACCTTTTATACAATTCTCTGTTTTAATGACTTCCTGATCTTACGGTAGCTGATATAGACATTGAAACTGATGACTTTTAATATCCATAACTTTTATGATGTAAGGTCTTGTTTTTGGAAATTTGCCTTTATTCTTATTTGAGAGAGAAACAACTAAGAAACAGCTAAGGGTATGTTAGAAAGTCATCATAAAAAACATTACAAAATTACACCAAAAATACAAAGTTCAATCCCACTGTTAAGTGTTTAAATGTTCAAATGGCTGCAGTCTTGTATAAGCCATTTAATTCCATCACAATTCAGTGGTTCAAATATACCCTCAATGCCTATGAAAATTAAAACGAGAAGCTAAAACAGGTAATTCATAATTCATACACTGAACTGTCAAATATATTTATGTATTAATAGAAATACTGTCCCTCATGGGCCACTGTACGGGACCTGTGAGAGCTGCTGACGGGGTTTACTCTTTCTGTTGGATTCTGTGTGAGCACACTGGAGCAATTTTTAATCAAAAAACCACACACATGCAGCCTGAAGCAGTTAAAAAATGTTGGCAGCAGGCAACCAGCTAAGAACAAAATACCAACCTCACTGAATCAACGGAAATACAAAAGTACAAATATTGTTCCAAAACTGAACACAGAAAGGTAAAATTGACCCAAATACATGGGGTAAGAAATTAAAATAATGTTTGACAGTGCTTCATTTCATACATCTGCGGGGGATCTCAGGAGCTAGTCATATTTAAATTCTGACCTTTTTCTACAAACCACTTCCAGAGAAAATCACAATAAAAGGTATTAATATGAGCAAGGTTTGGAGGAGGCCTGAGGAAAGGAATTGTCTTTTTAGGTTAATGAGAAGATCATCTGAGGAAAATATGTGCAGAACAAAAGGGCAAATGCAGACGAAGAGCAAGATAGAAGTCTTTGTGCACTTTTTTTTATAATAAGCGACAACAAGAGTGGCTGAGGAGATGGGAAGTAGACAAGTGGAGAGGAGAGAAGAGATACAAATCTGAGCTCAGAGGTGGACAGTGAGAGGGATGACAAGAGGAAAATTGAGATACAACACATCTGTCGTGCTTCAGGAAACATAAATGAAAGTGGATGGAAGCAGGGTTCCTGCCTCTGTGGGGCTCCCCTGTCAGATTTTAACCATTTCAGCTGAAATGGAGAAAGTGCTGGGATTCTGCAACGCTTCAGGTTTGGCTTCTATTCATCTCAAACAAGAGGTTAATGTAAACAATCGATCACACAGAGAATACGAAATCCGCTGAGGGCTTTTAAACTAGTTGACTAATTCAGCTGTCCTGCGGGGGGGTTTCCATGGCAACAAACGTCCCAAAAATAACAGAGATCGTTGATATTTTAACCCCGAAAGTGACCCGCCTGCTTGAATATGCACAAGGTAAGCGTCATAAAGACATCACGGCACTGGGGCGGCAATAACAATCCAACAAAAACCAATAAATTTTTAATTTGCACTAAATTGTCAAATTTTTATTCACTGGATGCCGTACTCATTAGACATTGTTTTATTTTGTATTTGCATTATAAGTTTAAAGCCTAACACTGATTTTTAAATTGTGTCACATGTTTTTAATGATTAGTTGAAAGGAATTGTTCAAAAATACATTATAAACATTATAAACGTGATGCTAATATCCAGCATCGCAGTGTTTCCTGTTTCATTTTACTTAAAGAAATCAGTACAAATCAGAATAATTATTCAGTACACGTGTATTTATAAAAAGGCCCAATATTGCTATCTGCCCATATTGCCTTTGCTGAATGATAGTCATAAACTGAAAACATTTTATTTACATTTTCAAAGATAGTGTAATAGAGAGTAAAGAGTTAAGTGAATCGGTTAAAGGGAGGATTTCAATGTTTCTTTGGAACAAATAAACAAACAAGAAATTACAAACAATTAATAAAACTTTACTCTTAAGCAATAAAATATTATTTAGTAATTAGTTTGTAAGAAATTGTGAAGCAGTATGTAAAAACAAGGCTAATGTTCAAAATTGTCATTACTTTTTTATATTTTCTAAAATATTTTACCTTCTACATCCAGATATTATATTACTGTAGAGTCTTTACCTTATGATATAAAGCGCCCTGAGGCAACTGTTGTGATTTGGTACTGTATAAAAACAATATTGACTTGAATTGAATTACCTGAAGATGTTAAACTATGTCTGCTCTTTGAATTACTACAATTATATACTTGCTTGTAGCGCCTTTGTACATCATTAAACTTCTGAGAAAAACTCCACTAGATTTACAAGAAATCTGCTTAGTCACAATCCACACGGCTGGAGATGGATCATTTGCCAGCATCACTAAAGGGGCAAATTTCACTGGGTGACTGGCAAGGTCACACCCCTGGGCAAGCGTGGCTGTCCTGAGTGGGGGTTTCCCCCTCATAGACGAGGCGTTTGCTGGATGATGACCTGGTGTAAATGAGTGCAATCGTTTTTGGTAGTTTGTGCATCAAGCTGTTCAATAAACTATTGATACTTTGACCCTGAAAGTGATGCACAACGTTAAATACACGAAGGGTATTTAAGATAACAAACATTTGAAAAAGTTGTTCTTGACTTTGTCATTGTTTGGTTGTTTTGTGCACTTGGTCATCAACTTTGGCTGTCTTGCTACATCAGAACTTTCTAGATGGTTACTGAAAAGTTACACCTAATTTATAAATGCCTAACGAATAAAGTCTGATTCATGTGTAAACATAATTTAAATGGTTACAATAAAGTTGAAATTTTATGGATATATGATAATTGTTTTTGAGAGTGAGGTGGGAGGTACCTGGAGACTGTGGTCCATGTCCTCGTTCTCTCAGCTTGGCATTGATTACTTCATGATGTTGTATGAAATGTTTTGTATACAAGTGTCTTCAAAATGACATTTTTACAGTCTATTACTGAGTCGGATAAAATACATTAAAAAGTTATTACGACATATTACACAATGTGATAACAATGTAATTAAAAAATATTAACAATTAGTAACCAATATTGGTAATATTTACTAATAGTTAAGTAGCTTTTTAATACAGTTTATATTTACAATGAATTTACATTTTAAAATCATTATTCAAAAAAACAAAACAAAAAAGACAATTACCAATTATCAGTTTAGGCATTGGTATCAATTAAATTTTAAAAAAAATCCTAAAAAAACTTACTGAGTTTTGAAACTTCGTATCAATATCAAAAAACAATCTTGGGCCTCTATAACTTGCATTCAATCCTTTAATATATAAGAAGATACCCTCTGTGGTTTATATGAAAATGTCTTGGCTTTCAAAATTAAACTTTTTGTTTGTGTTAAATAAGACGATTGATGCTAAAATGAATGAAAGATTGCGAGCGCAGCACACTGACATAGCAACCTGGCAGGAAGAGGTTTCCTCTATATTCACACTTGTCATTTACACATTTTTTTCCTGGACATCTGAAAGCTTCCGATTAAGTAAAGATCTATAAATACATCTTTTTCACATTATAACCAGTTTGGCTTGGTGAATGAACTGTTTCCACCTGGATGATCAAACATGTTTGTCAAACTCTAGCTTTATGCCTGTGCAGTTTTCCCTACAAATACTTTAGTAGTAAAAAATAAAAATAATAAAAAAGACATTATTTAGATTGCAGAGCTAAAGGCAGTTCAGGTAACATTGTCACTTAAAAAAAATTATATTTCAACATATAAAAAAACTGTGTTGCATCCAGTGACACAAGCCTGTGTATTCTTGCTTTGCTTGACCCTGACTGGCTCTGGCATTAGACCAAAGCAAGGTTACTTTGTTAAATTAAAATTACTGTCAAATGTCAGATGGATCATTTCAATATTTCAAATGCTGTGTAGTTCATTCATGAAATTTGTGTTTAGCAGCATGGATTTTCTCAGCTTCTCATATGTCAGCAATCCCCTCAGTCATCCCTGATCCTAATATGAACAAACATTTAGCTTGGTTACACAAATGCCAGCACAGATTAATCGAAGCTACTCGCCTTTTGAATCCAGACATCTGCACACATCTGTACTTGTGTGTGTGTGTGTGTGTGAGGGTGGTTTCCTGCATGACTGTACTGATCCAGGCTGGTTTGTGTGTCTTATTCCTTGAATGTGCATGTACATGGGTGTCATGTTCATGCACATCAGAATCCACATGTGCATCTGGTTGTTTGTGTGTGTATGAACACACGCACATTTGCCTGTTCTTGTGTGTGTGTGTGTGTGTGTGTGTGTGTGTGTGTGTGTGTGTGTGTGTGTGTGTGTGTGTGTGTGTGTGTTACCTGAGGGCATGTTTCTCCCTTTCGCCTCCATCTCCTCTCCCCCCTGCTGCTGCTGCTGCTGCTGTTCTTCTTCTTCGTCAGTGAAGAGCTCTCCGTAGCCCCGGTCCGAGCCGCCTCCATCCACCGTTTATCCGCTTTCTCGCCCCTGCCTCTTTCCTGGCTCTTCTTCTGCCAGTTCTTTTCTTCCTAATAGTTTCTTTTTAAATCTTCTGCCTTTTCTTCTCGTGCGTTTCCCCCCTCTTCTCCTTTTACCTTGAGCGCTCTGTCGCTCCTTTTCAGCAAGTAGGGGATACTTCACTTTGTGTCCTCTCTTCTCATTGAATTGTCATGGCAGTCATCTTAGCTACTGAGAGAAGCAAGAAAGAGGTGGAGGGGAGGGGAGGGGGGGTAAAGAGCAGATGAGAGAGAGAGAGAGAGAGAGAGAGAGTGAGAGAAAAGACTGAAAGAGAAGGATGGAAGTAAAAGGACAGGAGAAGATGCGGGAGAGAAAGGAGAGAAGAAGATGAGAAGATGAGAGGTGGGGTGGGGAAGATGGGGGATTTGATTAACGAACGTGACATGAGTCTTGAGAGCAGGGGATGCTCCTGTACAGAAACATCTTCCGCACAAACATATTTTCTATATGAGCATCATGTGTCATTGAAAAACAAACAAACAAATAAACAAACAAACATTCAAAACCTGATGCCGGCGGCAAAAAACAAGCCCCATGTCAAACAAGAGAAGCGGGTTTGCCTCCACATAGAGAGAGAGAGGAAGAGCGAGAGAGAGGGGGGAGATAAAGCAATAGAAAAGAACAGGCAATGCGAGAGAGCGTGCTCTATTCCATTGCCATGGCAACAGTGAATTCCAAAGTCTACGGTGGAGCTGGCGAGTGTGCGTGTGTGTATGCGTGTGTTTTATGTGTGTGTTGGTGGAGTAGAGGACTGGATGTAACAGCTGAGAGGATTTTGCTGAGATAAAAAAAAAGAAAAAGAAGTCCCTGAATTCCACTGGTGTGCAGAGGAGCTGGGATGTCACACACCATCGAAAGCAACGCACACGTGTAGGTACGCGGTGGTCATACATGACTGCATACAGTACAAGAGGAATGAACATTCACAAGAGAGATGACAGACGTGTGAGTCATTAGCGCAGTGGTCACAGTGTCTCGGCATGTTTCATCCATCCAACTTTCTTCCCGTTGGTGCGACGGCTTAATCACGCGCGCTTAACACTGTGTCATGTTTTGAAATGCACAATACAGCGGATCTTTCAAAGCCGAAAGATCCTGAGCGAGGAAAGATGCGATGCCTTGCCCGAGGGCGCTTCGGCAGAGCAGCTGCTTTCCTGCTTGAACTGACATCCTTAGATTTCAACAAGCAGAGTCTTCCTGAAGTGAAAATCCCCATCGGCACTGACACTGGGTCAGGTTTTGCTTCTTTTTTTTTTGCTTTTTTAATGCAAGCTGTTGCCAAAAACTGCAGGGCACCTAAAATCCACATGAGAGACATCTGCAGCAGCACAGCAGGGGATGCTGAGTTGTTTCAAGTCAGCAGCACATCTTGAGGCACATCTGACCAAAAAAAAAATCCCCATTTGAACACTCCCAAGAAAATGACAACACTGGTCCTCTGTTCAGATACAACAGTTGTTAACATTTATCTGAAAACAACTTCTAACACAGCACTGGCATTCCTCACGCATATCTACATATACTAGAAAGGTGATATATAATATGATCTTATGAATGGCTAGTAAGTCTAGTATCAAAGTATTTGATTTGTAACTCCAAAACCTGTGCTCTGTTCCTGATATTTTTTAAATTTGACTTAAAGAACACGGGCAGGACGATGGTGTGACAGTTGGCACTGCACAGCACGAAGGTTCTGAGGTCGACTCCACCACGTGTCTGGGGCCTTACTGTGTGGAGTTTGCATGTTTGTGTGGGTTTTCTCCAGGTGCTCCAGTCCACTCACAGTCCAAAGGCATGCGGTTAGTGAGGTTAGGTTCACATGTTCATAGGTGTGAGTGTGAATGGTTGTCTGTCTATCTGTGTTAGCCCTGCGTCAGACTGGCAACCTGTCCAGGGTGTACCCCGCATGGTAGCTGGGATAGGCTCCAGCCCCCCTGTAACCCTGCCCAAAAGACAGTATAAGAGAAAGACGTAGCTCCTGGGTCTCTCCACTGGTGAAATGTCTTGAAACTATATTTCTTTTAATGGCCACTGGGGTGGAGGAGGCACTTGACATCTGTAAACACTTTCCTAACGAGTTCACGATCTCAGTCACTCATTTTGGGTCACAGTGAATAAAACATTAAGTCCATTTTGGTCACTTTAAGTCAGAAGATTATCCAGGGCATGCTCATTGGTTAAGAACATGTGACATACAAGTCATTAACCAGCATAGACAGATCCATCTCTTGCTCGTCACATCTGGTTTGAAAACACCAAGATCGTGTTGGTGAACATGCTAATTAAAAGACTATGTCTGTCTTTTAAACAGATGACTTTGTCTGGCATTGTTATGGGAACACACGTTACCAGTACAAAGCTGCATCCACTGGTCTGACTGCAGTGACTAAGGTGCGAAAATCTAAGGAGCTTGGAAAGAAAAGCGTCTGGACTTCTTTGAGTTGCTTGAAGACGTTTCACCTCTCATCCAAGAAGCTTCTTCAGTATCAAGAATCTCTTTCCTCTACCAAAAGAAACTGCATGGGCTTTGCTGCTTACAGGGGCTCTTCTAAGTTAACATAAAGTAGTGAGTCAAGATTATCGGCAGAAATCAAAGCTTTTTTGTGGCAGCAAGTAAGCAAAGAGCCCATCCAGACAAAACTGTACAGAACACTCTAAAGCTCTTCAACACCTCTGCCCCCACCAGGGAATGACAAGGAAAAATTTAGTATCGCTTCTCACAATTTTTGGCTCACGAAACCCTTTAAACTTGCAGTCAAAGTCCTCGTGAAAACGCCAAGGTGTGAATGTTGATCATGCAGCGTTTAAACATCTCTTCTGCCTAGAACAAGAAAAAGCACCTACATGCTATGCTCTCATTCTTGGATTCCTAAAGAGAACACCTGAACCATGAATCGGGCTTTCATGCTCACAGATGAGCACAAGCTGATATGCGAGGCTCCCAAATAGCACCTCTCTGTACACCTTATCTTTCAAGCATCTAGCCAGAAGTAACATTTTGTGAAGATAAGTTCTTGTCACTGTTGCAAACATTAAAAGCATGAATATTGATCTTTGGGACATAATCAGATGAACGGTTTGAATAATTGCAAAAACTGTAAATTATAAGGTTATTGTAAAATATTTGTATGAGTTTAGCTTTTTTATTGCAAGAAATGTAAACATCTATAACCAGAAACGTAGCTAATGTACATGAAGCCCTTGATTTTCCCTTGCTTTTTAAAATCTATTTAAATCCTACAGTGGAGTATTAGGGATGTCTGTGAAATAAAAAAAATACTAGTGATTATTATTCCTGTTTTTTTTTATGCATATAAGATAAGAAAGCTGCATCTAGGTCTGCATCAGGTAAACATGCTGATTTAATGGTAAATTGCAGAATTATTGCAGCATGATAGAAATTGCAGGCGACCTTTTTTAGTCAATATCAAATTCATCTGCAAAAATACATTTGGTATATAGACCACAGAATCTGTCCTTCTTTTCAAATGACAGAGTATTATCAAAACTGTAATACAATGTGAGTTTATGAACAGCCCATCTAGTGGTCATTAGAAGAAGTGCACTGCACTCAGCATTCATCTTGATTGCTTCTTTTTTTAACCCCCTTTGAAAGCCCTGCAGGACCCCTGGGAGGCCTGCAATCAGTAACAGCAATCAAAACACAAATAGGAACATCAGACATTGTTATTTTGTACTCAGAACCCTGAATATAAACCTGCTTTTTCAGACTGACAGCGTGCATTAGGAGGGCGCCTCCTCCAGTAGCAGCACAACATGGATAAACACATGTTGAAAGGGCTCGCCGGCAGCAGCACAAACACAGAGGAGGAAAGTTCAAGGACACATCAGCCACACTCTGCATCAGGAACACAAGCAATGGTGGGAATCCTGCTATGAATACAGAACAGAAGAAGAACGTGGACAAACTGTAGCAGCTCACTGGAGCAATGGTCATGATTATGACAGCAACAGAGGGGAGCAACCATCTCAAACCATCAAGTTCAAGTCCGGGGAAAAATCAGCATACAATTACTGTGTATATATTACATAATTATTATACTGTACACACACGTATGTCTTTACAGCCTAATGCTTATTTAATAGACGCACTTTGCAGAAATTAGTATTCGTTCTTCCAATCTCGCTCCCTGTCTGTTTTTATTTGTTTTTGTTTGCATTTCACACAACACACCACCACATTATTACAAGCAAATAACAGATATACTGGCTTTTGCCACTATTTTACCTTTGTAGACATGATTTTCTGCCTGCCCTTAATTCCATATGCAATCACACAAACTCCCATTTTCCTATTTTATAAACATAAAGTCTGGCATTGGTTTATAGGAGTGTTAGAGTAAAATTGGTGCTTTGAGAGAGTTATGTACTATGATGTTCAACTTACTTTTAGAAATAAAAAAAAAATGTTAAATTCTAATATTGACCAAAAAGTCCAGCTGGAGCAAAGTGAAACTTAATATGCGGGGAGCCCGATCACTTGGCGTCCTTGAGTAATATTCGATACTCAGACAGAGAAATCTAAATCCAGACTCCTGCCCAGAGAGCCCACACTCTGTATATCCCCCTGCACAGCGGATCCTACACATGCCATAAAACACATTGTTCTCTAACAAAGCACAGCAGAAACATATCAGTCAAGCTGTGATGGGTCTATTTGAAATAAAAGTGAAATTTTCTGCTGATGAAAATAAATCCCTTACACTCAGAGACTGTTTATAAAGGACTGAGTCGAGCATTTAGTCCGTTCCCTCTACATACCTATAAGTTTGCTTTATCTCATCCTTGATCTTGTTTCCACACTATTCACTATTTTCTCTTCCCTCGCTTTCATCGTGGCTGTCTTACCTTGAAAAACGTCCTGTTCCTCGGCTCTCCTTTAGTTACTTTTACCTTTAATGTGACACTTTATTCTGCAAAAGCTCCTTTAAACGTTTCCTTGTAAACACGCGTACAGAACGACGCGCGATCGCTGCCACACGATTTTATCCAGAGTACAATGCTTGCATGTGGCGCGCTCTTCTACGGTCTAAGCCGATCGGATTGACGCGCTGTCATATAATCAAGGTAATACATATGGTATTACATAAGACATAAGACTGTCGTTTGAATAATAACGTGTATTAATTATAGTCTTACCTCTGGAAAAACAACTTTTTGCAGCGGTGCTCGTGCAGATTGTGACGAAGCCCGTGATTGGAGAGAGCGAGAGAGAGAGAGAGTGATGGGTTGGAAAGAAGGAGGATGCTGGCTGTTTTTTTTTTACACACTAGTGTTTGTAGCGAATGCAGCTCTGATCATGATGCTGATGGTTGGGGGTTTTTTGTTTGTTTTTTTGTTTTTTTTTGAGATTTAATCAGTGAAGGAACATTTTGTCACATATTGGAGTTTCAAACGTTTCTTGAGGTTTTACAGAGCTGTTAGTTTCCGGTGTCCTCAGTGAAAATGGTATAGAGGCTTTAGGCTGAGAGAACAGGTGTGACTGAGTTATTCTTGTGACTTAAGTCAAAAGTCACAGGATGGGGCATTTTCGTGTCTAAATGTGCCTCAGATCTAAATGGGGAAAATCAGGTCAGATCAGAGCTGAACAGCAGGGGTTGCAAAAAATTCTTAATCCTTCAGATGTGCCCACGTTCCTGAAAATAAGTGAATACATTACTTAAAATAAATAAATAAATGAAAATGATCTGTTATAAATAATCATTTTAGGGGCCAGATCTGCCCAGGGACCAAATCATTATGATCCAAGCAACCACCCTCACATCACCCATGTTATGTGGAATCCAGCTTTGCTGTTGGATTTGGGATATCTCTCTTCTCTGACTTTAACACCCATCCCAAGACTGAGAACTGCCACTTCCTCGTCGGGTTTCAAAGGTCATAAAATGCTATAGTTTACAGTATCAAAAAAGCATGTTCACATTATGGTACAGAAAAAAAATCATTTTCACCTCTGTAGATCTGTAGATGGGTTTGCTGTTCATAACACCTGTACAATGGCAGGTTTTCGTTTATTTTGACTCATCCATCTGGATTCTTATGGTTCTGTTGGAGGTTTCTTCCTGTGAAAAGGGAGTTTTTCCTTCCCACAGTCGCCAACGTGCTTGCTCATAGGGGGTCATATGATTGTTGGGTTTTTATTGTAGGGTCTACCTTACAATATAAAGCACCTTGAGGTGACTGTAGTTGTGATTTGGTGCTGTATAAATAAAACTGAATTGAATTCTTGTAAAGCTTAAAGTTAGTGTCATGACTGTCTTAATGGACAGGTGACAGGCAACAGTAGCTGACCTGTGTCTGCTTTGCTTCACCTTCACTAATCAGAGACACTGAACTGGACCTCTCTACGGTTTGTGCTGTTGGTGCATTTCACAGCATTTTAAATGCAATTATCTTAAAAGTAATATGTTGTTTTCTGTATGCTACATAAAATCCAATAATCTTTAATCAGCTTTAGTTTAGGTGAATGAAATCCTAGTATTTTAGTCTTCTTGTACTAAGTAACAATTATGAACTATCTCTGTCTACATTAAAGCTATACAGTTTATGAATGCTAAGTTAACACTTCCCTTATTTCATATTTAGTGAGTTCTCGCCCCAGAACACAAAAACCAATGTGCAGTGGAACATAAATCAATATCCATTCATTCTTTACAGTTTTCCTTATTTAAGGTTGCAGAGGGGTGTGGAACCTGTTCCAGGTCAAGATATGGTGTAAACACTGAATGCCACACATCACAGAACCTGGCAACCACACTCCTATCTACGCCTGTGGCCAGTTAGGAAGTTTAGACCCAGTATCTACTTGCCGGGAGGAAACAGTGCCAACTGCTGCATTACCATGTTAATCTTTTTTAAAAATGTCTCATATTGCAATATATAAACTTTTCTGCCCCCAATAGTCGACAAAACAACAAGGAAACCAAACACTTTTTCGAATACCAGCCTGTGGTTACTTATTTGTGCCACTCCCAAATGAGAATGAATGATGATGAGATGGCTAAAACTTTTATTTAAGTGATCTTCACAATCAAGATATGGTGTAAACACAGCAGGGTGGAACTCCCAAATCTTTAGGAATGACCTAAAATTTTAAGCATGTCTGCAGGGGGTTGATGATCGCTGAGTGAGTACAGGAAAGGTGCTAAAATTCTGGCTTAAAAAAGAGAAAACACAAAATAAAGACATTTTATACTGTTCTGGGTTAGATTGTCACAACTCTGGCTATGTTACTGACATGATGCAGCCGTACAGCTGATTGCTACACTTTGTTAACCAACACTGTTGAAATTCACTGACAACACTGCAAATTCGAGACTTCATAGTGACACCTCACAAACCAGTGAATGATGTTATGGTGGCTATGACCTTCTTTTAAATATGATGCACAGTCCAAACCCACTTTCATCAAAATGAGTTTGGAATTTTCAGGAGTTTCTCACAGGATCCATGAAGGAAGCCAAGATGAAATCTGTAAATGATTCCAGTTATTTTTCTTCTTTACATTAGGATCATCATACTGTCATCATGTAGGAAAAGAATTGAGTACAAATACAGTTATTGGATCAGACCAGAATCTGCATGTTCTAAACGTTAGAGGACTCAGATTCTGATGATTGATGATTATGAAAGTTGTGTTGCCCTACAGCCATGTAAGACAGAAGAAAAAAGAAAGAAAGAAGAATGAGGTGAAAAATGACTGTGGAAAGGAGAACGGACAGAATGGGACAACCTTTACAGGTTTCATAAGGAACACAGAGGGAGCTAAACTAAGATGGATAGTCAATATGGATCAGAAGACCGCAGGGGGGAGAGGATAGTCGATCGGGAGAGAGAGAGAGAGAGAGAGAGAGAGAGAGAGAGAGAGAGAGTGTGTGTGTGTGTTGGAAGTATTCAAAAGAGAGGATCCAAGGCAATAAAGACAGACAGAGAGGAAATCAATGTTCAGGCCAGAGAGACAAACATTTAGAAATGAACTGCAGTCCCTCTCTGTAGTGACAGTAAAAGCCCAAACTTCCACTAGCATTCACAGTCCAGTCACACAGCGGGCAGCAGGAGATTACACAAAAAAAGAAGAGACTCATAACACTGTCAAGACCTGGGAAAAAGCCCTGACTCAGGTACGTGAGATTTTGCAGTAAAGGGATGTTTTGCTTTAGTTATTGGTATTTCAGGTATTGTATGAATATTGTTGAAGTGTGTTGGTCAGTCAGTGCACCAGTTTAGGACAGTCTGAACTATATGATCTTCTATGATGAAATCAACCTGATGGCTACAGCCATGGTCCGAGTCCCTTAAAGGAGATGTAGAAAAACACAGTAACTACTCCTCACATCACCACTAAGGCAGGTAATGTTAAACATGAGAGCTTCCTACATACATTCATGTCCCATAACGTATTCCATTTAATGTAGTTTCTTAAACATTCATCTAGTGCTATTATCAGATCAAAAAATGTTTCGTTTCATTTCAGTAAATATGCGCTGAATCAAAAACACTTGAAGGTTACTGTTTAGACCAGGGATGCCAACCTAAGGCCCAGGGACCAGAATCGGCACAACAAACATTGGACATCTAACTATCGTTCAGAAGTTTCATAGCTTTTTTGACTGTTCAAGACGTCCACTGGGGCATTCATACCGCTCCAAAGTAATTAAGTAAGAGATAAACAAATAATGGAAATGTTTCTGTCTTTCACCAGCCACTATAGAAAAAGTAGATGGGGCACAAATGCATAAATAATGCATTTTTTCCACAGAGGTTACAAAAATAGCACATTTTCATATATTAAGATATCTGGGGGATTAATTGCGTAGTTAAACTTTACACCCATAGGAAAGGGAGTAGCACAGGCCAAGCACACTTAATATCAAAGTGGTCTGTCTGTGGCTCATTATGTAAAATGAGTTTGAAATACCTGGTTTAGAGCATTTTCCTTATTCTAATATAAACTGCTGAGGCAGACAGGGTCATCAACATTGGCATGCAAAAACATAGTACTAAAGATGATGCTTATAAATGTGACGATTTTAGTCAGTTAGTCCTCTTTTCCTCTGCCGAAAATAGTTTGGAAATTTTTTCTTTAGTGAATGCAACAATAGATTTTGATAGATGTCGCTCAGGCATTTTGATAGATGTCACCCAGTTTTGTTTTGTTTTTTTCAAGCTGAAATGTTCCTGAGACAAAGGTAATTAGCCTGAAGAACAAAGGAGGTCTTAAAAGGTATAAAAGTATAAAAATACATAGCTGAAATTCCAGCCCAGTTATGGACCATTTGACTTTGGACAACGTTCTTGTCCCTTTGGGATTCCTGATAACTGGACAGACACTAATTATAAAGTTTGCAAGTTCCTTTCAAACTTGTCGTTGCTTGGAAGTGAGAATGATGTAATGGTGTCTGCATCACTGAGCTCACAGCTGCACTTTTCATTAGAGCAGCAGGAACACACTCTTCTGATCAGAGAGAGGAAGTTTCAGGCATTTTATGGGCAGCTGGTCTGACACAATTCAGACAAGTTATTTAATATAGCTTGATTAATGTGTTTAATAACATGTTGTTAACAAGGAGGCTCATCTGACCACAATGAGAAGGATGATGAGGCTTAGAAGATTGAGGTATGTTGCAATAGGAAGACAACTGCAGCACCTTTTTGTAAAGCACCCAATGGAATGGACTAAATGAACACAGTTCACATTATATGTACGTTAGGTTAGCATGTTAGGTAGTGATTCATACTGTGGGCGTAAAGGTGAAAATCAATGGCTGTCTGTCTGTGTGTCTCTGTGTTAGCCTCATGATGTGCTGGAAACCTGTCCACAGCGTACCTTATCTCTTGTCTCATGACAGCAGAAACAGACCCTGAATTGGATATGCGGTTTAAGGAAATTGATGGATGTGTCAGGAATGGCAGTGGAGGTGTTCATGAGGACCCACAATAAATAACACAAGGTAGATGAAATAAACTCGAACCCAACAGTCAGAAATTGAATTGAAAATAAAGCAAAGTGGGCTCTGAAGTAAAACCCAAAACAGACAAAATCATAGTTTAACTGATTTATTGGAATACAGTGAGCATGCACATGCAGAGATGCCAGCGAGGAAGACTTTCAGGAGACTGAACAGGTAATTGGGAGAGATGCTGAGGTTGGTAATGCCAGCAGAGTACACAGAAACACCCCATAGAATAATTTGTGAGGTGAGTACTCAAAGGAGTTGTAGAAGGGTGGCAAGTATGTTAATACAGAGAAGTTTCACTGAAAAGCGAGCTGTTCTTCAGCCACACGGGGAGCACTGGGAAGTGGTTACACTTTGCAGTAGTTTCAGTTCTTTCCACACAGAAAAGCATCCAAGTGAACTCCAAGCATCCTAAAGTGCATCATTACAAACTGCATGAATATGTTTAGTCTGCAGTTGTGTTGAAGACAGGAGCAACAAAAGTAAATACAGGAAGGGACTGAGTTCTTGGCTACTGAGAATTTAGAGAACTTACATTTGTTTTATTGCTAGTTTATAGTCTGTAGTGTCTATGGCACCCTGCCCCATGCCAGAATGCAAAGTAGTGTAACAAACACAAATTTGTTACACTACTTGTTGCATTACTTCCATCTTTCTCCCTAAACTGACTTGAAACACGTTGTCTCATATTTACTATTTAACAGTATAATATATAGGCTGCTGTTCATCACACCAGTTGAAGTTCAGGGTCTGGCTGCTGGGCTGGGGTTGAAATACACTCAGCTCATCACTCTCGGTTCTTTGCTAGTTTAGCGTTAGCATGCTGCCTGTGCAGATGTTAGCAAAGAGCTTAAGTTGTGTTAGCAGCATAATGCAGCTGCTGGATGCAGTTTGCACTTTCCTATCCCACTCTCATCCTTTTGTGCAATAAAAATCAAAGTAATCTCCATATCCAGGCTGTGGACTAATTGTCCCCTCCAGCACACTGACTAAAATCGGCAAGTACAAGCAGAACCAAAGGGAGGCAGACTAGCAATTCCAAGGAATTGAACTGGCAAGAACTGGGAATGAGTTTCTCAATTCCCATTCCTAGTACACATGCAATGCACTACATACTTGCTTGTACATCATGCAAATTTCACCATGGTATGCTGAGAAATACAATTTTACTGTGATTGTGATGCTACTGCATTTTGTGAACATTTGCAACTTGCTATGCCATACATAATGCTAAATGCTTCTGAAGCAAAGATGATAGTTAAGTTATAAAACACAACATTAAACAATGCTACAACAGGAATAGTTTTACCTGCAATGCCTCAAAAAAGTTAGCCAGGTAGCGCTGAAGCCTTCTGGTTGAAAACTGTTTGGTGTTCCTTAGTTACTGACAGCAGAAACATCAGCGCAAAGTTATGTAATTTATCTATGGTGTGCTCTTATATAGAAATTATACTGGTTTGGTGCATTCTGGAATAAATATAATATAATCATTTAATATCATTTAATATTCCACAAAAATATAACATCAAAACGATTTAGTAAGCAAATGTGTTATGCAAGAGGTGAGTCATGCTTTAATAAGGGGCCATAATGCATTTCATTTTCAGGCTTGCCATTGTTACATAAGTGCTGATATCAAGACATGCAAATATGCTTCTGAACTAATCAATTTTTCACTCACTGTGTAACCTGATCTGGATTTTTTCTCCTGTGACATTTGAAGCCGATCCTTTGCCCTCAGTAGCCCAGGATGTGTGGTGAAAGGTGGAAAAATGGTGAAAATGTTAAAAATAATCCCAGTTGGATTGCTAAGGACTGGAGATCACTTATTACTGAGATAACTGACTAGTTCAGCAGTGATATTCATCATGACGCATTATGTTAAAACCATCACATTTAGTCCTTTTAAACATGGACCTGTTGTACTTCTGTATTTTCATTCATTGACTCCGGACCACTTTGGTATGATTCATACTTCACTATAATCTGGTTCAGTCACTCTGTCTAAAAGAAGCTTTTTCAGCTCCCCATTTAAGTTTTTGTGATTGGCTTGGCTTGTCACTTGAAAAAAGAAACCGTAGGCAGGAGGTGGGTGCAGGTGGAGCTTCTGGTCTCATACACAGAGCCATGTGCTTGCCATAACCGTTTTATCCTCTCTCTTATGACATCATACAGAGCCAGAAATATATGAAATGCCCACCCCGATTTACACTATAGGCAGTATAAAATATGCCTGTAGCTTTCAGGTGTGAAAAGTGATGACAGTGCAGAAGTGCCTTAAACCTGTATTTTCTTTAATGGCCACTAGGAGGCGATACCTGTGATTGCAAAAACACCTCAGGGAAAATGGCCATTTGCCCTGGTCTATGTGACCACTTTGCTGTTGGAATTATGGACTCAGTGTTTCACTCAATATGATGTGAAATCAGTGACTGAGTCTGTTTTTGAAATTCTGGTCATTCCAGGTTTCAGAAAAGAGGATCCATGTATTTGTATTTGCTAGTGAGTAAAGTAAGATCTACCACTCACAGTGTAAACACTGGTCACATTTATGATCACCTACCACTTCAACCACAAGATAAGTAAAATCATAATTTGTTCCCTTTAATAAATTGTGTCTTTATATAAACTATCAACTGACAAAATTATAACAGTTTTAACAGTGACGCATAACATTTTATTTCCCCATTTTTTCCATTTATTTAACAATCTTTCGATCAATTTTAATTAACAAACAAACTGTCTCCAAACTACTGCTCAAATTCCCACAAGAGTTTTTAAATGAGTGCACATTATGAACAACTAAACACAAAGGAGGCTGGATCCAGGCAAGCTTTATTGGTTTTAAACTTTTAAACAAAACACTGCTGGCAGATTAAAATCCTGCAAATAGTACATTTTCAGGAATATTGAAAACAAAAGTCTCTATTGGAACCAACATGTTTTAGTAATAACATGGCCAATTATTGTCTGATCATGAATCATTAATGTAAACTTTTCCCCTATCATTGATAATGTAAACATATCCAGGGTAACTGGCATAAAGAATATACAGTGAGAACATATATACACCCAAATCACAGTCTGCGCTGAATAAAAGAAGTAAACTTTTCAAAAGTGGTTCACGGAATCAGAGCTCTACATCTCTAATGTGATGTCCTCAAAAACACCGTTCTGATTTATTTGTATCAAGAAAAAAACCCTCAGAGGTCAGCTACATAAATATATCTGTGTGTGTGTGTGTGTCTGTTTGTGTTAGTGTGTGTGTGTGTGTTTGTGTGTGCTCGCTACACAGCAAGGATGCTCAGCTTTGGCATTTAAAATAAACATCTCAAAACATAAAGCAGAAGCTCTCATAATCAGCTGCTAAAGAATTTTCTATTTCATTTTCACATAGCAAATATTCATAAAATATGCTATTAACACTGCAATTAATTTGCTACAATGTTTTTCGTTAACAGTATCACAGGCTGTAAGCGTAACATTTCTCCCCAGTAGGTCTAAAAATGGCTACAAACAATGCCCTATGCTAGGCATGATTGTTAATATGCTACAAAAACAAGCAATCTTTCTGATCACTGTGCAACAGGAGAACTTGGATAGGAGGCAAACTGGAAAATGTGTTTCCTAGTAACATATTTATAGGTACTCAGAATCAGAAGCTTTATTCAGTTAGTTTTTTTCAATATACCTCTAAATAACCCCAAACAATCCAAATCATTCCAAATAATCCCAAACTTGCTCTCTGTAATATTGGAAGGACTAACATTTTTCTGTTATGCTACAAACTGTAAACATAGGTGACCTTAAATTTTCTATCTTGCTGTTTAAAAAAGATTCATATTATGAGGATTTAAAATGTGCAGATTGAAAGTGTTTTTAAACTTTAAAGTGCTAAGCTAAATACATATTAAAGCACGAAAACCTGGACTCATACCCATTTTTAGTTTGCTCTCCATCCAAGTTTATGTTCATCAAAGCCTCGACCTCCATCTGTTCTTTATATAAACACACTATTTCATTATAACAAACCAGGAAGATTGAGATTCAATTATGAACCTGTCAGTTCAGGTAAGAACACCGTCACCAAAGTGCACCAAAGTTAAACACTGTTAGATCATTTCATTGTCAAACCTCACAGAGCTCACACAATTTAAGCTATCGGGATTCAAAACGCTTTCTCAGTCTACCTAAACCCAGGCTTGTCCTTGTCATGCAGTATCTGACTAAAGCCCCAATCACACAGGCTTAAAGACTGAACATCTAGTAACCACCGCTTACAAGTGAAACATGTGCATTCTCTTACCAGAAAATGTATATTCTGTAATCAGTTACGAGTGGTTGTTACAATGTTGCACTAAAAACCTCCTTGTAGTTGCTAACAGGAAGCTGCAGTCATCTGTAGTTTGCATTAAAAATGCCAATGTCTGCAAACATGTGCCAACTACATGGTGGTGGTACTACTAAGTGGTAGTAAAACTGTGAAGAGTGCGACATAAACCAGAAACAAGAGACCAACGGCCTTCAAAATAAAAGTATTAGTTGCAGCGGGAAGGCACAACTTTTACTTGAAGGCAAACGTTTTCCATTTCTGGTTTGTATTGCCCTTCAAATTCCATGTATTCCACTACAGCTCAGAGAGCAGTTGGCAAGTGTTTGCAGACAAGTTGGTATCTGCCATGCAAACTACAGGCAACTGTGGCAATCTGCTAGCCACCAATGCAATCACAAGGAGTTGTTGGCGCAGCACCTCCTTAGCAATCAATTTCACCTAGTGACAACCAGGAACATTCAGTATTTACCAACTTTTTTAGGGAATTTAGATATTTTCCGTAGTAACCAGAGGTTGCCAGGGCATCACTGACCTGTGTGACCGGGGCCTTAATGACACATCTGTTGTCACTGATGGAAGGTCTGAGAGTTTGCTGCTGCTGTTGCTACATCAGGCTACGTCAGACAGAGCAGAAACAAAGCGCCAAATACAAATCACTACAAATGGAAAGAGCCATCTTCCTTGGATATTTATTTTAGAAAACTGGTAGATAATCAATTATTAATAACTCCATATAAACCAACCAAGTAAAAAAGGCAAGGTAAGTTCAATCCTATTGGAGTTCTTTTAGTGAATTGAATAGATTCAAATGAAATTCAATCTCCACCTGGTTTTACATTTTCTCATATCTGCATGTAGTATTAAGTATACATCTAAGACAATAAATTCTAAGTTCATGGCGTCAACATTAAAACTCCAAGGCATCCAGTTTGATTGTACCATGGGTGATCACCGCTGAAAGAGACAGTCCCCATTCGCTCAGGTCATGGAAACCTTCAACCTGTGAAGCTCCCACAGATGGTCGTTGACTGTGCTCAGTTAAAAAGTCTCAGTTACATCTTCTGCTTCAGTCTTCAAAATGTTAAACATTCATTCTCAAAGCTTCCAACTTCTAATACAAACAACTTAGAAAATTTGATAGCTAAAACATCTTAAACATATGGGAGAACATTTATTTCAGCAAGATCGCAGAAGAGGGAGAAGAAGATCTGTACATTAGAAGTATAAATCTCTATTCATACACAGTTTACCTCTGGTTGTACCTGTAGGTCATGGTACAAGGGCAAAAGTGATAAGTGATACTGATTATTAATACACTGGGCACTCTGTATCATAAAGATGGTTTTTCATGAACAGGGTTGGGAAGAACTGAAGGATGTGGTGGTGTTAAATTTAAATACACCTGGAAATTCCATGTGAAAGCAGACGAAACATTAAATAATGTTTTTTTTTCAATAAACACTAATAACATTTTTTTAATATGTTAAAGTAGCTAGGCCTTATTAGAGCTTGTCTGCTGGCTTTTTTACAGCACACTTCTGTCAAACATTTTATTTATTTCTTTACATCTGCACTGTAAAATGATGTGGTAATGCAGGGATGTCTTTTTGTTTTATAGCTCAAACTGGAGATTAGAAATTTCACCAAGGATTTTTCCATTGGCCTTTTGGATTAATATGGGAATCTGTGGGAAATAAAAGTACTTTTATTTACTTTTTTTCTAAACTTTTCTTCCATGAAGATAAATGTTTTCTGAAATTTAATTAAAACTCTTATTTTTTGTTGTTGTAAAATGAAATAAATTACTAAATAAAATCAAGATAATTTTGTTTTAAATCAGAATAAATAGCCTTAAAAAATGGTCCATCCTAGTTGTGAACCAGATTTTAAAGATATAAAATAAATATGGTTTACACAATGTGAAAATGTGCAAACAAACATTCAATGGTCAAAGTCCTCCTTTAACTGAGACGACCGGAGTCAAATTTAGATGTATTCTCTGAAAACTGTGAGCTGTGTTAGATGTAACACCCTCAAAAGTCTACTGCATGTAGCTTCCCTTATGGACAAATACCAAAATGTAAACAATAATTATAATAATATACATATTTTTTTAATAATCATTACTAAGGTGTTACTTCCATGAAACCAAGATTTATTTCTAAAGTAATCAAGATACTGCATCGACCTTCCCAACCACATTCACAAAAATATGAAAACATTAATTACAAGAAATTTGAGTAATGTTTTCATATGATTCATAATTCAACATTTATCTTGTTTTTGTGAATGGACAGCATTTTGGAAGTGATTCAGCTTCCTGTTTCCTGTGCTGTTTGACACTGTTGCCTGTGTATCATGGCCGTGATGATGAATGTACCCGTCAGAAACCCCACAAACGTCTTGTTGCTACTAATCATCGTATCTCTCACTCCCTCCCATGTTCCCTCCCAGCGTGTTAAAAGTTTTGTTGAGTGTCTGTCTTCATCTCGGGCTCAGCATCAGCAGTGAGTCATCCCTCCGCCCACCTGCTTCTCTTCACCTCCTCCCCTCTTTTCTCTCCTCTTTTTTGATCTCCTTAAACCTCACTTCTTCTACTTCTTTGCTACAACCCTTCCTCCCACACACTTGGCGGGTACGGGATCTGTGTTCATGTGTGTTTTTGTCGTGTGGTGTATAAGCGCTGTAACAGAACCAATCTAACCCCCCACCCTCATCCCCAACCCCAGATGTGTTTTTCCCTCCTGCGCCCTCCATATGTAGCCTAGCATGGTGAGGCGCTCATTCGCATGTGTGCGTGGTAGCGTGGAGGAGGCACGGCAGAGGGTGGCGCCGCCATAGGCAGGGACTGGGGTGCAGGCCCACTCGGGTGAGGGTGTGGCTGAGGGTGGGAGTGGATATGTGAACCCCTGGACAGGGTCGAGGTGGCACCTGGGTGAAGAGGATGTGGATATGAGGAGGTGGTGGAGGAGGAAGAAGCTGGTTGGAGCTGGTAGCTGGCAGCTGATGACGGTCCAGAGGAAGAGGGTGTTGCCTGGGAGCTGCTGCCCCCCTTGGGAAATGGCTGCTGGGGTGGAGTTTGGTTGAGCTGGATGGAGATGTCAGAGGAGACATCGGAGGCACTGCGGCCTCGCTGTGGTGGAGCCCAGGAGTCTGGGTGGAGGTACTGGCCGCTGTAGTCGCTGCAGTCGGACATGCGGGGGCGGTACAGTGCAGGGTGGGGCCGGTAAAGCTCCTCCTCAGCGTAACGCTTCATGAAGAGGTAGACAGACATCACTCCTGCACCCTGGAGACACAAACAAAATACTGCAACGTTACAGGATATCCTGTTTGTTGTTTTGTAGATTCATCCAGTGGTAATATTATTTGGTCTGATTAGTTTTTCTTTCGTTTTTTTTAGGTTTGTTGTTAAGCATGATGTATCTCGCTCTATTAATCTGGCTCTTTAAACACAGTCCTCTGCAGTGATACAGCATGTCTGTCATGCTTTTCCAAACAAAAGCAATGTAATTTTCTCCACAGTCCATCATTGTGGCAATGATGGACTGTGGGGTGGGCCATTTATATGGATACACCGTAATAACATGGGAATGGCTGGTGATATTAAAGTCCTGTTTGTGGCACATTAGTATATGTGAGGGGGCAAACTCCTCAAGATGGGTGGTGACCATGGTGGCCATTTAGAAGTCAGCCATCTTGGATACAACTTTTGTTTTTTTCAATAGGAAGAGGGCCATGTGACACATCAAACTTATTGGTAATGACCACTTGCATTTGTGCATCTTTGAGTGTGATCCTGAGTGAATCAGGGGGACAACGTCAACTTGACAAGTCTATGAATGTCGAGAAAAGTAACACCATTGTGCTGGTCACAGTGCTGACCTGATGTTTCTTTTTGGAGATAAAGTATCTGAATTTCAGGAGCAGAACCATGCCTCCAAACACACTCCTTCTGGTTCTCATCTATATATGTTCCCCCTGTTTGTTCTCATTTACGTGCCCCACCCTCTGTCCCCTTTTCAATTCTTTAACTTCTTCGCTTCTCATTAGTACATGTGGATCTGCCAGGCCCGGGAGCCACCGCCAGTCCCCTTCTAGGTCTTCCCTGAACTGCAGCTCAATTCATGTCCAAGCCATTTACCTTTATCTACTAAAATGCTGTCAAACCTCAAATGAGGACGTGGGCCCAGCGAGTGAATTGTAGCTTGGACACAATGGAGTCTTGCACTGAAAACTACTAATTGACCTCTTGGTTGAGTCCCATCTCTCCACCAGCGATGAAAGAATTTGATATTTGTTTGTGAAACAAGTTTGAGGTCCATGGGAACAATGACCTTAAAGGAGAAGAACAATTCAAATTCAAATTCAAATTTTATTTGTCACGTACACAGTCATACACAGTACGATATGTAGTGAAATGCTTGGACAACTGCTCGTGACCTAAAGAAAACAAAAAAGGAAAAGGCTATGAATAAGATAGGAAATAAATATGAAAAATTAAAAAGGGTAAATTTAACTAGGAAGGAATAAAATATAAATTAAGGTTAAAAATGAAATAACTGTACAACACAAATTAGAATGAAGGGTAAATTTAACTGGGAAGAATAAGATAAAATATATAAATTAAAGTTGAAAATAAAATAACTGTACAACAAAATACACAATACACAATATAGAACTATATAAGAATGTATGAAGAAATCTAAATATAAATAAATATATACACAATAACAGCAGCTGTACAAGTATTAACCGGAAATGAAGAATATAGTGACCAGTGTTGTGCAAAACCAAAGTCCAGAAAGTCCAGTGTGTGTGTAAGAACTGTATGTGTGGGTCAGTACTGTGTGGTGGTGTGATTGAGAGACCGTATCGCCTGCGGGAAGAAGCTCCTCCTCAGTCTCTCTGTGTTGGTCTTCAGGGAGCGGAATCGCTTTCCTGACCTCAACAGAGAGAACAGTCTGTTGTTGGGATGGCTGAGGTCCTTCACGATCTTCCTGGCCTTGGTCCAGCACCGCCTGCTGTAATTTAGTAGCTTTTCCTTATGGCTAATATTTGTAATCACAGCTCAAGTTTAGTTGCAGGTAGACTTCTTCCCTATCATCTATAGTAAGATATAGAAGCTATGCTTTGGGACTATAAACCTTCATTCAAAAGGAAGAAACGGTAATCATTATGCAGTCCCAACATGCACCAGTGCTGCCACTGCACAGAGGAAGGACCTTGCAGACATAGATGATTGAGTTTGGTGTGGAAGAACTTGATTGGCTTGCACGGTCTATCTGATATCATTGTGTTGATGTTTTTCTAGGATCAACATTGCATCTGACAAATCACATAATTATGATGTCATAGCTTTGCAACTTGGACAATAACTTGCCAATGTCCTTTCATGAAAAATCTTTAAAGAAACAGATCAATCAACGTTTTGTAGATCCAGGAATAACACCAACATGGTGAGTATCTCACATCGAGAGCCTTGCACAGAGTCCTGACCTCAACCCAACAGAACACCTTTGGGATGAATTAGAGCAGAGACCAAGCCAGACCTTTATCTCCAACATCAGTGTCTGAGCTCACAAAGGCACTTCTGAAAGAACTTTCTAAAATCCCCAAAGGATTTGAAGCTGTTATAGCTGCAAAGGGTGTGTCGACATCACATCCTTTGTAGCTATAGAATCTATAGATTAAGAATGGGATGTCACTCAAGTTCACATGCAGGTGAAGGCAGACGAGCAAATACTTTTGGAAATATTGCATATATATTATTGCTATCTTTCTTATAGTGGAAGTAGTTAGCTTCTAAAAAAATGTTAAATGATTGAAATCACATGTATAATCCAAAACATACCTACTGGCTATAGAATTTCAGATCTAACTGGCCATATTCAAAACAGCTCTAGTAATATAGTTTAGGATAGACAGCAATGCAAGTGACGCTGATGCATTGACAATGTCTGCCAAAAAAACCCATAAATTAGATGAAGCGGGAACAGGCTCCTCTCTCTCTCCATCCATGACACGACAACATCTGCATTGCCTAAGGGAGCCAAAGAGAACAATGCAGAGTTCCCAGAAAATTCCCATACGCTTAAAGATTTACTAAACACAAGAATCAGCATCATCCTCCCTAAAGTGCAACACACCATAAGGAGGAGGGTGGGGGGATGAAATAAATCCGTACTAATTTTGCAGAGAGTTGACAAAAAGGCTCGGTGCTCCTTAGTGGAATGAGCCATTATCAAAAATGTATTCATGTTTTCACCCGGGCATCCGCTGAGCATTCACAGCTCATTCACTATTCATCCACAACATCATCGCTACAACAACCCTGAAACCTGAATGCTGATGAACGTGTGTGTGTGTGTGTGTGTGTGTGTGTGTGTGTGTGTGTGTGTGTGTGTGTGTGTGTGTGTGTGTGTGACAGAAAAATTATGTAGTTAAATGTTCTTTGCTATTCCAGCGCAGGTTAGAAGAAGAGTGGGGAAGAAAAGAGAAGATAAGGTATGTTAAAGAAAATAAATAAAAGGAGAGGAAGTAAGATGAAGGAATGAAGTGATAAAACATGTAAAAAAAAAGGGGGGGGGGGAAGCGAGTGAATAGATGATTAGAAAAGAAAAAAAAATTAAAAAAAAAATAAAGAAGAGGATGCCTGAGTGACACATGCATGAGTAAAGATGCTAAGACGGATAAACCCATGTCAAAAGAATGCAAAGACGACAGGTAAATGAGCGAAAAGAGGATTAAATAGGAAAAGAAGGGCAAGACTAATAGAAGATTAGGAGGAGCATGTGATTACAGCAGGTGAAGACGCGATAAAGACAGATGACAGCCACTTTATGGGCACGAAAGATGGGAAACAAGATGGGAGGATAGAAGAAAGGATAAAAATTGGAATGAATAAGAAAAATTTAGAGGAAATGGAGGACAAAAATAAAGATGGGACGTGAATTTAAAAAAAATTAACAGGAGAATCAAAGCAAAAGCTAAGCAAGAAAACATGAGTCAAAGATTTAAGCGAGGACTGGAGCAGAAGAAAACAGGATTATAGACTGAAAGATAACTGAAGAGGGAGGACTAAGATCAAAGAAACGATGGTGAAAAAAAGAAGTGGGAAGGGAAGAAATATGAAGTAAGAGAGAAGAGAGCAAAGAAGAGAGCAAAAGATGAAGTTAAGCCACACCATGCAAGAGGACAGCAGAGGAGATAAGAAGAAGAAGGAGGGGACAACAGAGGATTAAAGAACTGAAGATAAAAGGAGAGAGAAAGAGACAAGATAAAAGTAGAGGACATATAAAGAGAGAAAAGACTTGAGTTAGGCAGAGAAGAGACAGCAGGAAAAGGGAAAGGAGAAAGACAAAAGGGACAGAGATGAAATGGAAGGAATGAAGGATGAAGGAGGAGTGGAGCACCCTCTTTCTCCCAGTGAGGAATATTTGGATGCATATGAAGCTGTGCTGCGACAGAGCTGCTGCCCTCAAGTATTCAAGCTATTAACATTTATGAATATTGATGCGGGCAGGATGACGGGCTCCTACGCAGGCACTTTTTAAATCTGTGTGTGTTTAGCTGAATAAGTCTGCATTTTCAGCAAGCGTGCATGCATGTGTGTGTGCGACTGTGTGTGCACATGTTTAGACAGCATGGTCGACATCCAAGCAAGATTCCAAACAATCTCTGCATGAACATTAAGGCTTATAAATGTTGAGCAGCAGCACATTTTTGTGTCACTGGGAACTTCTCACTGTGCCCGAGCACATCTGCAGTGTGTGAGTTTTCCGTTCAGCATGCGATCACTCACGTGTTTGTCTGTGTGCAGCAGCTGTGCGTGTTCGTGCTTGATTAACTCTTTGAGAATGCGTGTGGTGGTGCGTATTAGCGTGCTTCAATCACCTCTTTGAGGAGGAAGGAGGAGGCGGCAAAGGCAAAGGACCAGCCGTAGTGATAGTGGAAGAACTGTTCAGGCTCTCGAGGTCGGTTCATCACCTCATCGTTAATACTGGAGATGTACAAAACCAGACCCACCACCAGACTAAGACCTGCAAGAGCACAAATACACACATATGGTAATCTAACAGTGAGAAAGATAGATGGTCCCGTTGTATGATAATATAGCGTATCCACGTCTCCTTGCATAAGTAAAATATAACATCAGAAGATGAGTCAAGTGTTGGATGTTATTCTGAGCCATCTGCTTTCCCCAGAGCAGGCACTGGAACTCCCTCGGGAACAGGGTATTCCTGCAGGCTGGTAACCTCTATAAACACATATCTGCACATGAATATGCAGAAGTCGAATGAAAGGGACATGATTTAAGTTACAAAAAGCTTTCTGGTTTTTGTTTGCAGTCTGCTTGTCATCACATTTGAGTAGGCTGCAGTTAGATGCTGGTACTGTGCAGACCCTTTAGGAAACACAGAAGGTGTTTTATTTTTCAAAAACTTAATCTCAAAAACATGGATTATTATTTGACAGCGTTAAGGTTTTATTTGGTTTTCTAATATATAGCTTATATCTGCTTTCATAAACAAACAGCAGAGTACGGAACAGGAAAACTTGACCCAAACACCTTTAAGATCACACGGAACACCTAGCTGTAGATAGTTGTAGATAAGCAGGACTCGAAACTCAAAAAAAATACAAACTAAGAAAACGTAATCTAAACTGGAACCAAAGGACGTGGAAGCTAGGAAACAATAAACAGACAAACTAGAAGCTAACTATGAACACCAGGGAGCCCAAGGACCACAAGAAGGACGCACAGCAATGTGGGACAACGCAACAACTGGCAGAGGAAGACAGAGGACTAAATACACAGAGGATAACGAGGGGATGGGAAACAGGAGGGAAACACAGCTGGAAGTAATCAGACAAAATGAGACAGGGAGGAAGCAAAACTGAATACAGTTGTGAAACACAGGATGTGAGACTGTGAAAAGAAAACAGGAAACAAGACATGACAGACTACATATGAAATGTGGACACAGGGGAGGCAAGGACACAGAACCATGAAGCATACGACATCAAAGAATTATAACTGAAACCAGAATTTACAGAGCCAGTGCCATGACACTATCTACTGTTAGTCTTTAACCTCCTAGGACCCGAACTCTTCCACAGCATGCATTTTTAATTTCTCTTTGATATTTGGGCATGAATGTAAAAATAAAGAATTACCAGATTTTTTTTACCTTATTTTTCTTTTTATGAAAAGTCAGAGCCACATATGAGGATATTCGTTTAAAATTTTGATAGAACAGTAGCAGTATAATGTCTTCGTAAGTGGATATCAGGCCCTTGTAGAGCAAAATTGAGTATTTTGGTCTAAATAACCCAAAATGTGATGTCCACATATGTGCACGCCAGGTCCTAGGAGGTTAAAGTTTAGATAGCCTCTGTTTGAGACACAGGGTGTGATGTACTCAACATGTGTAGATGCCATAGGATTGTTTATACATTTTAAGTTTCTCTTTTCAATTAAATATGGGGTTCAATGTATTTGCAAATCATTGCATTCTAGTATTAGTTCATTTTTGCTCAACGTGGCAAAGACCAAGGAACTGATCGTGGACTTCAGGAAGACCAGGAAACACTTGACCCCTGTTTCAATCCAGGGGGTCAGTGTTGACATTGTGGAGGACTATAAATACCTTGGAGTACACATTGACAATAAACTGGACTGGGCTAAAAACACCACAGCACTTTACAGGAAGGGCCAGAGTCGTCTCTATTTTTTGAGGCGACTGAGGTCCTTCAACATCTGCCAGAAAATGCTGAGGATTTTCTATGAGTCTGTTGTGGCCAGTGCGATCCTCTATGCTGTTGCATGCTGGGGGAGCAGGCTGAGGGTCGCAGATGCCAACAGACTTAATTAACTGATCCGTAAGGCCAGCAATGTTGTGGGGATGGAGCTGGACTCCCTCAAGGTGGTGTCGGAGAGGCGGATGCTGTCCAAGATAAAGACAATGTTGGATAACACCTCCCACCCACTCCATGACATGCTGGTCAGTCACAGGAGCTCGTTCAGTGAGAGACTGAGATTACCGAAAAGCACCACTGAACGACACAGGAAATCATTCCTGCCTGTGGCCATCTCCCTGTACAACGCATCCACTTAACACACTGTTTGCTGCTACAGCTACACATGTTTCTTTTCCAAATATTTATTTATAAGTGACTTATGTATGTATGTATGTATATATATGTATATATTGTACTATTCTTAGTTAGTGTATTGTCTGTCTTGTCTTAATGTTGGTTTAAAATGGAGCACTGTAACAAAAAATAATTTCCCCCAGGGATCAATAAAGTATTCTGATTCTGATTCTGATTTTACACACAGTTTTTGAAGCAGTCATGGTCCTACAGTGGATTCATTAGCTCATCTCCACTGTGGAGAATAGTTAGGAATTAAAAGTATAAATGGATTAAATAACATATCTAAAACACATACTTCTGTTTTTTGTAATAAAACGTGACCACAATGACTCAAAAATGATAACAGCTCCTCTGTGACCTTTACTGTCACCTTTTAGGGCTCCTGGAAATTAGTGTAGCCAAGAGGTTAAGATGAGTTTATTCTGACAATTAAAATAATGGACTGTCACTGTAAACACAGTAAGACAAACAACTGTACATACCAATGTTTTGGACAGGGCATAATATACTATAAGACACCACTATATACTCATCTAAATGTGCAAAGTGTATCATTTTTGAGTCAAAACAGTTTCATGTTAAATACAAGAGCAAAAAGAAAGAAACAAGCAGCTTATGACATTTAGTTCTCTATCCTTCATAAATGTTTAACAAACCTCCAAACTACAAATAACCAGTAAATCAGGAGGGGCGAGGCTAATGCTGCATTCCCCGGTTACCCTGAAATACTAATCCCATCTGAATGGGCCTTTCTTCTTGTTTGTGCGTGTGTGTATTTGTGTGCATGTGTGCACTTTGTAGCTGGAATAGCTAATGATAATGTGTCCTGCTTGTACTGTAAATAGGCTGAGAAACAAGCTGTGCTGTGGCAAACAGAGATAAACAAGAACACAATCCCACAAACACACTTCGTATGGGAGAAGCGAAGCCTCATTAGGAGTGCGTCAGTTCCTCCCCTGTCGACAGACTAACCACAGCAACTGACCTGCAAAATCCTTCAACAGTGAAACCCTCTCATTCCAAACACAGCAAATGATGCAGATGCTTCCACTTAAAATCACCTTACAGCTCATTTTCTCTAAAAGTGTCACCGGCGGATTCATCTCATTGACTGTGCTACATAACACTGAAATAAATAAATAAATATATAAACGTAGCCTACATGGAGCTTCCAAAAGTGTGTTAAGCCATATTTAGGCTGCTACACTGACATGTCACAGAGACTCTGTAGCTCAGCAGATCTGCTGTGCTCCTCCTTAAAAATGTAAATGCATGTCAGACACAGCTGCACAACATGATGTCATGAATTATCCTATCATTGTTTTCCCCTATGTTGATGATTGAGACAGCTTACAGTGAAGACAATATTATTTAGGGACATTGTAGCGATTGACCCAACAGACTGCAACAATTTGAGGAGTGTTTATTGCAAATCGCATAAAAATGCTTGAAAAATACATGACAGGTTCAACACCCACTTTAGCTTTTCAGCTGGTCTCACACACACAACTTCCTCCAGCTCTCCAGCTTCACTATGTAAAGGGAGAAGCCTCGTTAGTGAAATCCCCGACACCTGTCCCTCCAGCCTCCTTGGCACTGCCTCACTCCTCCCCTGCAGCTGAGCCAGGGACCACACCTCCGCCACAGATATATTTATCAAGCAATAGATGCAACCAGTGCTGGTCACACACTACTCCTGACTGAAAATACATGTTCACTAGATACTTTTTCTTTGTGTAACAGACTAATATCTAGGATACAAAATAGTAATTGACCTTTCAATTTCAAGAAAAGATAAAAGTTGACAAGAAAAATCCAACAAAAGACAACAGGGTGCATGATTCAGACTAAACAAAAAATGACTGACTGGGTGTTGAAAGCATCCCACCTACAGAAAAGTCAGTACATATCAAAAAGAAAATTGTTATCATATACTGTATTTACAGGCAACAAGACTTTGGTGAGTACTGATCTATATTGTGATATTTTTAAGTTCAACGTCAAACCGCTCTATTAGTGGAAAACGAAGGACATTAGTCTGAACACTGTATTTCCTTCATTTGGCCATCAGATGGCAGTGTTGTGAACAGAATGCACATCTCAGTAAAAGCCTCCCAGACATGTGGTGCTAGGACCCATGAACACACATGAATGAGCACACACACATTCATTGGAGAGGAGGTGGAGAAACAGCAGAGAGGGGAGAAAATTACTGGAGGAAGGACAGACAGGAGAAAACAGAGGAAACAGCTGGTACACAGTCACCATGTTATAACCTCAGGCTGCTTTGTGACTGATGGCAAGTTTTCACAAGACAAATACACACATGCTGATTTTCTGCAACCGCGTGATGTCATTCTCACTGATATGTGGAGCGTGCTCTTTTATGGCAAACAACAAGAGAACAGCGCACAATAGAAGTGAGCTTAAGTGTCGTCAATTTGCTGTTCAGAAGTGAAACTGGCAATCATCAGCCATCGATTTCTCACCTAACGCTTTCAGCCGTGAACAACAGGACAGAAATCTTCTACTTCTCAAAAGAAGCCCAACAATTGTTGTTGATTTTTCTTTTTTTTAAACCACAGAACGTCAGCAAAGGTGAAAAGAGGCTGTCAGGGTTTATTCTGAGAGTCTGTTTTCCAAACAAACAAACATAAAACTAAAAAACAGAATAAAAAATATAAAAACTGATCCTCTTTCAGATGCTCTTAATAGACCTTTTTTTCATTAGTAGACTTCAAATTCCCATTTAAAGACCACATAGTTATAGAGTTTCAGTCTTAATGAAATGTGGCATCGACGAGATGGTCATGAGACCAGTTACGGCTTGGAAATGTGCAGCTGAGGAAAAGATAGACGCAGAACTAGAGGCAGCTACAGATCCTGAGTTGGGAGTGACAAGGACGGAAAGGATTAAGACAACTCTGGTTGGACTCATCAGCTGCAAGAGAGGTGTTGTTTAATTAGCTTGGACACATGGAGAGGACAGATACTGGGTATACTGGGAGAAGGATGTGGAAAAGCGAGTTAGAATAGAAGAAGACCGAAGGTAGTTACGAGATGCGTTGACAGACGACATGCATGCAGGTGTAGTTTATATAAAATAGAGGTGTCACAACACCCATTATTTTATGAAGCCTTATTGTTTGAAGATTTACTTTATTTTCACTTAGCTTTTAGAAACAAGATGCGATCAGCGACAAACATGAAAAGGGCTGAAAATCCAAAGATATACAAACTCATCTGGCCATCACTCATCGATCACAAGGCGACCCTAAAGCATGCCCTCCTTTATTGACCTAAATAAAGGTCAAGGTCACGGGAACTTGAACTCATCAGACGTTTTTAGTAAATGCACCTATGGGGTGAATTTGAAAATCCTATGTCACCAAGTTATCACATTCACAGACTTGGGTGTCCACTGTGCTCACCCACGGACACACTGGGTGATAACACATGATATATATTTATAAAAGGGAAAATAATGAAAACATATATATATAAAAAAAACAGCAAAAACAATGCGTATTAATGCAAATTCTATCATGTGTGCGTACACATATTTCGTGTTTGGTAATATGTGTTTCATGCACAGATTTGTGTGTTTGACTTGTGTCAATGCATAAATGTGTTTCTCCTTGGCTTGGCGACATTCCTATGACATCATGTGTCCAGTCAGCACTCCACCATGCTAAGCTGGCATCTGCGAGGTAAAGCTCCCTCATGCACGAAATAATAAAAAAGGAAAGAGAAACAGGAAGGTGATGTCATCTTATCGGCTCATAGTAAGAGAGAGAGTGACTTCAAGCAAAACGAAATCTCAGCAACTAATGGACCATCCGAGGAAACTGAGCAAAAACGTCACCCGGCCTTCCTGCAGCGACACGAGGAGGTGATGTGATGTCACCTTGTTGGCTGCACTGACTCTTAAAGCACAACTGAGACACTAAGCTCATTAAAACAAAATCCTGCTGGACCCTCGTACAAAGCAGTTCTGTTTTTCATACTGTTGATCCACATTTGTTTTTAATAGATTGAATTTTTACTCCTACCTGTTTTCTCAGTGGTTTGTTTTAACACATTAGGAATACTGACCACTGATCAGTGTAAATCATTTACAGATATTCATAGCTGTACTTGCATATGCATGTTAAAGTGAGATTTTAGTCTAACAAAGGTGGTTTTATTTTTACTGTCATTACTCTTTAGGTCACCATACAAGCAAATAACTTGGTCTGCAGTATTTTACGAGTTTACAGCAAATTTAAAATCAATGTCACATTCTCACTCAGTCTTTTACAAGATGCTCTAAGTGAGATATAGATTAACTGGTAAAGGAAAACTAAAATCACAAAGGAAAATGTGTCAGTCACAGGAATTTACAAGTCTGCTGGAACAAACACTAGTGTGCTTTCCAAAACTCCCTTATCCGGCTGCGGGACAGCATCTGAACTGAATGCACAGATGTTTAATGTACCAATTTTACATTTGCAGGGCTCTAATGTGCAGCTGTCACATTAGACATAAACAGCAGCACTGAGAGTGCACCGAGTGCATATGCTCCTTTTATTTCACAGTTTTCTGACAGATGCTCTCTTGGCTATTTTGCAGTATCTGTCTTGACTTTTGCCTGCTATCGCCTCTGATAACGTCTGACTGAAGCAGGCAGTCGCTCCTTTTGGTTTTTTTTAAAGAAGTGAAACAACACATTTAATGTGCGTTTCTGTGCACAGAGACTGAAGCAACAAACCTGAGTCAACAAAGAGGGATTATTACCTATTATTGCTGAATTGGGTTTTTAGGTGCTGTTGAGGTAGGAAAATAAAACATGGTCAAAGAGTCCAAAGACAAATCTCTTTCATAACCCATTTTCATTGATGCTGCTGCAGCACAATACAGTCTCTGGGTATAAAGTATGTTACCACCTTAGAAAGATATGTAAACAACTACCACTGAATCCATTTCCATTGGTGAACCAGTCTCTCCAAAGCTGTGGACATTAAGTTGTCACTATGACAATTTCTCTTTGGTTGGCTGCAAGGATTTGCTCCACTTTAGTTGAAAGAGACATTAGTGAGCTCCAGTACTGACAAGAGGTAAAGGGACCAGGCTCGCAGTTAACATCCCAAAGGAAGATGAGCTTGAAATCGGGTCTTTGTGCAGGTTCCTCTGCACAAAAATAGGGAAAACCTCTTCTTTGGCAGCATGATAAAAAGGCACTGTCATGTTGAAATACATTCAAAAATGTTGGAGACACACTGCTGTTTAAAACTCTATGTTTTGCTGGAGATGAGCCCATGATAAATGCCTCCGGGCCAAATATATCTAGTCAGGGTTGTCTGCACGCTTTAAGCCGCATAATATAATTTGGGTGAGTGTTACAGATAAAGTAAATCTCGTTTTTTAAAAGCACCATGCGGGTCACCAAGCGTGATCAACCACACAAAACAGTTACACCTAGTAACTTTCCACTGGGATAGACTTCGACTGGAAGTTGATGTCCAGTCCACTTACTGCAGTGAGATAATGGGAGAGTTTTGGCTCAGACCCCAAATGTGTCATCCCGAATAAAACCAACCTTCTCATTACTGAATTTCTGATTGAAACGTCAAAATGTACTAAAGCTACTTTCCAGATGGCTTGACTTATGTTGAAAGTTTTTACCAAAAGCCCACAGCAAGACCTCAAATCACTGCTGCCCTGTAGCTCCTCCAGCGGAGAGCAATTATTTGGAATTAAGCCCCATTCACTGTTCAGCCAGCAGCAAGAACAAGGTATGGCCTGACAAGCTGTCAGCTGGGAAACGCTTAGAAGAGCTGCAGAGTGAATCTTCATCCACCGAACCGTCTCTTTTATTAACCTTTAGGAATGTTGACTTTTAACAAGTGCACTTCTCTTCTGCTGCCTGGTTGCTATTTAACATCTTATCTAAGCAGACAGGTGAAAGAGGAGTTTGACACCTTCAAGGCTTAGGTGTTCACAACTGTTATGCTACAGCACAACAAGAAAGAGAAGAGATTTCTAACTACAATCCAACTAACTCTAAGGACAATAAGTTAAAAATGCTATTATAGAAACTATAACCTCAACCACTATAATCCCTAATAGACTACAAAGCTTTTGCTAAAGCCTTTTTATCTGTAGCACTGCGATGAGCTTTAAATCTTCCACCATCACGGACTGTAAAGCCTGCAATTTAAAGCGAGGCAAGGATAGACTGACCTGCAAGCAGTTGATGAGAGTTCACAGTTGGATTTAATCACCTGATCATAAACCCCTGAGAGTGCCTGGCGGCTGAAATGTCCTCAGGATGTGCATATGTTCCATTAATTTGATGGAGCTCACTTTTATTTTTTGGCATCAATACAATGAGAACATTTGATTTTGTGTTTCTTGTATAACCAGAGAATGTGTTTTCTCTCTGCAGACCCTCCGTCCACAGATTTTACGACAGCTGTGCGCTTATGTTTGTCTCCGAGGCAGCTCTGCAATGACCGAAAAAAACAGCAGAATAATTGGAAAATCAGGAAACAAACTGTGACAAGACAAGTGTAGTTGTGTGCAGTTGTTCCATGAGTTCTGTGAGGTTTTGATTGTTTCCATGAGTAAACAACAGTTAGTGTGCACAGGCTGAGGATATTTTATTTATCCCACTCACACTTTCGGTTCAGATTAACTTTACCTGACAGAATGAAGAATATACCAGAAACGAAGGCGAGGATGGTGCGCTGCGGCCGAATGTGCCCGATATTGCTGATTACAAAGGCGGTGAAGACAAAGAGCAGGGAGACCATGGGGAAGGGAGTGGCGGTCCGGACCATTTCTGAAGAAAAAAAGGAAGGAGGATTAGTAGAATGAGTGTGTGATACGAATAAAAATGAGGAAAACTTCAAACTCATAAAAGTTTAAGCCTTCAGAAATGGTCACATTAATCAAGAATAATTTAAAATGTTACCAAATTATTTCCTGAATTAAAAATAAAGCTTCGAGCAAATTAACTACGACACATGAAGTCGATAAAGTGGATTTTTTTCATAATGTGCAGAATATTTCTCTAAAGCCCAAAAATGTCTAATGTCATGTTGCTGCACATAATAACAACGTTGTGACTTTGTGTTTGGGTTGTTTTGTGTATTTTAAATGATTTAAGGTTTATCATGTTGTTACATCTATTTTTTTTTTTACAAAGTCTGTGTTTTCTTTAGTCGTGGGAAAAGTGGAAAATCTGCCCCGATGACCACTGTAACCACACAGGTGTAGCATACTGTAGCACACCATTTCACCATAAAACTATCAAACCATTAAGAGCCAGATAACTACATTTAACATCATACTGGTTGTTGTATGTAATATTATTTCCAATTGCCTTTTATTTTATATAGCCTCAGCTTTATTGTGGTTGGTCTGTGTAAGTTCTTAGTCATCTACTTCACGGTACTCGTAAGTTGGAGGCAAATGGACCTTCTTTTACGATCATGAAGTTGTGTCACCTCTCATATGAAAAGCTTTGCCAGTTCTAAAAACTGATGGCGAGTTCCAGGTACTAAACTCATTGTGGCGTTGTCACCTTGCAGGTGGTCCTGAGAGATGTCTACACACGACGTCACCACGTGAGTCACCAAGGGTCACATGAATGAAGGTGTGAAGTAAAGACGTGCAAAGAATTTTTTCTCATGCACAACATCCCGGTTGAGCAGAGCCAGGCCAAAACTAGTTAATCTCAAGGACAAAACAACTAAACACAAGCTGAACAACATTATGTATGCAATGCAATGCAATGCAGTGAGGGGTATTAAGACCGATACCTACTGGAGACACAACCGACACAACATAGGAGAGTCAGTTCATTAGGATGAGACTGTGTATCCCCTTTTATTTACAAGAACAAGAATTACTTCTACTGTACTGAACAGTTAAGATAACACTTTGTCTTTTTGTGTTGTCAGAAATCTTCAAGTAAGCATAGGAACCAGAAGTCTGCTGGAGCTCGCTCAGTGTTACGTTGAGTAAGGTCTATGATTTATTCAGTAACCTCTCCGACGGAGCTGCTGCAGTGTTATGACTTGTGCATGTACCTGAGGACATTTATCTAGCATTAAGCGGCGCACACGTCTTCCCCCTGGTGTCTTTAACAACACTGAGTGTGTGCTTTACTTCAAAGAGCAAAATGCAGAGGGCTAGTTCATAGTGTCAACATCTTGAATCATTAAAACAGCTCAAAGACAAAAGGAAAAAAAGAAATGGTGAACTCTGAAATAGTTTATCTTTTTTTTTTCAAATAAAAATGTTGCTTCATAGGTTATTTGGTTAGCAACATTTGATTTTAAAGCAAATCTGGCATAATTGGCTTAATTTATGAATTCCTACAAAAAGTTTGAGTTAACAAAAATCATGTTAGCAAACATGCAGACATGCCTGGAGCATTTGTTAGCACACGAGGAAATGGTTTGGCACTTGCTCATCAGTGGCATCTGAATCAGTGCAGTTTGTCCACAGCCTAATGCTCAGCTGTGCCACCAAACATAAACTAAAGAGTGCACCAATCTTCTTTCTGCTGAAATGGACTAGACTGTTTTCATTAGATCTTGCACCAGATGCTTCCATTTCTTAGACATCAGTAACCTACATGGAACAGATATTTGAAGGAAGAGAAAACTTATAAGCCAAACCTGAAAGCTGTGCATGTTATGTCTGAGAGTAGAAGAAAAATCATGAGTGAAATGTGAATTTTCAGTATTTGGGTGATCTTAGATACAGAGCTAACACAGGTTACACCTATACACCAGTAATGTAGGACAGCCATGGTTCCTCCAACTAAGAAATCGTGTAAAATTTATTCATTTTTAATACTCTCATTACTTTTGGACTATTGTAATACTCTGTACACAAGCCTGAGTTAAAATACCATTTCCTGCCTCCAGCTTGTTGAAAATTCAGCTGCCAGAGTTTTAACAAATTCAAAGAGACAGGACCACATTGCATCCCACATCCCATTTTTACAAGGCCACACTGGCTATACACATTTGATATCAAATTGATATTAGTTACATTTACATGGCCTCCCTTCTGCATCCATTACAGTTTTACTCAGGCCTCACGACTTGAGCCACTGCCTTTGTTTCTCAGGTCAGACTGGTCTAACTGTTCCATCAGCTCATTAAAGAAGGCACTTTCTGTTTGAAACCATCAAGTTTTGATGTCTTTATCCAGACAGGGAGTGTGCTAACCTCACCTCCTCTCCAAAATGGTCCCACAGTTCTGTGTATAGTCCTGCGTAATGACTGAAACCCAAAGTCGAAGTGACCTGGCAGAGAAGCTGGTCATTGCCCTGGCTCTGTTTTAATCGTATTTAACCAGGAAAAAAACATCCATTGACATTAGAAATCTCTTTTACTATAAATAATTTATATTAAGTAATTTATTAATTTATTTATTGTTGTATTATTCAGTGTTTATTTAACTTTTCTATTTTAACATTTGTATTTGTTGTTGCTGTTTTAACTCTGTTTATTAAACACATCGTGGGGTTGTCACCCCGGGTATCAACTCTTTTGCGTTTTGTAAAGCACTTTGTAACCAACATTTGAAATGTGACATGAATAAATTGTAATATTATTGTTATATAAATCTCTTGAAAGTGGTGCAGTGGTGGAGACATGCAATGATCTAATGTAGCAAAACCAAACACATAAAACAAAAAACTGTATTTGTTAGAGTTAAATTGTTAAATGTTTGTCATTTTTATGTTTACCATTTGTACAGTGTTTTAACTCTGAAAGAAATTCCACTGTCCAGTATTAAACTTCACATATACCCTGAACTGTAAGCAACATGTAAGCCTTTAGAAACAACTTCTGACCTTCTGATCTGTATATCACATGTATAAACATTTTCTTCCAGACATATATACTCCATATGTTGCACAAATAGGTGTTCTGTCTTTAGGAGAAGTGTTTTAATGTTTTAATGGTAATTAACTATTCTGTTTAATCAAAGACATTTTCATAATTGCCCCACATAATATCTTCCAGTAACAAGTGTTTTTTTTTTTATTTCTACCTGAACCACCAGAGAGCACCTGTCAGATCAGTCATCAGAGCCATGCAACGCTCTCCTCTTTCCTTTGTTCTTATGTTACAGACCCACACAAGGCATCACAAAAACCACGTATAAGGAATATTTAAGTCAACAAAAGATATGTATGCATGTATTTTGTGTGTCTGTTGTTGAGTGACTCATAGAGTCACAGCTCTATTTAGCACTGAGAAGACAAATCAGCAAACAACTGTAATAATAGACTGATGTGAAACAGATGTAAAGACAGAAATGTTGGTGAGTCTGGTCTGTCTTCCTACGAGAGACTATTTCTCTAGTTGCAGATTTAAAAGAAGGTAGAAACTTTGAAATTTCAAATAAATATAAGAGTCTGTGTGTGTATGAAAGTGACTTACTGAGTATGTTGGCTGTGTTTTCTGTCGTGATCTCTATCTCTGGCTCTGTGAAATATTCCGATGCCACACATCTGCCCTTCTCGGACCCTGGGGGGGAAAGAAAAAAGTGAAAAAGAAAGAAAGACGAGAAAAAGGAAAGCCACAAGCGGGTAGCACGGTTGGACTTGTTTGGGTGGCAAACAGTCGGGGGATTATGCGCATGCAGAAATAAAACCAGTATAAACAAACAAAGAGGTTATAAAAACCCAGAGAAAGGGCAGACAGCCAGACTGAGACAGAGCGACAGTGGAGACAAAGAGATTTAGAAAGGACAAATAAAATGAGAGGTGAAAGAGAAGCGAGGCATCTCAAAAGAAATGAGTTTAAAAAAACAGAAACAGGGAGGCAGAGAATGGAAAGGAGAGAAAAAGTGAATTAGAGGCAGAGACAGATGGAGGTCAGGAGGTTCGGGAGAAAACAAGGTCTGAGCAGAGAGGGAGAGGAGCTGAATGCAGACACAACGATTAACCTCAAACTGTAGCCACAGACACACACATGCAATACACAACACGCAAACCTGACATCTGTATGTATACAAAAACATAACAGAAAACGATGCACAAATCTGCAGACAAATGTGATAGCTCCCCTCCCTCTCTCACCCACACACTCTCTTCCAAATGCCACTGGCGTTTTCCCTCCTCTGACCTTTTGTACCAGGCGTCAGACAACAGGGAAACACAAACATGGCCACCTCCCCAGAGCAACACCATCATGACCCGAAAGACAGAGACAGCTACTGCAATAAGGACAGCTATTTGTGTTTCGGTGTCCTGCCTGCTGGTGTTTGTTTGCGTGTACGAGTGAAAATACCTTTTTTTATCATTCGGTTCAAAAACAATTATCTAACAAAGCCAAATTCTGCCACAGGTGACTTTTTCTCCCAATCATAATAAATATTGTACCTATTTTAAGAAGTTAGATTTGGGCATAGTCTTTAGCTAGGCATCATCCAACAGCTGATGTCATGTTTGGATCTTATTTACGAGTTTAATGCCCATAATATGCCCAAGTTAAATATTTGTGATGTTTCAGGACACTCAGGGCACTCAAAACGTCTCTAATACTTCTGTTCCTGACTGAGTATTATACAGCTTATCTGGGGGTAATTTTTGTAATGGAAAAATCTGTGGGCTGCAGCACCTCACAGTGAAGCCCCGCCAATAGCCACTGATGTCATTGGCTCCAACTTAGAAGCCACTGACCGTGTGGTGGGTCTCAGTATCTACCAGAGAAGTTCCTGCATTATGGTGAATTTTTTAATGAACATTTTTGCATCAATTTATGGTAAAGATGTCTGGAAAATGTGTCACGGCTTTCTGGCATCAAATAACGATCCTCAGCTTTTATCCCTGCTGAGTCAACACACATATACGTGTATTTATTCTCCTGCCCTCTTTTTTTGATGCTCCACATTGGGTACCAGCATTTGTCTGGAGAGAAAGGGATAAAGGTAGTCTAACTCAGTTTCTGTTCTTCTGCAGTCAGTCAGGACACGGGTCCTTGTTGCACATGAAGGTTACGTGCACGGCTGCTAATGCTGTTTTCATTAGCAGCTGTCATGCATTGTTTAAGCCTTGAACAAAACAAATGTGAAAGAGCAACATTTTTTTGAACCAGTGTGCCAAGAAAAAAGTTAATTCATTGTAAACATTGTGCAACATGAAATCAATATATTTTAACTGTTTCACTTCGATTCATAACCGTCTATGGAAGCAGTGTGGAACAGATGCAGTGCTCAGCGTTTATTTTAAGACAGATTTTTTTTTGCAAAAAGAGTGGATTAAGAGAGAAAATTCAATAATGTTAGTCCCTCAGACGAGGTGAACTTTAACTGTACCAGCTGCGAGCCTTAGACTGAATGGCAAAGATAAGGCTCTCCCTTTGGGTTGCACGTTTCATGAATTGCTGCCATATGTTTTTCACTGTTGTGTGTATATTTCAAACCAGACATTAGCATTTTATCCTTGAAACGCCGATCAAAAGCCACACTTTGACAAATAAAATAAATATGCAATAAAATAAATATGAAAGAAGGCGAGCAGGACTATTAAAAAATGGGTAGCCTGCTGTACATGCACATCTATACAAATTGTTTTGTTTAATAATGTGTCTGATTTTTGAAGAATAAGTATATTCATGGCAAAAAAAGAACTTTGCTGTGGGATAGCAGAATAAATGTATAAACAACTGAAATTAATGGCATCAAATTATCTTTATAATTACCAGTTGACTTAAAATATAACTAAACTGAGTTTATGTAAATATAATTAATTTTATACTGTGGAACTGTTACCAACCAGCCACAAAGCAGACCCTCCAGAGGCCAGAGTGCAGCGCCATTTTGACCTCAGTGGTCTGGTTCTGCTGCAGGACGATTCCCTCCTCCATCAGCAGCCAGTAGTCTGTCGACACAGCGACGCCCACCAACAGCAAACCGCAGGCCCCAAAAACCGACGAGAGAAGTGTCAGCGCCCTCGTACTGAATGAACTCATCTGAGGAGAAAGGAGATAAAATCACGGTGATCAGTGTTGCTTGTGATAAATACAGCAGGGATCAGCATGCAGGAAGACAAGGAGGAGAAAACAGTGAATTAATTTGCTGGATTAAACAAATTAATCAATGAGGGGAAAAAAAGAGCTATACCACAGATCGGGGGCGGGAGGGCCTACAAATAGTGGGGCGGCACAAAAAAAATAGAATTAATGTTTCAACTCATTGTAGGGTGTTTTCCTCTCTCTTGTGCTCACGTTTATAAATAGTATTACCAAAAAGAACAGTCTTGCTGGGGGGCAGGAAATCTGGGGGTGTGGACACCCCCTTGGTGGTGGCCCTGACACAGTACAGCATTATCTATTGATTTCTGTGGTGTCAGTTAAAAAAAATGTGGAAAAGAAGAGATGACGAGGACACACAACCTGTCTTGAGTTTCACTGACCTCAGCTATGAAATATGTGCATGGACAACCTAAGAAAAAATAAACCACTTTCTTGTTGAAAGGCAGTATAACATTCAGGTTAACTGCTTATATCAAGCAGCAATTCAGCAAATTTTTCATTTTATGAAGCTGGATCCTTAAATACACAAATGCACACCTTCTCTCTAAATATGTGATAAAATCCCTCATTTTCAAAACTAGACCTTGAAATTTTGAGCCTCTTTATCCAGTGTTTAACATTCTTTTTTAAATTCATATTAAAGTCAAATATTTTAAGAGCTATAATGTCTTTTTGTATGTCTCCATAAATCAGAAATTGCTGTCTTATTATAAATGTCCAACACTTATATGTACATATGTACATTTTGGATATTTTCTGTCCGTCCCTCTGAAAGAAGACACATTGTTGAAGTAAAATAGCAATGTGTATACCAATCCTGAAATTTTAAGATATTTAAGATGATTTTGTAATATATATACATATATATATATACACATATATATATACACACATATATATATATATATATGTGTGTGTGTGTGTATGTATGGAGGTAGCATGCTTTAAAGACTGTAAAATTTGCAAAGATTGAAAAGCGGACCTGAAAATTTAAAACAAGAAAGGAAAAAAAGTTAAGGAAAGACAACAATGTGACAAATTATGCTCAGAAATATTTTGAGTTCAGCAAAAAAATGACAGAAAGCAAATGAAGAAAAGTTTATTGAGGTGTTAACAAGTCATCTCCTGCAAGGGAGAAACAAAACATATCATTTGACGAGTGAGAGGGAGAACAGTGATGACTTTGATCCTACAGTAACTGAGGTCCTGTTTGTTTGAGAACGAAAGGCTGTGTCAAAAATTTGTTCTCTTCAAAGTTAATTCATTCAATAATCAGAATATCTCAAAGTTAATTCATTGCATATATACACAGTTAAGAATGGAAAAGAACATTAACAAATAAAAGAAAAAATATGGAAGCTGCAAAGCTTTGGTAAATAATAAATCATTTTCACTAATAGTTAAAATTGTGGTCTGGTCACAGTTTTGTTTTGTTTTTCAGTCTTCTGGATGCTGCTGAGGATCAGTAAGTAGCCAAAATGATTTTGGCAAAGCTCACACTGTGACTGGCTGATCAGCTTCTTCTCGTGTTCGGTGTGTCAGGTTCCTGCATTGCATGCGCATGCATTGCAGGTTGGCACTCACTAGGTGGCAGAAACGCTGCCTCTGCCATGTATCACTTCAACTGTTGACAAGCTGAAAAACATCCTGGTCTCATGTACACACAAACACGACAGGGCTTCATACATCCAGTCAAAATGGAGGTCACATTCAACATGCTGAGGACTGAGGCAGCGAACATGCTCGAAAACCGGCTTTCAATTTTCAGCTGTGAGCTACTTTTACACGGACATAAATTAGAGAAATAATGCAACTGTCTCTGCTACGAGCATGCATAAATTTATACTAATTGGCAGGCCACCTGCAGTCCAGTTCACCTTCAGCAGTGTACAGTGGGAACCATTAATTAAAGCTGAGGCTGAATCATGTTAATGCAGTTCGATAATTGCCATGGTCTTTACTCATGATAAACAAAATGGCATCAGCTACAAAATACACATGTATGCACAGTTTGAGCTCCTGATCCTCAGTGACAACACATGTAAAAAGCACTGATTTATGATAAGATCAATATTAGAATCACCTATTTTTTCCTTCTTGTCTTTGTGTTTTGGAAATCTTGTAAAACCAGTTTTTTCCTCATGTAGAGAAAATGAGAAGCAGTCATCCAGGAGATGAAATAATCTCTCAGGAGACATTTATTATGGAAATACGTGATATGAAGGAGAAGAGAGACGAGCACACCTGTTAGAGCAGGTATGATCATCCACTTCTGATGTTTATCTTTCCACAGAACATTTTCAGTATTCTCCTTTCTGTCTACAAACCCCTGCACACAGTGAACAAGGGAACACAGTGGGGCTCTGCACTTCCTCAAACTAACAATGACATCATATATTACACAAATAGCATCATGTATATAAGACAGGTCTAACACAAAAACGCGTCACAAGGCAAAGTGAAAGATTTTTGTGAAGGATTTACTTTGAGTAGGTCCCTGTAATATGGTGGGGGAGTGGAACAAAGGTAAGGTCTCTGTATTTTGTGGAGGCCTAAAAGCGTCGGGCTCAGTGGAACTTCTGTTTTCCTTTGTTGAGGGTTCAAGTCAAGACAACTGCTAGTTTGAGGAAGGGCACAACCTCACTGTGTTCCCTTGTTCACTGTGTGAAGGGGTCAGTGGACACAGAAGGTAGACATATTTACATTACACACATATAGATATATGTACATTATACATATAGCATCATATACGTATATAAGGGAAGTCTAACAGGATTTGCCATCTCTGTCAACTTTCCATGATATCTAAAGACACATTTGGCAGCTGGTCTTTATAATGCTGTTTAGAAATGACATAAGACAAATTTAGAAATGTTTCCTGTCTCCACATATCATGTAAGTTCAGTCACATGTTATTTTGTACCTTTCTTTAAACATGTTCACAAGTTTCAAACAACAAAACTTGTGAACATGTTCTCTGAAGCAACACATAATAGTGTATCGCCGAAATTAAGCCTTTTACTTTGAAAAGTATCTGCATTATTTTTGGACCAATCTTTTAAAAGTGTGATGGGGCTTTTAAAAAAAAGATAACAATGACAAAGTTATTCAATTAATTTTAGATTTTACCATCAAACAGAGAACACAAGTCAACCTGCTGAACTCCGTGAACTCAGTGTGAAGAGTCTGCAGAAACGCAGCAGCTTTACTGCTGTAGGTCTCACAACAAAAGTCGTCTCCATTTTCAAAAACATTTTAATTTCATATAAAAGGCAGACATTGCTCTTTTTGAAGAGGATATTTATGGTTACATTGAATGGTTTTCATGCATTACTATTAATAAATAACAGTGAAAACAGGGCGTTAAAGGAGGTACACTGACTTTTACGATGCTGTTTATGAGGTGAGGCTTAAGAGAGAGAAGCCGATAAGAGACCAGCCAAGAACAAAATTAAGTCAGGAGACAAGATCAGAATTGAAGCGAAAGGAAGCAAGAGGAAGAGTGAGGCGTGACATCATCGCTCAAGTAAGACGGTGCAGAGCACATTCAGCAGTGTCAGAGAAGAGTCGCTCACCCAAGCATAACTCACCCATTACAAATATTTGATATGGTAAAACATCCATCAACAGAAACCTCCTGCGAAGATGATGGCACTAAGTATATGATGGTGTACGTGCGAGGGCACACGTGTAGGAGATTGCAAACGAACAGGAGACATGAGGATGTGCACAGAAGCAGAATTTCTGGGGAGTATCAATGCCTGACTTTAATAAAAACTAGTTTAGCTTTAGCTTTAAGAACTGAGCCAAGGACCAAAGATCTCAAATAGCTAAGCTTATGAAAAGGTTATGTCTTTTTAAAATTTGAACAAAGTGTAGAGAGTATAACCTGCATTAATTTTTCAGGCAACACATACATTTTGAAGAAGGACTCAGTATAAATACATGACTCCAAACATACAAAATCTGCAGTCACATGCACAGTCAGAGTTATACCTTGACTTGTTATAAAAAGGAAAAGCAAAGCGAGGACAGTGACTTTGCCCTTTCTGCACAGTCGAGTAAGACGTCACGGACACTTTCAGAGACGTCACTGCCTCCCAAAGTCACATCCTCTGAAAAAGACAAAAGTGATTGGTGCTCAAGTAAATAAGCATCAGTCTTAGTGCTGCAAATGTCAGACTCAACACGAGAGGCAATCAGGCGCTCAGTGCTGCTGACTCAAAACACAAAAATCCATCCACCACTTAGACCAGAAGAGACACAGTTGAGTACCTGCGGGACTCAGATAACTGTCTCACTCTGTGGGCTTTTAGATTACTTCATTCAGCCTTTTTCACTCTCTGTTGATGACTTTCAGACTGGTGGCATTGCACTACAGAGTAGATAGTTGTCCTAACTAACCTACGTGTCTGAAATGTTTGTACTGAAAGGCAAAAAAACATGAAGAAGTTGTCATGTTTTTTTTTTATTTAATTTAATTTATTTATTTGCCTTCTTTGGGCATTTAATTGTTTCACTCTAAACCAGGGGTGTCGAAGACCAGGCCTCGAGGCTTTAGATAACACCCTGGGTCAGCACACCTGAATCAAATGATTAGTTCATTACCAGGCCTCTGGAGAACTTCGAGACATGTTGAGGAGGTCATTTAGCCATTTAAATCGGCTGTGTTGGATCAAGGACACATCTAAAACCTGCAGGACACCGGCCCTCGAGGCCTCCTGTTCGACACCTGTGCTCTAAACTGTTTTTCTTTATTTGGAGGAATTAGTTTGTCAGCACTGACTTATGTTAGAAGTTTGTGGTAAATTTTCAAAGACTGTAAAGCAGTCACATGACCCACTAGTTTGTGGTTCTGAAACCTCATCTTTAGTTGTATGTTCTCTGATTTAGACATCATCATATTTGGTTTAAGAAATGAAATGCTAAGTTATCAGCTAATGCTAATGAGATTGGTTAGACTATATGGGTGTGCCACATGGAGACAGATGCCTGTTAATTATCGCTGATTAACTAAAAAATGCTAAATTTGATCTCACTACAGAACTAAACCACAAACTTCTCAGATCAGCTGTTAGTAAGCTACAATTAACTTTTGTAGTGAGTCGGGTTATTTTGTATTTGTTAAGTACTACAATCCCTACTGAGAAGAAGAGTAGCAACTTACAGACTATCTAAAATATAGACATATCCACATTGACACTTTTGGACATTTTCACCTTGCTCTTCTGAAACCAGATTTGGCAGTGTGACAAGCAGGATCAGGGGCTCAATGCAGGTGACAGGTCTCAAAGACAAAAACACAACCTTTTTGTTGGTAGTCCAAAAGCAAACAAAAACTGAAACATTTGCAGAGCAGGAACTTGATTCAAAGTAAAAACAGTGGGAATACAGACCAAAGAAAGACACTACCATCTGGACATGCCAAAGAACAGAGGGAAACACAGATGATAAATACACATGAGATAATTAAAGGTGAAACGCATGGTTGGAAACTATAGAGGAAAGGGAAGTAAACACAACACAAGCCAAGGAAAATAACAGTAACCACAAAAACAAAAACAGGAAGACAGACCTGAATGGGGAACAAGGGTTAATTTGACATAGGGGAGAACACAAGGACTAGACAGGGGAACGTGGAAAAACAAAGAGCACATGCTGATGACAGGACACCGGGGAACACAAGAGGGAACTAACAGGAAACAACCTTTAAGTCAAATATAACAAAACAACAAGAAAAGAAACTCAGAATATACTAAATCCATAAAGAGTCACAAAACAGAAAGTAAACAAGCTGAAACCCAAAGTGAAGTTATAAAACTCAGAGTCACGACCGAGGGAACAGCAGATGTAGTGAGCAGTGAGTAGATCTCACTGAGATACTGAGAGTAATAATAATAATAATAATAATAAACTTTATTTATAAAGCACACTTAAAAACCAAGGGTATGCCAAGGTGCTTAACAAGTAAGATAGAGTATAGGAGGAGGATAATAGAAATAGGACCAAAGCAAGTACTAAATATGCAAGAAGATAACTGTCACTAATACATCGGAAAGCAACAGGTACAGAGCAAACAAGAATTTAAATGAGCATAAAAGTGCATGATATAAAATCATAAAAGAAATATTAACTTGAGGGAAAGGCAAGATTGAATAAGTGGGTTTTTAATCGTGATTTGAACAGTGCAATGGAATCAGATTCAATCAGAGACACTGCGAGCTAATACAACAGCTAATACAACAACAACTCGTCAATCACAAAGCAGTCTGAAGAAAGCTGTGCTTTATTGTCCTGTTCGAGTCTTAAAAAATGTTATTTTAAAAACAATTGAATCTCACGATTGAGACCATAGCGTGTTTACTGAGGTGCTAAAGTGAGACAACTTTTCTTTGTCCTTAGTTTTACATAAGAGTCTGGCTTATTGCATTTATAGAAGTTGTTCCATGATGGTGATTAAAAATAATAATAACACAAATCTGGTTTAAGACACTTCCTCAATGCTTTCACTTTTAAAGCTTGAATGTGCATCCATCTTTTATGTAAAGTATGTGCGGCAGCCTCCTGTGTCAGCATCCACTGTGCAGTTAAAGTGGTCGCATCCATACTAATGCAAAATTTAAACCCTGAAATGTAAACAGATGAACTTTAAATAAGGTTTATTACTGGTACAGCTGCTGTTAATGAAAGGCAGTACCAGAGTATAACACTTATAACAGGGTACTGACTTCTTTTACAGTCAGCCTTTAGTGGCCAATTATGGAATTGCAGTTTTTAAACCATTGTTTGAACTTTATATGGAATTCATATTTTAGTATATTGCTTCTTGGACTGAGTTGACATTTTTTTTTCATCTTCATATATTCAGTTGTTCATATTTGTAATGGAATTGAGCATCTTTAGAAAGCATTGCCTTGTGGGATTAATAAAATGGTTTGATTCTGATTCTGGTCATGAGCTAGCTTTAAAACACTAGAGAGGCAGAAGCTTGAAGAAATGTGGGTTTGGAGGACAAGATCTGCTGGGTCAGTGCATAAATGTTTCTGAGAGTTTTACTCTCTCTCTCTCTCTCTCCCTCACACACACACACACACACACACACTCACACACACACTCACACACACACACACACACACACACACACACACACACACACACACACACACACACACACACACACTACTACCAGGCCTGTGTTTGCTGAGATAGCAGACAACAAATGGGCTGGGATGAGGTTCTCTTTGTAGTTTAAGCCTTGAGAATACAACCACAATTCCCAGGTTGCACCATGCTGCTAACTATGTGTGTGCAGGGACAATCCAGGAGCAGAGGCGATGTAATGAATTACAGATGAATAGAGAAGAGGTGCTAAGAAACAAACAGCCTAAAGTAATGATGTGGGAAGGAAGCACTGAAGGGAAAGTGGGAAGAGAAAAGTGGGTGGAAAAAAGGGGAAATGATTATAAGGGAACATAATAAGGGTTGGAGAGGGTGGAGGATAAAAGGTGAAGGGGAAGAAAGGACAGATGGGACATAGATGGTTAAGAAGGGAATGAGAAGAAAATAGGAGGTGAGGTAAAGAAAGGCAGCAATTAAAAGGAGTGTAATGGGAAGCGACTTTCTAAAGAGGTGGAAAGTTATAAAGGAAGGAAGGAGAGACAGAAAGAAGAGGAAAAGTTTAATCAAGAGGGAAAATGTTTAATGGGAGAAAAGGAGGAGGATACAGGTAACGTGGATTAATGAAGTGGTTAGAAAAGGACTGAGCACAGATGTAAAAGAAATGTTAAAAAAGAAAGTGGATTTTTTTTTAACAGGATTTATTTCAAAGCATTTTTGGTTTGTATTTCTCAAATGTAAACGATGATAATGTATTTAAAAAGAAACAAAAAGTTATGTTATGCCTGTCAATCATTTAACCTACATCTGAGGCTTTTTGAGGCATAAATAATGCAATTTTATTCTAATTTTAATACCAAAACTAGTCCTGAGTCCACTTTTTCTCTAATTGGAATGCAGAGAATCAAATAAGGACACTTTAAATTCAGCCTATAATGATCATTTTTGAACCATAATTAATAATTTGGGGGTATTGTTTTTGCTCTTTCAGTGATTTCCTGCTGTAGAATCGTGAACATTTAATAGAACATTTTCTGGAGATTCCAGCAGTGGAGCATTTTGAGGAGCTGTCCACTGCTGCCGTGCTGAAAATCTCTACATTACACTCTACGTCTCTGATTTTCCACTCTTTTGACAAATTACACTTCCTCAACTTTTTGTTTATGTTGCTTAGGTGTGTTTTGACAAAAGCACTATCATATGTACTGAACTGAAATGTTTACACTCGTCTTCTCTTAAATGCTGACTCAGTAGTTGTTTCTTCAAACACTACCTTGACCTGACAAGGACTGCAATACTGACCGAACGCTGACTTACCCAGAAGAAAGGAAGAGGGTATCATGGTGTTCTTAAAACATTTCTTTTCTTTTCGGCTAAAGTCAATATTATAAAATAGTACTATCTAAGACCCCTCTTCACCATAGTTTCCAGTCCAATCCATTATATAGCCATTTCCTGTAAATCTTTATCCCCAGAAGCCAAAATCTTGTTCTGATTAAGCTCAAGAGTCTATAACAACCTAATCCCTGTCCACAAGGTGTCCCTGCAGATTTTAGATGTGTCCTTGATCCATCACAGCTGATTTAAATGGATACATTACCTTCTCAACGTGTCTTGAAGTTCTCCAGAGGCCTGGTAATGAACCAATCATTTGATTCAGGTGTGTTGACCCAGGGTGAGATCTAAAACCTAGGATTGGGGACTCCTGTTCTATAACTTAGGTACAGTGAATTATCACAGTCATAAACCTGAAACATTGTTAGCCCATCACCTGTGGTCCTTCAGTACAAAATGTTAAATATGCACATCCCAAAATGTGAAATCGTCTTCGTTACCAAGCAAATGTCTCCGATATTCCTTATGACAATTAATATATTAATTTGAATTTATTACTAATTCCAATTTTATTGGAGGCTCAGAAGTATCCCCAATGAAGTCCATCTTAATGAATTAGTGTCCCTTACTAATTAAGGCATTAAAACAGGGTTGTCAGTGTATGAGTGATAATAAGTTCCTCTTAATCAGGAGCTTTGAATATTTGAATTAATTTCTGGAAATAGGCCATTTACTTAATAAGAAGACCATTGTACAGTACAGTCAAGAGATGGTTTTTATCTACTATAAAACCTCTTTAAGGTGATTATGATGTTGCATTTGTGTTGGTAATTGTGCTTATTACTAAATGAACAAAGTTATGATTGTAGTACTGTGTGACACAATGACAAGCTGGACTGAGCTGAATTTGATAAAAACATTTAATTTTGAAGATAATTAGGGATTAATCTCAACTGTAAAGACACTGGGTTTCACTGAGAAAGGGATTCTTTACAATTTGAAAGCAAATGTTCAGGGGGTTTATTTAACTTTCATTTTCATAGCAGCTTATGCTAAAATGATTTTCGTGGTCAAATCAGGAGAATGGCATTGCAGCTGTTAATAAAAAAAAAGGCAAATAAGGGATTTAAATTTACCAAGATGCAACATATCAGTGAGGAGAAGATCTGGATGTAGGATGACAGGCTCATAGGTCATAATTTGTTCCAGCTTTCAAGTGGTAGAACAAAGGTGAAGAAAAAGAAGAGAAAATGCTACTTGCTAAAAAAGTCCACAACATAATTGAAATAATCCATTTTATAGTGAACTTTAATGTTATTGGTGTTATAATGCTGCAGTTTTTGGCTAAGCCCCTTTCATGTAGTTTAAACTGTGTCAAAATAATTTAGTTTAGTTTACAGCAATATAGCATTAAAACTGCCATTTAAATGTTTCAAATGTTAGTGACAAAACTCTCGCTGCACATGTATCCACGCTGCGTGTCGGGATGCCGCAGTTTTCCTGTTTTTCCTGTTGATAGCACCTCATATCTTGTTGCCACTGTCACCATTTGTTCTCATAAAATGCTCACTGTTTCAGTTCACAAGTTTATAAATGCTTCATTCTGGATTTTTTTTACTCTGTTGGAAGTTTTTCACACTGCAATCTGTTTCCCTCCGGCTGTTGGGAAGACCTGACTACCCAAATCTCAATTCAGTGTTAACAAAAAATCATGTAGGGGACAAAAGGAAAAAAGTGGATAAACGATAGAAGATTCCTGAGCTGACTGAGCTCTGGTGCCTGAATACTGATGGAAAACCAAATACAGCAGAACTTACTAAAGTGTAAAACAGGATAGGATTACAAAATAAAATCATAAATGCTGGAAGCAGAAATTTAAACTAGACTTTAAAAGCGCATGGAGCAAAGAAAGCTTTAAAACAATCAAGTAGATCATCACATCCTCAGATGAAAGTTATACTGTAATACTATATAAGTAATTAAACAAGTTAATTAAATTAGTGTTTTGTTTTATAATAATCTTTTGGTGACTCACTGTTATGTAGTACTGAATCTGGACATCACGACTGCTTTTTTTCACCCACATCAAATTTAACGTATCCGTCATTTGCTATGACTTCTAGGAAACTTCTAGTTCAGAAAACCCTGAGAGGACTGAAATATTGGCCCTAAAATCTGGAACTGGCAAATAATTAAACAAGAAACAGATAAAAGACTCTGCAGCAGCGATAGGTCAGTGTGGAGCAAGGCAAAGCAACTGCTGAGCACCACGAAACGTCCACGTGTCCCATGGTGCCGGGCAGGGCTCCGCAGATGGCGTTCCCAGGTTAGTTAGCTAATGCTGGGGGTGGGGTGGAGGGTTGTTTTCTGTTGAGAAGGCAATATGTCTCTCTGTCAGCACTGAGAGCCTCATGCCAACTGACAGGGGAAGAGACAGATATTTAAAGATAGAAAGAATGAAAGACCTCATAAAGAGGAAGAGAGGGAAGAAGAGGAAGAAGAAAATATAAGGGCTAGAAGGTCAGATGCATCTACTGCATGAAAGAACTCCAGATTTAGTTATAAACGGAATAAAGAAGCAAAGGAAGAGGTTGGACTGTGTGCTATGACACAGAAGAACTGGTCAAAAGGATTATGGAGAAGAAGATCAGGGTGAAAAGGAGGAAATTAATTCTGAAAGCAGTTACATCAGGAAAGAGTGGGAAAAAGAAAGGGAGAAAAAAGGAGAGGGAATGTGGAAGGAGGGTAAAGGAGGAAAACAACGTAGAAAAATAGCATCACAATCCTTTAAGACTTTTCATGGAATTTAGCTGAGAAAGAAAGCGGTACTTGTAAAAAGAAAGCTTTGGGAAACAAATGTCATCCTATAGGTCGTAGAATGACTTCTGGACTGATAAAGATAATTAGCTCATGCAGCAGGTAAACACACACACAGTAGAAGGAGCCTATGAGAGACTGCCTGCTACTGTGCTAAAGACAGGTAGGGAAAAGCAGACATGCAGTGAAATAATAAAAGAGGAGGAAGAAGAAAAATGAATGAGAGCTTAGAGGGAAAGACCTTGGCCCAAAAACTGAGGAAAGTCCACACACACACACATGCGCATGCACACGGACGCATACACAAATACTATGTCACACACATGCATGCACCAGGGCTGGCAGGCAGACAGCGTTAAGTGTGACACATCCTGCAGTGCATGTCTGTGCAGAGCAGCATTCACAAAACCCTGAAAAGAATCTCTCCATGTCCAGTCACACACAGTTTCATTCACCTTCAGTGTGAATTTCGTATAATTTGGGTTTGAGCTCACACTGAGCTGTGACTGGCCTGAAGACGAACTGACCTTGCATGATTCAAACACTGAAAATGCAACACTGCTGATGGGTGCAAAGCTAGCAATTTATAGCTAGTCTTGGTTTAGTCAGATTTAAAACACTGGAAAGCCCTTCATCTCATGCATTTAGAACTATAGAATTATAGGCGATTGGGACTGCTATTGCCAATCCCATAAGCTCACCCACTCAGAATGCTTGGCTATAAGTATAATAAGATGTGGAGGGTGTGAGCTTTTCTACCAAGCATTCTTGTGTACTTCTTGTTTCCTACAATATTATGTATTAATAATATTATGGAAGTGATCCCTTATGGACATTTGCAGGATTACCAGAGAATAGAGGACAAGATCCTGAAGCAGTTAGAGAGAAATCAAAAAGACACCCTGAAGGAGGCTACTGAGTATTATACAGGTCCATATTACTTTCCCTGAGCCTTTGTTTTGCTAGTGGCCTTTTTGATGGGATGGGGCTTTTATTTTGGCTTGCTTCCCTCAGATTAGAGATGCCACATCGAATCATTATATAAGTAAATCTTGTATCTCAGTACAATACTGTGCTGCAGCTTAAGGGCCTGGTGGTTTAATATTTAAGTGCTCAGCTGGAACAGAAACACGGCACTGTGTGAGTTGATATCCTTCATCTACACGTGCGCTGAAACTGGGTTAGTTTGAAAGAAGTGTCCATATTTGTCACTGATGGTAGTGCTAATGTTAGCAGCACAGCTATCACAAGCACAACTGTGTTAATTCGTATAATGTCATGGTAATGCTAGCCTTCTTCCTTTTATATATACACATGCTAAATAAAGGGTTTGGAAACACTTTTGCTTTTTGTCCCACCTCTGGTATATCTTTAACCTAATTTCAGCCACTCCTTCAAACTAACAGCAAAATGGGCGATCTACTTCCGCTGCATGTTTCCGTTTTGTTATCGCATGTTCACACTGGAAATGTTTTTCACAGTCTTTACAAACTGACATGCTGACTCTTGTTTAAGTTTAAATTTGTAGTTAAGAAACAACAGACAAATGATTGAAAATGGTAAGAGGTGGGTTCTCCAATGTCTGACACCAAACCAACCACCTCACACCACCTTCCTAAAACGTAGCATAATTTCTTTTTTTTTCATTCTTAATTCATTAATTTCTTCTTCATCCATTAGTAACTATCAGCGCAGCCTAGTTGCAAAAAGACAAATTTTCTTAAATTTGCAGACAGAGCAGTGCCTTCAAGGATCAACTCAATTTCATATCAGTTTGCTGTTACTGTACGATTCCAAGAGTTCAATGACTCACTCTTGGTGCTGGATACTGCAAAATATCGCCTCAGAAAATCATCAATTATGAGGCAGCTTTCTATCTGTCCTGTTTTAGTTGTTGTAGCGCTTCTATAGTCATCTTAAAGAATTCAGAAGTATATTCTCATGTCATATGATGTTGGTTTTACTGTGTAGCTTTCAATCCTATTTTAAGCCCTGTGTTACAATATTTTTTTAACTAAGTTTTGTTATTGTCGATCTTGAAAGAACATTTAACAATGTCATATTAATAAGATAAAAGTGTTATGTCATTATTAACATTATAACCGGTTAATACCCAACTACAGTCACTGTCTACTCCTTGGATTAAAATGGACTTTTCATTTAAGTAGCAGCAGTAACCACACTGGTTTGCAATTACATCATTCTAATTTAATTTTACTAACATTGCAGGTGCAATATAAACTTCATCTTGTAGTTTAAGTTGTGGGCTTTTCAATGACAGCAGTGCTGTGTGAAGCACTTTACAGTACCTTGAGTAACCCCAGTGGAAGATGAAGCACTGACCCTGCCATTGTCAGTGACTCATACCATCAATCAGCTGTTTAAACAACTGAAGTTAGAGTATGATTCATTTCGCCTCACCTCAGAGAACAGCACGCCTACTGAAGATAATGATATCTCATGTCTCATACAACCACAGGTCTATAAACATGTGTAGAGAAGTTAACAGTTGTCTGTTATACCTGACCACCTTGTCTGCTGTACAGGACCAGGTTTGGTTTGAATCGGGAGAACTGGCAGCTGTGTTTCTCCTTGCTAGCTTGCTCGGTGGTTTGTTACAGTAATCTAGGAACCATTTGATATTTGATTCTTGGGGAATGACACCAACTACTTTTAGATGATGTGAACATTTTAAACATATTTTATGGCCTTTGATCTCCATTTATGTAATCAACTTAATTGTTGTTTTAAATGTGTTTTCCAGATACCACCTGCTACCTGAATGTAGTGAACAGAACAAAATAATGCTAACCATTAGGGCTAACCTTGTTTTGTGTATACTTTATAACAATGTGACAGTGAGGCGCGCACAGAAACCATCATTATTATGCAGCACTGTTGATGTTTTTGTGTTTCTGTTTCAGATTTTTGTTGAATGCATACTTTAAAAAAAATAAACATTTTTTTTTACCCCTTAACATTTTTAGATAAACTTTTCCCTCACATGGGCCAACATCTTTTTAATTGTTTCTTTCTAGTGATAGTCCCAGTTCTATAAAAGGCTTTGTATATGAAAATGTGTTCTTCTGCAAGGTTAAAAATTGCTGTGTTCAGACTGAAGTGGGAAGTTGCACCTAAAGTCGAACTTCTCACTTGGAAAATCAGCAAAGCCCCACCAATCCCAACTTTGTCATCCACGATGGCAGCAGTGGACGCAAATGGTAGTAAAACTGTAACATTTGTGATCTGTACTACTGTGTTTGTGTGCTTGTGATTCACTGCACACAGACCACTGACCATGCTCTATCTGTGAATGTGCATCAGTGGTGTTTTAAACTGTGGAAACAATAACAAAAAGACAGGTATTGTGTTGTATTGTTAGTGTTGTATGAATGGTTCTATCTGCTAGGGAGCATAAAACATGTGTTTCCTTGCTTCTCTGGCTAATACTACTGCAGTACAGTGAACATGGGAATGACGTCATTCCCAGTTCTGACTTGTGAAGTAAAAGACACACAACATAAAGATGACATTTATCCAACTGCACCATCTTCTTGGACAAAATAGTACAGAATGAAAGTACAGCCTGGCCCGTGTTTAACTTCAGATGAGGAAAACATTCTTCTAGGCTGTATGTCAGAAGGGAATTTCATTACATCCACAAGTGTTCCTGGAACTTCAATCTCTTATATGGAGTAGGAAATGTACTTTGGAAGTTGTGCCAGAAATTTTCTTCGTCCACTATTCCAAAGCATACATGAGGTACAGAAGGGTGGGGGTGGTTGTGACCGTACTCCATAATTGGTCAGATACTGAACTGGTGAAACAAATTTGTGACAGCCTCCTAAACTAGTACAATGTTGCTAACTTAGAAACTGTTTTATTTCTCTCTGTGACACCTGCAGGGACATGCTAACTCAGAGAAGGCTGGTATTTATGTCAGGCAGCTTTAGAATGAATTTTCTTATCTTTCTATCTAAAAGTGTGTTTACCTATTTTCAGATATTTTATTCTCAGTGTTGCACTTGAGCCCTACATAGATCCATTTTAATATTATAGAACAACTGAATTCATAATTTATCCATGGAACTTGAAAGTTTGTCATTTAGTTTTTTATTAGCTTTTTGTTTTTTGAAAAGGACTTTCTATCACTGTTGTGATAAGTCTTACACGGATTATTTTTTTATTATACTAACATGAAGTGAGTTCTTGGGGCTGGATGGACATGCTGAGACAAACTTGGTTCCATTAGAGCCTCCTGTTAGAAATTAAAGCCTTTCTGATTTGTGCCTTCTAAGGGAGAAACCACAAATTCTCTCAGCCTGCAGAGAAAATATGTCTCTCACACGGAAATATTAATTTTCTGGAATTCTGAGTGATGCAGATTTCAGGTTGTAGAGTTCACGTTGTCACCTCAGTTTTAATTAAAATCGACCACTTCTCTTACGGCTTATCAACCAAAATTACACCCAATTTAATGCCAATTTGAGTTTCCATTAGAACCACCCACATTGCTAACTCTATCTATCAGTGGGACCTAATGAGTAACTGAAAACACCAAAAAATCACCATCCTAAATGTTTCGTGCCTTGAGCGCTTGCAAATTGTAGCCATGGAATTTTCCATCGCTACTTCGCATCCTACACACTGCAAGAGCTAATACAAACTCTTTGCCAAACCATCAAGAAGATGAATAATTCATGTTGTAGAGATTAACATGAACTTATTTCTACAAATTTGCCGTTTTACGTTTGTAAAATATTCTGATACCGTGTCAAATTAAAACTCATCATTAAAACGGACATATTTGCAAAGAAGCTTAACCGTAAAAGACAAAATGCAGACTTCAAATAACATTTTCTCTACATTTTTACCTTTTTCCTTCACAACGGCATGCGCACGCACGTTATCCACAGGTAAGTCAGGAGAGAGAGCGAGACCCAATAAGAAGTGCTGCAGTCTGCTGGAACAGTATCACAGGATGGGTTCCCCAAGAAGCAGCCAAGAGTTCTTTAGAGCACATACACATAAACACACAAATGTGTGCACACATCCCCTCCCTCTCTGACACACGCACACATACAGTCACACGATCGCATCTACCTCACACACTTTGCTTCCCCGCCTCCCCTTTTTTCTCTCCTCCACGCGCCGAAGCCAAGCGGCTTTACTGTGCTTTTCACCAGACTGTATTCAGACTGTACAATTTTACAGCGCGCTCCTTCCAAGTGCACCACGGTAATCACGGTACAGTAACATTCCTGCACTAACTGGCGAGGAATCAGCCGTGCAAACACGCTCATCAGCAGCTGTCAACAGAACACATCTTCCCTCCTCAACCTGAGGTGAGCACAAAGATCACTCTCTTATACAACATCCTTGGCTTTTTTTAGCGGAATAAAAATGTTTCACCAAGACAGTCATGGGCATGAGCATGATCTGTCATCCATGTAGCCGAAACTAAAGTCCTGACGAGCGCATCCAAAGACACGGGGGTCGCTGAGGCGAGCCCAAAAAGTGTGAGCGGCTTTAAAACAGATGCGAAAATGAGGTGGTTTGAGTGGCGTGAAAGACATGAGAGATACATGAATAAAATGAAGGCGCGGTTTGAAAAGACAGCAGAAGCTGAAGCTACTCACCCTGCAGAGATGAGAGCTGGTCGGACGGTGCAGCCGAGATCTGTGCGCACTGGGAAGCCTGGGTACCAAACTGGCAGGTTCCCCCTTATCTCGGTCTCTCTCTTCACTGCTCTCGGTACGCACACGCTCTGCCTCTCTATCCCGTGTTTCCCCGAATCTCCCCACTTCTCCTCTCTGTGCTGCCCCCTCTCTCACTCCTCCCCCTTCTTCTCCGTCTTTACTTCACTCTGCTCTTCAGCACTGCGGAGAATCGCTTGAATTGGCTTCACTGTAGTTCGGGTATAGGGAGGTGGGACTGGTGTGTGTGTGTGTGTGTGTGTGTGTGAAGGGTGTTGGTGTTGGTGGGGTTACAGTGATGTAGGCTGGAGGGAGAATGAGGCTCACGCGAACACGCACAAAAGGCAGCATGGCCCAGGAGCGCGCGGGCTGGGATTGAGGACACATTATGTACACTGAAAACAGAAATTCAAACATACACCAACAATTAATGGCCATGAACAAAACAGCCAAACATACTGTGGGCCTGCATTAATCTTGTCTGCATAATAACAAATGAAAATGAGTGATTAATGCCACATGGAACCTACATGGTTCTCTTCAGGAATAGTTTTAGTTTAGTAAAAATCAAAAAGGTCATTATCTTGGAAAACATCAAGTTAGCTGAACCATGAAAGTAGGAACACTTACATTGAAATAAATGCCTGAATATTGGGGCCAGTATTCCCCGATGCCTGCTGGCTGCTATTACAAGATAGTTTTATACAAACAGACAAACAAACAAAAACAATCAGCATCAGATCATCATTTGGCAGCACACTTGTATCATGACTCATAAGCGCAGCCAGTTTTGCATTGTGTAATTAATGAAGCACCAAAACATCTCAAAATGCCCATGTAGCTTAGCCCCTTAATTGGCCATATTTGAGAGGGTAAAGCCCTATGTTGCCAGCTAGCAAAATCCATCTAACATGTGCAGGTACATGCTATTAGTCCTAAGCAATATGCAAATAAAATAATTTGCTTCAACAACTGCACAGTGTCATCGGCATAGTAGTGAAAGTCAATAACAGATTGAATAGATGGTCTGTAAATGCAATTAATCTCACAGTAAGGCAAAATTAGTTGTCAGATAACGACATTTAAAAATGCAATTAAATGTCAAGATTTTCAATTCAGTCACTTGAACACTTGAACTAAAGGGAGGAAGTGACTACATTTGATCGTGTCACCACCCAGCTGTCAAAGTGGTGTTATACCTGACAATGAAAAGGTTTAAACTCCAATATAATCTAAATGGGTGAATCATTAAAGAAATTTCTCAGCATACAATTGTCAGAAAGGAGGGAAAAAGCTAAAGAGACCAAAACAGTTTTTCAAACCCGACTTGAAGCTGCCCCGTGTTTATTTCTGCTCTGAAGTTTGGGATTTTAACATGCACGTCTATGGGCACTGACTTGCTTTTGTTGTCACCCTCAAATGGCCATTCAAGGAAATGCAATTTTTGACACGTCTGCTTTTGGTTCATTTTTCAGCCCCAAAGGTTGTTGCTTGGTTACATTAGAGAATTTCATTAATAATCGCAGTATAATCAATAATAACTGCATCATCAAATATTTAAAGGAATTAAAATTCTCTTAGATTTCACACTTCCAAAAAGGTATTTTTCAAACACCATCTAAATAACTGCTGCACTGCCTGCTGTGCTCTAAAGGACGAGAAAATGACTGATGAGGATAAAAGGGAGGGAGAGAGTGGTAATAAAGCTGGGTTAATTACAAGCGCACTAATTGCAAAATCGTCTGGTATTACTTTGAGCAATGTTAAAGCCTAAACAGAATATTAAGAAGACCTTTGATTTAAAGGCTCAACAGTATCCATTTTCATTATTTCCTTTTAAAATCTCCATTAAAAGGATTTCATCAAACTGCAAAAGACAAAAAAGACGGATTCCTGACAGCGCATGTCTGGCTAAGGCTTAGAGACCAGTCAGTGACGTCCCTGCAACCAGTCAAGGGAAAAATGTGTATTTCCAATCAGTTTGGGAAATCGCTGACTGTCACTTGGTGAGCTATGCCACAAAGAAGGTAATTATTTTGGTTGTGACCACCTGGCAACCACAGGTTGCTAGGGAAAAATGAGTATTCCCTCACTGGTTGTGAGTGGTTGCTGTAGATTGGTTGCTGTTGCTACATGAAATTAGTCCCGAGGATGTTGCAATGAGAAGCTCCTTTTGATTGCTTTGGTTGCTAGCAGATTGCCACAGTCACCTGCACTTTGCATGGAAGACTTGTCTGCAAACACCCGATAACAAAACAGAGCAGCTGTGACACTGCGAGAAGTGCAGCACAAACTGGGAAGTGAGAATGTTTCATTTCAAAGTAAAAGTTGTGGTTTTTCAAAGGTATTAGTTTCAACTGTGAAAAAGTACTTATGAACAAACTCTCCCTTTCCTGTGCTTCATTTTCATTACCACTTAGTGAGTAGTTGGCAAGTGTTTGCAGATGAGGTGTTATCATCCATACAAACTACGTGCCACTGCAACAATGTGCTACCAACCAAAGCAAAAAGAGGGTCAAATTACAACACTGTGTATAGCTCTGTGACTAATTTCACATAACAACAGCAACCAACCTACAACAACCACTCACAACTGGTCTTAGAATAGCCTTGTGATTTGGCCTATGCGATTAGGGCCTAAATGAGTAGTTGAGATGGTACAGCTGGGCATCATAAAAGAAGTATAAACTACTAATATTTCATAGCAGATGTTGTTTTGTATTAAACAAGGGTTGGTTTGGATCAAAGGATACACAAAGCACAGGATTACAGGATGAGAATTGAGGTCTAACATTCTCTGTGTTGATAGATTTAAACTGCTAAAAATCATCAAAAATGTTGTCAGATTGGTTTAATATTGTAAGCGTGCTTTCAGTGTAATGTTTAGAGAGACAAAGAGAAAGACGCTGTCACAAAACTAATAGTGTGCATGTGTCTACCTGTGAACTTACATGTGATATTGTGCGTTGGTGTATGTGCACGTTATGCCTCCATAGCCTGTTTCATGGATGAGTGATCCTGTCAGCCCCTGGCGATCTACAGACTGATACAGTAGACTGTGCTGATCTATGACTCATCCTGTGTGTGTGTGTAAGTCTGTGTGTCTGCATGTGTGTAAGTACATGAATACATGTGTAGGAATTCATCCCACCTGCAAACATGAACCACTCGCACAGAGATGGTCACTCTTTGTACCCCAAGATATGTATGCATATTCTGTAAACTGAGCATAACAACAAAACCTTCACCTACTGTCACAGTAGTCAAAGTATTCTAAACTAATGATGCTCAGTAAGATTTGCTGTTTTTCTCAGGGGAAACATTTGTTGACCATCTCAATGTAATGAAGGTTAAAAAGTCACAATTTTTATCTTTTTTTTTTTACAATATGATATCAATGTATCCACATTCAACTGAAAACGTGAAACCAAGAAATAAACAAATAAACAAACAAACAAACAAAAACACAACACAAAGAACCAAGATTATCTTTTTATTTTTCTATATTTTTTTATTAGAGTTGCAAGGTTGAGCCTTGAGATTGATAGTTGACAGTGGGGCAGAGGGAGAGCTTTACATCATACACATTTGCTGATCATACATGTTTGCAGCACAGCTTTTACTTTGATGATCAAATAATAATTCCCGTGAGATTAATGCAGCTTAGATGCACATGGGGACTTCTTTGATGACGCCCAGCTGGAGTGGCAAATACCATGAGAAAAACTAATTGTTATAAATGTGTATGCCTGAATATATTTATTTATTTATATTTATCATCACAGTTTCAAGTGAAACAAGAGCTTGATCAGCTCTGCCATGCTCTGTGTGGTTACTGTAGGTTACAAAGACAAAGGTAATAACGTTATTCACTGCACGCTGACTTTTTACAGCCAACACCCTACACACACACACATTTCACATTACTCACTCCAAAAAGAAGACAAAACCCCCTGAGTTTAGCCAAAAATGGATTATTCCCACCTCAGACGGATCTCCTGTAAATATCCAAGCTTTACAGGAAAAGCAGTCTGCTTCCATTAGTCCCATTCTCAGGGGAAAACTCAAAACTTCTTATCCTGGGCTGACAAGCTGTGAAAGCTCAGGGGAAAGTGGTTTCAGTTTCTATTTTTGCTTGTTTGTTTATTATTGTTTGTTTATTTTTATTAATAATTTGTTGGTGTTTTTCAATAGGGTAAAAACAAACTAAAATCTTTTTTCACAGCTTGCTTTCTTCGTATTACAAGCCATGCCTAATTTTCTTTTTAGAAAACACAATATTGTATTCACGACTATGCTGTTGACACTGCAGTTTACCTGGCTTGACCAAAAGTACTTTGTTGATTGAGTTGAGAAAGTTAGATGTGGAATGCCTATTGAGTTTTTAGTCTAACACAGGCTAAAGTTTAACTCGTTGGGTTTTTACATTCACAATACACAAACAAATTTACAACACTAAATTACATAAAACCATGAAAAAGAGTTCAGCCAAAAATGGATCACTCCCACCTTGAAGTGACAATATGACGATGATACTATGACTAAAAAACTATTAAAGCTAAAACTAAGCATTCAATATAAAATTTAGTGTTAAAAAAAGAGAGAAGGGGAAGAAAAAAAGTAAATTAGTCTATATGTGACCCACTTCAGTAGGATGGAGCCATAGGCATGCAGTCAATTCACAAGGGTTTAATGTTAATGCAAAACAAAATTGAACATGTAACAGTAGCACCTAAAAAGAATTAAACTCTACTTCATTAAATATGTTTAAAACTATAAAACTGAATGATTGTAAGTGGGTGACAGGATAAGCGCAGCAGGGACTCTGTTAAAAAACTAATCAACATTTGACACACGTTAAGGGGGACGGCACTTCACATTTTACTGCAACCAGGCAAAACAATATGAAAAGGAACCGATTATTCCAGAAGATGAAACTTTGCAAACTGTGGCCACATACTTTTTAGAAGAGGCTTTTTCCTTGCAATCCTTCCAAATAAGCCCTACTTGATCAGTCGTTTTCTAATTTTATTATTGTGAACTTTAACATTTAATATTCTAAATGAGGCCTGTAAAGTCTGAGATTTAGCTCTTAGGAATTTCTCTGAGCATGGCACAATCTGACCTTGGGGTGACTTTGCTGGGATGTCAACTCCCGGGAAGGCTGACAACCACCTTGGATGTTTTGCAGTTGTAATCTTTCTCATTGTGTAATGATTGAGCTCAGATTGTTTGGAGATGGCTTTACCCATCCCACACTGATGGGCAGCTTCATAAAGATTATTGCCAATGTCTTTCCTCCTTTCCATTGTGTTAAAACACACCTGAATGCTTCAGACAAGCAAACACTCAAAGCTTCTGTTTTCATAGAGGTGCTCACACTTGCCGATTTGCATCTGATTAATCTGGCTGCTACTTGCCCTCTTAATTCCCATTGAAGCAGTAAGGGTGTTCTTGGCTTTTCACACACTGATTCTGCATTTTTGGATTTTTACGTGTATTTTAGTCTGTCTTACTTGGCAGCTTTTGCAATCAGAATTATGATCTGAATGCACTGTGTACAGTAACATGTCATGCTTCCTTTTTTTAGTTCACCTGAGGATGTATTTTCCTCATTTTGACACCTGCTAAGGACCAGATTGGGTTTTTTCATTTGTGTACTTTTCTTTTTACCTGCAAAATGCTGCACTTTGATTTTATTTATGGGACAATTCAGCTGCATATAAATACAGTATAAAGTGAACTCAGTTTCTTGATATTAAGAACAGCAGAGGGTTAAGGAACCTCATGCCATTTATGGTGTAATGTATGACTCATTATCACAAACATAGTAATAGCGAGGGAGCGCATGGCCTAGTTAACTGGTTATTCCCGAGTCAGACCAACTGGTCCCGAGTCAAACAGCCTTCCGCTGCTGCACAGAACAGGGAAAAAATAACTACAGATGCAGCCATCATGCTATGCTGCAGTTTTACAATTTCAGAGTGCAGACGGTGTCACAGTTTCACTGTGATGCTCAGCAAACAGCAAATCTGGAAAATGAAGTGAAAGGTAAACTGTTGTGTTCAAGACTTTTATAGCTTATCCTTTACCTGTGTTTGGTAGTCTCATGATAACCAGTCATTATGCTTTCTTTTGTAAAGGTAAAGAAAGCAGCACTAAATATCACTGAGTCAATACCAATCTGCCATCTGAGGGACAAAAGTCTATTTTAACATATAGGGTGATCATGAGTGTTTATATAAAGTCAGAGTTCAGACGAGGATGCTGTCAGCTCAGAAAAAATCCTAAAGTGGATAATTACGATAAATATGATTATTGATCCAATCCCATTAAAATCTCAAATATTATATGAACGAGGCAACTGAACACCTCTCAGAACAGAAAATAACCAATAGCAACAGAAAGCTGTTAGTGTATATATATGATAAGTGATTGCCTACCAAATGTAAAAAGATATATTGTTTCATCTAATTATTGATATGATTTGTAAGCAGTCAGAAGTTCAGAATTCCTGATAAAAACTGGCAACATTTAATCAAGACATATATAAAACTTATCGAGACCTCGGGCCTGCAGTTTGTTTAAATTATTGCTTGTTGTTGTCATGATAAATTAAACATTTTAAATATAAAACATTTTAAGATGAGTCTACCTGGTGGTTTTTTTTGATACTCCAGTCCCAAAGAGGTCAAGAGAGCTTTTTGTCATGTGTTGCATATAGTTTCTCATTTTTATTCATTAATGCGCCAGAAAAGTTCAACATCTCCACATTTAATTTCCTTTATCATATTTGGAAAAATGATAAAGGTGTTTATATGACGGGGTATAAAAATCATCATCCCCAAGGTTTGAACACCTCATCCATGTTATCCATGACAGTGTGAGTGCTTCAGGGTTTCAGGATTCCACAAATTGTGTGAAGAACAGAAAAACACTTTGCAAAATCATGTTGTTCTCTGCAGAGCCAATTTGCTAGTGCGTTTGCTAGGTCTGCTATGATAGTGTAAACAGCATAAGGAATCATATATTTTCAGTTCTGATTTGTGTCACTTCCATATGCAGTGCTAAATCAGATATGGGCACGATTTCTTGCAAGGTATCACTTGCCCGCCCCAATCATTTTTATTGTGAGACCTCTGCAGATATAGGTAAAAGTGGTCCTTAGTGCACATCACTTTAAAGCATCAGTAAAAACTAACATTTGTTTTCATATTTATTTCACAAAAAAACTTGGATCTGAGTCATGAAGCAGAATTGAGCACTAGGATTACAATGAAATCGTAGCCCATGGTTTTAGAAAGTCACGGCTTCTTAAAAAATAATCTATAACAAACAATATAAATCCTTTAAAGCCAACACTAAACACAACACCTTATATGAAAGCTATGCTATGGCAAGGACTACCCACATGTTCTGAATGCAAATCAGCCTGATGTTCAGATGCTTTTACTACCTCGGCCGGCAGAACGGAAGCTTCGGTGCATCAGCAGCACAAGCAGCTCGATCAGCACTGCACACAAGCTTCTGCTTAACACAGCTTGTAAAAATGTCCCAGTGGACATGGAAATCTACTACTGCAGCCCGAGGCATCCTTTAAGAGCTCCACTGTGGAGTAACTGAAGGAAAACTCCCTTGGCACCAAGATGCTAAAGGGATAAGTGGGCAGTGATCCACATATGTAACCCTGCCCCCATTTTTTTAAAGGTTTATTAACTGTGGCATATAGCACTCCCACTGCAAGAATTGTTTGGCTAGTATACAAACCATTTGTGGTAGAACATCGAGAAAAGGTGTCATGTGAAATGAAAATCTTTAGTAATTTAACTGAATTCAAACAGAAATGCACCAGCGGTAAAACTTGGCAGGGAAGGAGAGGCTGCATAGCGAGTACATTAGCCAGAATCCATATGGATCCTCTTTCCCCTCCTACTTTTATCCATCTGTGTTTGCCTTATTCCTTTGGGGTCCATCTCACCCCCTCTTTCTCACCATTAATTCTATTTTTAGCTCCCTCCCAAGGAAATTCAATACACAAGCAGAGCTATATATAGCCAGCTGTACATAGATCGACACATGTGCGCTATAACACTGAATGCAGGATTTCTGCATCAATGGACTGCAGACACTTGTGTTGTAATGGAAGACAATAAGCTCCCTCATCTTTACTTTCCTTTTTATTGCAGGGTATTTTATGTTTATTTGAGAACTGCAATAAAAAACGCTTTTTTTATTTGGAAGATAAATATGAGCTGATCGGCCCTGGTGAGATAGTTTCCTGCTTTATTTACCATCTCATTAAAGAGTAAAAAAAATGAATTAACTTGCACTCACTAATCAAATATTTAAAGGGACAGCTGTTTGGAAAATTGACTGGTTGGACAGCAAGTTTCAAGGTTAGGCTCATTACATATATTAGATTGATCTGTATGCTAGTCACACCTTCCAGCAATGCAAAATTCATTTTTCGATTGTTGCCTGATTAGTTTTGAAATCTGTTATTACTGTTTTCTCTCTTCTCTGATTCTGTTGGCCAAAACCACAGTAATCATATATTGCATCCCATATGTAATCGACTCATTAATCTTTAATTACATTTTATTTATATATTGGCAGTTTAAAGAAATAATGAGCTGAAGGTGCTTCATCATGTGATGTGGAAGCTTAACAACATTAGAATGAGAACCCCGCATTATCCGATGATCCCCATGAGCAAGCATTTGGCAAGGGTGATGAGATAGAATTCCCTTTCAATGGAAGGAGACCTCTGGCAAAACAAACTCGGGGAGGGCAGCCATCTGCCAGGATTGTTTGGGAGTGAAGAGAAAGAGACAAGGAAAAAGCACAGGACAGTGGACAAAACACAAACACTTTAAAATTGGGACAGGGGCAAAAAAGGCAGCCAAAGTAAGTGGGACCAAAAAGAAATAACTGTAGGAACATTTCACAGCTAATTTGGCTAATTGGGAAAAAAGCAGTACCATGAATGAGTATAAAAAGAACAACTTGGAGAGCCAGAATTTCTAAGAAGTAAAGACGGACAGAGGTTCACCAGTCTACAAAAACTTGTGTATAGCACATAATGCAACCCAGTATCACCGCAAAGCGTGTAATAGACACGTCTGACCTCCGTGTTCAGTTCATGATTTGCCCCTCCAAGGTGTGCAATGCACATGCATGCAGAAGTTGCAGTAACAGTACAGGGAGATATTTTATTTCAAACCAACATGAAACTAATCATGAGAAAGTGTTTAAAGAGATATTATTAACACATTCATATACAAATGCATATTAGCCACCTAGCTTGATTGTTTGTGGCATAGAAGGACCCTGGAATATACTTCATACCCTCCGTGGTCACTAGCGAATTCTTGGCTTTAAATATATTATCGCCCCCTGCTGGTATTGCAACTTCTGCATGCTTTGCCTCTCCAAAGCGTTAAATGAAAACAAAAAGCCATTTAACGCAACGCCATTAGGTTGCATGATATAATCAAAAGATTGCAGGAATCTGGAGAAATCTTTGTGCACAAAGGAGAAAGCCAACAATCAGTACTGGATGTCCATGATCTGCTGTCTGTGAACATGGTTCACCATGCCATCTACAAATGTACACAGATAAAAGCTCAATCTTCTTCTAAGGCAAGAAGAAGAAATGCTGGTGTCTCAGACTATTTAGAACAGACTGAGGCAAAGTGGAAAATTGTTAGAATTTCCAGAAATAAGATTGTTAAATTTGAAATGTGTTTTTAAAAAAACAGGCACACCCTCTGTTATTGGCTCTCTGATGGTAAATGGTTTACCTACTTATATTTACATTTTACACAGTATCTCAACATTTACGATTGTGTAAGAATCACAAAGGAAAGTTTGAAACCTCAAAAGTAGAGACTAGAAAAAAAAAGTAAAGTGTGCATGTTAGTCCCCATAGGGAAATAGTTCCTCTGCATTTAACCCATTCACCCAGTGGAGCAGTGGGCAGCTGCCAGTGCAGCGCCCGGGGAGCAGTGTGTAGGGACGGTACCTTGCTCAGGGGTACCTCAGGGCAGACGTTCAGTGGAGTCGAACCCCCGACCTTCCGATCATGGGGCCACCACTCTACCTACTGAGCTATCCCTGCCCAGTAGGTAGAGTGGTGGCCCCATGATCGGAAGGTCGGGTAGAGGGTGTCTGTCAGTCAAACTGGGAGCTGGTTCCACAGGAGAAGGGCCTAACTAAAGATTATCTCCCTTAGAAACTCTAGAAGAGGGAGGTCCTCTGTTGCAATGAAGCCTGATCCTTCAGGACTTTATTTGTGTGGAGCACTGAAAAAAACAAAAACATAGATAGCTCATACTCCCCTTGGAATTAACAGGAATTATGAGCATTAACTATTCATCTAAGCATGAATGTGTCATCACTGACACTTCTGGGCCACTTTCACTTAATTTTGTAGGACATCATTTTGTGGTACTGGATAATTAAATTTTCACATCCAAAACAAAGATGTGACAGGACCATAGCTCCAGTTTAATATTTGTATGAGCTCAGTAAATGTCAAATGACTCAAGCAGGCATGTGCTCACGCCCGTATATACATGTAGTCAGCCAGTGCGCACACTGTTCTCCGTGCACTGCATTTGCATTTGTGCATGCATTTACATTCATGTTTACTGTATGGGCACATGTGTTTGACTGCCTGCACGTGGCATTAACATGCACCCGGGGTGATAAGACTCTTCAAGACTATTCAAGTGGAACAAAATGAATTACATCCTTGTGTTAAACCACCCAGCTTTGCAGTGTAGCTTTAGCATGTTTTCATACATTTTTCTTTTTCAGAATACTCAGGTAAAAGAAAACAAACCAGGATTTTACTCTGTGTACATTATTACTTATATTACAGTTTCTCTCCTGATGAGAGAGAAAATGGCCTTACTGGGCATACAAATTGTTTGTTTTATATGTTTCTCATTTTGGAACATATAAACATTTAGACAACTTTGCCATACTAAAGAGATTTGTAACCTTTTACTGTCATTGACCTTTACAGCACATTCACTGACTGATTTAGTCTCAAGATACTTTTCCCAATTTTAGGAGCAGCTAGTGGCCATTTAGGCCCATTCAAGGTTTTAAAAAGTTGCTGCAACCTGCCCAGCAACAAAAAGCTGGCAGACAAATCTATTAATTTCATGGAGATAAAGTGGAACATTTCAAAGCTATATATTCACATTAATCAGAAAAAACCTAAACATAACTCCAGCTGGTTAATCACAAAGGTAAACACAGTGTCCAATGCTACATTTATAGTATGCGTAGGAAGAATCGTGAATCGTAGAACTGTAGTAAAGCTGGCTGGAAACGTGCACCTTTTGCTTGTGTGAAAGCTTGTTTTGAATACTTTCAAAGTCATTATGTGGTTGCTGTGACAACAGTGATTTCAGAGAAATTCCACCAGGAAAAATAACATGAGGTGAAGGATGGAGGGAAGGAAGCAGGCATGGAGAGATTACCAAACAGTATTTAAATAAGAAGAGAGGTCTGACAGTTGGTGAAGGAGGCGTTGATGTCATGAAGAAAGGAAGGGGAGAAGGAAGGGAGGATAAAAAGGAGGAAAAATAAGCAGGGAGAGTAGAAAAAGGAGAATGAAGACCAAGATGGGGGAAAGAAAAGAGAAAGACAGCAATGAGGGAAGTGAGGAAGAAAGGTTTGGAAAAACAGAGAGAAAGAAAGCAAGATGAAAGAATGAGAGACTGGAAGAGAACCAAGAAGACAAAGGAAAAAGGAAAGGATGAAGAGAGAGGGAGGGAGGAAACAAAATCAGTAAAAGATTAACAAAGATTATCATCAAAGAAAGAAAGTAGGAGTGTTGCGAAGACAAGAGGAGGCTGATGAGAAGCAGTCGGAGCAGAGAAATGAACAGCAGGAAGGAGGAAAAGAAAAGAAAATGTTTAACAAAACACTGGGATAAAAACACAACATGAATACAAAATACAAACACGCAATTTAACGGAGTTTATTAGTCAACACTCAGGTTGAACTAAGAGACGGAGATGAACTAAGGCAAATATAAAACTGGCCATGGTGACAACAGGGTGTTAGTTGATAAATTCTACCTGTGCCTGTGTGGTTTTCCTCTGTAGTCTCTGGTTTCCTCCCACAGTCCAAAAATGTGCTTTTTAGGTTAATTGGTAGTTCTAAATTGCCTGTGGGTGTGGATATGAGACAGTGGTTGTCTTTGTTGTCTTTGAACTCATGACCTGTTTGAGATGTACCCTACTTCTCATGCTATGACAGATGGCACAGACCCCAGCAACTCCATTTTGGATAAAGGGGTCATCAGAACCCAGCCAACATGTATATATGGGCCCCACCTGGTTTTTGCTCGGGCTGGATGGTTACCATGTGGGCATGGGCTCAAACTGGGCTTTTTGTATGGGGCCTACTTGGGTTCTTCACATTAAACCCATATGGGCCATCCCAAGTGGAAACATATAGTAGGTCCTGGCTGGGTCAAACATGGGAAACACTTAACTTGGTCCAAAATGGGAAATACATGTAGGACCCACTTGGGTTTTCCACCTGGGATAGACATGGGCAAACACAGTCATTTAAGGATAGGCTGTTGTTGTGTGCCCCAGGTGGGGCAAAGTTAGGTAATCAATATATGTTTTAGTATCGATGACACAGGTGGGGCCCACCTGGTCAAACTAAATGGGTCACACATGGGCAAATGCAAGTCAGACCCCGAAAACATGTCTATGTGGGCCCCAGGTGGGTTATGTTAAGTTAATATGGACATATATTTTATGTGGGCTCAAGATTGTTTAGTATATATGAGACCCACTTAGGTTTCTCACATTAAACCCATATGGGCCATCCCAAGTGGAAACATATAGTAGGTCCTGGCTGGGTCAAACATGGGAAACACTTCACTTGTTTCAAAATGGGAAACACACGTAGGACCCACTTGGGTTTTTCACCTGGGTTAGACATGGGCAAACACAGTCATTTAAAGAAAAGCGTTTGCTGTGTGCCCCAGGTGGGGCAAAAGTGGGGCAAAGTTAGGTAATCAGTAGGTAATCAGTTTCTTCCAGTCCATTCTTTAAAGAATGGACTGGAAGAAACAAGAACAAACGTGATTTGATGAATCGCTCCTAGTATCCTTTGTGAGACCAGGTGTAATTTGAAATTACTTTTAAGGCAGAACAGGGGAGGAGGCTATTTTCACAGAGACAAGTACATGTGTCACATGACTGAGAAACCAGTTGCCCAAGAACTGTATGAAGGTGTGTGTGTGTGAATGAGACCTCTAGTAGCAAGTCTCATTCGCTTTGAGTCCACAAACTGAGTAGAAAGTCACTATATAATGACCAGTTCATGTACCATTACAAACAAAACACAAGTGAGACTCAAGCAGAAGTGAAAACAATCAAGGTGGGGCAGATAATAAAAAGGGAGGAACAAGGAACAAGAAAAGCAGTCATCTACTGTAGATAAAACGGAAAGTGGAAATAAGTACACAGATGAGAAAAGCAGGAGCAAAGACAGGGAAACAGACCAGACCAGGTGTGCAAAGGTGACAGAGGTCAAGGGTTAATTTTTCTAAAAAACATATATATCTTTCACATCTTGAGCACCCCCAAGTGTCTCACTGCGAATCTTTTGGAGAATCAATACCTTTTGTCTCACTTCTGCCTTTAGATAAATCCATCACAACAGCAATCAAAACTAATGTGGCTTAAAAGTTCTTAAAGCAACAAATGCTTATCTGCTCTACTTTATGAGCTCTGGCAAACAAAGTGAAATGGGCTAAGCTAAAGGACAGACAGACACGATGATGGGAGACTGGGATGACAGAGGAAGATTGACTGAAGGAGAAACAGAGTGATTTTGCTGCTTCAACGGTCTTAAACAGGAAGGTCAGCATCTTCAAACAGCAGTCAGAAAAACAATGAAATGAAGAGAACTGGCAGGAGCAGAGAAGAGGGCTGATAAGAAGAACAGCAGTATAGTTCTGCAGTGTAGTGCTTGCAGGAAGACGTGCACACACAATGGTTTTAATGCGATAGCATTGTTACACAATAATATTAGCTAAATACTTTTAGACTGTAGGATTGGACTTTCTAGTAGATCATGGATAATCATAAAGTATAAGAACACAGTGTCAAAACATGTATAAACAATGCATATTAGTGGGCGTATCTGAATCTTTATTAGTTTGAGTATGTTCTAACAATTAAGTAATTGCTCTAGAATTAGCATAATAAGTACTAATTAAGTTTACGCCCATTGTAGGTGAAATAAATGTTAATTCTAAGTTGCACAAGTTCCACCTACAAACTTTGACAAAGGTGTATGTGATTGATGGTAATGTTAAATTGGGGGAACATTCTTGTTCCAGAAGTAAAAGATACAACACTAAAAAAAGAAAAATAGCAAGATCAAAGTGAAAATCACAAAGAGCAGTGGTGCACAAACAAAAAGGAGAGTTCATTTAAGGTCTTAACAGCATTTAAGGAACAACATTTACTGATGTGATGTGGGTTAAATGTCCCCGATTCACTGTTTCAAGAGGGGACTATCATTTTTCATGCATTTTACCAGAAATTAGTGCTGAAAAACTGAGATTACATTAGAGGAGAAGGTACTTGGATGCATGAATGGAAAATTACTTCTCACAAGTGGCAGTGCTGAGCGACCTGAGGATGAAGGCGAAACTGTCAGTGTATTTGATCCATGTTCCTGCCATGACCAAAAACTGTTGGTACATTTAAAGTGCATTAAAACATTATAGTTAATCTCTGCCTCTCTTCCACAGTGTGCCTTTTGACCCGTCACCTCCAACTGGTCGCATCAGATGGTATGCCCTCCATTAACCTGGCTCTGCCAAAGATTTCTTCCAACGTAAAGGGAGGTTTTCCTTCCCACCAAGAACTTGCTCAAAGGGGGTCATCTCATTATTGTGGTTTTCTCTTTCTTTACCTAACAATATAAAGTTGGGATTTGACGCTATACAAATAAAATTGAACTGAATTGATGTGAAGAGTAAGATCACAGAAACTACTGGCAGAGGGAGGTTCTTCTGAAAGATGTCTGAGCTCATTGTTAGGGTGACAATTTGGCTCAAACTTAGAGTAGAGCAACTGTTCCTCCCATCGAAAAGAGCCAGCCAGAGGATGGTGAGGTGTTCTGGGCATATAGGGAGGAGACCTTGAGCTTTCTTAGGAAAGCTTTGGTACACCCCCTGAAGAGATGGCAGCCATGACTGGGGAGAGTGAGGTCAGCGTGGCTCTGCTTAGACTGCTGACTCTGTGACTTGGACCCTGATAAACAGTAGAAAATGCAATCCTACAGTTTTAGATTATATAGAATACTAGAATAGAATATTACTTAAGATTATAAAATGCTGACAGGAGGTGCTATGATGGAAAATTAAGTGCAGGTTATTTTGCGTTACATAACACAGTTAATGTGACCTTTATCAACCTGCATGTTTTTTCTTAGCTGTTCATGAGCCTTTACAGGATAAGCATTGCTTGATGTTATTCTCCCTGTCATATTATGCACACTTGTGAAGCATATGCCTGGATTATGACTTTGAATGTCAGACAAAGAGAAAGAGTCATATGTAATCTGTGCATCGTGTGCGAACCCTTGCCGTCCTTGAAAAAGGCATGTCAGCATATACATGCTGCTGTGTGCTGTCAATATTGTTTTGTGTATCTCTACACAAATTATGAGTGAAGCAGAGGACAGGAGAGGACGTAGGATGAAGGTGAGGTGAGCGAGTGAAAGGATGTAGCAAAGGACGGTTAGAACAATAAGAACAGACGGCAGACTGGCTGCCAAGAGAAAGGGGAAATGAAGGGAGAGACGAGAAGTTAATCCTTTGAAAATGGATCATTTTATTGGCAGAATGGAGCTTTTTTTTTTCATTTTAGTGAGTTTTTATTCAACAATATAGATAAAAAACATAAGTTGCATATTTAGGTTGAAGGTGGTTTTTGACAGAAACGTTTTTCTGAGTGATAATTGTTTTAAATGTGCTGATGTTTAAAGATGCCGTCACTTGTCTGTGTGTTCACTGAGCACAGCGATTTCCATGCGGTTAGACTGAAGGAAATCAGCAAGTTCAGCTTAGTCACAAGAACAAAAACATCTTATACATGATGTCAACATGATTTAGCATTAACATTAAAACAGCTCAGTGAGATGCAAGGAGACAGGAAGGCAAAGTGAGGGACCCTTCGTGGGAGAAACAGAGATAGGGAGATGAAGGAAGAAAAGCAGGGAGGAAGACACAGAAGGAGAGTGGATTTAAGTAAAGAGGGAAATTAGTCATCTGCAGGGGGTGTGGAGGATTTCAAAGAGGCATTATGTCTTGGCTCAGGCTTTTCTCTATTTCTTAATCCTTCCAACTTCCATGTACTGTATCACAGCATGGAAAGTCTTTGCAGAAACAACAGTGAGGATCTTCATAATTTATCCCCACTATGGCACAGGACCAACTTATCAAAGAACTTTGTAGCTGCACTGATAATAATGGGTGCAGTGTTGAGAAAGGCAAAGGAAAGAGAATCAGTGATTTAAAAAAAAAAGGGGGGGGGGGGGGTTAAAAAAGGATGTTGAATTTAAGGCACCAATGTCAAAGCTATAATATGCAAACTGATCTGAACTAGAGGGAGTTTTTCTGAGCAGAGATGTTGTCAGAGACAGCAGAGACAGCAGCACCCGCCTCAGGCTGCCTCTGTCCAAGCACTCGCAAACACTTGAAGTGAAATATGGCAGCGATCAGACCGGAGGCAGGGACGAGGCACACTGACGTGGTTACAGTTACATAAGAAGTGACACTGCCCCCTGTCCCCACAGGTTTTTAATGACTCAGGAGTATAAGCAGTAATAATGTCCATTCTACTTCGGTGACGTGGGGTAACATTTTCTATACGTGTTTAGCAAGAAGCAGTTTGATGTATTTTTTATTGCATTGACTCTATCAGGACCATTTCTGCAGGTGAAACATGTATTATTTACTTCCTGCAGTTTGAAATCATTTGCTGAGCGTAAGTTGTTCAACAGCACAAGACAAAAATGTTTGTTTAATTTTATGGGAGGTATAGGAAACATTAAAAAAAAAATCTGTTTTCTAATTATGTTCAAACCTGATATATCTTATAAGCGAATTGGCACATGAATGGTAAAGACTATTGTCCTTCCTCTGCCCCTAAAGAGCCAATCAGCAGCTCATCTGTGGAGCATAAGTCCTCGATCCACCTGCACATTTTCACAAGGTACATTATGTATCCATAACATGAATCACCATGGAACTGGTTCGGTGTCTACAATGTTTAGGAGCAAAATTACAAAAACAACTGAAGCAGTTATTTTTAGACCTGACTGGTGATTGGTTTTCTGTCCTGGATTAAAGCTGTCTATCTGTCTTAATCTCTTAAAGGTTGTCAAAATGTCCACGAAGATGGTGGACAAGTGGTGAGACTTTCCTCCAGAAGGACTTTGTTCAAGCTTAAAGAAATGCATAATTTTAATCAGTAAAAGAGAATATTCATTTTAGTTACATGCTAATAGTGTCCTCTTCACCCTTGCCAGTCACCAAGACAAAAAACATATAGGATAATGCTATATTGCTAAAACAAAAACAATTAATAATAGAGACCTAGTCTCAGTGCACTGCAGTTTTTTTGACCGGCCCTGTGACTGCTGAGGCGTCCAGGGTGTGTCCCGCCTCTTGTCCAGTGACAGCCAGCAGTAAATACGCAATACGCAGTAAAAGCAAGCAATTTTAAAAAAATAAGTTTTCTCTATAAATGAAATAAAATAATTGGACATACCTGACTACATCTAAGGCAGATGAAATATTTAGACTGAGTGTGAATAATTATGGGGTGAGCAACAATGTATTTGACTGCTGTGCAGTGATTGCTCACCTTCACCTCCAGTGGAGAGCCTGTTGTCACTTGACACATTTTGCATGTTAATTTCACCACACATACAGCAAAATCTGCCTCATTCTGAGAGAATATAACTGTCATTTGCTTATCTCTTTGTTAAACCAAGCACTTAGAGACCGCATGATCAGATTTTGGCAATGTTATGGTCAAAACCAACACAGTATACGGGCCTCTCACATTTAAAACAATGGCCTATGACGTATTTGAGATCATGGATCTTAACCAACTCTGCCTAAAAGTGATTACTTTAAATAACTGCTAAAACCTCAAAGGCATGTAATCTCAGGGTTGAAAGGTCTATCGTCATAAAGTTATGGCATTATTAAAACTAATATTTCATCTCTGAGGGAAAAAAGGAAACATACGTCCTTGTTTTTATTTACATTACAGAACTAGAAATCTGATAAACAGCAGCTTCGTTTTTGTGCTGCATCCTGTGAGAGAAATGCCAGGAGCCGCATTGAGATGGCAGACGGTCCCGAGGCCTGAAGGGACGTGGAGACCCCCCCCCAACCCACACACAGCACCACTAGCATGCACACATCATAATTGAAAGTTATGCACAGAAAAACACATGCTCATTCAGACATTAATTTAAAATCTGCAAATATGTGCTAATGCTAATGGCCACAATACAGCACATAATGAGTTGCCTTTCATTAGCTGGAATATGTCAGAATTCATAAGCCCGACTTTTTAGTTCAGACTTTATGAGGATAAATGAGACTTAAAAATGTTTCCCAAAGAGGCCTCCAAAAAGAAATATGTGAAATGTGACCTATGAATACTAAAACATGGCAGCTCCACTGCTTGTGTGTGTATGAGAGACAGTGTGTGTTCAGGTCTGTGATGCCTCTGACCCATTTAGGCCATCCTGCTCAACCAGATGAGAGACTGAATGTTTTTTAGCCTTCGGCCAGTCAGCTCAGGCACATCTGTGACAGACTGCTGGACTCGAGGCTGGACCTCGAGTGCGTGTGTGTGCGCGTGTGTGTAGACAAACTTGTGTGACTTTTGTAAACATCAAGTTATGTGAATGTTAAAAAAAATTATGCAGACTAACAGAATCAAACATGTTCTGCTGAATCTGAAGATTACATCACATATGTCTTCTGTTTTTAACACAGCTGAATATAAAATCATGTCTGCGTGTATTTCACGGGCTTTCAATAATAAAGTGTAAGGTGAAAGGAGCCAGGTGTAGTTTTAGTGTGTGGCCACTAGCTGGCAGCAAACCATCTTCCTATTGATGTGCTCACCATGCACAAGCTACAATTTTGATTCTAATAAGAAGAAAAGCACCTCTGTCACCTACAGTATCAGCCTATCGTAAACAGAAGCTCTGCTTTAGTGCTTTTAGAAGAATTATCCTATTATTATGTATTTATACGATAATAAAGATAACCCCCCCCCACCACCATTTTATTGTTTTTCAAAAAAGGACAAGTGATGCAGTTTTGTCTTCTTATGCATATCATTGTGATGAAGAAAGGATGAGGCTGTTTGATGTGGTTTGTTTTCTCTTAAAGCTGCTTCCACTGTGGAGATCTGGAGAAGTCAGTCTGCTTATGAAGAGTATGCGAGCTGATCAAACACTCATGGAGGAAGCACAATCAGGAGGCACAGAAAACTCACGGTTTCTTAATGCTTTTAAATGAATTTAGCCTCAAATATGCACCGATGTTCAGACAGGAATGATGCTATACACAAATGTGATTTTTTTTTTTTCCTAAATGTATTTTCCCCGTATAGGTAGGGTCTCTACTCTAAGGAGTAATTCTATACTGGAAATTATCAAGGACTTATGAGGCTCATCTTTTCTAAGTTTAGGAGAAAAACAACCTGGCATAACAACATGCTTAATGCTTAATGTCTGAAATCTAATACACAATACACATGATTTTCTTCCTGCCAGCCATCATTTGTCCCAGTAGGGGCCTTTTCCATATATTAGGAGGTTGTTATTGCTTCATCCAGTGTCATTATATTAATGCTGCTATCCTGTATATATCGTAGATACTATTGTTTGAGTACTTGCGATTGTTTTATTGTACTTTTTATATTTTACATTTATATTTATTATTGAATCTTGCACCAAGGGAGTGGCACTCCAATTTCGTTGTACTCTGTACAATGACAATAAAGGCTATTCTATTCTATTCTATTCAGAGGTAATAATGAGCAGTGTGCTTCAAGGTTAAAATGTTTATATATTTCTGTGACATTACAAGCATTTTGGTTTAGAGCCCACAAGTACTCGGTTCTAGCTTTACTATTTTTATGAGTTTAGCATTCAATGATGAAGGTGTTAGGTTTAATTCTGTTTATTCTCAATTATAACAGATGGTAAGAAAATAGCATATAAGACTACAACTCAATGGGCTGATAACATCTGAAACAAGTGCTTTGTGTAAGATTTTGGTGTCTCCTGAATGTTCCTCCTGTCTCAAAATATTTCCAGCAACATTTAATGAACCTTTAAATTTTTCCTCAGGATGGTTACACAACGATAACTCTTGGTATCGCTTCTTGTTTAGAAGAAAGTACTTTCAAATTAATTACTCCATATCAAGCACAACATCAAAATGATTCGTCAGCGTTCCCTTAAGAAATTCTGCATTTCACAGCCAGCTGTGTAATAAATATTTTACAGATTCAGACTGTGTCACACTGAGGAGAGAGCTCAAAACTCTTGACCTTCTGTCAGGTGTCTTTATTAGCTCCAACCATCTGCCGTTCCAGGTGGTGGGGTCATAGCGTATGATGCTGTGTGTACAAGGCGCCCATCTTAACGCCCGTTAACATGCAGGAACACGAGCACGCACAGCTAAACAGCACTCCCACAGGGAAATATTTGGTTTGATTATTCCAGCTAACCAAGCTCAGGCCAGTTTGCATCCTTGTTATGGAACCCAGAGCTTGTTAACACATTCATTCATTAAGATGTTTTAATTGCTCCAGTGATGTATTACAGTATCGCACAGTTAAAGGGGAGATTTCCCCTCTGAGATGATTCATTTTCAGGGTATTTTTACTTTATTTGTTAAAGCTGCTACGGTGCGTTTCAGTCTCTGTGATGATGATGAGTGCCTATAATGATGATGATGATGGTAAGTTGACTTTGTCACATGTTAGTGTTGCTGATGTTGTTGACTGTTTAGAATTGTTTTTTCCATCGAGCGTGCACCACAAAAGCAGAGACACTCCATCCTCCAATACAGTATTTTTTCTAAGTGCTATTGATTAAATGATGCCTTATGTTCTGTTCTGATGTCTTTAGCTTTCTGTTTGCAGAATCCGTCCTTTGTGTCAAGAATTTGTGGTGTGCAGGAGACACCACTCTAGCAGACTAAAATTCAGCTCGTTTCACCCATTGTGTCTATAATTATTATTGCTAACTGTGACATTAGTTCTGACTGCTTACAGAAATTGTATTGCATTTATTTTCAAGGAAATTTGTCTGGTGAAGTTTTTTATTTTATTTTCCCATCCCTGTTGAATTTTGTACTTACGCTTGGTTCCTTTCTTTACTTCAAGACTCTCATCCCTGGAAAAAAAATAATAGCATCAGTGGAAACTAAAATGGAAAACAATTGAAAGTATCATATAAGAAACGTTAAAATTGTTTTATTTTGTTCCATTTCCACATAGACTGATGTGTGAAACATTTGCATTAAATCCGATATGTTTTATTGTGCAATTCAGTAAAGTAATAAGCTCATAAGACTTTAAGAAAATAACTGAATCTATTGGATCAGAAGCCAAAAGGTAAAGAGACAAATACCTCTAGTTCCTGCAAGGCTCAATACGTTTATGTTTTCATAGTCACAAATATGGTTTCTCCACCAAAAGAGTCAGCAGTCTGGGCCAATTTCAATGTCACCATGAACCTGTCCTACTTGATGTCAGACCGAATTCTCAACTTGTTATAGTCCATAATCACTCAGACACTCGGCCCATTCTCACTGGTTCCTGTGGGGGAGAGGATTCGATTTTCCCTTACCAGTCACTAATGCTTGTAAACAGTCTGAGAATGGTGTTACCACGTAAAGCTAATTGTTAGCCCTGAAGTACCGAGTGTTTTTCAACCAGCTTTTATTGTCACAGCACCTGGTGAATCAGACAGATTCAGACACCTGGACCCTGGTTAAAAAAAACAAACCCAGTCATCATGTTCACCAGTTTGTACCAGAACCACTGTATCACTCACAGGGAATGTAGGTGACAGAGAATTAGCAAGAAAGCAAGGGACATATTGTCTAATTTTAATATTCTAGACTTGATTGAGTTTTGGACAAAGGGCCAGTTTTGTGAAGTGAAATTCATGTCGAATGCATTTGCCAAATGTCTTTGAATACATGTTTTTGATCAGACAATTTTTGTTTGTATTCCAAGTCTCACTATTTTGTTGTTTTGAGAGGGAACACGTTTTATTTTAAGCTACAGTTAAATTCTATCTTCACACACTGGAACAGATGAAGCCCTGTCTGAATTAATGAGGAAGTTTTTTTTTATTAATGTCAATGTTCAAAAAACCCCAAATGTGGTCCAAGTGCATCACCACTGAGACCATGTTTAGACCATCTGATTATCTGCCATGTCTGTCAGATGGATGACAGACCCAACACAGCTACTGCTCAGTGTATTGTCACAGAGAAACAAAGTCACAAGGAACTCTGAAAAGCACTGGGAAGACTGCACAAAGCAAGATCTTTGGGTTCGACTAGCAGCAGTACAAAAGGTACAATAGTGAAAAGTCTTGTCAGAGGCCTATTTAGCTGTCATAGATGTCATAACAGAGCCACCAATCATCAGCAATGATGTGGATAATACTGACTGAGTGTTGGCCAATCCATGACATTTTGTAGCCCATTAGTTTATGTATCTAAAGTTGAAATGAACCATTGCCTAAATCCCAAAATGTGTCTGTAGCTGTAAAGAGCAAATACAAATTTATTTTGACATTTCATTTGTTTTCTTCTTATTCATTGCCACAAAGAATCCAACAAACTCACTTGGAAACAAACTACATATTATATTTCCCATTTACATTCATGGTTGAAGAATGAAGATTGACATACACTACTGTGCTCTTTCTCTGTCTACTCTTTCTCCCTCTTTCTCATACAGACGTGTGGACACATGCACTCACATTTTCACTGCCCTCCATCGCCACTTGTCTGTTCTCTTGCTGATGGAGTCAGGCTCAGAGGGGATGCTACATCTCCCGCTGGCTGTCATCAGCCAAGGCATCACCTACAGACACACATGCATCCACGGGTCACACTTACTCACATCCATGCACCTGCAGATCACCAAGGATGCAGGATGTATGCAGTCAAATGTCATCACTTCAGAAGACATGTTGTTTACTTATAAGCACACACACATACACACTCTTTCTTTCCCACCTGCAGATACTAATATAAGACAGGCAACTAAGAATTGATTACCATCCCATGAGATCAGATTAAAGGAAGTCTATTGCCATTCTCTCTTCAAGGTCAATGAAGTCCTAATCTCTGTTAGACTCTGCATACATAAACCATCAGTTATGAATTACACAGTAGTTCTATAGTACATTATAAAGACCTTGAAAGGCCAGACAGACTTCACTCATATTCATCACTGTTATGGATTCTTTTGGGATGGACCCCTCCATTTGGTAAAGTCTCTCTTCTTCAGGGAGGCCCTGAGCCTTTTTGGAGGTGACGACCTGACCATTGTGTGTTTGGCATCTTATGTTTTCCCTCTCGGGAAGCCTCAAGAACAGACTGGCTGCTTGTTATCTGTAAGGAGATATGGGAAAGCAGAGCCTCACTGTGTTTCCTTATCAGGAGGGTAGAATAAACGTAGATGGGATACAAAGGAAAGTCTCCGAGGAAGGATAAACTTCAAAACTGAACAACCTAAACCTACTGTAATACTTGTGCTCTCTTTTTTCTGCGATAACAAATATTTCCATAATAAATGTATCTGTATTTCAAAAATATGATCTCTTGCTACTGAAAGACTTGCTCTGCATGAGGAAAAGCTCATAAAATTTCCATAACAATCACAAGGTAGTCCTTGGTTGATGGGTTCAACTCTTCATGAAGTGGCTTCTGTGAAACATTGCTGAAAAACAAACACAGGATGGGAGATGCCAAATTAAAGAGGCATGGTTCTTTTGACTAACTGATGTTGGCACAGGCAGTTGTAGCTGCTAGCCACTGAAAGTGAACTCCTGACTATGCCAAACAATATAAATAAATAATACAAATGAATGACAAATGATAATAATAAACCTATTTTACAGTTTTGCTGACTAAAGTTTAGTAGCCCTTAACAGAAGTCTGCGTGATGTTCCCAAAAGTATATGGATGCACCTTTTTCAGTAGCTAGCATTAGCTGCTAATATTTCTGGAATGCTTCTTTACCACTAGCCCCTATTCGGCTTGGCTCGACTGAGTTTTAAGGGTTTTCCATTAGGTGTTAGTACTGTAACGACCCCACGCATCGAGGTGGTACTCAACTGTAAGCAAAAGCGACTGAAATCGAGTTAAGTCGAGCTGAGTAGATACTACTCAGAGGGACAATTCACCCCCAAACACGGCCACTTCTGGCTCCTAAAAACAAGTTGGCGACAAGAAGCTAGAAGACTGGACTTAATGTACCAATGGCCAGCATCACAGAAACCACATCCATCTCACTGAATCATTCAAATCTTGTTTTCGAGTGTGAAATTGTTCTATTTCTTCATGTTTTATTCAAATTTCCCTCCTTTTAAATGTTTGAGTAAATATACATTTAGTTTCATTAGTTCAGGTTGCTCTGATGTGTCTGATGTTATGTTACTGCTGTGAATCACCCTTTCTGTGAGGGCACCTTATCTTGTTCTTTTAACAAGCTCCTGCTGAATCCACCCACACTTAACAAAAACATTTGAATAAAAAGTTCTTTTTATGCAGCAAGCAAATTTATTTCAACTCCTCTTCTTCCTTGACACTTGGAAAACATTGCTGACAGCTTGACAATGACAAACATCAATTACTGTCTGTTTTTTGAAACCCAGATCTTTATTCCTCTCGATCACAGAGCTGTTTATTTTCCAAAAAGCTTTCCAAAGTTGTGTTACAAAAGACTCTTTATGTATGAGGTTAAATATGGTAATACAGGTCTGTTTCTCTCTCTCACGCGCGCACACGCACACAAACTGATGTGATCTAATGGTTACTGACAGCACAGTAGAGTTGTCATCAGGGTTGCAGTGCTGAAGTCCTACTACTTCTGGATCACAGTACTTCCCATCTCTTCATTATTGCTCACCTGAGTCCAGTTGAATCTGCTTCATTGGCTTTCTGTCCATTCCACTCTGGGTGGACTGTGTGGGATGGACTAGGCTACAGGAGAGTGAACAGTTTTTAAAAAAAAAAAAAAAAGATGGGACAGCTGGTCAGTAATTACACTACTGACCCCAGTCATTTGATTTATAATGTCAGACTGAAGCAATGAAAAAGTCAGTGAGGCAGGTAGTCACAAAGGCAGGAAATGATTCCCCTCCCTCTTTCACTGCCTAGAAAAATGTCATTGGATCTGCTGCCCCCTAGTGGAGGAAACATTGAAGTGTACTATGCATCTCAGTGTTGGAACAAACCCAAAAAACCCAAACCTTTATACCCAGTAATACCTATCTACTTAAAACTTGTCATGTGAAAGAAGTCAGTGCAAAATTATGTATTGACCTGAGGAAGAACAACAAGCCCACCAAACATCCCCAATGGAAAAAAAAGACTGGATGAATCAATAGCCAAAATAACCACCAGTGCTCTCAAGATGCATGTTTTTTTTTCTTTCATACAACCACCTGAAATCAATATGCTAAAAAAAGTTTAAAACAAACAAACAAACAAAAAAAACATAAAAAATATATTACATTTATTACTACTTACACAAAATTTAAGATATTTAACAGTTCCTAAACAACAGATGGTGAAATTTACTCATTTTCCTAACATTAGAACAAATGTATACATAAACTTAAAGTGTGTATCTGGGGGTTATGCGAGCACTCTTTCAAAGAATTGCAAAAAAAAAAAAAAAAAGAATAACAAATGCTCATATTTTTGTTACATAAGCCTTTTCTCTACATGGTTGACAATTTAAGAATAGACAACTGAACCAGAAGCCCACACACAATGACCTCACAGCTCAAACTTAAGTAAACAAGCCTGCATTTTAAATAATGAGTACAAAAAATCTTATTCCTTATACTTCAGAGCAGTAAGCATGTGGACATCTAAATAAATCCAGCCTATTTTCATTCACACTGCATAGTTACTGCTTTTTATTGTCCAGTCAAATACAAAAAAACAAAAAAAACAAAACTACAAAAGTCAAAGCTGAGGGCAAAAAGCAAACTTGTGACTTCATTTAACTCAGGACTATTATCTCTCCTTTTTTAAACACTGTCAAGGTCAGGCAAGAATGCAAACGTACACCTTGTGGTATCTCTATGACACCAGTGGCATCTGACAGTACAGGAGTATTTATAGCTCTAGGATGAGAACATGCTGTTAAACCCCACCACTACCCTGCTACGATGGTATTTTGGACAATAATGCACCTCCAAGTTTGCCACAGTAATTTGTTTCCTTTAAAAAAAAAGAGTTTGTTAAGATTGATGAAGAGGAAATTCACGAGTCTGTACAGCGCCCTGACCTCACAAATGTGCATTTTAATTATTCGCTGCAACAACGTTCAAACGTCTGACGGAAAGAGTGACACCAGAATAGCTTGTGGCCAGTAGATGAATAGTTTGCCTTTATATTTGTGTTTCACACATTCCTCACTTTACTTCCTGTAATTACAAATGTATCGTTCACTGTATATTTGCAGCACATCTGAGGCCACCACACCCTATCAGCTGTGCAATACCTGAATTAATGCCAAATCAGCTCTCTGCTTTCAGAGAAGCAGAGGGTGCTGCAGGTCAAACTGAGCTCACTACAATATTAGGTCTCAAATCAAACATGTGGCATAGGTGCATGAATGCATTAGAGACAAATATGATGCATGAAATACTGTTATTCGTGTGACTGTGCATGAAGAAGAGCATCATTGAGGGGTTTCAATTATACATAAACCATTGTTTGCAAATAGATGTCACATAAGGTTTTCAATCATATAGAGTCTCTGTGCAGGTGTGTGTGTGGTAAATTTCATTTCCGTATTTCACCTGCAGCTTGTATGTGGTCACTCAGAGGCCAGTGGGAAGCTGATGGGGAGCATGAACTCCAGCCAGTCTGCCTTTCTCTGGTCACTGGTAGGATTATTATCTTGACTGTCCGGTTAAAAGGGGCAATAAGAGAAGTCTTTGCTGCACTATATATCATAATATCCAAAATATTGCATCCACTGGAGTCTGGTTTATTGATGAATACAAATGACTCACAGAGTGCTGAGCGCTTTGGTTTCTAAACTGCATTGGTTTATTGACCATGTTGGAAGAAAAACAAAATTTCTTTATGTGTTCCAGTCGAATCTCTGCTTCAGCCGTATTGCTTACTTATATCGATGTCAAAAGGACAATCCCAGACACAAGCTGCTTTGAAAATATAACTTCTATGAACAATTTATCCCTTCCTTATGCAAAAATACATGCAGAAATTGGTATTTGTTTGTAAATCTTTGCATATCTTTGATGCTCCAAACAGCTACATTTTGGCAGATATCTGGACTCGAAAGTGACACTCAGGGGACAGCTTGGGGTGAAGTTAAATTGAGTTTGCTTGGTTAGAAGACTTAAAGGCAGAGGTTGGCAAAACACAGGCAATCAAAGAAAACAAACACATCCAAAAGGGGAAAGGGTACGCAGAGAAAAAGTTCAAGGAAAAAAAGAGACAAACAAGAGTTGGTGAAGTTGTTGGACTATAAAAGAAAATAAACGATTTGGCAGGGGGCTACAAAAAAGAAGACTCAAAAACTGCACTGAGGGGATAATAAAAAGGAGGACGAGGAGCATGTGTAAGGACAATGTGTCTGGGATCAGGTCACAGGTGAACTGAATGCTTTCTGGGGACCCACTCTGTGTGAATAACAACATCTGAAGAAGACACGACAAATATTCCAGGATGGCAAAAATACTACTATAAAAGCACAGAAACTGCATACTTAAAAAATACTGCACAGTAATAAACCAATCATAAAAACACTTACCTTTGAAGATAACAATTATTGCTAATTTTATATATTAACCCTATGTAATTTATGTATTTTTTTTACTGTACTTGGTACAGTATTTGTTATTTATTCTTAATATATGAAAGTATAAAAAATACATATTTATATAAAAATATATAGAAATTCAACAAATTATATTAAAAAGGTTTTTAGACGCACAGCACATGAGATGATTTAACTGGGTAGAGTTATAGAAATGTAAAAAATATGTTTACTGTATTGCTGCAGATTCATAACCTGACTGCATACATGAAAACATTTCTATTTCTTGTCCATTTCACTTTGACTGAAATGCATTGAATAAACAGATAAATCCATAACTAAATATAACAAAACATCACGCAACAGTAAAGTGCCATCAATAGAGGGTAATACCATACTACTGTCAACATTATAATTACTCATGGCCATTGATCAGCGGTCTTTGATCAATGAGCTTTGATCAGTGGTTGTTGATCAATGGTCATGAAACCAGCCCACTGGTTTCAGTCATTATGCAAATGTACTGTTTATAAGGCTGGGGAAACCTGCAGTCAGCTGAGACTGAGGAAGTCACTTGGATGAGTGAGGAAACGTTTCTCCCACTCAAAACGCTACGTCCAGATGAACAGAATCAACTTTTGGGGAACGTTATATTATGGTACAACAATTACTTAAAACCTGAACAATAGTCTAGTACCAGCTGGACTCAATATTGTTCTGTTATGAAACAGTAAATAACATAAATAAAAACACTAAATAAAAACACAAACCATTTCAAGTCTAAGTACATTTTTCCCTCCAGAACAAACACCAGCTTTTATTGTTTGGCTGTTGCTCAGGTGGTAGAGCAGGTCACCTACTAATTGGAAAGTTGGTGGTTTGATCCCTGTCTGCTGCAGTCTGCACGTCAAATATCCATGTGCAAGATGCCCAAGGGGAACGTGTATGAATGTTAGATATAAAGGTCTTGGGTGAATGAGGCAAGTACTGTAGAGTGCTTTGAGTGCTCAGATAGGAATAGTATAGGATAGGATAGGATAGGATAGTAGTAAAGCACATATAAGAACCAGTCCATTCACCATTTAGCATCTAAGTGGAAAAAATAAATAAATGATTACATTGAACTGGATGTTCTGTAGTTTTATACTAAGAGTTAAGTGACAGAAAAAATGTGAAAAGAGAAAGGGAGAGACATTTGTTGGATTGATTTACTACTGAGAGCATTTTCTTGCTTCAGAATCTTAATAAGGTCCTAATTTGAATGCAGTCTCACCTTCACAGGATCTCTGACACTAAAAAAGTTGGTAGGTTTTCGAAGAAGGGAACACGGTGAGAGAAGTAACTGACAAAGCTGTCGCAATGAGTTTCAAATTAAGCAGCTGAAATATAAAACTGTCCACAGATAATATTATGAAAAGGAAACTAGCAACATGCTGAACAAGACCTGCTTCAGAAACATGATAATATGTGAACTCACTCATAGGACTCTTATACAAACTGTGTTATTTCAATGATGTTTAGATGTTGAATGGACTTGATTTCTATTTGATTTACAATCCTAGAAATTACCCCCAGGTGTTCTGAAGCACTCGCTTCTCAGCTGGAGTTTTATGCCACCTCAATACTGTCTGCTCAATTTATAGCTCAGTTAGTGAGATGAAGAATACACCAGTAAACAATTTGTGACATACAGATGCCAACTGGAAGTCTGTGGAAATAATTAAAATGAGAAAATCAACACTGAAAAAACATCCATCTATCTATAACAGCAATCTTGAAACATTTATAAAAGAAACATCATTAATGATAACAAAAATGTAAAGAAAAACATGGACATTTGTATCAGCAATTTCTAATTGTTTAAGAATGAGGAGACACAAGGAAGCACACTAAAATCCAATTAATCAGCAAAAGCAAACAATACAAGGTGAGATGCAGGCAAAAGGCAAGTCCAGACGGGTAATTCATGAGGAGATAATTAAGAAAGCAAGAAGCTAAACATGAGGGAGTACATGAGAGGGAAAAATATACAGAATGGAAAGAGTGACACCGGTGTCACCTGTGTTCTTTGCTATGCTCCATCCTCTTTACAATAACTAAAACGTATACATTTGAATTTAATTCAGAAAACATACTTGGCCAGGACAGGTCTTCCACTCTTTTCTTCTTCAGAAACTGATGTATGATTTCAGTGTGCTTAGATTATCATCATGCTGCGATATGTCTCTGCTGCCAGACTTATGAAATCATCCTTGTCAGTTGGTGTTTTGATGTGTAGCTTAGACAGGCATTCATGATAGAATCCAGGCCAAACATGCTGGAATCCAACTGAGCTCAACAAATTTGATCTCATCTGTCCAAAGAATATGGATAGGTGCTATTCACCACTGCTGCACCGATTAGTGGTGTTATGTTTCCTTCTATACCTATTGTTCAAGGTTGTCACGACTTTTTATTTGGCCACGGAGAGTGCTTTTTCTATTGTCTGAAGTCCAGCAATCAGATTTTTTTTCCCTTGCAGGTAGTTCACGAGTTTCTGTCCATGGAGACATGATGCCAAAATCCAGATAGACACAGGTGAGTGGTACCAAACTGAGATGTGATTAGCACTGTTGCTAATGATAAATGGGCTGCTAAATATAGTACATAGTGTAAGGATATATAGTACCGTGGCCTAGTAAGCAACTCAATTTGTTATTTTTTGATTCTCAATCCACCTGCTCACTAGATAATTCCAGTGTGGTTTGCACCATACAATTTCAGTAATTACATATTTTCACTTTCTTTTGGTTTTTGTTGTGGTTTTTCGATTTCTATTTTGTATTTTTTTTTTTTTGGGGGGGGGGGGGGGGTAATATAAAACAGCGAAACATGTCTCATTCACTCAATATATATATTTCCAACAGAAACAGTCTGTGAAGGAGAAAATTACTCAGTTATTTTCCACTCGTGTACCCTGTAGCCTGTGACACAAGTAGTGCACTGTGCTTTACTTTCAGGATACTGTGGAAGCCCGTTTCCGCCCCTAAAAACCCCCAAAAACCCCCAAAAACCCCCAAAATAAAACAAGCATGAGTAACGTATTCAGAATACTTTGGGTTACTTGATATATTGTCATGCTTTTTACTACTACATGAATGTACGATTGCTGTGTGATTTATTACTATTACTGAAGGCTACTCGCCAACGAGCTAACATTGTTAGCTGGCGTTAGCTAAGGTTAGTTCATAGACCGCTGACTGTTAGACTTGATGGATAGCTTTACAACTTGCTAGCTGCAAATATAATCAACCAACTAGATTTTTAAACCTTAATATAAAAATGAGTAACAGGAGGGTGGATATTAGGTCAGGCTGCACTTTTTGCAGTGATCTCGAATAGAAAACTATTTCTGTATCAGTAATATGTTTTCTTTGTGTCTGCTTGCACACGATTATTTGAAGCTAGCAGGCTTTAATGCAGCCTTCAGTAATGGTAATAAAACACACAGCAATAGAACATTGAAGATACTGAAGTGGCAAATAACCCAGGTAGCTACCACAACTAAAACAAGGTAGCTGCAGTAGGCTAAACTTACTTCTTTAGGTTGGAGTCTTGACGCTGAAAGCAGCTTGGTTGCTAGCAAACAGAATTTGCATTGCACGGTCAAATTTTGCCCATCCCTTTCTTCTTTAAATGTGAAGTGCTGTCAGAATTTCCAAGTAAGAATTGCATTCTTGCCCGTGCACTGCTGGCTCTGTTGTGCTGGCTCCATTGTGTAACTGACACCACCAACATTAACAGGATGCTTACATTAGAGCCTCTTATTGCGTTCTGTTTGGGTTTTTAACAATGTACGGAATTACCAAAATTAGAGAGGGGATAGCCTAACATATAAAACAGGAAAAGACCGCCGTGTAATCTATTTATTTTAACAAAGTAACTGTATTCTAATTATCACCTATTTGAACGGTAACTGTAACATATTTTGTATTCTAAATACGTAACGCCGGTACATGTATTCTGTTACTCCCCAACACTGTTTATAAATCCTTGTATTTCACTAAACAAAACAATAAATACAACATTACATTTAACCCTATCAATCTATCAGTGAAAATAACACTCAAAATCTTTTGGATTCTAAAAGATGCTATTAAAAATGAAATGGTAATTTCCTTCCCTCCATAGATTTTAACAAAGACATTGCTCATCCCTAAAAGACAAAACCTATTGTGAGTGCTTTTTCTGCCCACCTGCTACAATCATAATAAAACATTTCCAGCAGTGCATTGAATTGTCACATTGCATTCAACTTCTTTTCTCACTTCCAATCGACAACATCTTTATTTGACAATGTGCCTCTACTGTTCAGTGTTTGCTTTATGATCGGCTTATCATCAGCCAGCTGCCACAATTGAAGTTCTGTCATCCCGCTGCCTGTGTCTCTGTATATTGTGTTCTGATACCACATAAAGTGATATGTCTCTGGTTTGCTGTCATTTGCACTTGGCAAGTGAAGTCGTGCTCTGGCTGCCCGTTGTTCAGCCCTCAAAGAAGATGAAGAGTGGTGAGACATCAAAGATTCTGAATCAGGATAAGCTACTCCTCTCATTTTTACCAAGATGCAGTCCGTACCACTCTTTTCAGTTTAAAAATAATAATCAAAGTAGACAGAAAAATTTAAATTTAAATTGAATTGTTGAACGCATTAGAATTTCTGTTGAAAATAATAAATGACCCGCTCCTGAAAGTTTCATTGCAAAATGAACAACAAATGGTAAAACTGATAAAAATAGGATTTTACTTGGAGGTCAACACACACACAGAGACACACACACACACACACACACACACACACACACACACACACACACAAATCTTTACCAGGGCTGAACTAGTAATCTGGCATACTTTACATTTTCCTGGTGGGATGACACACTTTTGGGCTATTGGTTCATTTTCATTACTGACACTGGATTGGCCAATCAGATCTCTTAATTAGCTTAAAAGCCCCTTCTCCTATACTCACTGTGGGCTCTTACACTGTGGGCAGCACGGTGGCACGGTGGTTAGCACTGTTGCCGCACAGCAAGAAGGTCCTGAGTTCAATTCCATCATCAGGCCGGGGTCTTTCTGTGCGGAGTTTGCATGTTCTCTCCGGCTTCCTCCCACCGTCCAAAAGACATGCAACTTGTGGGGATAGGTTAATTGGATAATCCAAATTGCCACTAGGTGTGAATGTGCGAGTGAATGAGAGTGCGAATGGTTGTCTGTCCCTGTGTGTTGGCCCTGCGACAGACTGGCGACCTGTCCAGGGTGTACCCTGCCTCTCGCCCTATGACAGCTGGGATAGGCTCCAGCGCCCCCCGCGACCCTGAAAAGGATAAGCGGAAGCGAATGGATGGATGAAGCAGAATGTGTCAAATTAACCAACGTGTTAGCTGTCAAGGCTGCTGCACCATGAACCATAGTAACAACTACAACAACTAGTAACAACTAAAACAAACTAGTAACCAGGAGGCTGCTGCTGCTACTGCTAGTGTTAGAGCTGGAGAGGGGAGGAAGAGACAAAGAAGGTGAAACTAACAAGGTAAGAAAATAGATGGAGTAACATAATTAGGAAGGGAGAGATTAAGGGTTTAGGTAAAATGAAAAGCTGCTTTGACCATTAGCAACTGCTAACAGCTAAAGTGTAGATTTTAATTATTGCTGTATGCTGCAGTGCAACTAAGTACTAACCCAACAACAACTGTACCAACCTTATTTAATCCTGTTTTAATCAATCAGAAAAAATAAATATATACATTATATGTCTATGCATGATTGATTTTGCAGTACAAGCTATCATATCAAACTGGTAAGTGGTTTATATCAGGTGCAGTGCATTAATCTAAATATAAATAAGCTGTTACAGCCACCAGCAACTTGCCGAGATGTTGAGTGAACAACGCCCTCAACCTCTGGCTGACCACTCTGTAAACTTAAATTGACAACGTGTTGCAAGAAATTAAAGTCAATATGTGCTAATAAGCACGACTCATCTTCAACATATCTCTCTACGGTAGGAGACTTGCCTCAATTCTTGCTATATTCCAACATAAAAGCATGATTGCCAAGTATATTCTGGCTGGACTAAATTTAAGTAGGTTAAGTTTAATATTTTCACTGATCTATCACAGATGGTTGAGCAAGTTTTTTTTTTTTTTAATTATTTCTTATATAATTGCAACTGAGAATGAGAACTGTGAAGTGGGGTTATCACTGGTGACCAATTTGTCCTTACATGTAGTCATTTGACAAAAAAGCACAAAAAAAGAGCAAACCAACAATTGTTTTCTATTCTATTGATGATTTATTCTATGTATTCAAAGCCACAAGGACACAATCTTCAACAGCCACTCCTTTATGTCTTTAGCAGGTAAAGTACAGTTAATACAACGCTACTTTTTGGTTTTTTACAGTTAAGAAGTTTTAAAATAACAATAACAGAAGGAAAATTTGTTAAAAGTTGTTCTTCTGTGAATGTTGGAAGTAAAGAGCAGAAACAAAGATATGAAATTATGCAAAGCTCTTTGATCCACTGTTGTGATTAAAAATAAGTCTGAGACATTTTCTAATCATCACATTTACACCTCTGCAGCATAAATGTTGCACTGAAAAGGCCTGAGATGGAAATGTGATGCTCTCAGTGTTGCTGTTTAATGTTCAACTCAGGTTCTGGTTGAGAGAGTTACTATAGAGACTAATGGGAAATCCAATGAAAGCATCTAACCAGTCTGCCTCTCAAAAAATACACCACTTCACTCTCCTTCTCATTGCCGCTTTTATCTCAGTTTTCTTTACACAACTCATTTTCTTCAGCAGACCTTCAGCACCCCCACATGTCTCATACCCACTGCAAAAAGATCAGTGCATTTGTCAGATATTGTGTAAATTGTATGAAACTGTGTTTAGCATAATTGTTTTTTTGTCTTTTCTCTTGTCTTTTTAATTTATGACCCCTTTAGATTTATCTCAGTAATCTTTGCATCATAGTTTGCGAACCACTGTTTTATGTATTATGAAGAAAAGGGTTTTAACCAAGTGTGTTGCCTGCCTTAACCAGCTTTTCTGCAGCACTCCCATCTAAGGATAATAATAAGGTAAGCAAAGGAGATGCTATCAAAAATAGAAGGAATAAAAAGTAAAAGATAAGGTATTTGAAAAAGTATTTGAAGTTTCCAACTCTTTCATCATCGAAAGGATGCGGACAGTGGCTACTTTCAAAGTCAAACTTCACATCTCATCATCAGTGAAGTGTGAAGCAATGAAATGCAGCAAGAAAGACAGTCAAAGTCAAGACAGACGAGATAATAACAGTAGAAATAGTAAAAAAAAAAAAAGTCTTTATCTGGAAACGAGGTTTCAGTCTTTTTCTTTTCCCCTGCCTACCCTCTGTTTCATTTTGTTTTAACCTATCTGTCCATCAGCCATTTCTCCCAATCAAAAATATCTCTTCTTACTTCCCTCCAATTCTCTGGGTCTATCTTGGTCTCTTTATTTCAGTTACTCCCTTTTCTTTCATCACTCTCTGCCAGTCTATCTCACTGAGCCTCTCTCTGTCTCTATCTAGACCTGACTTTTCCTGCACTTTGTCTGCTAGAGATAGAAACCAAGAACAGCATGTTTTCTCTGAGTTTCATTTCTCTTTATGGTACCAAAAGATACCCCAAAAAATCATAAATATTTCTTAGACACTTAGACAGGAATAGTGTCTCAAAAAGGCATTCATACTCTCAGAGGGAAAAAAAAGGGCAGCACCGTTGCTGTTTTCTGTTTTTAGTGGCACACAATGCCGGCAGGTAGGAGTCTGTCTTTTCTCAGGGAGCAGGTGACACAGCTAACAGATTTGTGCTAAGTTAAATTTGGATGGGAACAGTGAAGAAGTTCAAGTGTTAGCTATACTGAAATTTTATTTGAGAGAGCGACATGAATAGAAATACTTATAAGTAAACCACAGAAAATGTAGCTAATACCTGCTATCAAAACATGTTTATTTTTAAACTCAACATTTTTTGCTATTATATTTATGTTGATTATATTATGTAAAATGAAAATACTTGTTCTCTCCTTGAAAGATGTTGGATCATTGAACTAATGTCAGAGAGAGTATGAATGCCTGTCAGTCTGTCCCAGGGCAGCTGTGGCTACAACTGTAGCTGCCTCCAGCAGTGAATGTGAGAGTGAATGAATAGTGGAATTGTAAAAGCGCTTTGCGGTCCTTGAAAAGTGCTATATAAATGCAATCCATCATTATTATTATTATTAATTACATGTAAAAAAAAAAAAAAGTCCATCTGTGACATGTCACCATTCTATTACTGGGCGTATACCAGATAGATAGTAAAGCACTACCATGTCATACAACTATGCCCATTTTGGATATTCAGTTAACCAAACATGCTTGTCTTTGGACTGCAGGAGGAAACGTATGCAGGATCAGGGAGAATGTGCAAACTATGAAAAAACGCCAAACAAGACGTTTGAAACAAGAAAGTGGTAAAGATTGCACTACTGTGGCCTGCACCTAGTCATCAGTTTATATTTATTTTATGCAAGAATTTTCCTCCAGCATCTGGAAGAGATTAAATCTCATTTATTTTTATATTTAAAATTTTTGTTACGCAATTAAATTTTAACAGATTTAAAAATGTATTTTTATTTTATTGTTTTGTTCCTATTTTAGTGGCATTGTTTTTTTCCCCTGTGTTAACTGCACAGATTTAAAAATCTTTTTTCTTGCGTCTTGAGTGATGAAACGTTTCTCCCACTGAAAATGTCCAGATGAACAGAATCAACTTTAGGATATTTTCTTCTGTATTATTATCACGTTTTAATTACATTTGCACTTTCTTATCATATTGTTATCCGGCAAGCACTTTGATCTCCAGACTTGCTATAACAACAAAGTTTGAGTTATTGTTAACTAACCTAAATGGTAATTGTGTTTGTGAAAGACACCAAATAATCTGATTTTGCAGTTCATTATCCACTAATAGTGAGTCTTATTCCACCTTTTGTACTTATGTTAAGCCCTTTTATAGCACTTAGTTATTCTAGCAAGTGACTTGAGACTTAATTTATTTAAGGAGATTTTGCCAAAACCAAACACAGAGGTCGATATATAAATCCCAATGTCTGTTGCGAGTTGAACGCTGTCTCTCACCTTCATCCATTCAAAAATCAGCTCTGCATCGAGCAACTAAACCTTACAAAAACATAATAAAAGTGTATTTTTATTCTTTTAGAGCGATTCTAGCTGTAGGAAATATTGGTATATCTAAAAAAAAAATCAATAAATGTGGACATCAGAAAGGTAAAACTGCAGGGCAGCTTTAATAATCTCTGACACCTTGTGAGTGAAGACTGTTAATTAATCTGATCTCAAAATGAACTAGTAACTCACACTTGAGAATTTAATTTTCAGATACACGTCCCGAAACTATGAAGTGCCAACAGTTATGGTTTTTATTAAAATAGTTATGACTCAATTATATATAAGGTTTGAATTTATCATTTCCTATCACACATATATATATATATAAATAAAACACGTCGCGGAGAAAGAAGGCAAAAGGGACAAAGACAGTTAAAGTTGTATTTAAACTGCTAATTATATGAACTGAAAATGGGGAATAATATTAACATCATAATTTGATGAAACTACTGTACAGTCTACTTCTTCTTTGAGTATTATTGCATGGTTTAATTGTAAAACGTTTTTTTAATCTTATATTCCCCAGGACAGCCCCACCCCGATTACTAATTATCCTCATCCTACGAGAGTTCATGCCCCAGAACAACTCGACCATCGACCTCTCATGGTGAGGCTGTTGGCCACCCAGGACCAATAAGAAGGTCTGGAGGGAAAGATGAGTGGTCAGTCAAGGGATGGTTATGGAGTCAGACATGGAGGGATCATGAAGACTCGTGCCAGAGTGATGCGGTGAAGCAGAGGAGCATCCTGCAGTGGAGCGGCTGGGAAGCAATAGGAAGCGTTCTGGCCTCTGCTAGTGTCACAAAAGCTAAACGGCTGCTGACAAGAGAAGAACAGGTCAGAGTTTAAAGCTTTGCCCGCCCGTGCAAATCAGCACTGGAATCAGTGGATAGTGTTACATGGCTGGAACGCTGGCTACATGGAACGCTGGCTGCTCCACTCATTTTAAATGAACTTGTTTCACCTACCGCTGGATTTTAGAGATATTATTGTTATATTGTGTTGTTTTTATGTTTTTAAATATGTTTGCTAACCACTGTTCAACCCATTCAGAGGTTTGTTTGTTTGTTTTTTCTGTTTTTTTAACATCGATTTCAATTTCATGTTTTTTGTTTAATCATATTAGTTTCCTTTTGTGGTCCAGTCTCATCTGTGTCTTTTCCTCAGCGTCTCCTCTAGAAGTCAGTCTTGTCTCCATGTTTGGTTACATTTCTGCCTCTTTGTTTGTGTCCCTGATTAGTACGGTCAAGCTCATGTGTCTTAGTCTTGGTCTCAGTGTTTATTTCCTGCTTTATTTTGGTAGTCCCTCATCTCATGTGTTGTGCTTATCACCCCCACCCGGTTAGATCCTGTTCACCCATGTCTTGTTTTTCCCAGCTGTTTACGCTCTCCTTAATTACCTTGTGTGTATTTCAGCTTTGTAGTGTCCTACCTCATCCTCGCACTTAGTGTGGTTTCCCTGAAGATTCGTCGAGTGTCTGTGTGTTTTTGTTTTTTGTTGTTTAAATCTAGATTATTTTGTTCTGTGTTTAACTTAACAAAGTTAAACATTTTTTTTTCTTTTTTTGGAGGGGGGGCAATTCATAGACACAAAGCAAGTCTGTTAAGGGCTCTCTTAATGTTTATTTTCAGTCTCTTACATGGAGCACTTAGGGTAATGTTTTTCTCATCTCCTCCCTCATCCCTGCTCCTGTAGGACCAAAATGATAGGCCTTCAGTCCATTTTCCTTTTTTGAAGCTTTCTTTCTTTATTGTTTCACACCCTTACTTTAATGTACATACATCCCATGGAATCAATCTCCCCGACAGCTTCTCTAGGTGTACCCTATACCTTTATTTGAATCAAAACAAAGACTGACAACAAACTAGCAAACTAACAACCTGGTTAGTTGTTAGTGGGGGCTGATCCTCCAATCCTAAAACAGAGTATCACAGCAGGTCATTCAGTCATGGGACAAGGACCCAGACAGGGTGTTGCTGAATCTATCAGGATGTGTCCTGATGGATTCATTAATAGCACATATTCATTATATTTTCATACTTTCATACTTTACCTTCTTCTTTCCAGGCACTACCCCGCCCCTCTGTGAGCACCTGCTGGAGGTGAGGGGGCCGGAGAGCGCCTCTGCGTACCGTCCTCAAAAAAGGAGCGTGAGTATCCCCGCTTTCTTAGGCTCCTGAACAATATGGCAGTCGCCTTCTGAAAGTCCGCCTCCCTGCTACATATTCTGCAGAACCTCAATATATGTGATTTTACTATACCCCAAAATGTATGCAGCAGATGATAGCTTAACTTGTGCAGCAGTGCATGCGTATCCGTGGGTTTAAAATATACTCTAGTCCGAAATCTCTTACAATCCTTTTCATTTTCAAAAAAGAACGTAGTGTTTAGGAAGTTTATTTCCAAATCGCTGCATTTCTGTTTAAGCTTTATAGACGGGTGGTGTGTGTTCAAAATGTGCACAAATTTTTCTAAACGTGTCCTCACGATGCGCCCATGCACCTATGATTTCATCTAAAAAACAAAGATGGAAAGAAAAAAAAACAGCTGCAGACTCAAACATACACTCAGGAGGAAGCTTTATTGCTGAATAACAGAATATACTGAAACTAACTAAACTGAGAATACACAATAAACTAAACAGGTAGGCAGGCAGAGTACATGTCATCCAGGGAAGGACCGACTTTATTTTGAAGTTGTTTTGCTTTGCATGTTTGCTGTGTTTTACTGTGTTTCAACGTGGAGTGTTTTATTCTTATGGTTTTATTGCATGTTTATTGTATATATTAATTTGTCCCGGAGAGACTCCGCCCACTTCTAATGACAAATCAGATACACCTGGGAGGGCACAGAGGTGAATAAGAGGGCCTGGCAGACCACAGAGAACAGGCCTGAGAGACAGAGCGGCAGAGATGGTGGAGTGAATGGTGTCAGGCGGTGGCGCCTGCAAGCCCGCAGACGGGCTGGTGTAGGTTGGCGACGAGTACGTGGGAGAGCATACGACGCCAGCGAGCAGAGAAGCGGAGGGAGCTGTTCTGCTGCTGGAATAACGACGAGGCCAGATCACGCTATGGTGGGGAATAAGTGGCAGCGGGACAGCGCCCTACCTCCCACGGCGAGACGGGTTGGTGCCGATTGGCGTGCTACAGGAAAGCGGCGGGCAGAGCCCATCCGGGCACGCCGGAGCATAGACACTGATAGGATGCCGAGGATGCCTCCAGGTTTCCCCTTCTGCTCCGATTGGCTGGATTTTTAACTTTTAATGTTTGCGTTTTATTGATTTTTATTGTGTGTTTTCCCTGGCCAGGGTTGTTTTAATTCCTTTTACATTTTTAACTGTTTTTGTATAATAAATTAGATTTTAGTGAGGCAGTTTTTAATTCAGTCTATTCCCTTGGCTGCTCCACAGCTCTGTTTTTTGTGAGGGTTTCCCTCCTTTAATAACACCTGTTAAATCACATTCCAACTGTTAATGGAGAAGGGGGAGAACACAACACCAAGCAGAGGAAAACACAGACAATAAATACAAGAGGTTAACGAGGGAATGAGGATCAGGAGGGAAACACAACTGGCACTAATCAAACAGACGAGACAGGGGAGAAGCAGGGGAGAAGCAAAACAGAACATGACGCACACCAACAGGAGACTACCAAAGTAAAACAGGAAGTAACAGGAACATAAACACTGAGATGCAAACATGACTGAGGAAGAGGCACAGGGGCAAGACCCAGACAAACAAGACAGACAAAACTAAGATCACAACTCAAAATACTAAATAAACTCAAGAGCATACGTGAACTAAACTAGGAAATACAAAGAGAGCATAATGAATATCTGCTGCTCCAAATCAGTTGGCTTTCTGAAATGTTTTTTCTGGCTCTTTTTTGAGTTTGAACTGCCATCCTGAACCATTCAGAAATATAAAGGGATGGTGATACAGCTGAGCACAAAATCTCAGTTTCTTCCTTTTCTTTAAAAACTCCAGGACCAGCTCATCATCACTTAATGTTGACTTCATTTTATTCAAAGTGTGGTGAAAAATCTGAATCTCATTTTTAGACATAAAGGGGACTGTTCACTATAGTTTTAAGAAGAATACTCTTTAGCACAGTTTTATTTATTTTGCACTCCCACAGGGAAAATGGCTAAAACACGTTTCAGAGAAGTGATATTTAACTGTCTTTTATTTAATAGCAGGACCCCTGTATTAAAACTCCATTAGGTTTTGCTCTAAAACAAAGGCAGTTAAGTGTCTATGTACCCAAAAGCATTCATGCACGGCATGAAAACCTTTAAAATAACCTTTTAGTCTTCATTGGTCTGCACTACAGCAGCTTTTAGGTCGAAGTTTTTCTATTAATATTTTGTAGAATTGTGGTACTGAGCACAAACTAAGTAACACATTAATAATAAAATAATACCAAAGCACCTCATTCAGTTATATAACAAATGTAATGATCCCTGGAGGAAACTTTTTTATCAGAAAATTGGGCTAATCAGTCTCTAGCTAAAGTTAAAAAAAAAAAAAAAAAAAAAAAAAAATGTGTATATATATATATATATATATATATATATGTTTGCATATATATGTATGTATATATATAGCAAGCAGCTGGATAGCGTAGTGGTTAGACTACACGCCTTTGGAACAGAGGATCGCAAGTTCGATTCCTGCCTGGGGCGTCTGTATCCAGTAAGGGTCCTAAGGCTAGACCCCCTATGCTAAGCAAGCCTACCGCAGACATGAGCGAGACAGATAAATATGAAGGCATGCCGGCTCGGACGTCGCCTGGATCAACAAGGTCCGCGTCAGGTGTTGAGGAACCAGGGCACCCTGACGAAAAGTGGGCTACTGGAACAAGAAGGCATCGGTGGGCAAGGGACGAAAACAGGGCGTTGTTGGAATGCTACTACGCAAGTAACCCCGGCGGAAGGGGCTACATGAATAGGATGAGGGACCTATGGATTCTTCGATACCCAACATCCACAATGACGGCGAAACAACTAGTAGCTCAGTGTTCCAACATTCGAAAGAAGGGACTGCTCTCACAGCTAGAGATTGACGAGGTACAACACAAATGCTACGGCAAGGAGGAGTCAGGACGCCAGGTCAGGGGGGAGATATCATCACCCCCACCCAAGATTGGGTACATAGCCCCAAGTGGGGATCGTTGAGTGCGAGAGGAACTGACCTGAAAAATAGGATCATGGCCAAGCTTGAAACCTGGATCCCCCGTAGCCGGTTACCAAGATTACGTGAAGTACCCTCAGAAGGTCTGCTAGATGATGTTAATGCAGCACTACGGGCAATACCTACAACCACGATTACCGACACTAACAAGCTGATCTACAATACGGCAGCAGTGATCAGTGAGATGCTTGGCTACAAGTTGAACAGCACCACCAAGGCTGGAGACGGAGCAATACTGGAAGAGCATATGGGAGAAGGATGCAACCCATAACGGCAATGCTCAGTGGCTAGTGGATCTGAGGGCAGACCACAGCGACCTCCCTGAACAGGGTCCAGTAACCATCACAGTGGCAGATATCCAAGAAAGGGTCTCCAGTATGAAGAGTTGGACAGCACCAGGGCCCGACATGGTTCACGCCTACTGGCTGAAGAAGCTAACTGCACTCCACGAGCGTCTGGCAGCACAAATGAACCAGCTGCTAGTTAACGAGATACACCCGGAATGGCTAACTGAAGGCCGGACGGTCCTGATCCCCAAGGACCCCAAGAAGGGACCGGTCCCCTCCAACTACCGACCAATAACCTGCCTCAGTACTACATGGAAGCTCCTGTCAGGCATCATATCGGCTAAGATGAACAGGCACATGGGTCAATACATGAGCGGGACACAGAAAGGAATTGGCAAGAATACCAGAGGCGCAAAACACCAGCTACTGGTAGACAGAACAATCAGCCGAGACTGCAAGACCAGACTGACCAACCTGTGCACTGCCTGGATTGATTACAAGAAGGCCTATGACTCAATGCCCCACAGCTGGATACTGGAATGCCTAGAACTGTACAAGATCAATGGGACCCTAAGAGCCTTCATCAGGAACTCAATGGGGATGTGGCGTACAACACTAGAGGCCAACTCCAAGCCCATAGCACAAGTCACCATCAAGTGCGGGATCTACCAAGGAGATGCTCTGTCCCCACTGCTGTTCTGCATAGGCCTGAACCCCCTCAGTGAGATCATTAACAAGACTGGCTACGGATACCGACTACGGAACGGAGCAGTTGTCAGCCACCTCCTGTACATGGATGACATCAAGCTGTATGCCAAGAGTGAACGAGACATCGATTCACTGATCCACACTACCAGGCTATACAGCAATGACATTGGAATGTCGTTCGGACTGGAGAAGTGTAGTCGGATGGTAACAAAGAGAGGGAAGGTAGTCAGAACTGAGGGGATTGAACTACCAGAAGGCAACATTGCAGACATAGAGGACAGTTACAAGTACTTGGGGATCCCGCAGGCGAATGGGAACCATGAAGAGGCCGCTAGAAAAGCTGCAACCACCAAGTACCTGCAGAGGGTCAGGCAAGTCCTGAGGAGTCAGCTGAATGGTAAGAACAAGATCCGGGCCATCAACACGTACGCCCTGCCCGTGATCAGGTACCCTGCTGGGGTAATAGGCTGGCCAAAGGAGGAGATAGAAGCCACTGACATAAAGACAAGAAAGCTCCTTACCATGCATGGAGGGTTTCACCCCAAGTCCAGCACCCTGAGGCTGTACGCTAAGCGGAAGGAAGGGGGCCGGGGACTGGTGAGTGTCAGCACCACAGTCCAGGATGAGACAACGAACATCCAAGAATACATCAGGAAGATGGCCCCAACTGACCGAGTGCTCAGTGAATACCTCAGGCAGCAGAAACCCAAGAAAGAGGAGGGAGACGAGGAACCAGCATGGAAGGACAGGCCCCTGCACGGTATGTACCACCGGCAGATAGAGGAGGTGGCTGATATCCAGAAATCCTACCAGTGGCTGGACAAAGCTGGACTGAAAGACAGCACAGAGGCACTAATCATGGCAGCACAAGAACAAGCTCTGAGCACAAGATCCATAGAGGCTGGGGTCTATCACACCAGGCAAGACTGCAGGCTGTGTAAAGATGCCCCAGAGACAATCCAGCACATAACAGCAGGGTGCAAGATGCTAGCAGGCAAGGCATACATGGAACGCCATAACCAAGTGGCCGGCATAGTGTACAGGAACATCTGTGCCGAGTATAACCTGGAAGTCCCGAGGTCAAAATGGGAGATGCCCCCAAGGGTGGTGGAGAATGACCGAGCTAAGATCCTGTGGGACTTCCAGATACAGACGGACAAAATGGTGGTGGCTAACCAACCGGACATAGTGGTGGTAGACAAACAGAAGAAGACGGCCGTAGTGATCGATGTAGCGGTTCCGAATGACAGCAATATCAGGAAGAAGGAACACGAGAAGCTGGAGAAATACCAAGGGCTCAGAGAAGAGCTCGAGAGGATGTGGAGGGTGAAGGTAACGGTGGTCCCCGTGGTAATCGGAGCACTAGGTGCGGTGACTCCCAAGCTAGGCGAGTGGCTCCAGCAGATCCCGGGAATAACATCGGAGATCTCTGTCCAGAAGAGCGCAGTCCTGGGAACAGGACTAAATAAATAAATATTTATTTATTTATTTATTTATTTATTTTAAATGTCTAGGGAGTGGGATGTTACCCTACATGAGACTGTGCTCTTGAGCAGCTCCTTCAGCAGCACCGTTACAGCCATGGAGTAAGACGGGGAACTATCGTAGGTCCTTCATCTTGACAGCAGTCAGACTGTACAATACCCATACTGTTTAAAAATACATGAATATTATTATTCCACTCCCATTGCACTTTTTATAAAGAAAAATCTTGGTGTACTTTACTGTATATAGTTACCATCGGTACATATTATGCACAGCATTTTTAGTGCACTATTTTTTTAAAAATGATTTTTTACTATTTCTTTAAATGTCTCTAATTCACCTTTTCTTCGTCTCCCTTGTGCTGCTGTAAAAATTGAATTTCTCCAGTTTGGAATTAAAGTCGATTCTCCTTGGCGGCCGCTTATCGGGGCCTAGAGCCTGGGGCTTGCTCGGGCCACTTTGGAGGTGGGGTGCCCCCGGCCTCTCGGCCTGGGGCTCGGTCACTCAGGCACGGCTGGCTGCCGGCGGAGCTCACGGGCGCGTCACTGCAACTCCCCCTGGCTTCTGCTCCGCGGCTGCTGAGTGAGCCCTCATCTGGGACTCTCCTCAGCTCTTTCTGGGACAGTGGCGCGGCTGCCCCTCTGTTGGTCTTTCTTGGTCTCTTGTGTTCTGGGGGCCTCTGGATGTCTGGAGTTTTGATCTCCTCCATACCTGCTTCATGCCCTGGAGGACGGGGCTGTGGCCCCCCCACACCCTCTAGCAGATCATTACATGAAGGAACCTTTTAAAAAAACAAGCGCGTCCATGCTCACAGGTGTACACACGGGTGATCACACCCACAAACTACACCCTTTTTGGCTCCTACCTCAAAGCACACTGTGTTCTGTTGATCTTATGTGCTGCACAATAATGTTTAATATTTAGTATTTACTGTCATATTCCCATATATCATTGTGATGTTGTTTATTCTATTACTCTTGTTCTCTTCTGCTTGTTTTCTTTTTTCTTTCTCAGCAGGTGACCCAGGTGATCGATATATGCATTTTTTTTCTTTTTTTTCTTTTTTTCTTTTTCTGCTCATTCTGTTGGTTTTTGGTTTTTGCCCTTCTCCCCCGTCCCTCTTCTCAGCTGTTTCTCTTTCCCTCTTTCTTTCTCCCCTTCTTTCCCCCAGTCAAGTCTGTCCCATATTCAGTAAGTGAAAATAAAATAAACAATAAAAGGTGAATCAAATGGACCATTACGGCAAGGCTGGGATGGTCAATTTGGTAAAGTAAATCCGTTGGGCATCTTTCTTTGCCTTTAGACAACAATTCTGATGGCAAAAGAGCCAAACGGGACAGGCAAAAAAAGAAAAAAAAAAAAAAAAAAGTCGATTACATAATGTACAAGATAAGGTTTCAAAAAAATGCAGAGACATGACTGGAGCATAAATTTAATGGGTTGTCTGTCTAGAAGCTCTCACAGTGAGCTGATCGATTAAGTTCTGTCTTAAAACTCTTAAAATATTTCTGAACATAAAGAAAACAGTCTGATCAGGTTCATGTAGGGTCAAAAACCACTTTTTCCTGATCCTGTGAAAATTGAACTAATGAGCTTTCACATACAGGGTGAATCTGATCTCAAAGATGACGATGAAAGACAGAATAAAAAAATTCAAATTCATTTTTCATCTGAGAAAGTGTGAGCTTCCTTCTCTCCTTCAAAGAAAAAGAAATTGAAAAGGATAATATTTCTGTTTCAAACACTCAGGAGATGTGCTGGAATATTTTTGATGATTTCTTACAGACTTTCCAGTCCTGGTAATAAGAAAGGAAAGCTGGGTTTGTTCCAGAGTTTCTGTGGGGGGTTTACAGATACAATCACAATTATGATTTACTCAAAGATGGATCTTGGCCAACCAAATAATGCAACTGACTTGTAGAGTTTGTGGAGGATCCATGCTGTGTCCTTCAAAGAATTCTCAAATTTAAGCGTAACTTAGGACTAAAAAAATCCATAACAGAAACAGCTTTACACTCTAAATATGAAGTTCCAGATCTTTTGAACATGCAACGTTCATGTTGGATTTACAGGATTTATATTTACAGAAATGCATGGCAGCATTGAAAATGCAGAAATTACGCCAAAATGATCATGTTCATGTTTTGAGCAGAGGTGTGTACTCATCTTAGCCAGGCATTCCTGGCAAAACTCAAACACCAGTAAACAATAATGGGTTGTTACCAACTGTCTTTGCCAACCCAAGTTTTCCGTGCGTGCTCAAAAGAAATGGAGTGTTTGACAGCTGCACAGAGCTCCTACATTGGAATTAATGGGTTAGCTATGTTGAGTTTTAAGTCAATTTTCAGTCATGAAGGTGACTTTTTTGCTTACATAGTAACTTGTGCTGAAAACAAAGCCTGCTCTAAGTAGGTTTAAGTGTATGCATTATGCGACCACCATAAATTATACTGAATAGATGACCTGTTCCAGGCCAAATGAGTGAAGCAAGACTAATGGGTTAATAAGGCATGATGACTCAAAGTCAGACTTTTCATTGTCATGGTGTTGGCAGTGTTTATCTGCTGAAGTCACCATAGTAACATATACTGAACACATGACCTCATCCAGAGCAGGCTATGTTCAGAGTTTGAGTTTAGCATTGGCTGTAAGAGCCTTATTTTTACAGATTATTTGTGCAATTGAGTTAAAGCAGCTCAGACTGTATGCATTACAACTTTTTTCCATGTTTGGTTCTAATTTGCTTCCATTTCTATTTTACACTGCAAGAACTGGAGCTGATAGAACACATCAGAAAATCAGACTATTTGTAGGAAATATTCGAGCAGCAAATTTAAGTTCACTTTGATTATGTGATTCTTACATTTCTAGAATATGAGACTGAGTCAGAGCTAAATATCAGAGTTTTAATGATTTATTAATTACTTTAACGGCTTTTAATAGCCATCTTTCAGTCTATATTCCAGGTATTCACAGTTGGTCAACCCCTACTAAGCTGGGTGCACTCTGAAGTCAGACAGGAAGCTGATCTCTGTTCCTGTTGGCAGCTGCTGACTCAGGTTTTAAGAGTACATGGGTCTGTACCACTGCCATATACATTTTTAGTATAATAATAGTAACATGCATCTTTGCCAAAGGAAAAACAAAATGCACAAACAAGCACAGCCTCACTGCTGTTTCAGGTTTTACATTTTCTCTTCATTCTGTGTGTTTCAAATAGACTAAAAGGTTCTCTCCTGTATGGGGCACTACAATTTTAAATCCTGCTGGATCCTAGCGCAACCAAACCGAATAAAGTTGTAATTTTTGGTTGAGGAATTATGTCTTTGAATTTTCAAAAACAGGGTCATTACCAGATTCTTTTGTAATGAAACAATCATGCGTGCCAAGAGTCTGGAGTTTTAAGCGTCAACCAATCAGTACACCTGTAGAGTTTGCTGATTAGCACACTACAATCGAGACAGGACAAACTAATCAGTGAAATCAGCTGCGTGTGTGGTTGGAATATAAATCTGCTGACAACATGTGCAGACATGCTGTAGCTGTTTTCTCCAGTGAGTTTATGTAAATTTGACAGACAAATCTCTTCATTAGCTGTATGATGTCACGTGTTTTCAAAAATCTGTCAGATGTGTGAAAATCTTCCAGCGTGTCCCGAGGCTTATGGAACGCAGCACGGAGGCATCCTCCAAGTCATCGCTGCTTATCCTCCTGTTACCTGCGTTGCCCCTGGATACAAGAGCAGTCTCTTTTCTTCTCCTGCCATCGTGCCCTGCCTTGTATTCCAAGCACGCACCCACAAGTGTGTGCGATTATATGTGGTAGTCAAGAGTGTGCACATACGAACACAATGAGTTTCACATATTCACAGGGGACAAAAAAAGTCACATGCATACATCTACGTAATTAAACACTTGCATAGCCGCTAAAGGCCAAAAACGTGTACAACAGGGGAACATTTTAATCATGCACACAAGATTTATTGACAGACCTGTCTCCATAATTGAGCATTAGAAGAAGTGAATGTACTATAATGTGGTATTTGCATTATTGCCCAGTAAGATCAGGGAACTAAGACATAAGTAATAGAAGTAACAATGTGTCAGATTCTTTGTTTTCACATTCACATTCATTGTGATACAGAATACTAAGCACTGGTAGGGTGTTTCATTGCCTTAAAAGAATGTAAAGGGGAAAAAAACACAAGGTCTGACCTCTGACTTCCTCCCCACTCTCCTATTGGCTATTGATGTTCTGTGTTTGTCATTGGCTGGAATCTGAGGACTATGTAAGCGACTGAAGCTGCACTTCATGGCCTTTGGTCATGGTTGTGATTGCTTTGGTGTCAAGTGGTCAAGTACTGCCTGTTTTATTGTTAAGCCCATGTTTCTGGCTAGCTTGATGTTGATTGTTAAGTCAAACTGATTTGACCTTTGTCTCTCTACTTTCTGTTACAGTGCCCAGAGGAAGCTTGTCTGGGAAACCTGCCATCGCCTTTTGATATCTGTCCTTTTCTCCTATTTTACCTGGTTGATAGGAGGTTGAAGTACAGGTGTTTAATTTTTTTTGTTGGGCTAAGTTAATCAGCCGATGTTTTTTTTTTTTTTTTTTTTTAATAAGGACTGTTTTGTTTGCTAAAATCATAACAACAGAGCCATAATAAACCTCTGTAGAAGTAGTGTTCAGGTTGCTACTCTGCACTGTGTTGGAACATGGCATTGAAGACGATAATAGTGAATGAATTGCATCTTTAAAATTAGTTACAGCACTTTCAGAAAGACATCTTCTGTGATCAGATCTATCCCTACTGCTGTATAATCAATTATTGTAAAGTTTAATTTTATTAGGAAACGATCTTACAAAAAGGGTTTGTAAGGGAGTACTGTTAATATTCAGCTTCTATGCTATAAGTCAGATCTAGAGTGTAATTAAAGTAGTGGGTTGGGTAGATGACAAATAAAACTGTTGATGAGGGTGAGCATCGGGCTTTCAAATGAACTAAATCTCTGTCTGGGTCTTTGGTTGATTAATTAGCTGGAGTGAAAGATTGCTTCCACTCCCCTTCCTTGGCCTGTGCTTTGAGGATTCTGACAGTTAGTATGACTCAGGGCAGGTTATCTATTTATTTATTTTTTCATTTAAACTGACATAAGTATCCTGCTGTAACCAGATTTCTTGAAGGCAGAGTAAATCAATTTGTTGATCAATTTTCTAATTTAAATTGTACTAACAGGGACATAGAGGCCAGAGACCCAATGTTTAATAATCCACATTTCACTATTTTACTCATGGTGGAGTTTTTGGTAATACCACATTGTTCTTTCTTTGTGATTTTTATTTATTTTATTTTTTTTTCAGTGTTTAAATAGTTTTTTGTTAGTTTGTTTTTTGTTGGTTTGGGAGCAGATATGTCACACCCAGTCCAATTGGGGAGGGGACCAGAGAAAAGTCTGACATTATTTTGGCAAAGTTACACACCGACTCAATATTAATATTAGTGACCTTCAATTGACATAATTAGGTGCCATTACTGCTCCAAGTTGAATTCTAATTTTACTGAATTTCCGTTTATCCTTAGCCAGCATTTTCAGGATTCATTCAGAGTCACCTGCTCTGGACCCTGGAACACAATTTGCCATTGTTGCTGGTGTCTTTAGGTTCACATGTCTCATAAAAGAATCACCAGTAATCAGAGTTTGCACCTTGGCAGGAGTGTTGCAGAGTGGGGAAAAACTATGAGATGTGAACGTGATGGTGGTGTACCACAGGTACATTTTTTGATTAGTGTTCTACAGAAAATATGAATATGTATTTTTAGTTACTTATTAGTCAACTTGAAATTGAAAAAAAAAAATTCTTGCTTGTCTTTGCAGGGTTGCTCATTTAAATCATAATCTTTCATCTGCTTGCTGCTGATTATCTGAAGCCACCTCTGTAACGTTGTGCTCCCAGAGCTTCAGCTTTGCTGACGTCTCCTCCTTCTGGATTGCAGCTTCTTTTATATACTGTAGCTGCCTACAGTATATGTTAGCCAGCAGCAGTAATTAGTTATTGAGTCAATGCTACGCAATGTAATGCAAGGTGACGGGTGCAAGGTGAAATGTTTGGATCTTCATCAGATGTATCATTTCAGTGGCTATAGCATTTGCTGTAAGTAATTTCCATAGCTTCAAAAGAGTCACCTGGAGCCATAAAACAATAGTAGAAATGCTAATGCTACATAAGGAGATGAGCAAGATTCCTCCTACAGCTGATAAACACATAATTTAACTACACTGAGATGAGGGCTGTGTGTGTGTGTGTGTGTGTGTGTGTGTGTGTGTGTGTGTGTGTGTGTGTGTGTGTGTGTGTGTGTGTGTGTGTTCCACTACTCCAAAACTGCTGTAGCAGCTGAGACTGCTGAAAGCTGAACATGAATACTTGATGTACACACAACTTGAGTGTGAAACACAGGATTATGTTGTGGTTGAAAACACAAACCATCACTGAGTGATGTGGTGAAATGCCACAAATTGTGTGTGAAGCTACATTAAAAGCAATGAGCAGACAATGAAGTGACTGTGTGCAATGTGATTACAAATTTAGATGGTGTGGTGTTTTTCAAAGACTTCAAAGCAGACAGCATAGTGCTTATGATATTTCATTTTATATAAAAATGATTTGTATGCACCATAATCAAAATTAAAAATTTCTTGGAAAGTATTTGAAAGTTCTTTTTTTTCACTCGGCCTAGCACTCCAAAGAAAAATCACTTCACTAGCATTTTATCTTTCTATTATCAGAAATGCCAGCACTACTATTAATTTACTGCAGTGTCATGTTTCTATCCAGCTGAAAAATACAAGTCTACCACTGACTCTAGTATTGCTCTCACCAGCTTTTGCAGAGAGTCTCTCTTTTTAGCAGCTAAATTTTCTCTTCATTTGCTGCTCTATAACTCTATCTGCCTCCTGGCAAATGGTTTTTATATCCACTTAAAAAGCAGATCCCTGCTATGTCTGTTAGAAAATTTGCTGGAAAAATGTGCACATGATATCATGTCGTGTCATTTTGATGCCTTTTCACTACTTGAATGTGTTTTTATTGTGTTACATTATATGCTAAGTTATTAAAAGGCCAGGCTGTCTAGATGGTGTACAATGACAGAAAAAAGTGTGATTTGAAGGGTCTATATGAGAGAAGTGTTTAAAGCAATGGCTGGAGAGAGTATAGTAGAATTAACAGCACTAACTGCAGACAGTTATTTAAATTATTTACACAAGTGTCCATGAGAACACACAAAGAAAAAAATAAATCTGATTATAAATGCATATGAGGAGACTTCATTTGCACAGTGGCAATGTAATGTAACATATGCTTTGCCCATCAAGCAGATAATAAAAGCGTGTGCTGTTTCTGTGATTGCACCTATTAAGAGAATATAGCAGTTTATTAAGCCCTTTGGGGGCAAAAGAAGGGAAATGCTACATATAATGGTATGATTAAAAATGCAGATTTAAAAACTGATAATTATTGAGCCAGCTATGCTTTTGATTTAGGTAATAAATCCCTTGAGTCAGTGTTGAGCAGTTATTATATAATTATAGAAAAATTACCATTTATTTTTTGGCTGTAATACACTGTTGTGTATCATGATAAGCCACTACCTTGACTGTTTATGGTACTCTAGCCTAATTATTAAACTAAATCATCAATGCTTTTTTCTTTATTGTTTCATTCTTCTTGGCTCAGTCACTTTGTAGCAGGTAATATATCGGATAACGTATATGTCACGGTCCCCGTGTCTCTCTGGTTGGCCCACGCTGGCTACAGGTTTTGTTGTTGTTGGTTTTGGTTTTTTGTCTCTCCTCCTCCTCTCTGCCTGGGTGGAGCTCATTACGGGCTCTCACTCTTGGCCCACGCACCCGTGTGATGGTGTCCACCTGCGGCTGATCTGGCTGATTTCCCCAGCTGCTATTTAAGGCAGTGGCACAGAGCAGCTCACCGCTGGAACGTCGAACCACCTGAGTTCGTGCTCGCGGCATATTCAAAGAAGAATCGCTTACATGTGTTTTATGTTGTGGAACTAACCTTGACCTTCTGTCTGTAGATTCTGGACCGAATCACCGGACCTGTCCAAGTGGGGCAGTGTGTGGAGTGTTGGAGCGAGTGCGGCTGAAGAGGAGTGCGTGTGTGCGGAGGAGCGGTGGCGGTGACTGAGTGGAAGAGGAAGCGTGTGTGTGGATTCCCCCCCCCTTCTCTCCCTGGAGCCCTGGACCCCCTCCCAACTCACTGTACATATATTTTGCACTAAGGTGATCCCTATTGTAAATAAATCCCCTTTTTGTTTCCTTGAAAGAACTGTCTGCGCGTGAGTCCGTTCAGTAGCCATGACAGTATATAAATAAAAAATTGAATTGGTTCTAAAACCTGCATGGAGAAAACTCTGGTGTGAGCATCAATTCATGAACTGACTTGCAATAAAGCCCATGCAGGTGAATCAGTAACTTACGCATTTATTGCTTTCTTTACTGCTGTTAATAAATTGAACCAGGCAGCTGTTTGGCAGTATGTCTACATTTTTAGCACAACCAAACTGTGACTGCTTGATGTTTTTCTTGTACATTACCAAGGTTGTGTTCAGTATCAACAAAGCAGGAAAATGTTTGAACACCTTGGTTCGTTACCCAAACACTGCACTTATAGGATAGATAGGAGGCTCAGTCATATGGCTGAATTTATATGCACGTTGCTGCAGGGCACTTCCCACCAAACAAATGAACTTCAAACCATTTTGCAAACCTGTTGCTCAACCCAGAAACTGTAGCAAAGTGATGTGTGCTGTTTTTAGATTTAAATATGCTTCACTCATAATTTTATCTCAGTAGCTGACTTGCAATATTTTGACTAGTTTTCTCTCTCATCTTTCTCCATTTCATTTTTTCTTTGCACAGAAAAGTGGGAAATAGGCGACTTCTGTATGAGGTCACACCGCATCTTTGTCAATGCTGATAAATCTTAAACCCTTGTGACAAGTATGTCTATCTCTTTTCTTTCTAAAATGTATTCATTGCAACTTTTGCAAATTAAATTGAGTTGTCATCATGTCTAACGCTGTTTTCTTTTTCTCTAGTTAGAGAAAGGATACTGTTATAGTTACATAAATATGTATTAAGGACATAAATCAGTGTTATCACTAAACATTTGGCCATGGTTCATACTCATAGCTGTCTGTAAAACAACTGTTTTGTTTACAGACTTCATGTCACAGTTTTCAGATTTGTTGTTTGTGTATTTATTGTCCCTTTTTTTAAAATAATTTTTTATTTCACTGTACTTCTGAGCTTAATTTTTTTTTCCACCAGATTGACTGCCTGCCCCACAGTGATTACTTTCAACTGTCTTGTTTTCCACTTAGCTCTGTGTGTATGTTCGTGTGTGTGTGTGTGTGTGTGTGTGGGTCCACTGTCTTCTTCTTCTAGACTTTGTCAGTTCATCAGTATTCCCCGGCCGTTTTCCCAGCCTAGTTAATCACCGGCATGCTTTTTATGATCCTTGGCTTAAATTCTTTTCCTGTTTATCATTATTATTACTGTTATCTTATGTTTATTTTTTGGATGACTTATTTTGGATTGTACTGAATCTCCCTTTGAGCTTTGTGTATACCAGTTTTTCATTAAAACCTGTTTTTGCTGTTTGTTACATTGCTTCCTCATTTTCAGTCCACTCAGCTGAACTTGCAAACATAACACAGAAGAATTTACTCCTGTTCAGCTACAAGAGCACCGAGGTTTTCATACACAAATATTAACTGATAACAGATCACTCAACCAGCAATTAGACCAATTAGAGCTAAGGTCAGACCATTGTGCAAGACAATTTCATCGTGCTTGGCAGTGTAAAGTTGAATCAAGTTGAACCAACACCAGCACACAACAGTTTCAAGGTTTTAAAACATCCATCCCTCCATTTTCACAAATGCTACCAGCTATCCAAAACTAATGTTTTGCTTGTGAAGCGATAGTGTCAACCTCTCTACATGCTGCCACCCACTCACTTTTTACCCCAGTTCCCAATAAGTGGCCATCTTATTGATGAAGTGAACACTTTCAGTCATACATGTATTTCACATGGAAACCTTCCAGATAGAGACTGAATTACTAATAATTAACCAACTGGGTCCATGTTTGATTTTGTCCTTTTTAATATTATGCCCTTATGCAAAGAGGCATTGTTTAGATTTTGTTTAGAATTTATTTGCATTGGTTGTTTTTTTCACCTTAAGCTGGGCACATACACTATGTGGGCAGACTAAAGTACTTCAGCATGCCTCTTTGAATTCAGATATTTTCAGTCAGGAGTCCTATAAAATCAAGCACCTGAACATGCAGTCTCCCTTTACAATTATTTTTGAAAGAACAGGTTATTTTAAAGAGCTTACTCAGTTTGAATGCGGTACTGTAAAAGGGTCCCACCATTGGTTTAGCTCTAATTTCTTGTTTCCCAGATATTCCACAATCAGCTATACATGGTATTCTTGCAACATGGAAGCATTTAGGAACCACTGTAACAGGACATTTTAGACAATACAACATTACAAAGAGGTTCACCAATGCACATAGCATGTAAAAGTCGCCAATGATCTGCTGACTCTGCTACATGTCAGTAGATTGCAGATTGAAATCATCTGAATACTGTTTTCTTCTCTTTCCCAGTTCAAGTGCATAATTCTAGCTATGGTGGGTGATGTGGCAGCTTTTTAGTCAGAAAATATTCATCAAAAATATTACATTCAGACTGTAAATGATGATGACTGTGGCAACCCAGCATGTTTTTCTGCATGTTTCTGTGTGTTAGAGCCCTGACATCAGCTCAGGAGATGAGGCTAGAGGTGAGGAAGAAAAAGGTGACATTTTATTAGGATGGCAGTAGCATTGTCTCACTATTTCAGGTTTTTATACCTTTGGTGAAGGGGACTCCATCTCCAGCTGTAAAACTGAGTCTGAAGGTGCACACAAATTTAAATGCCCCTCCACAGCAAACACCTACGGCTTCACCTCTGTTAGTGTTTCACCTACTTGACCAATCTCTAGCCACATTACTAAATGTGATTATTCAGAAGGGAGATGTCATTTCCTGCCACTATATTCATATGGTGAGGCAAACCCACTCTGATGCATTTTTAATGTGTTATTTACAACTTTATGGAAATGCTACAGTTTGATGGAAATTATAATTACACACTCATCTACGTATATTTACCAGCCCAGTATCCTTTTTTTCTATTAAATAACCCCCAAAATTGCTAACAGTACCTTTTAACAACTAATGCATGAAAATTCTGCCCATCAACAACACAGCAAATAATAAATGCCTTGGTCTATTGTCACTATGTGGGTTTTCACAACATAGTCTTACAAATGTTTCTCAATAAAAGCCATGGTGAGAAATGAAGGGTGTCTGTTAAATTGAAACAAATACAGAGAGTGCTTTAATTCGTACACCAAATCCAGTAATGCTGCTTTTGATGCATTGTTTCAAATAAAGCCCTGCTACCTTCTGCAACCCTTATTTTCTGAGGTAAAAACTGCACAAACTACATGTAGTGCTACTGGATATCAGTGAGTGTCAATCAACGGCTGCAAATACTGAACTTAAATTATGACTGGCAGCGATTCGTTCTTAAGAATTAATAATAGAGCTTTTGCATAAACAGTGCAATCGAATATGTTATGCAGACTGGAAGCAGTGAATGAGTCCAACTGATAAAGACCTAAACTGACGGGGCTTGATCAGTCCAACTGCATTCGTATTTTTATCGGAAATGTTTGACCTTTGACCTGATTTCACTGATGAAAAAAAGATTCCTGAACTGCTGAAATCTGGTGATGAGTGTTAATGCAATTTAATATTTATGAAAACAAATCAAGATGTCTCATAAATATGACACTGAGTGCTTTGCGGGGGAAAAGCTCCATCTTGATTAACTGTAACTGTGACATTTTACGACCTTTCACAGAGGAAGTTATTGAGTTGGGGGGTTGTAGACACACATGTATGCTGGTTGGCACCCCACGAGAGACATTAAGAGGAGGCATTAATCAAAGTGCGCAAACACTTGACAGCAGAAATTTAGTGCGTCGCCTTTGTGTGTGCTTTCCATTTACAGTCAACACATTTGAACTCCTGAACCTGCTGTCTAAGTATAGGACTGCAAAACGTCAAACAGAAGGAGTATTAGAAGGCAATTCCTGCTGAGTGAGAGGGAGAAAGTGTGTGTGCTTTGTGTGGCTGATAATATGACTGCAATATGTTTCTTTGAAGGATAGCAAGAGACGGAGGTGAATAATGTGTGCGAGTGTGTGTGAGAGAGTGATTTTTCCATATCTGCTGTGCTCCTAAAACAGGCAATGCTCTGTGGTGGCCTATTGTCGGCAGAAATGACAACTGCCTCTATCTTGTCCTGCAGAGAGTCACTTCTCCGCTTCCTTCTACATCTCTCTTTAGTCATCTCTATCAGCGTTGGTGTCTTCAACTGGCACTTCCCTTGTTTTCTTCATTGCCTAGTTCTGTCACTTGTTCTCTAACTGATTTACTTTATCTTTGCCTTTTCTCCCCCTCTTTTCCATCATTTCTGTTGCATTTAGCAGGGAAACGTCATTGGCCTTCTTGGATTTTTGCCCTATTATCATTTCCTTGCTTAGCTCTACATGCGTTAAACTGTGTTAAACTAGCCACCACATTGTTCATTACTTATGTCTGAGAGATCAATTTTCAATTCAGTTTCATCCATCCATTCGCTTCCGCTTATCCATTTCAGGGTCACGGGGGGTGCTGGAGCCTATCCCAGCTGTCATAGGGCGAGAGGCGGGGTTACACCCTGGACAGGTCGCCAGTCTGTCGCAGGGCCAACACACAGAGACAGACAACCATTCGCACTCTCATTCACTCCCGCATTCACACCTATGGGTGATTTAGATTTTCCAATTAACCTATCCCCACAATTCAGTTTCAGTCCAGCATTAACCAAGGTGTTGGGTTACAGTCACTCTGTCTGCAGAAGATACACCAAGAAACTGCTGTGCATTTCACTAGCATCATGTATCTCTTATGCAGAGTTCTACCATGCTGACCTCTTACATGTAAAATTCAAACAAACACACATGTCACATGACAGGCTAGTTAGCCTTCCTAGTTTATCTCAAACAACTCACGCACACACAAAAATCCACCTGAATCTAACAAATCATTCCTCAGATTTAACCTACCTTTATGATTTTTTTAAACATGTTGTCAGGGTAGAAATTCACCATGGTAGACTAACATATTTTCCCACCACTTTTATCATTTCGTTACTAAAATGACTTAAATGATACTAAAAATCGTGTTGTTTCTTTCCTCACCTGGCTAAGAACAAGTCTTTTCCCTTACATGTTCTGGGGCAAGCATCAGCCAAGATCCTCGAATGTCAAGAAAAAATAAAGCTGAAAATAAAATCAGACCATTGCTTCAGTTCTTTATTAAAATCATTTTATTTTTGTCCTGCTTGCAGTACAGCGCAGTATTGTCATTATCCCCACTGGTGGTAGATGTGGCTGAAGCAGAGGGATGGCAACATCTAACCACATCTGTGCGTGTGTGTGGTGTGTGTCTGTGTTTGTGTGTGTACACATGTCTTTGCGTGTGTGTGAGGTGCTGACAATAAAGTGCAGCACCACCAGCCATCAACCCATACAGTCACTCAAAACAGCAGTATTATTACAAGGCCTTGAGACATTGTTCAGAGGCATACAGGCAGAAATTGTGGACATCCTCCCACTGCAGGCTAAAACTGGGCTTGCCAGGGCTCAGGAACAATAAATGCAATAAATGTTAGAAGCTTTAAATACACTTAAACACACTTTGGAATATGAATATATCAGTGTCCATAGAGGAATACTATACATTGAATGCATCTTAAACATGTAAAATTATAAGATGTTCTACATTTGGAGCCTTTACTTTCTTGTTGGCAAAAAGTGGCGATATCGTTTATGTTGTCTGAAAATATGATGATCAAAGTAAAGCCCTGGTTCGACCATTTTTGGCCTTAGTGGAAACCACACTAGCAGATTTGGCTCTGCCCCTGACATGTGTCGTATTAGCTTCCCCAGTTTTGTAAAATTAAGAAAGAAACTTTGTGTTTGTTGTGTGTAACTATTTTTTTCCTTTTTTTTTTGTTTTGTTTTATAGCACAGCAGCTTGGCAGATACAACACACTATGTATGGATATCAAAGTCCTTATACAGTATTTACCATATAGGTTGGTTGGCAGGGGTAGCTGTGCATGGTTCGTATAGCAATACAGCTACTAAGAGATGCAAAAGAGCAAAGGAGAAAAAAAAGAAGCCTGTGCTGCTCGCTACATTGTTTTTTTTAAAGAGGTCACCTCACTCTACACTAAGGTATAAAGTCATGGGTCTGGAGAACCCAAAACAGGGTCAAGAATGTGACCCCCGCCTACACAAGTGAGAGTTGTGGTAAAAGCTGCTGTATCCATAAAAGGTTTAATTAGTCATTAATCTGTAGCCCAAACCAAAAATAAAGGCCCCTCTGGGTAATCAAACACATGCCACCACTGCTACAGTGACACGGTCGTAAGACACTCACGCACCCCTCCATGTTGTCACTTTGATGAACCCTTAAATGTTAGCTACAGTACATAGCTAATGGAGGTGGATGGTTGGTCTTAAGTGAGCAAAAACACAGTTACATACTGGTCTCTGTTTTCACTGGGCGCTAAGGAGCGGTGCAGGAGTTTCAAGACAAGGAGAGACGGACAAACGGACAAAAAAGACACACTCATTGAGATAATACCGTAAATTTAGTAGACAAACTTATATAACATAGATTTTAATCTTGAAATATAGTGTCATATATATATTTAGATATGCTTTTTTGATGAAATAAATATATCCACAGATACTCTTCTTCTTTTAAAAAACAGACCAGCTTTACAGCGGCAGACACGCACTGATGCAATGGATCGACATGAGGACAAAGAGGAAAGGGGAAAGAAGGAAAGGCCGGTGGCTCATTTTTCTAATGAAACACCCAAGCTTTGTATTCACACCGCTAGCAGCTGCTGTGTTACTGAGCTAGTACTTTAGTGTAGGAGTGTAGCAACAAGGCTTCTGCACTCAAATTAATGTTCTTATTCCTAGCATCAATAATACCAGTGCTATTTACACAACTGCACTGGCAAAACTGAACACCGAGTGCGAACATTTTCGAAAAAGTGACAGAGTCTAAAAAAGACATGCAGAAAGGGTAGTGGTGATACCAATCAACAGACATTTGACCAGTTGTCTGAGCTTCATATACAGTGTTAGAGTTTTGTGAACTAATTTTATTTTTTAACTGACTGGTTTTTGGTTTGTCATTCATCATTTAGGCACAAAAATCATTTGGCTTTTGGGAACAGATCATGGTTTGGATCAAAATATGCATGCATGATGACAAAGCTAACCCTGCAGGCTGAACAGTTACGCTAAAGCAGGGGTGTCCAACTCCAGTCTTCGAGAGCTACTGTCCTGCAGCTTTTAGATGCATCCCTGCTCCAACACAGCTGAATCAAATGGATGGATTACCTCTTCAGCCATCACATTTGGCAAAGGCCTGATAACAAGCCTTTCATTTGATTCAGGTGTGTCGGAACAAGGGTGCGTCTAAAAGCTGCAGGACAGGAATGGAGTTGGACACCCCTGTGCTAAAGGATAGCCAGGGCATTCAAGTATGATGCATTCAAAGAGTTCTGATCAAACGAGCTGGGAGTGAAAGCGTGCTCGCCAAACAAGATTAAAGTATTGAGTGTGATTTTTGGCAACAAACATGAATTGCTTGCGATGTGAATGCACAGAAACATATTACACTTCATGCTTTTCCAGCTTTCACTTCAGTTATGTTGTTGCTGCTGATTGTAATAAGTACTGAACTCTATAACTTGATGTAATACAGTCTCACGTTTGAAGAATGGAAATCTATAATCTGGTGTAAGGAACTTCCCTGTGGTCTGTGAAGATTATTAACACAAAGTAATTATATACTTTTTTTTATTATAATGAAGTGGAAATGAGAAACAATATCCCCAAATATTAAGATGCTAAACAACAATTTTATCTAACGCTACCCACCGCCACAAATATATATATATAATATATATATCTAGATTTTTAGTTAAAAGAAAGTCAGACAAACTCTACACAGCAAGTTCATGTTAAAAACATAAGTTCTTTTTTTGTTTTCTTCAGCTGAAGTAAATTATGGCTCAGATGCAGTTAGAGGCAAACGACATGATCTGACCAGACGAATGGGAAAGCTGGCTCAGTCACCTTGACCAAATGAAAACACAAACAGCATTGTGCCGGCGGGTCTTGCCTATTTAATTGTACTCCGCTGATGTCCAGTGTCCTGATGCTGAATTCTAATGTTGATGGTTCTAACAGACTACTCTTGCTAAGTGCTTGACATCGGAGTGTAACTGCTGGTGTCAGCTCGGTAATGGATTAAAAAGCTATAGCTCTTGGTTACACATTTACAAGGTGAGAAATACTTAAAAACAAACAAAAAAAACAATATCACAGGAGGTTCTACTGTGTCTTCTATACACTCAAACCCAACACTTTCTCAAACCCTGCTATCATAACAACACAGCCATAATCTCTTTGACATCAAAACGGCACTTGTACAAGGTCTAATTTTGCTCCAATAGAATCCTTGCCTGACCGTCCTGTCCACACATGTTGACTAAAACTTCATAATTTACACAAAACATATGGCAGGAGCAATTAGCATAAGGCTATAAGTATTTATTTCCCTGCATCTTTGCCTAACAATCCGTGTAGCCCCATGTAAAGTATTAGACTGATCCATCATGCCACGCAAAACCTGGATTGCTAAGTTTAACACAAGCAAACAAAAATCAAGTAATTTCTAACCCATAACCCATTGCAGCTTCGCTTTTTCAGTAGCTTACCTTACCAGGTTAGTACAGCGTTGTTTATGTCAGCAGGAACTGAGCTCTGTCACTAAACTGTCAGAGATGCTACAATTTCCTTCTTAAAGTGTCTTAATTGTTGTTGCAGCACACTTGTTTAGAGGCTGACTTTACATTCAGTCGAATACAGGGAGGAAACAGACACTCCATTGTCGCAGTTAGGTAGTTGAGAGAATGTTTCATTTGCACCCAAGCTTGAGTAGTATGGCACAGTGCTTACATTGTATTTGATTTAATACATGTCTTGATATATAGAACACCATCAATAACAACAACAACTACAACACAGAAGTAAAGGTTTTTTAAAGAATAAAGCTGTGACATGAACAGAGGGTGAACAAGATATTGCTCAAAACCAGGATTGGATGAAGTGACTTTTTAGGCTGCACATGTCATTGGATGTAGCTTTATGTGAGTGTGTGTGCGTCCGTGTATGTGTGTGTGTGTGTGAGTGTTAGCATGTGTGCATATTTTGGAGATGATGGAATACTCCGCAAGATAAAAGGAAACACAGCTGCTAACGTTGTACAGATTGATGTTGAGCTCTACTTAAGTTTGGCACTCAGCTTTTCATTAAGCCAGTAGAATATCAGTCACAGTTGACTTACCCTGTTGTCAAAAATACAAACACAGAAAAGCACAGACACACAGAATAATCACATCAAGGAGAAGAGCCAAGAGGGGAGGACGGGAGAGGAGATGACAGGAGAGATGACAAGGTAGACATGTGAATAAGGCGGGAAAGGAATTGGAAAACACATTGAAAGAATAGAACAAAACAATAAAAATAAAGGGGATAGAATACGTTGGGGAAAGGGGGCAGTGGTGTAAACTAAAGAAAAACAGCGGACACCGGAAAAGACAAGGTGGTTACCACCCTCCTCTTCTTCTAAGCAAGAAGGTATTGATCATACACAACAAAGGTGCCTCAAACGGGCGTCACAGTTCTGCGGGGGTGTAAACAGTTTGTTAAGGACAACGAAAAATAGGGAAATAAGGGATAAGCGATTTGTGTAAGAAAAAAAACAACACAAAAACAAAAAGCAAGAAAGTGTTCTGTTTTAAAGGCTTCTGAGAGCAGCAGGTATACAGTACTACAAAGTTCCTGAGCCCTCAGTAAGCATTAAGAATCCTATGAATACAAACTACTGCTCTGCTTCAACATCCAAAGCCCTTTACTTTCTAGAGCAAAGGATTCTCCTTCGTTTGTACCACTTTTGATGTTTGATTTGCTTTCAGTGTCTTGGTTAACTTACTTCAGAATGCAAGTTGTTACTGTGGTTGTAGTCTTTCACATACTGAGAGGAATAAAAGGAAGTAACAAGAGATTGCTCATGTTTTCCTTTGACCTACCCCATTGGGTTTGTTTGGCTTTCTGGTTTGTTTATTTGTGCAGAACTTTAGGAAAGGGCTCAGTGCGTATGCTGTACTGACTTGGCTTGGCAGCATGTTTGCTGCTGGGCAGATTCAAATCCAGTTCAACTGCTTTAGCCTCGAAGGGCTCTCTCTTATGACTTTTGATACCTTGTTGAACTTCAGACCTCACTCTCCACACTGGAGAAATGGGCAGAGCCCCTTCGGGAGCAAAGGCTCTTGGTTTTGAGGGGTAAATGAGGGGATTGAGGAAATCTCTGGGGCTGGGGTACAGAGCGCAATCTCTGGTACTGCAGTTTGGCACTTGCCGAAGCCATGGACGAGGCTTGGGGTGCCCCTGGTGTTGATGAGACCACAGAAGGAGAAGATACAGAAGAGGAAGGAGTAGGTGGAGGAACATGTATAGAAAGAGATGAGGAGGGTGGAGCTGGAAGGGCAGGGAGCGGAGGTGGCATGTTAGGGATAAGTGTTGGAGGAGGGGAAGCCTGTCTTCCTCGATCTCGATCCCTGTCTGTTCTCTGTGTGCGCTGCTGGATACTGAGGTTTGACTGGCTGCCAGATTTTGATGGATTCTGTGACCGATCGGGTTTGGACGAAGATGAAGAGTCATGTTTCGACTTCATGGGACCACTAAAGCTCTGGCAGTGGTGGTAAAGCTCTTCCTGGCTTTGTGAAGTTACGCGAGCCCATTTGGAGGAATGGGAGTGTGGGTGGTGTCTCGGGGAGTGACAGGAGGAACAAGCAGCGTGCCCTCTTCCCTTATCCTTTGATTTGCGCTTACTCCTCTTCTCATCCTGTATGTGGAGCTTGTCCACTGACCAGTATCGTCGAGGAGGAGGTGGCGTGAGAGGAGGTGGGGGCCAGTGCGAACCTGATCCCCACCCTCGCTCTCCTCCCCCACCTCCACCTCCCCCTGATCCCCAGCCACTCTCCGCTGTTCCCCACCTCTCTCCTCGCTCCAGGAACAGGTCATCTCTGCTGTTGATGCTGCCAGCTTTTTCCCGGGAAGGATAGGTACTGAAAAACCAACCTCCCCCTCCAATCCCTCCCACTGCTCTACCTTCGTGATCTTCCCAGTATCTCTCAAATTTCCCAAACTCCCCTGAAGAACCGTCATCATCAGAATATATCCCGACTACCTTATCACGTTCACGCTCATCATCAGACATTGTCCTTCCTCCTCCACGCCTCTTCACATGCTCTGTTTTCCTCCTGTCACGCTCCGAATCTTCTTCTTCATCATCCACTTCAGATTCCCACTCATGGAAGGACAGCCCCTCCTTGGAGTGCACCTCCACTCTTTCATTCCGTCCCAACAATGGCCTCCTCTCTCCTTCTACTCCTAGAGCATCCCTGTCTGAACTTTTACTCTTCCTCCTTTTAGAAGAGGCAGGCAACAAGGGCAGGAAGGCAGATGGAATGGCATCAGAGGATGGGTTGCCCCCTCCCCAGAACTTGACTGATGTAGAAGGCTTGCTGCTCGAGCTGTGATAGTGCTTGCTGTTTCTTCGCCGGTGGTGTCTTTCCTTTCCTCTGCTGTCTTCCCCATCATCCCTGGTTTTCTCTTCTCTTTCTTTTCGCTCATCTTCACCTGGGATGTTCCATCCGTAACTTCTCACTGAGCTCTCACTTTTTTTCCGAAAGGACTCTCGCCTCAGTGCTGGGTAAGATGGGAAGTCTGGTGTTCCTGATTTGAGTTCCTCTCTTTTTTCAGGATCCCCTCCTTCCTGCTCTGACCTTTTCCGGTCTCTCTTCCTCATCTTATCATCTTTCTTCCTCTTTTTCTTTGCTTTGCGCCGCTTTCGCTCCCTTTCTCTCTCTCTCTCCTCCCTCTTCTTTTTCTTTCGACCTTTCTTCCTTCTCTTTTTTTCACGCTCCCTCTCTTTGTGGTGTCTCTTCTCCTCTCTACCCACTCCTCCTTCTCCTCGGCTTGTTGCTCCACTTCTCCCTCGGTCTCTGTCACCCCATGATGCCCACCACTCCTGTAACTGGGCCAGTTGGCTGCCAGTCCTCTCTCTACCATAATCTCTTTGGGGCCGTGGTTTGCGTGGTGGTACTGGTGGAGGTGGCGGGCTGCACGGCAGTGAGCGCGATGACATTCGGCGTGATCGAATTTTCTTCCTCCCAAGAAGGAGGCTGGACTCCTCTGTAAGGAGATCTGAGTCATATTCATCATCTACGATAAAATCCCGATCACCTGCTCGATACCGAAAACTAAGCGAGGAGTTGTAGGAGCTGTCACTTGAGCAAGAAGAAGGTGAGTTTGAACGAGAAAGTGACACTGAGGATGAAGAAGAGGATGAGGATGATGTGGAAGAAGAGGAAGAAGACGAGGCACTGGAACAAGACGAGTAGAAATGGCATGGGGACGAGGGAGTGGTAGGGGTGTGTGTTGGAGAAGAAAGAGGGGCAGGAAGAGGTGGAGGTGGAGGGGGACGACGTCCTCTTCTTCCACCTCCATCACTTGCTCCATATCGCCCACCTCCTCGCCTCCCCAGAGGGAGGATGTTCTCATACAGGGGACCTCCTGAGCCTTTTCTTCTTGTCTGAGCTAAGCTGCCTCGTCGCCAGAAGGGAGGCCTTCGTGGAGAAGATGGGATTGGTGGAGGAGGCTTGGAGATTAGGTGCCCCGGGCCTTGTTGGGAGCCTTTAGGAGGTAGCCTTGGCATACCTGAGGCCTTGGGGCCTCGAGAATTGGCTTTGGGAGTCTGCTGGGGGCCCCCTGCCTGTTGGTCCGAGTTAGATCCTAGCCCCTCTGGATCAATAGGACCATAGTAGCGCTTATATTCATCTAGCCCTGTGTCACCTACTCCCACTGCTCCACCTGCAACTCCTCCTTGCAGGCTCCAGTGCTGCCCAAGGTTTTGTTGATACTGCTGCTGGGCCTGTAGTTCAGTGATCCCACCAGCTATCCCTCCAACACCAACGCCTCCAGAACTGCCTGTGCTCACAACCTTTTCTGGCTTTGGCCTGTTCCAGCGATCAACCACAGCCAGTCTGCGGTCATGTCGAGGCAAGAAAGTGGAGCAAGGCATGGGGCCCTCTAGTAAGGGACTAGTTGAGGGACCAAGAGCCATTGCTGAGTGTCCAGCAGTTGGCGGAGACCCAGGCAACATAGTGGTATAGGTCTGCCCTGGTTGCTGTTGGTGGTGCTTCTGCGGTTGTTGCTGCTGCACCATGGCAATGGCAGTTGTGTTGTTTACTGTGGCTGTAACAAGGTGTTGTTGGGGTGCACTAGGCATGTTGGTCACGGTGTGGTACTGGGGCAAAGAGCTTTTGCTCCCTCCCGGTGTTGTCTCATCCTCAAACTGGCAGCAACTGTACATCCCCTGGGTGGAGAGATAACAGAGAGATTGTAATTAGACCAGCAGGCTGTCAAGTATGATAAGAAAGAACTGTGTGTCTATGTGTCAGAGACAGAGAGACACAGAGAGCCTGACATCCCCAATTTTGAAAAGGAAACCCACAGAGCAGCTTTGATCTGATATCTTTACAAACCATGTGAAAGCTATCCACAGAAGACTGTGTATGGATGAAATACAGTACAGCAGGACCATGAGTTCAACCTTTACTAGCATTCTAAAAATCAAGATCCATTCTTCAACCCATTTTCAACTGACACTAAACAATGTGTTTTTGTACATTCGACAAGTGTGAGAGACACATTTTTATAAACACACTTCTGTTGATGGTAAATGTATCGTTACAGACCATAAAAATAGAATAATAGTGTTAATGAGATACTGCATAGTGTTATAAAGAAAGTCTCTTTCAGGCAGCTGCTACAGATACCTCACAGAGCATGAGTTAAAATTGCCTGCATTGTAACTTTTTACCAGAATATTATTCAGACTGAGAACACAGACTCCGTAGCTTAGCAGGTTCAAAACAAATGGATTCTATTCTGTAAATAACTAATTTTCCTTTCTCTCAGAATGGTGGGAATTTGCTGTAGGTGGTTTCCAACTACCTATTGTTTTCTGCGCGGTCATATCTCATCTGAAGAGAGTAGTCAAAGAGTACTGCCCATTAAATATTAATGAGTTTTGGGGAAAAAAACAAACACAACTTTGGACTGAGTTTACCAGGCTTCTGGGATTGTCAATTTTCCCACTATGAAACCAAACAAAGCTTTCAGCAAACAAAGTGTCACTCAGTTGGAACAGGACTATGTTTTCTCCAAAAGCACTGTGAAAATCAATTGAAGAGAGCGCTATGTGCAAGTAGTATCCAGCTTCTGGAGAGGAGTCAAAACAAAGGGGAGAGCAGAAGCAACAAAAACTATTTTGTCACTGAGCAATAAAACAAATGGTGACTGAAGCTTCATTTAACTGAACCGCTCTTCTTTCCAGCTGCCAGTTTGGTTACTTAACTGAAACTAAACACAAGCTTCATGTGTTCACACTGCTTATTTTCCCAATGCACAAATTAAGATTAAAATATTTTCTTTGATCTTAACTAGAGGAGATTTCAGTGGCAACAAAAACAATTCTGCTTCTAAAACTTTGTGTAGATTTCAATTTTTCTGCCATGTTATTGTAAAAAAAACTGTCCAGAAAACAAAAAAGAAAGATTTTTTTTGTACTTATACTTATACTTAAACATGGATATAAAATTAAATCTTGATATTTTTTTCTCATATTAAATATTTTGGACTACCTTCCATTCTGGCTAGAAAATATCAGGACAGAAAGGCTCACTTTCAAATGTACTGCTGTTGTTATTTTCTGTCATTTGAGCAGAAAAAAAAGAATAAAGATTGTTCTTACTTGGTTTTAATGAACTACTCCAAACTGGAGAGAGCACTTTAAAATCACCAGTCAAGTATTTTCCATCTCTTCAGCAACCTTTCAGCAAAACTTATGAATAACACATGACACGGGTGAGTCAGACTGATGGGTAAATTATTGGCGCATCATAACATTTTTAAACATTTTAAAACTTTTGCAATTCTAAATCCCAAACAGGAGTAATCAATTCTAACTTTGTCTTAGGTGAGCAACTCCATCTCTGCTGTGTCTGGATGCTCTTTCTCTCCTGCCTTTGTGTTGTTACAGCTTACTGTACTATGTAAATCAAAGAAAGAAAGGAAAAAAAAAACAACTCCATTATTCCTCACATGTGAGAATGATTTATATGATCTACCAATATCTGCCAGATCTCAATGATAAAATGTGTGGAACTTCCTGTGAATCTCCACTCCTCACCCGAACCCAGATCTGATGGAGGGACTGTAATAATGGCCGTTCTGGACCCATGAATCAGCAAACCTAGTGGCAGAAGTGCTATCGCAGTCCCCAGAGCATGGGGCGCAGTACACTGTGAAATTGAAACTTGGGAGTCTCTGACTGGGTTAAAGCAGGCCAGCTGCAAAGACTTTGCAGCAAGCATTGGATATAGCACAGGAGGTAGAAGCTAACTGGGCCTTCTACATCTAAGTGATATTTTTATTCTTAAGGTCTAGAGATCTAGAGACTAGAGTTTTCTAAAATCCTGAAACGTTCTGAATGTATGAAGGAAGGTTAACGTGCACTCCAAAGGATCTGACAGCAAGCCCAACAGGGAATACGTGCATGGATATCAAAGATTGCAAAGAACACAATAGATTTTCACCAAGATGGTAAAAACAAATATAAGTGCATACAGAAAATCACACTTGGTTCTTGTATCATTACACACAGAACCAACAGATGCACTTGTACACACATATTACCTGACATACCTAACAGAGTAACAGAGAGAATAAAAATGTCAGGAATCACTTAAAACAGATACGGAAGCATCTTTACCCTTCCATATCCCCAGTACAAATTCCATGTAATATATGACTGTGTCTATGTGAGACAATTATCTGCTGAATTCAGTAAGCAGTTGGATCATTATGTGTCATGCCTCCTAAATGATCACTCCAGGCAGTACACTTAACCACAGTTAATGTGTGTGTGGTACGTGCACATTAAAGGAACAGTCTTTTCCCTCTAGTTTATAAAAAAACATTTAATCTAAAGTATTTCTTTCTGCCAGATTATACTCCTTTATTACTGGGGTCCCCTTAAGCTTAGCTCAACTGCTAGCTATCTGCACACTTACTTTGGCTGGTGGATGGAGACGAAGAAGAAAATAGTTCCTACAAAATCTGCAACAAGAAGATTTGTGGGTGTTTTTGTGTCTGAGTCATGACTTCTGGAAAGAAACAGTGCTGCTGAGTTTTTCCTTTCATTATTATTTTTTTCTGGTACCACAAGGCCGGGGCTTTTTAGTTCCATTATACTAAACACAAAGGAGACATCTCGCATCAGCAGATCTCACCAAAATCAGGCAAATCACTAAAACAGTCCACATGGATACATTTCACTATATCAAAGCGTAAAAAAGCTAAACATTGAATTTACTTAGGTTAAATTCCTTAAAGTCAGGTGTGCATAATCAGTGCAATGCAATGATCAAATCTCGACCTTCCTTTTATGACGCTTTCCAAATAAGTTCTATTCTGTTGTATCACAGACCTACAAATCTACATTTGCGTCACTAAATCTATTGTAGAAGAATGCGTACTATACAGTGGAAAAGCAATACTTAGTAGACTCAGACTCTAGTGGCACTTGAGTAGTCTACTCATACAGTATGATGGATCCCAAATGTCAGAAATAAACACCCCAGTGTTCCCATCTGTGTAAATTAGCCATTTCTGCTGCATTGTGTCACAGGAGGAGCTAATAAATCAATCTTTTGTTTTCCTTCCAACATGGTGGTATTACAGTTACAGCCACAGGTACACATCAGGCATCACAGCATCTTCTGACAAATAAAAATATCTCTGCAGTGCTCGATGAAGCCTGCTTCACACTTCAACAGTCTCACCCTCCCCTCCACCTCACCTCTGTCATTCCTCCTCCTATCTGTCCCTGTGTTTTCTTTTCCTCCTCCACCTCCTTCCGGCATCCCCGTCCAACTCCTGTTATGCTCCACTACCTCCACCATCCAAACCTCCAGCTGTCTCCTCAGCCAACTCTTTTCTTATCTCAAAGTTCCCCTCCCTTACCTTTCCACTTCTCCTCACTTCCTCCCTCCCACTACACCATCCATCCCCTTTTCATCCCTTTTGATACCTCCTGTTTACTCCCAGTTCTCATCTTTCTAGTCATTTCTTCTCTCATCACTTTCTTCTTTCTTCTGTTTTTCACTGCAACATATGCACAAAGTATTTCCATGACCCCAAGCTGAACTTGCAAAAACTGTACTGGCAGTAAAAGAAAATAGACGTGCAACAGCTAAGTGATCACTCTGCCCTGGACCTTTGGGTTAACCCTGGAACAATGCCAAGGATAAAGATTGCTGATGTTCCCGTTTTTGGCTGTCTGCTCTTGTCCCTGCTGAGTGCAAGAAAAAAAGTCCTGATATTGGTATCCAATTCTGCACAGTCCACATCTTGATTGTGTCTGAAAACAGTCTATTAACCTTCTATCTCTTTTGAGTGAACCTCAAGGCTGTAAGCACTGATGGATATTCATTGTGTTGTTTGTGCCAAAAAAAAAAAAAAAGAACAGTAGATTAGCAAATATGTCTTCACCTTTGAGTCTGTCACAACATAAGGCCTGCAGAAATCATTTACCAGTTCTCCTTGAGCACACTTTTGTGAATTTTTAACAAATTGCACTGATTAGTTCTCCCTTCTCATGTGAGAGTGCACAAATCAGTGAGATCAGCTGCTTCACTGTGGCTCAAAATGAATGAAAACATTCATGTGCTTATTTCTCACTTCTTACTGGTACTTTTGAGCATTTTCTTTACATCTGGCAGGGATAAACTATACTTATCCAAACCATCGTTAGGCATCTTTGGTTTTAAATTCATGCATATTATTTCAAAGTAGCAAAAGAGTGAGCAAGTCCTTCACTGAAATCTTTTCATCTGGCATCGACTCCAAAGCAAAAATAAGTAGTCAGTCTGAGCATATGAAAAACACATGGTTTACCACAATATATTCTGGTACGTCCTGCACTGCAGTGTGGAACATTTTCATCAGTCTCCTAAAAAGTCTCCTAAAAGTTAAGCTGAATCCAGGTAATTACAGTTGAAAAAACATTACTGACAGCACAAAGGGGGGCGGGTCCTAAAAAACTATTCTCAACTTTGAGATGAGTGAGAGTGACCAATTAGGAAAAGTTCAACAGTGAATAACTATCAGTGCAACAAGCAAATCGTTCCCTGAGTGAAGAAAGATTTAATCCTGCTGTGTGAAAGTCTTGAGCCAACCCTTAGTATGCTAGACTTTCAATATTGGCTGCCTTTTCACTCATTAAGGGTTTTATCTTCTTCTTTTTTGCTTTATTCACTTAACACTAAACCATTTAAACAAAAAAGCACATCATTCAAACATGAGCCAGTGTTATGTTTAGCATAAAATAGTATTATTGTACCAAGAAGTTGATTTGTAAAGAACTATCAGCTGAAACTTGGCGTATCATGTGCTGTATGTTCTTTGAGACTGTTGATCTAGACAAATAGAAGACAAAAGACGTAACAGGCCTAAACTGAATCTGTTATTTTCTCAAGAAATAATCCAGCTAACACTGACACGGGACCTAAGGATGTATAACAGTGAGTGTCTACAGGCATCTGTAAAACACAGTGACTGGCTCTGTCATGGTTTGGAGCTTCATTTCAGTCAGTGGTTTTGGATCTTGTCAGTGAATCCAAAAAAGTACCATTAGATATCTATCCACCATGCAACAGTATCTGGAAACCCTCAGATTGACAACAGCTTCATTTGAAAGCATGACAATGATTCCAAACACACTTCCAATGATTCATACTTGGATAGAAAAGCACACAATGGAACACCATTGGTCACAGTTTGGTCTCTCCAGAACTCAGACCTCAAAATTAATATTAAAACAGTGTGGGGTCATCTTAACAGAGAAAGGGGGAAAAAAGCTTGCTTAAGGGTTCAGGCTGTGTTGAAAAACGAGGGTAATCATAAATACTGATTTTCAGTGGTTAGGCTACAAAAACTGTTTTTGACTTGTATACTACATTATCAGTTATGTTTGCATAAATTGCTGCACTTATTTCCATTAAGGGGTGACTCAAGACTTCTGCACAGTACTGTGTTATTTTGCATAGTGTATCAATCAAACTTTACTTAATGCTCTGTATTGGGCATGTAAGGTACACATCTGTCAATTAATGATAAGTATTCATTGAAATTACACAATAACTAGTATCTTTAGAGAAAATATCCCGACTATGTTCTATTACTTCTACATAATTTCTATGATTTTACATTTAAATATCCAAGAGTTTTTATGTGCCTGATAGCAGTTTGATTACTATTGTTGTTGAATGAGTCTTCCCTCTTACCCTGCTGAGAGCCAGGAGAAAGTCCATCCCGCCCGATCGCTTAACACAGTGCCGTAGTTTCCAATACACCAGATGCTCCCAGGCAAACACCAAGAGGCTGAGGCCCATTGCCACCAGCAGCATATAAAAGACCCCCGCCATGTTGTCAATGTCCAGTTTACTGCTCATCACCTGACAGACAAGGAGAGAAAGGGGAAAGGTTATGGGAGGACAGGAAAGTGTATTTATTACCAACAAGAACCAAAAATACTGACAACAGCCAGTGCTACCCCTCAGTCTCCTGGTAGACTCGCCTATAGTGTTGGTTTCAAAATCCTACAGTACGTCAACTTGTTTTCAAGTTATTCACAAAATCTTTAAAAAACCTCGATCTCTGATCTTGACCTTGAAGTTGAAGTCACTGAGATTCAAACTCACCAGAGGTTTTTAGAGATTATATGCTATCAATTGGAAAATCCCTAAATGCAGCATTCTTGAGTTATTGCATTTATACGATCTTTTTGAAAACTTGACCTCTGACCTTTGGGTTTAGGTCACTGTGATTCAAACTTGTTCAAGCTTTTTAGCAGATACACCTATCCTATCAATTTGACACTCCTCCGTTGCCTCATTCCCGAATGTCCATGCTGTCCGCCCGGTAGGGTGACAACAATATCTCATCTGAGGGCTAAAAAGTTCTACAAATCTGCCCATCAAAAGATAAACACAACATGGTTTTATTCTTAATGTCTTAGGGTCAAACTTCCCACACTGAGTTCTGCTTTCTCATTATGAGGCATGAAAGAAAGCCATGCAGACCCTGTACCACCTGGAGGAAATACGAGTGATGGGCTATATCTAGAGGCGGGCTCAGCATGTGGCACAAAATAGGGGTAAACTGAGGGAACATAATGTGGTCCCACTACCACACACTGATTGGGATAAGAATAGGAACATTTTGGGGCATGTTAGGGAAAAAATCCCATATAAATGATCTCAACCCTTGTAAAACCAAGAGGAGCAGTGGAGACATTTTTTCTTTCCACATCAACACAATGTTCGCTCACTAACTGAACCACTTTCCTGTCCTGTTTCCCCAAATTAAATTCAAGTTGAAGCCATTTTGACAGTGCACATTTATGTGCATGTGAACATAATCAGAACAGAAGCAAACTAAAGATTGCAGAAGCACTGAAAGCAGAGCATGGCGACTATATTGAAATGACTATTTTTGAATAAGGTAAGGTTCCTGCTTTTTTAGGAGGTCACATCTAGTAGTTATGAGAGATTGAGTTAGTCCTGTGATTTTAGCCATTTTTGTCATACATACTTTTCTGCCAAGAGGAATAAATAAACAACAATAAATAAATAAACACCAGTGATTCCCTGGTTTGGTGTTTGATGAAGAGGACTGACGCGAAGCTCATTTTGAAATAGCTGAAGAGGATATATATTCATCAGGTTAATGGAGAAAAGTTGTAAAACATCATACCTCAATCTTATCATTGTGGCAGATGCCCGACAACCAGAGACGCTCCAACATATCAATCTCATCTGGAAGAGAAAGGGTAAGGGGAGAAAAAGAAGATTAAAATGAAGGGAATGTGGGGAAAAGACAAGAAAAATAAGAGGTTTAAGGTTTCAGTGAAGAGTGCCATACAGCAGGGACGAAAACAGGGAAAGGGGAAGTGAGGAAGATAGTAGAAAGGGGAAGAATCATGAGAGAAGGAAAAAGACAATTAGGAAGAAGGATTTAAAAAGAAGAGTGTAAAATGGAAAGTAAGAGAAAAAAATATATAGAGAGGATTACCACCCCTTTGTTATGAGAGCAAGGTGTTTGATCCCCCAAGGGAAGAAAGAGGCAAGAGAAGGAAAGCTGAAGAGGCGAAGAGACAGGAGATGAGAGGAATGGAGGAGTGTATTGTTACAACTAAAATATAGAGTTAGGAGATGATGAAATATAGCGTGGAAGAGAGAAATGAGAGGAGCAAGCGAAGCTTTGTTTGTATATTGTTAAAATAGGAATGACAGATGAGACTGATTGGAGTTAGCAAACCAAAGAAATAAATATATAGCTGTGGTCAGATGTTTACATAGACACCATGGACATGGATGTCATGGTAATTTTGGACTTTTTGAAATACAGCATATAACTTTTAGCACTTTAGAAAACAACGATTGGTTACAAAGTTTGAATTTATTTAGGATTTTCTCTAATCCACACAGGTGTAAAGGTATACATATTGCTTCAGATATATACATGCACCCCACTTGATTTGGTTAAATGTATTTGGTAGCCATCTATAATCTTGTTGCATAATTCCGACTATTTGAGCACACTTCTTGGCAGAATTGATAGAGTTTCCTAGCATGTACTTTACCCAACTTCAAAGCTTAGTCCTATAGGGTTGAGACTAGGTTTTGGTTAGCCCATTTTACCCATTCCAAAACCAGTTGAGATGTGTGTTTGGGATCACTGTCTTCCTAGAACACTCAGCTCTGTCCAAGTCTAGTCTAGCTGTTGATTTAAACTTAAAGCATGCAGAAGTAGTCCTATTTCATCATTATTCCATTCTCTTTGTGGAGCCACTGATATCAAAACAGCCCCAGATAATGATGCAACCACCTCCATGCTTGACAGCTGGTACTGTCATGAATCGCTGTATGGCAGGCAGGAGTTTGGACCCAAAATGCAGGACTCACAACACACGGGAATAACCTCAAAACGTAGCTTTATTTGCTGACTCAAGGAAATGATACAAAACTAAACTAGGCAGGGAAAATAAAAACTAAATGCCACTGAGAGGCACACAAGGGAACACATAGCATGAGGGAGGACACGACAGAGGACTCAGGGAGATGCTGACCTAAATTCAGTGCGCATGCGCCAACCAGCATGCAGCCTGTTACAGTTACTCCTGCTTTTACTCTTCGTTTAGCTCTGTTTTCTTACGTATTCTTTATTTTCTGACTTGTATTTTCATCTGTTTATTATCTTTCACTCAATCATGTGGATTGAGAGAGTTTTTGTTCTTCTGGTGGCCGTGGAACTATTACTTTTATCAAGGAACGGGACCGCGACACGGACTGTTTACTCCAGAGACCAGCTGATCGCCCTGATGTCGGCCGGCTCACTGGCCAGACCCGCAGAAGAGGTATAAACCGTGTCTGCCGTCTATCGTAATGGGAAATGTGTGATCGTTATCGAATAAAATCGACGAGCTCTCAGCACTGGTACGGAGTCAGAGGGAATACCGAGAGTGTAGCCTGATGTGTTTCACTGAATCATGGATGCACCAGGACATTCCCGACGAGAATGCTTCGGTGGAAGGCTTCCACACTGTTCGGGCGGACAGGGACAGCATCGCTAGCGGTAAGCGGAAAGGAGGTGGGCTTGCTGTTTTAGTTAACAACCGGTGGTGTAACCCTGCCAACATAACAATCAAAGAAAGGATTTGTTGCCCTGACACTGAACTGTGTGCTGTTGGACTCAGGCCGTATTGTTTACCCAGGGAATTCTCTCATGTCATCTTGGTGGCTGTTTATGTTCCTCCCTCTGCTAACCCCACAGCTGCATGTGACACTATCCACTCTGCCATAGCTCGGTTACAGACTCAGCACCCGAGTGCCTTTATTGTGATCTCGGGTGACTTCAACCATGTATCACTGGACAATACACTACCAACATTCAGACAATATGTGGACTGTCCCACCAGGGGAGAGAAAATTTTAGACCTACTGTATGCTAACGTCAAGGATGCATACAGCTCCTCCTCCCTTCCCCCACTTGGTAGGTCAGATCATAACCTGATTCACCTCACTCCCCGCTATGTGCCAATTGTGAGGAGGTAACCTGTGACCATGAGGAGCATTAGGAGGTGGTCAGAGGAGGCAATAGCAGAACTACAGGGCTGTTTCGAGGTGACCGACTGGGAAACACTCTGTGAGCCTCACGCCAAGGACATCACTTACTGAGTGTATCACAGGCTACATAACTTTCTGCACCGACTCCATACCAAAGACGCCACGTCCCAGTGGCCCCCAGGATTACAGGCCCGTGGCATTGACCTCCCACATCATGAAGACCCTGGAAAGGCTCATCCTGGACCAGCTGCGACCCATAGTAAGACCACACCTGGATCCCCTTCAGTTCGCTTATCAGCCTCGTCTCGGAACTGAGGACGCCATCATCTACCTGCTCAATCGTGTCTACACCCATCTGGACCAGCCGGCAAGCACTGTGAGGGTCATGTTTTTTGACTTTTCCAGTGCTTTCAACACCATCAGGCCGACCCTCCTAGGTGATAAGTTAGCAGCGATGCAGGTGGATGCTTCTCTGGTGTCCTGGATTGTTGATTACCTGACAGGAAGACCACAATATGTACGTCTCCCACAGTGTGTGTCTGACAAGGTGATCAGCAACACAGGGGCACCACAGGGGACTGTCCTCTCCCCCTTCCTCTTCACCCTCTACACCACAGACTTCAGCCACTGCACAGAGACCTGCCATCTTCAGAAGTTTTCTGATGACTCTGCGGTGGTTGGATGCATCAGCAGGGATGATGAGACAGAGTACCGGGCTGTGGTCGACTCCTTTGTCACGTGGTGTGAGCAGAATCATCTGCAGCTCAACGTGGCAAAGACCAAGGAACTGATCGTGGACTTCAGGAAGACCAGGAAACACTTGACCCCTGTTTCAATTCAGGGGGTCAGTGTTGACATTGTGGAGGACTATAAATACCTTGGAGTACACATTGACAATAAACTGGACTGGGCTAAAAACACCACAGCACTTTACAGGAAGGGCCAGAGTCGTCTCTATTTTTTGAGGCGACTGAGGTCCTTCAACATCTGCCAGAAAATGCTGAGGATTTTCTATGAGTCTGTTGTGGCCAGTGCGATCCTCTATGCTGTTGCATGCTGGGGGAGCAGGCTGAGGGTCGCAGATGCCAACAGACTCGATAAACTGATTCGTAAGGCCAGCAATGTTGTGGGGATGGAGCTGGACTCCCTCAAGGTGGTGTCGGAGAGGCGGATGTTGTCCAAGATAAAGACAATGTTGGATAACACCTCTCACCCACTCCATGACATGCTGGTCAGTCACAGGAGCACGTTCAGTGAAAGACTGAGATTACCGAAAAGCACCACTGAATGACACAAGAAATCATTCCTGCCTGTGGCTCCCTGTACAACTCATCCACTTAACACACTGTTTACTGCTACAGCTACACCCTTCTTGCACATGTTCTATTTCAGCTATTTATTAATAGTGACTTTTATGTATATATATATGCCTCTATACAGTATATTGTGCTATTCTTAATTAGTGTATTCTCTGGAACACAGCTGACAGGAATAACCATAATAAGACAGGGGAAGCTGGACTGAACAGAATGAACATGCAAACGCGTGACCTTCGCAATAAAATGGGAATCATGATGTGGGAGTGGAGGAGAGGCAGACGAGGGAGCGAGGGAACACAAGGGAGAGCACAGACATGACGCGCTGAGGAAGGATGGAAAACGTAACACGAAGGGAAACACGGCACAAGAACTCACACCCCAATATAAACACAGACACACAGGGAGACACAGAGGGCAGAGACACACGGGGGAATCTAATAAACGAAACTGAACAACCTAGGAACCATAAAATAAATAATGAACTAACAAAATAAAACAACACAAGAAAACTAAGAACGCTGAGATGTACATGTATATATTTGACCCTGTGTTTATAATGTTGGATTAGAGAAAATCTGCACCCATGATGAGTGCAAGTAAACTTTGGAGCACATCTGTATATTTATGTAATGCAGGATAGAAGGGATTTTAATCACCACAATGTAAATTTGACATGCTATAGAACATCTTACAAACAGCTAGTCAACAAACCTGTATACTTAAGTTGTACTACAGTTGGTATAATACGCAAGCACATGAATGCAAAATATGCACGAACACTAAGAACAGGCTCAGGAAATAGGGAAAGGGAGCAAGAAAAAGATTTAAAGGATTTAGGAAAAGATTTGCAGCAAAAGTTATGAGATCGAAAAGGGAAATTGGGAATTAGAGACAGTGACTGCAAGAGACAGGAGCCCTTTGAAGCGGGCTGTGAAATGGCCTGGTGTCTACACCGAGGGCAGAGCGATGCGACAGCACATGGGAGATGAAAGGGGGAAATGCACACAAACATTACTCTTCCTGTTCAAACTATCAAAAACGTGCACACTCATGTGATACACACTTTGAGCTCCAGTGTAATGGGAGTCTTAGTGCTAGCTATTAATGCATTAATCAAAAAGACGGAGGCAGCGGGGAAGAAATCATGCTTTTCCCTCCCATGCACACACACACATGCAGACAGATGTGCGTGACCAGGGTGCAGAGGTCTTTTAAATCTAGCACACACACACTGTTTTGAAAATACACTTGGAATGTGGAGGTTCCAATTCCCAATCCTCACTGTTACAATATTAATCGACCTGTGGGTTAATTAACCTTGTCTGAAAACCTTTCCATAAAGCCCTGCCACATGGATTAGTCTCCGCTGTGTTGACTAAAACATCAAATCTGAAAGAAAAAATAAAATAAATCTGGGTCAAGCGTGAGGGGATTGTGTGCCACGTTTCACTTCGCCAACAGTCGTGGAGGAATTCAAATGTTCTCTGACAGCTGAATTAAACTGAGCTCAACTCGATTGACCCTTCTTCCTCTCACCCCACTTCCTGCGCAAATCCTCACAATAAAGGCTAATACGCATGTTCATTCTGCATATGGCTCCCTCCCATAATCTAATTTATCAAGTTTCAATGAATGTTCAGTTGATTTCTCTCCCTCTGCCCGGCTCTCTGCCTCGCTCCCTTTATCTCCCTGTAAATACGTTAATCATGGCTGCATAAAGCTGCTCTTTGGGAGAAATCTTCCCTACAAAGAGCTGACAGACAGGCAGAATTTCCTCCTTTACCTGCGCTGAGGAGGAAAATGCCACGGAGTGAAGATGGAGAATCGTCTCAACAAATGAAAGGAGCAGGCGTGCAAACCAAGACAGACCATAAAATAGAATCTGTGTTTCATTCTGCTGATTTTTGGCAGTTTTGTTGTGATTTGGGAACAATTCAATTTATGCTACTCCTTAATATTCTAACCTGTGCCTCTATAACATCAATGGCTTTATGTTGGTGTGCAGTGAGGAATTAAGCTCCTTTATTCTTTAATCCTCTCAGGGGCATAATAAATATCCCCTTTATCCAATCTGTGCAGAAATAGCATTAAGAACATTGTATTATGACCTGGGGCAGTTTTATACTTCACCTACAATGTCTTCTAAAGCAGTCAAATATATAAAACTGTGTATATGATCAATTCCAAGTTTGTGTGTGCATAAAAACTATAAATAGCATAAACGTGGACACACTCTATAACGTTTAGTTGGCTCTTAAACACACATAAGCACAGAGGTGACAAACGAGAAGCACAAATATAAGTTTTGATCATTTCTTTATAAACCACTGAAGAAATGCTTCCCTTTCTTCATGAGCTTAGGCCAGGAAAACTATATCGGTTTGGCTTTCAGTTTCTCTAGACTTCTTTTTCCAAATCAATGCTAATGCTGTCATTGTGTAATAACAATAATTTGCTAACCTTTTCAAGTAAAAGTGTAAAGTTTCATTCAAAATCCCCAAAACTGGGGAGAAGCACCCTGACTGACCAGATGATCTGCAAAAATGGAGATCATGGCGTCCATTCTTCACAAAAAGAGCTTTAATCACCAACATGTGATCATTTCCCTTATACAATACTGATTAAAAGCCATTTTTTCCAAGATAGATTTGGGCATATTGGAAATTATTAAAAGAGGAAGTCAAGTGTTTTTTGTTAACAAGTCTGCTTGATCATATAGTTCATTTGGCCTGGTCTCTTCAATTTTGGATCACATTTAATGTGATATCAGTAATATTTGGATTGGATTAAGTTTTATTTGTAACACTGTGGACAGCAGCAATATTTAGCATATAAATAACCGAAAGAGAACTCTGCTGGGAAAAAAGCAAATCATTTGAAGTTACTGTAACTGCTTCGTGTGAGTGACAGAAGTAAATTATAGGAGATACAGTTCCTCCATCACAGAAAGAAATTGCTTTGTTCAGACATCAGCCAAAATGTAAAAGTACAAATAAGAACTGGGACATGGAGAGGCAAAGGCTGTTTTTTTGGGCGAGAGTGATGGGAATCGGGTGGAGGAGGTCGTCAAGTCTAATTGATCTCTTAAACCGATCCTTTTCCCCCCTAAAGGTACTTCTGCAAGACACTTGGTGTAATAACAGCTAAGTGTACACATTTTGTCCTCAGACTTTCTTCATGTATACATGAAAGTGTACGCTGGAAAAAGCAGCATCAAATGTCTTTGCTGAGTTTAAGATGGTAAAATTCTATACAGATAAAAATGTATTGTTTCGGGGATTAGGATTCGTTTTCTGCCATTTTTAGTGCTTTGTTCATTAATTCGTTTATGTTTAAATGCTGATCACAAACAATCTGCAGCTTTGGTTCAGCTGTGCAAAGTAAACAAAGGATTATAAACAAAATTGCAGGTTCAGAGAAAAATCTGTGGCTCTGTTCTGAATCTATAAAATGAAAATCAACATCTGGGTCTCTGAAGACTCAAAGCCATTTATACAAAAAAAAAAAGAACATCAAGAAAAAATGAAATCAATTTCCCCAGGGTGAGCTGTGTTGCTCTAGTTTGTTCCACCCTTAGTGCCAAAAGCTGTTCATATTCACATCCTGTTATCATTCTTTTGTGTGTGAGGTGTTTTTATTGGCTTTGCTCAGTCAGCATGAATCACTGTGAGTGACACAAAGGGGAAGTGGAATGGAGGCGAACCTTGGATGCATGCTACTGTGGGATTTGAGCTCAGGTGCAACATCAGCATTTCTAACAGTGCACATTCCTGGATCTCTGTCCTTTTCGGCATCGCTTTGAAGAAAGTTTATTTCTTGGAAATACATTGCAGCCACGTGGGACCTGACACACAGATGCCTCATCTTCAAACAGTTTTCTTTATCAAAAGTATTGCTGTGCATCTGCTGTGTTTTGAATTTTCCTCTTTATACTTTAGCAAATGAGGGTCAGCAGCACGACAAAATCAGAGTTCAACAGGTGGTAGCTGCTGTAACAGATGGTAGCTAAAAGAAGACACGATTCTTTATCAGGGAATCGATAAATGATTGAATTGAGGAAGGCTAGTTCAAGAATGTTTACAAGACTCGTAGGGAAATTGCCCGTGTTCCCACAACGAAGATTGATGAGGGAACTGATCAGTCAGTATTTCAGAGCTGCAACAAGGGTCTAAGGCTAAGACTTCCTGTTCTGTCTACAGTTGTTATTTAGAAATGCACATAAAATATTTAAAAAAGGTGTTAAATAACAAAATTGTTTAGATTTTAGCTTTAGCTTACCTGCATGCAACCAAATCCTGATCAAACATGACTTCTCAATACTACATTGGTACCAAATGGGAACTAAAATCCTCTCAGAAGCCGGAAACAAACAACAAAAGTAGAAGAAACTTGAACTTTTTAATAATATGTTAAAAAGTTTAAGGACCCAGCGTTTAAAAATAATTTCTTCTATTTTTTCTACATCGACAGCTTTGCAGTCGTGGTTGTCATCCAACCAAACAGCTAGACATCTCATTTTAAGGACAAACTCACACATCTCTGTTTGAACATTTTGTATCACATACCATCAGCCTCCAGTGTTCTCTTCCCCTGGGAGCTGCTGTCACCGCTGCCACTGAGGCATTTTCCACCCGCCTCTCGCTCTCTCTAATTGCGAAGAGGCTAAATTGCTCCCCAGAGTAGGCAATTTGGTGACTGACCAGTCATGTGCTAAGAAAGGAAACGACAGCACTCTAACAAAGAGATGCATTGCTAGGAAACATTATAGGACTCTTAAAGGGCCACGCTGCTTGTGCAGTGCATGATGAATTCATGTCATGTCTTTGGGGTTGGTTATGAAACTGCTGTAGCTCGGTGTTGAGATTTTAAAGAGCGCAATTATCACAATTAGCCAAATATGTGAAATGCAGTTTGAAGAGGTCCTCTAGTGCTGTTCACACAATTATTGTTTTTTAATCAAATTGGGATTATTACACAGAACGTGGATGTTATTCACAGCCCTGGATAAATAACATCATTACCTATTTATGCAGGTGTGCTTTTCAGATTTTTATCCACTTCTTCTACTCTCTATTATCTGTTCAGATCAGGAGGAATCCACTTTACCTAAAGGCCGATGCATTTTAATGACATCTGCTCAATTTGGCTTTTCTAGCTTTTCACTATAAAATACTATAGGAACCAATCATATGTCAGCTTTGCAGATAAGACTTATAAGCCATGTAATCAGATATTTGTATATAAATATATCAAATATTTTTGGTATGAGAAAGGACAGCCAGTAAGAATGTGTGTGGCGTTGGTTTTTAAAGGATAGTTTTATTTTATGTCTTTTGTTGTCAGATATGTGTGTGCTAATCGTCTTTGTGACTTTTCCAACTTTCCTGTTTGTCAGTGGTTTAGGGGTTATTGGCATTGTCACATGGTTTAATTAGTGTGAATGCTTGAAAAGCATTCACAGTATTGTTCTTCTAATCTTTATTCTATTTTATTATTATCTATTCCGTACGTTTTTTGTAATCTATCTCCTTCAAAACCGTTCAACTTAGAAAAACCATTCAAACACCATTAGATTCCTATTCTTTTGGACATGACTGCTTCTACTTTTCTCATTTTTAACATTTATATTTTTAATTTTATTCAACTTTATTCAACAAAAATTTCCCATGTATTTCAATGGGGAGACCCTTCAAATTCTCATTCAACTTACTCATTTTTAAACTCTTACTACTTCAACATACGTTCACATAGAGCCACCATTCAAACTTTAAAACGAAGACAAGACATTCAACTATTCAACTTGTATTTATCTTTTCAATATCTATTATACTTTTTCTTCAGTTCCAGTTTAAGTTTCATGATGTTTTTTCACCCGTTTCAGAGTTTATAATGGGTGTGTATGGGACGGAATGTTGGGGCTAGAGTGAGAGAGCTCAACTGCTAGAGTGAGAGGAGCAAAAAAATTAATCTTAAAATATTTTTTAAAACTGCTGCTGTGTCTGCAGCGTTTGCTCTACAGGTATGATTTTACCCTCAAAACGTAGCCATCGCTGTCCTCTTTCATCCAATGTGTTTACTATTGTACTAGGTGTTATGGTTCTTTCATAAATGTCACCAATGCACAGCCTCCTCCCTCCAACTCTTCCATAGACTCTAATGTTAAAATGGCTCAGAAGGTTCGTTTGAAAATCAGAAGAGCATGGTGTCTTTCCACTGTCACCACGTCCATATAATAAGCTCCACAGGCATGAAAACTGAGAATTAGGTAGACTAGACATTGCTCTCGCTCCCGGTGAAAGAATTTTGTCAATACGACTTTTACTTTTCATTTGGGAAGAATTTGTTTCGGCCTGACTTTTCTGTTCATTTTAAGCAGCAAAAGTAAGGCGCATGTCTGTGTCGTGTGTATGGGGCCATTGGGTGCAGTCACTATAGCAACCAGGCTCACACCTGCCTGCTTAATGAGCTCTCTCTCACTCTGCCAAGGTTAAACCTAAAAATGTTTAGTAAAATAGTAAGATTAACTTTTTCAATAGTACAATAAGACAGATTTGACAGGTTTTTGCCACAGCTTAATAGTTTGTCACTAGTTAGTATATGCCAACTAAGTAGAGCATTGTGATTAGCACAAAGGTTTTTCAGATCTGGGCAGTTGGAGTCAGTTGATGACTTCAAAATCGTCCTTTCTGACTGGATAATTAAAGCTCTCAGCATCTATTGGTCTGTAGTTAATTTCCCCACCTTTTAACTAACGTTTAACTAATCTAATCTCATTTAATGTTTCTGTTTATATTCTGTTTATCTCCCCACGAATACACTCAAAGTAGTCTTAAAATAAAACCCACAAAACAGTTCAAGATTTAATACTTTTTATTTGCTCATTTAATGCCAGTTGCCCTGTTTTTCTGTATGTCACTCATTCGCTTATACTTGGGCAAAAAGGACCAATTTGTACACTAGTATAGTGTATTTTTCCCTCTATCTCACACACAGAGACCAACACACAGACATGTATATGCTCATTATTGCTGTTCAAACTGATGGTCAAATTTCCAAGCACCACCTGAACGCCTCATCTGTTTTTAACCTTTCACTGGACCAACTGTCGTCATTCCGCTTTGCTCTCTGCTGTGGTAAGTACAGTACACTCAGTACTGCAGTGTTTTATTTTTATGATGGAAAAAATACATGTTTGACATTTAAACTCACATATCAAGTCCAACAGAGTTAAAAAGAAGAAAGAAAGAAAGAAAGAAAAAAGAATAACCTTCGCTATCATTTATATACGTTTATGACGTTTTGCTGTTAGCAGCAGTGCTAACGCTAGCTTCGATGCTAATGCTAGCAACGATGCTAATGCTAGCAACAATGCTAACGCTAGCTATAGTGCTAACACTAGCCTTAGCACTTGTTAACTGACAAAAATAATATTCCTGTGATATTTCTTGCCGGTCAGTGAGACAAAAGTAAGAAATGAGCTTTATTATTGCCATTGTGGCTCAGTTTTAACAGTAAGAGTGCTAGCGCTAGTAGCATTGCTAACGCTAGCTGCAATGCTAACGCTAGCTGCATTGCTAACACTAACTGAAGTGCTAATGCTAGCCGGAATGCTAGCGCTAGCAGCAATGCTAAGGCTAGTAACAGTCTAACAGTAGCCTTACATAAGTGGCAATACTTCAGTTAATTAGTTTGAATTGTAAAATGGCTGCTGTATCAGTTGGTGTGCTATATTACTCTATAATTACCCTGCTGACTAGAAGTTCAGTGTATCATGTCGTGTGGGCTTTGTATTTCTGTTAGTCTGATAACACTGTACAGACAACTAACGTATTATTTCTCGTCTTACACTTTCAGGAACCTGACTGACACTGTGCTTTGCCTGGTAGGTGTGCACATACTGTAAGAGAAGTAGACCAAAATAATAAAATAATCTGACTAATATAAGATGTAAAGTGATGGGTTCAAACTTTGTGCTAGACCTTTTAAACACAATTTTATAATAAATACACATAAGTGCAGCTTAACAATTGGGCTAAAATATTTTTTTCGTACATTTTTGTAGTCACACTACATGTGATTAATTAATGATTCACTCAATCATATTTGTATTTAAAAATATTATTGCTGAATTTAATTAAATATTTATTCTTTTAAAAAGTGTGCAACTTTTTGCACATGGCAGCCGACGACAGTTTAGCTTGAATATTTGTTTTGTCCTTTTTCAGTAGTCACAATTAGTTCATACAATTACCATGTGATATAATTTTAATAAAATTATTTTTTTTCTTGTTTTTTGTTCAGAGTGTGCAGAAGAAGAACAAGGACCAGATCTCCAGTCTTCTCTCTCACATCCCAACCCCCCAACCCCTCTATCCTCTGTCCTGCTCCACCTGTTGTCTCTGCCTTCTTTCCATCTGTATTTCACTCTGTGGTTTGTGAGAAATTTTGCCAAACCAAGAATCTTATTGCGGTTTGATTTAAAGCCGTGTCTCTCCTGCTCTGTCTGTTCTCTCTGCTAAATTTTCTCTCTACCTGTTTTTCACTCTTGGCTTGCTGCTGAAAAACGCCAAGCCAACAAAGCAATAAAGAGTGCATATTTTGCCTCAACCTATGAACAAACTGAACAAACAAAGAAAAATCTGCGGTTTGATTTAAAGCCGTGTCTCTCCTGCTCTGTCTGTTCTCACTGCTAAATTTTCTCTCTACCTGTTTTTCACTCTTGGCTTGCTGCTGAAAAACGCCAAGCCAACAAAGCAATAAAGAGTGCATATATTGCCTCTACCTGAGAACAAACAAAGAAAACTAATTCACGGTTTGATTGTGATTTCCCAGCCGTGTCTCTCCTGCTCTGCCTGTTCTCTCTTCTAAATTTTCTCTCTACCTGTTTTTCACTCTTGGCTTGCTGCTGAAAAATGCCAAGCCAATAAAGAGAGTGCATAATATTCTCTCAACTGAAGAACAACTGTCAAACGAAAGACAACTGTTTAAGACAAATAAAAACTGAAATATAAAAACAAAGACAACATCTCCTGGTGTGTGCCACTCTTATCTTGTGAACATATTTTCTAAAGACTAAGAAACACTTGCAGGTGTGTGAAAATGCCAAGGAAGCAGAAAAAGTCACAAGCTGCAAAACAACGCTGGAAAAAGTTTCATGAGTTTCACGAAGTACCAACATGTGAACAAGCTGAGTTTGATTTTCCTCAGAGCTCTGCAGAAGACAGTGTGTCTACAAAGACCAATTCTGACAGTGTCAAACAGGCAGGTCAACATGTTCCTGCACATGTACAACAGGTATCTTATGCTGATGCTGTAAAGAGTGGACTGCAGCATGAATTTAATGAACAACATGAGGTGTCATGTGACCCACAGGTGGGTTATGCTGATTTTTTGAAAAGAGGCTGTCACAGTGATGTGGCAGGACCATCTCATGCAGAAAGACTGAACTTTGAAAACCAGCCCTCTGTTATACATGTCTGTGCATCTCGCAGCCAGGCTCATCCTAAATATGGAGACTCCAGAAACAAGCAGTGCACATGTAACTCACTCACATTTCTTGCTTTCCTTCATGAGAATGAAAACATGACTACAGCTGACCTTAATCTGGTCTTGGATAAAGGTGATGTGATGTACAAAGAGGCCAAGAAAAGATTTCCTAAAAATATTCATTTGGCAACCGATGAGCTGCCAGACAAAGTTGATGCTCGCTGGTCTATGTATGATGTCGACATGACACAGCCTTCCCGGTATGGGACATTTGAAGAACCTCCAGAGGAGGCAGTAGATACCTTTCTCAGCTTAGAAGCAGGACTGAGCTGCCTGTTGTCAGATGTGCAGTATGCCTTATTGATTATGAGTGGATTGTGTATCGCAGTGTTCAGATCCACATCAGGCAAATATGGTTTCTTTGATCCACACTCCAGAACACCCAGTGGTCTTCCTCTATTACTACAGTCACGTAATCGTGGTACAGCAGTGATGCTGAAATTCACACTCCTCAGTGACATGATTAAGAGGATCCAAGATTCTTATGAAATGATGGAGATATCACCCTCTTGTAACTATGAACTGAAGCCTGTGCAGTTCTACAGTATGAGCACAGTCAACCTGAGTGATACTATCACAGACACAGTCTGCAGACCAACAGCTGCCACTGCTGTGGCACCTACTCACTCTGATACAACTGTTGATGAAGCAAACCCCTCTACTCCAAGGAGAAACACAACGACTGATCTGACTGAGAACATCTTTTGTCAAATGTCCATTTGTACGCCACTGGTGAAACAAAAAGAAGTTCACGTAACTCAGTTCACATCATATGAAGATCAGAATGAACCTCCTAATATACCAACTGAAGAACTATGCAGTGAATTAAGTTTCCTTCCATCAAGTGATGCTTTTTCATGTCAATCAAATGCTGCCATAACAAATGTTGCTGCCTGTGACCTTTCTGATATAGTTTTACAAAAACTGAAAAAAGTTAATAAACAACAAAGGAACAAAATGAAAAGAAGATTAATGGCATCAGAGAAACCCAGAAATCAGAGAAAAGAAAACCAAAAAAGGAAAGAACAACAAAAGTATGCTTCAAATAAAGATTACAAAGAAAAGAAAAAATCTTGCACAAGCAAGACATATAAAAACAATCCTGAAGTTAGACAAAAACAACAACAGTATATGAAAAGACGTTACTGTGAAAATGATGAATTCAGACAGAAACAACAGCAATATATTAGAAGACGTTACTGTGAAAATGATGAATTCAGACAGAAACAACAGCAATATATTAGAAGACGTTACTGTGAAAATGATGAATTCAGAAAGAAACAAAAACAATATGTTAAAAAACGTTTTTCTGAGAATGCTACAGTTAGAAAGAAACAACAACAATATATTAAAAGATGTTACTATGACAATTCTGATTTCAGAGAGAAGAAAAAAAGCTATATCACTAAAAGGTATCGAGAAAACCCAGAATTCAGAGAGAGACACAGACAACTGATGAAACAACTAATGCGAGACAGGTATCAAAGTAATCTTGCATTCAGGATTATGCACAACATGAGATGTGCAATGAAAATAAAAAGGAAATACAGATGGGTGAACAGACAAACCCAAGAGAGTGACAACAGTGTGATCAACGAGGCCATATCTGTGTTCAAATCACAAATCAAAGCTGGACCATCATACCCATGTACTGTATGCTTCAAGGCTTCATTTCCAAACCAAGTGCGACCCTGCACAAGGTCAAAGTATGTCAAAAACCCACATGTAGTTGCAACATGTTTGACAGGAAAGTTTGTTCATGTTTGTGATGAAAACTGCAGAAATGAGCAGTGCAAAGTGCCTGATGAGAGAAAGAGAGAGTGGATATGTCACACCTGCCACGATCATCTTAAAAATGGATCCATGCCAGCACTTGCTGTTGCCAATAAGTTGGATCTTGCTGATATTCCAGCTGAACTGTCTGATCTCAACATACTGGAGAGACATCTCATAGCCAAGTGCATACCATTTGCCAAGATCATTCCTCTTCCCAAAGGCAGACAAAGAGCAATTAGAGGAAATGTGGTCTGTGTCCCATCAGAGGTACAGGAAACTGTTGAAACACTACCTCGATTGAGAATTAATTCTCAGGTCATGAGAGTGAAACTGAAGAGACGCTTGTCTTACAAAGGTCATCAGCTGTTTCAGACTGTAAGCTGGTCTAAACTTGTGCAAGCACTGCATAAACTCAAGCAGATTCATCCACAGTATAAGGATGTGAGCATCAGAGATGATGCTGAGCTGTGTGATCCAACTCTTCCTGATGAAGATGATGAGGATGATGATGATGAAAACATGAATGAGGACGATTATGATGAGGCTGATTTAATGGAAATTGACAGCTGTGAGAAAAATGCACTGAGTGAAGCACAAAATATAAATGAACAGGACATTGACATGTTACCCTGTGATGGTGAACAATCGCATGAACAGATGAGAGATGATTCAGAGCAAGCAGATGGACTGACTAATGGTGGTTTTGCACTCGAGTCCTGTTTGCAGCCCCCTGATGTGGCTGAGGAGATATTATGTTTCAGTGAAGGAATCTACTCTGTTGCTCCTGCAGAGAGAAACAATCCAATAAGTTTTTTCAAAACACCTAAACTGGAGGCCATGGCCTTCCCTGTGCAGTTTCCTACAGGTCAAAACACACTTGATGAAAGAAGGCTGATCAAAGTATCCCCCAGTGGGTATTTCAAATCAAGACTTTTCTGCATTGATGATCGTTTTGCCAAAGACACAAACTATTTGTTCTTTGCACAGTTTGTGACTGAAATACACTTGGCTACATCCAGCATGACAGTACAGTTAAGGAAGGCAAAGCCTCTGACCAGAGATGGTAGAAAAATAACCTCAGGCATGTTACAAGATAAACATGAGGTGGAGAAACTGGTGCGAAATAAAGATGCAGTGAGATTCATGCAGCCTCTGAGAGGAACCCCAGCCTATTGGGAGAAAACAACAAGAGATCTTTTTGCCATGATCAGACAGTTGGGAACTCCCACGTTCTTTTGCACATTTTCAGCTGCTGAAATGCGCTGGCCTGAAGTGATTGAGGCAATAACAAGGCAGCAAGGTGAACAAGTGAATTTTGAAGGACTCGACTGGTCAGCAAAGTGTGACATCCTGAGAAGCAATCCTGTCACAACAATGCGCATGTTTGACAAGAGAGTTGAAGCATTATTCAGAGATTTACTCTTATCTCCCGCAGAGCCACTTGGCAAAGTCATTGACTACTTTTACAGAGTTGAGTTTCAGCACAGAGGAAGCCCACACATACACTGTCTCCTGTGGGTAGAAGGTGCTCCTGTGTTTGAGGAGGATGATGAGCAAACTGTTGTTGATTTTATAAACAAATACATCACAGCTCAGCTGCCTGATCCACATAAACAACCCGAACTGTACAAAAAAGTAACAGAAGTGCAAAAACACAGTAAGAACCACACAAAGACGTGCTTTAGGAGTTTAAGCTCCGGGTGCCGTTTTGGTTTTCCCAAACCACCCTGCAATGAGACAATGATCACAAGACCCAGTGAGGATGATGCACTGGAAGTAGAAACGGCAAAGAACAAGCTCAGACCACTGAACCAGCTGCTGAATGAACCTGAAACTGCTTCCATGAGTTTAGAGCAGCTCTTGGAAAGATGCAAGTTGACACATGCAGAATATGAGAGATACCTGAATAAAATGAACATGAGGAGTACGATCATACTAAAGCGTGATCCAAAAGACTCTTGGATAAATGGCTATAATCCACATCTGCTTGAAGCCTGGAACAGTAATATCGACATAAGCTTTGTTTTAGATGCTTTCGGCGCTGCAAATTATTTAATGAAATATATATCAAAAAAAGAGGGCGGGCTATCTGAGTACCTGAAAACTGTCATTGAAAACTCCAATAAGGACAGTGTAAATGAGTGCGATGAAATGAGAGCCGTCATGCAGGCATATTCAAAGAAGCGAGAGATCAGTGCACAGGAGTGTGTTGCTCGTGCATGTGGTCTTCACATGAAGCAATGTTCACGTGCTGTAATATTCATACCAACTGATGATAATCCTGTGAAAATGAGTCGTCCCCTGTCAGTTCTGGACAACACAACACCTGAGTCTTCCAATGTTTGGATGACATCTTTGAATGACAAATACAAAGCCAGACCTGAAACACCAGAGTATGAGGAGATGTGCATGGCAGACTTTGCTGCTACTTGCAGGATTGTCTATGGCCAACAGAAAAAAGGTAAAGATGTTTTGCCCCTTCTCAATGAGATGGGGTTTGTGCAAAGGCGCAAAAACAATAAGCCTGCTATCATCAGATTTCACCGCTGCTCACAAGAAAAACATCCAGAGCAATATTACGGAAGACTGCTTAAACTGTACCTTCCTCATCGTTCAGACCACGAACTGAAAACACCATCGTTGCCAACCTATCAGGCTTTCTATGGTGCTGGCTGTGTACAGCTGCCAGGTACTGACCGTCTTGAGTACGTGCAACACATTGTCAAAAGAAACAGAGAAAAATATGAGAAAAACAGTGAGGAGATCGAGAGCGCTGTTGAGGAATATGAGCAGAACAGAGGTGTGACTGACGAATGGTGTAATCTGGCACCTGAATCAGATCTCGTAAGGTTGCCACTTGTTGAACAAGAAAGAGAGCGAGACAATGAAAATGAACAGGAAGATGTGCCCGACTACAGCCGTCAGGCTGATGCTTCAACAGAAGTCAGAGCCATCAGGGAACCCCCTGCTATTGATCCCACATTGTTACGTCAGATGTTTCAGAATCTGAACAAGAAGCAAGCCTGCATATTTTATGCAGTTAGAGACTGGTGCATTAAAAGAGTCTGTGCTCTAAATCCAGAGCAGTTTTTCTTTTATATTAATGGTGGTGCTGGAACAGGAAAATCACATCTTATCAAATGCATCTACTCAGAAGCATCTAAGATACTGAGCAAAGTGCCCAGATATGCAGACGACGTTGACATATCAAAACCCACTGTCCTGTTAACTGCTTTCACTGGGACTGCAGCTTTTAACATTTCTGGAACAACACTGCATTCTCTTCTCAAGCTGCCTAGAAGCTTAAAACCTCCCATTCAGGGACTTGGCAATCAGCTGGATGAAGTCAGATCAGAACTTTTGAATGCTGAAATAATCGTCATTGACGAAGTGTCTATGGTGTCAAGACATCTGTTTGCATATGTAGATGCAAGACTCAAACAGATCAAAGGGACTCGGAGACCCTTTGGAGGCATGTCAGTCATTGCTGTCGGAGACTTCTATCAGCTACCCCCAGTGCGACAGTCTAAACCTCTCTGTGTGCACGACCCGTCTGAGATCGACCTGTGGCGGGAGCATTTTCAGATGATCACTCTGACTGAGATTATGCGTCAGAAAGATGATGTTGTCTTTGCAGAGATGCTGAACAGAATTCGTGTGAAAGGAAAGTTGGATGAGCTTTGCGAAGCAGATAGAAATTTGTTGTCACAGGCCATAACTGAACCAGCCCTTTGTCCAACTGATGCGTTGCACATTTTTGCAACTAATAAAGAAGTGGATGCACACAACTCTGCAACACTGGCTCTGCTCCACACTCATATCATTGACATCCATGCAGATGATTATAGAAAAGATCCTAGAACTGGCAGAATGGCACTTCAAGACAGACCGTTGAAAGGAGGTAAAAACGAGTTACCAGACACACTGAAAGTTGCAGAAGGAGCTCGTGTCATGCTCACCAGAAACATTGACATACAAAATGGTTTGGTTAATGGAGCTTTTGGAATACTACTTAGAGTAGTTCACTCTGAAAACGACCAACACATCATCAAGCTTGGACTTAAAATGGATAATGAGACATCTGGAAAGAATAACCGCACACCAGCAGACGACATGGTGTACATTGAGAGAGCAGAGGAGAATCTGAAGCAGAAAGGAGTGGTACGAAGACAGTTCCCAGTGAAGCTGGCCTTTGCATGTACAATACATAAGGTACAGGGTATGACAACTACATCAGCTGTTGTCTCTCTTAAGAGCATTTTTGAGCCCGGCATGGCCTACGTAGCTGTCAGTAGAGTGACGTCTCTCAGTGGACTGTATCTTCTTGATATGGAGGAGAAAAAAATATTCACCAACCCAGAAATCACTGCAGCGCTTGAGAACATGAGACAAGCCAACCTTGATGACATGATGCCTCTTCTACACGTGAGGCAAACACTGAGCAGGTCAGAGGTTTTCACCATTGTTCATCATAATACAGAGGGACTGCCAGCTCACATTAATGACATCAAAAGTCACCATGAATTGTGTCTAGCAGATGTTTTGTGCCTAACAGAAACACACCTGCGGGGCTCTTTTGTCGCAGAGAGTCTCCACTTGGAAAATTACAATTTGTTCAAACGCAACAGACACCTGTCCTACACAAACTTTCCCCAGATGGCAAACAGAAGTGGTGGTGGAGTTGCTGTTTATGTGAAAAGTGACATTCAAGTGCATGAAAAACAGTACATCCATAATGTAACTGACCTTGAATTTCTGGCTTTAAAGGTTGAAGCACCAGTCAGTGCTCTGATTGCAGTTGTATACAGACCTCCAGACTACACTCTGAGGCCATTCCTGAAAAACCTGGTAAGCCTATTAGACTCATTGGAGATCATGGACTGTCATCCCATCATAGTTTGTGGTGATTTTAATGAGAATGTTTTATCCAGTGCAAACAAACCAATCCTGGAGCTGTTTGAGTCTAGGGGATACGCACAGGTCATCACTGCCCCTACCACAGAGAAGAACACACTGCTTGACCTAATTTTCATTTCTCAGTCAGATCGATGTCTCCATTCTGGAGTCATGAAGACATACCATAGTTACCATGACCCAGTATACTGTGTATTGTCCTGTGATGATTCATGATCTAGATCTTTGAATACAGTAAGTAATATCTATATTTTTGAATGACTTAAGAAAGTAGAGCGATATTTAAAAGTTGACGCCCTGCATTGCAGTATAATGTTTGATGACAATTTTATTTATTACAGAAAATCTAAAATTCACTAACAGTAACCTATAAATGTCAGAAAAATCAAATATAGCAGTTTAAAATGAATAGTGTAGGCATATCCTCTCTGCAGCCAGGCTTCAACATCCTGCCAGGCTGCCCCAGTCTCACTGTGGCTGGGAGGGAGGGAGGGTGGACCAGAGGATTGCCTACACAACACATAAATGTTCAACAGCTTCTTCATTGTTTCTGAGAGAACAATAATGACTAAAGGTTGCTTTTTAAAAAAACAAACAAACAAACAAACAAACAAACCTAATTACAGCAATAATGACAGTTAAGCCACTTTATGTGTGCCTCTATTTTGAAATACTATTTACAAAAATGTTATTATTTTGGTTTGTTATAAACTTTAAACTTTTTCAAAAGTATACGATTATATTTTTGGACAAATTTTTCTATGAAACATAAATTTTTATGAGCTTTTATCATGTTTCGGCCAGTGCATTTATTAGGGTGGGTCTGGGTTGATAACTGCACATTTCTGGCCAGAAATGTTTCAGCAGTGTTACATATGTAGTACATATGTAGCACTTGCTTTCTGTTACCAGCTGATACCCTACATTTGTATAGACATTTGATGGTGTGAGGTTGGGGAGTTGAGTGGGAGGGGGGGGGGGGAGGGTACGGTGGGAGTTGAGGGGGGGGGGGTTTCCTTTCCTGTTAGGTTTCCTTTTTTTTTCTTTTTTTTTTTTAAGCAAGACACAGTCCTCCTGTGTCTTCTCCAAGCTTCACATGTAAAATCCAACAATGTGAAGCACATAGCAGCCAGAAACTGTAATGCCACAGATCAGAGAAACTTCATCATCACCATCTTCATCGCCGTACGATCAGAGCGTGAGACTTCACATCTGGAGCACAGGAGAGATTCTGTGATAAGTCCTCCTTCTAGCTTGTCCCACAAGCAGTCGGTGAGATTTACTCACAACAAAAAGGGTTAATGACATAATTTCCATGAAAACATGTATTCATTCTTTGTAAAGTGTTTAAATTGTGTTTTCACTTGACCTTAGGAGTGTTAGAGTGTATTGTAATGTCTGTACTCAGGTGTTTCCCTCTGTGATCCATCCCCTTCAGAGCTGAGACACTCAGGACTGAACAGACTGCACAGTTTCTGTGACTGAGCCTCCAAAACACCTTCTTTGAAACCACTCATGATAGAAGGGCTTCATATTTGCAGCAGCACTACTACAGGTATTCAGTGTATTACAGGATGTGTTTGTTTCTTAGGACCAGCTCTGAGTGCACACTACCTAACATATACACCTTTCTGTTTATTACAAACCAACTACTCTGGATCATACGGCCAGTTGGCAGGAATGTTGCTGCAGGAAAACATCCCTGGAGATCACCATCATTGTCAGACTGACTGTGCCTCCTCTGTGCAGTGTCAAGATCCTCCCTAAATGAGTGTGTAAGTTAACATTTTCATTATTTTATTCCCTTTGACAAGACAAGTATCACTGATATTTACATTTACAACTACATATGTTGCTATTTTCTGCTCTTCTTTTAAAGTCCTCAGCTATCCTGCTTCTGTGCTGCTTGCCACACATCAAACACTGGCCGGATGACAGGGAGGATCCACTCTGAAGTCACTGGACATGATGAGGATCATATGGGACTTTATAGTTTCACAGAAACGTTGTGCTCTGTGATTACAGGTTTTAAATGGACATAATGACTGCCTCTCTCTGATCAACAGGCTAAAGGATTGTTTTCATTGTTAGTGCTCTGTACAATGTATGCTTATTTAGTATTTCATCACAGAGCAAACCTTTATTTATTTAACATATTTTTATTTTGTTTTAATGTTGAATTAACTGTGGGGATTTTTTTTAAGTGGGCACTCGGGATGTCATATGACCAGAAATGTGGTAACTGGAATTCAACGTTATGGAAGAAAAAACTCTGCTAAGAACAAAACACACACAAAACCCCCCAAGAAAATTCAAATTCATTCCATGTAATCCAATCTAAAACATTTTAAACTGCTGAACAGCAACACAAACAGTGTTAAAAAACAGTGTTAACAGAATGATTATGATGAGTTTGTACCAAAGTTTCAGGTCACATGGCACATGGCACTAGTGTGTAGTGTGGAGTATCAGCTGGTAAGTATAGGTTTTTCATATTTGTGTCCTTAGAGTTCAGATAGATAAAGCCTCGTGTATAATAATTAGTCATAACCACAACTCAAAGTCAGGGACTAACTAAATTTGGGACTTTGTGTCTGAGCCCAGGTTAAAACAATGTGTAAAAAAGCATTTAGTGGCATGGCTGAACAATGCTGTAAACTATTGATCCTTATTTATCCATGTTCACAAAAAGGACTAATGTGCTTATTTGATTATTTGCATGTGTTAAACTGTGTCACCACCTTACGCTTTCATTTGAGTTTACTCAAAATTCTCTATACAGTTCTCTTTTACCACTGTGTGGACTCTGTTTACATTAAAACATAAAAAAGAATGAGTAATAAAAAGATGTGTAGACAGATTAAGTAGACCGATAGAAACAGCTGTTCAGCCATGTTCTAAGAAACCAACACAATTTAAAGGTTCAGGATTGTGGTTTTAAAAGTTGAATTTTCATGTATTTCATTAGTTATTTAATTTAGTTATTTTTATTTATTCTACTAGTCCTTTTCAGAAAGAAGCTGTAAAATATGACTTAAGATTTTTGTTATTTTCTATGACATACAAAACAAATTGATGTATGTAATACTATTAAACATGATATACACATGTGTACATGTCTGAAAAACATTATGCTGTATATTAAAGTTTGTATTTTCTCCAGAATTTTTGTTCATCTTTTAAGTTCATTTCAGTTAGAAGAATTTGAACGTTTAATATTCATTCAGAGGTTTTCTGACTCTAAATTTTCTTTTGTCATTACTCATCATTTTATTATTTACATTTTAAACATGTTTAGCTTTTTTCCAACTTCTTCTGTGTGAACATCAGCTTTCAAAAGTTCTGCACTTTTGTTTTCAGGTTAAAAATTCTGTATTTTCCAGCTCGTTCAGAATTTTTTTTTTTAACTTAACATTCAGCAATTAATTCATTTCAGTGCATACATTCAGATTCAAGCATTCACACTGCAGTTTCTTCAGAAAATGCACTTTCTAGTTAATATACTGACATTTACTGGATAACTTTAAGCATTTTTTGTTACATCATAACACTGCATAGATCCAGGCAGGATCTGACAATGTTTAGGAGCTAATTTCCATCCAGCTTCGTCCACCAGGCTGTCATGATCTTCCTGCTGTGTCCCTCTCGACTCTCACACACACAGACTCCAGACCTGCGTTCATCCCTTCTCTCTGTGGTCTAAACATTTATTTTTTTTTTGCATTGTTATTTATAATTTTCTATGAACCAGCAGAATTGTATGCTCCTTAAAAATCCCTTACAACATCTGTTTTCCTTCGGTATTTCAAATTAAGGCTTTGAAAGGTGTAAAATTTTAAATGCATAACTGAATTCCTTCGTACATTGAACAGGAAGTCTTTGGCCCAGCTGACAACAGCCTACAGGTTCTATAAAATATATTAAACTATGTTTTTGAAACATAGTCTACAAATATCTAACACCAGAATTCATCTGAATGAATGTTGTAGTCCTTGTAGTTCATTGGGTACAAATTCATTCCTGATATTCTTTTTTCTCATAGTTCAAATGCAGTTTTAATACATTTGTATTCAGAATCAGTGCTGACGCATAAAGGAAAAATAACAGAACATTTCATCTGGTTAGAAATAGGCACAGCAGAAACTTGACAAATGCTTTCATAAAAACGACCTCTGCTGCCAGAAATGATCAGAAAAGACCAAAGCTGGGTATCTACTTATTTAGTACGTGTTTCTTATTTTGTCACACTTGGAAAGTTTGAAAGTTCGAATGTGACTGCGACAGACTGGTGACCTGTCCAGGCTCTTCCTCACTGTACCTCCTGACCTCTGACAAGACAGCAAGCCGCTGAAATAGACTCCTGCCTCCCTGAACCCTAAACTTGGATAAGTGAAAGACGGATGGATGTTCAAATACAGCTGGAAATGTAGATTTATCTCATGTTTTCCTTTGGCTGTAATCCACAAAATTCTATGAACCTTCTCTTGTTTTCAGTGTCATCATGTTGAATTGGTGCCACAGATCATGTTCACTTGTCTGCAGGATTTGCTGTAACTTTATTGGAGACTATTTAAAACAAACAACCCAGAGGTTCAAGTATTCAGTATTTCAGCTGCATGCTAAGAGACCAGGACTGAAACAATGAGAAACAGGCTGGTTAACATTACCACTGTTTAAATGTACTCTGTAGTACCAATGAGCGCTTTGAGCTCCTTCACTGCTCCTCAGATCTGTGTTTTTTTCCAAACCTCTTGTGTCTCCTGTTTCTTTCTGTGCTGAACAGATCCACTCATCAATCTTCTTTGGACGCTTTGCCATTACTGAGCTACTAATGACAAATATGTAAATAAAAATGTGATTAACACATAAATAGCCAGAGTTCTTGGAAATGTTCATGATCACCAAATGTGATATCGTCATAGCAGCATGAACAAAGTCTGAGAAGAGCTGTGTTTAAATCCAGTTTCTGTGATCTTTTTACGTCATCATGAGCAACACAATCAAAAACTGAAGTCTTGAAATTCAACAGAGACCTAAGAAAATGCAAAGAGGCTGAAATTACTATCAGACTATAAGTCAGAGGATGGGAAAAAAAAAACAGGCAAAATGTGTATGCAACAAACCAAACAATAACTTTGAGGGTAAAATATTTAGAGGAGTGAAGTCTGTCTGAAGTCTGCTGTGCAGTATGTGTATTTGTGTATAATCAGGTCAGACAGAGAATATGGGAAGTGTTACTGAGTGTATGAACCAGAAAAAGAGAAATGTGTGTGTGCAAGTGTGTGTACGTGTTATCTGACAGCTTTAGCAGAGATCACACGACCCTCCCTCTTCCTCTCTGCTCCTCCTCCCTCTGACCTTCTCTATTGATCTTCCTCTCTCTCACAACCACCACCTCTTTAATTTCTCTACTGACCCTCACCTATCACACCTTTCTCCATCCACATCCCTCTTTTCTCTTCCTCACCCCCAGCTTTAAACTTTATCCTCCTATAACACTCAACCATCACCACAAAACCTGTGTAAACTTTTTGATCATTATTCATTTGCAGTGGAATTAAAGAACTAGAAACATTAAAAAAAATAAATAAATAAATAAATAAAACCTTTTTCTCCAGTACACGCTCTTCCTGAACATCATGACCCAGCCATTTTTAAAATGTATAAAACTTGGATAATCTTCATAAAGAGGACTCCTGGTCAACCTGCTGTTACCCTAAAAATGTAAGTTTTAGCTGCATTTTCACTAAAAGTGTTGTCACCTTCCCAATCGACCCATGTCAGTGAGGTTGAACAGCATGTTTAGATTCTGCAAGGTTTTTGATTTTGTTTACAGAGGCGCATAACTTGGTGACCTTGGGTGCTAACTCCATATTTTGGGGTCTAATGAGCAGATTCCTTAGTAATTCTCAATCAAAGCTTTTGACATGTCTTGGTTTGTGGAGCGGTTATGGTGTAAGAGGGACAAACGGCATAAGTAGCGTATCAGAATTACCTTTTACTTCTGTAGTAATTAGCACAGTAATTAGGACGCATTAATGAAAGGATCATTTAAAAAGGAAAATTAATATAGTCCTCAGTACTGCAGTCATGAATACAGACTGTAATAAATGTTTTGGACATGTGACCACTCTTCCTTTGAATGTGCTGTTTGCTGGTGGGCAGTAAGGAGATTACATGAAATGCGGTGGGAGTGCAAAGAAAATGGCGACCAACAATGGCGATCGAAATCAAGTAACTTAATAAGCTAACTGAGCTGTAACAGAGTAGCTTTGCATGACATGTAGCTCAGCATAATCCTTATTTCTCTTAGGTATATATATAAAATATCCACTGACTGAAATCCACTGTTTAGCTTTGAGGAGACTGTATGTTTAATCCAGTTGTCTGATGAGTTAGCTCTGCTCAACAGAAGATTTCAACAGCAGATGACTGGGACCTCCATGCTCTTAGTAAGAACTAACATCATACAGAGCCAAGAGTGGAACAAAAACTGGCTGAAACACAGAGTTTAGAGTAGATTTTGATTCACTGCCATTTCAGCTACTTGTACCATATAGATACACTGACCTCATTACTTAAAAGTTTGGCCCTGTTTAGCATGAGAATCCAGGAAATAGTAGTTTAAATACAAATCCAAGGTGTGATCGGTCTCCTTTAACCATTGTTTGTTGAACAGACCTCTCAAAGATCTCACAGAACTTTTTTTACATTTCAGTATTTTATGACTTTGTCACGTTGTTGCTAATGATTTGACATTACTATTTTCTGTTCATACTTTAATTTGGTGCTTTTTTTTTAGGAACAATGGTTTGGGGTCTCAGAGGATCCCGGTCTGAAGGATCCACTTCTCCCTACACAGTTTTAATAAATTAAACTATCTGTTCAATTAATATATTCTATGAGTCTAAAATTAAAGTAAAATACAACATAACGTGACAATAATAAAACTCTGTCAATCATTTAAAAAAAGTATTACCTTCATCATATACATGAGGAACTTCCCAGTAATCCAAATGTTGGGAATGTGACTGGATTAAATGCACCTGAGAGCTGGGGCATGTGATGCTCATGCTGTATATAAAAAGAGCCCCAGTCTGAGCAGCAATGACTCTCCTAGGAGACAGGAAAACTCTACCTCCTGATGTGACTGTCTAATGCTCAGCTCTACCTCCTCCTGTTACAGGCCAACAGGAGCAAAGCATGAGGCAAATTGGGTGTTATCAGTGCCTGAAGTGTCTGACTAGCTTCAGTCGCTTTTAGCTCTTTCTGAAACAACCCTAGTGAGAGCTTGGTTCGTATCAGCAGACAAAAGTCAGACTGCGCAGGCAGGCCGTCCCTTTGTCATCAATTCTGCTTAAAATATTTATGGACAGAATGTCCAGGCACACCCAGTGGGTGGGGGTATCAGTTCAATGGTCTCAGATTTCAGGTTCTGTTCTGGAGATCATGACTTCATTGAGTCATTTCGTCCAGCTTGCACTGGGAGACAATTAGCTCCTCCAAGTCTGAGGCCATGGTTCCCAGCTGGAAACGGATAGAGGAGTTTAAGTTTGTTCATGAGTGAGAGGGAGAGATTGACAAACATACTGAAGTGGCATCTGCAGTAATGTGGACTCTTTACCGGTCTGTTGTGGTCAAGAAATAGATGACTCTGTTTATAGGTTGATCTACTTTCCTAACTTTATTTGTGGTAAAGGTATCGTGGATAAGCAGAACTGGGCTTCCTCTGAAGTGTGTCTGGACTCCTTTAGCGATACGTGATGAGATGGTGATTTGGAATGGACTCAGAAAGGAGCCACTGGAGGTGGTACCGGCATCTGACTAGGATGCTTCCTGGGCAACTTCTAGGTGAGGTGTTTTGGGCTCCTCCTGTCAAGAGGAGGCCCCGGAGCAGGCGAAGGACACAACCAGGTTGTGATTGGCTTTATGCTATTTTTTTCTTTTATTATTACTTATTGGGGTTTTCAAGTTGGTAAGATGAGCATTAACTATGTGCTTCTTGTTCTCTCCTTCGTCCTTCCTGCTAGCGCATCTTACGTGTTGCTTTCTGGTCCCTTTTTAACTTACCATCTCCAACTAACTGCAGCAGAGCCAGGTCCAGTGGGCGTTTCCAGCGGGAATTCTTGTGCAGTGCAATACCGTAACCCGTAGTGGCAAACACCTTACCAGAGCCGATGGTCATAACCTTTTTGAATTAAACACATAAAGGTCCATAAATCCACGTATACACACAAACACATTAATTCACAGAGAGCCAGATATGAAGACGCAGATGGCAATGAGCAAAAGATAAATTAGTTTCATTTTAACTGTAATTTCTTTGTGTACTGTCACGGTCACATAAATTCAGTTGGCTGAGCTCTAATATCGACATCCCAGAGTGTGGGATATTGTTTCAGTGGAGGAATTAATATAGATCCACATCAGTTGTAATAATTACTGCAGCAGTGGCTGTTGTATGAGGCTGCTGGGAGCTCAGGCCTCCCACAGACCTTATTATAAATGATCACCAGGAAGGATTTTCATTCTTGCTGTGGGAGCCGTATCAAACTCAAACTTATAAATAAATCAACACCAGTGCCAACCAGAAATGACAATATTAACTAGCTACAGGCCGCAAGGGGGAAATATAAATGCATTGGGTGTGTTTGATTTATTTAATGCAGATGTACATCTTGTACAAGTGCTCATTTAGCATGCTTGTTATGTTTTTTGTTTTGTTTTTTTGCACATGGTAATAGGACAAAGAAACTTGAGCAATGGTTGCCCGTATGCACGAAAGTGTCACTGTGCAGAGGTGTGAAATCACTGTGCACATATGCATTTCCTACCTTGCAGCCCTCGTCCTTCCTGGCCATGTAGTTCAACACTGCAGCATCATAAATGAAGGCATCTAGTTTTCTGCAGGGGAGAAATGAAGGAGGAAAATTACAACAAAGCAATGGAAATCACTGACCTGGATCTAAATGACAAAAGCAACTAGAGAACAAAATGACAAGATATGATGGACAAACCAGCAGTGAGACAATGTCCCTACAAAGACATCAGCAAACAGAGGGCTCTTTCTAAACAGCTTTTCACCAACTTTCAACAATCACACAGTGAAACATTCATAAATGGAGGAAGAGATGCCAATTCTCCTCCTACAATAGCTTGAATAGAGCATAATTGAATGCAGCGACAGGGGAGGGGGTAATTTAAGCAAAGGATGTGAAATTCACTTTTGCTCAGAAGGAAAAATTCAAACAGTTGTTGTAATTTCTGACTGCAGCTACTCAAAAAAATGCAGTTTTTTTACATAAATGTTCAGGAAGTTTACAAAAGCCTTGTTTCTTTCAAAGTCACCACATGACTGGGTAAGGCTTAGTATATTGCGACAACATTTAATCTAACTGAAAAAGAAATAAACCATAAATCACTGTGAATGATGATATTTAAAGCTAACTAGGAAATTCATCTTACGGCAGATCAGTCTGTAAATGTGTTATGTAAAGGCTGTTATCAAAGCTGTTGGACTGCATTAGTCATACCCACCTGTTTCAAATCTTATCAGCCCATCAAATGCCCATTATATGTTGTTATCAGTCCCTAGCAGCACCTCTTAGTGGTGGTAATTTCACCCTGCTGAACAGCAGCGACCCGAGGTGTGTTTCTAGGTTAAAACAGCAGTAAAAGCATCTTTTGGACATTTCCTTTGTTACGTTGTAAGGTCTTTGATTTCTTTTTAAGCTCAAAAGGTAGTTGGTAATGTTCAGGAGAAGATAACTGTTTAAAATAAAGATACTTTTACATTTATTACAATGAATAACAGCCTACTGCGCCTGGCAGAAGGTAGAGGAAGGTGTTTCATTGGTGATGTGTGTGAAAAACGATCTGTTATCACACATATTCAATCAATCAAATGACAAAACTAAAGTGAAGTTCTGGTTTGATAAAAACAAAGTATCATTAGATTTGAATAAATCTAAACTTATGTTATTTGGAAATAGTAGTTTAAATACAAATGCAAAGATTCAAATAAATGGTGTTGATATTGAAAGAGTCAGTGAAAATAAATTTCTGGGGGTAATAATAGAGCTCACGTAAGATATATTCATTCCAAAGTATCACGTAGCATTGCAGTACTAAACAAGGCAAAACAGGTATTCGACAGAACATCACTTCATATTCTATACTGTTCACTGGTTTCACCATACTTAAGCTATTGTGCAGAGGTCTGGGGCAATAACTATAAAACCACATTACATTCACTTTTTACTCTTCAAAAAAAGCAATTCGAATCATCCACAATGCAGGTTATAGGAACATACAAACTCACTATTTTTGCAGTCTGAAATATTGAAAATTGACAATCTAGTGAAATTCCAAACAGCACAAATTCTATTCAAAGCAAAAAATAAAGAACTGCCAGGTAATATTCAGAGTATGGTTTTTTTTTGAAAGAAGGAAGTTATAATTTAAGGGGTTTTTGTAACTTCAAAACAGGGAAGGTACGTACTACAAGAAAAGGCTTTTGTGTTTCTGTTCATGGAGTGAAACTGTGGAACAGTCTGAATATGGAATTAAAGCAAAGTCCAAACATTGCCCCGGGGCCTCCTCCCGGTGGGACATGCCTGGAACACCTCACCCAGGAGGCATCCTTGTCAGATGCCCGAACCACCACAGCTGACTCCTTTCGATGTGGAGCAGCAGCTGCTCTACTCTGAGCCCCTCCCGGATGGCCGAACTTCTCACCCTATCTCTAAGGGAGAGGCCAGCCACCCTTCGGAGGAAGCTCATTTCTGCCGCTTGTATCTGCGATCTCGTTCTTTCGGTCACTACCCACAGCTGAATATCTCTATTTAAAAAAAAAAAAAATAATCATGATGTGATATTATAGTATATAGTATATCAGAAATCTCTTCACTATTTTTATTACAAATTATATCAGTAAGGAAGCTGACTAGATATTAACTGATAATTTATGGCAAAGTTTTGGGATTAAATAAGTGTGTACTTCTTCCCACTCCCTTTCAACATCTAAATTAATCAGAACGTTTTTTGTATGTATTTTGTATAGTATTTTTTCTCTCTCTTATTTTTCTCTTCTAAATGTATATTGTTCACATGTTGAAATAAATTACCAATCAATCAAACCAGCTTTAATTCATTTTCTACAGCAGTGGTTTTGTAGCTACTTTGGATAATGTGGTTCATATCTGAATCATGTTGCAGATATAAGGAGTTTTCTGTGATGCAGTTGCATTTATATGCATTTTTTCTTTGCAACATTATCCAGCTGTACATATCTTAGGAATTAAAAACTGACCAAGTGCCATTCTCAAAACTGCAACTCCCAGGGTGTCATGGGAGGGTTTCCTAAATTCACACACTACATCATATGGTGTGATAATTACACAGCCTGTGGTTTCACTCTTTGGGAAAATGAGGAAATTCTTAGTTATAATAATCTAAAAGATTGAGACTAGCATTAATTCAGGCAAGACAAGAACTGAAGCTCAGACTGTAATCCTCACAGACCGGCTGATAACAGCGAGCCTCCCCGTGGTTTCTGCACATCTGAAACCCAGCTCCGTCCTAGCTTCTTCTTTTAATGCCACATCTCATTTGATCACTGTTATATCACTTCTCACTGATGCCAGATTGTTTCTGCATGCTGCTCTCTCACCTCAGGCTTTCTATCTGTGCACATGCAAGGGCAGAGACATACCACCAAATATAAATTACTCCAGGAAGAATCTTCTCCAGTGATCCAGTAGTAACAGTAATAATTAAAAAGAAAAAAAATCTCAAGATTAAAGTATAGGGAAAAAATGAATCATTTGAAATCTGCTACTGGAGTAGAAGCAGTGCAAAATGGATATACATCAAAAGTGAATTACAACAGTTCATCATCAAGTAATGGATTAAATGTAACAGCTCAGCTCACACTGGTGATGTACATCTGAGAAGCGGATTTGTCACTACACCTGCTCTTCTACTTCACATTCATTTATATTCACACTCAGGGAGCTGCACAGATCCACGAAATTGTTACTGGGGGGAAAGCGCTCAGTTGAAGGGTGGAAGATTTTTTAAAAAAAAAGGTGACGATGAGGGTACACAAAGCAGGAGGGGAGGAGGTGGCTGACAGCAAAAGGAGAGAAAAGGGAAGTTCAGATATTATTATTGGGTGGCAAAGGAAGCACACAGGAGTTGATGAACTGGGAGCAAGGAGTTAATGAGAGAGGGAGGAATAGACCAGTCAAAGGACAGAAAAAAAAATCATCATGAGAAGAAAAGGAAAGCACAGGAGGAGAAAAGATGAGATGGAGAGGCGGTGCTCAGTGCCATGGCAGGCAAATCAAACAGAAATCTTCATATCACTTTGCCTCGACGGATATTTCCTTTGTTTATAATGTCAGGATGAGAGGGAAGGATAAGGAAGAGGTAGATAAACAGTGTGTAATGAAAGAGACGACGGACAGACTGATTGAAGTGAGATAGAGAGAGAGGTGGAAAATTAATGTAAGAGGGGCAAGAAGGACAAGTGAGTATGATAAAAAGGAATGCATCGTTGTGTTTTAATAACACGCTACGTCAAATCTACTAAAGACTGCGCCCGCTACTTGCTGGCTTGTGTGTGTGTGCTTGCTTGTCCCATTAAACATTTCAACCCTAATCTGCATCACTCCCCCCTTTCCCCTCCACCTCGCCCGCTTCCACATCAAACGCAATGAGCGAGTGTATATTTTATGGAAAGTGCTTTGTGTACTTTGTAGTCCCACAGGCGTATAATAAACTCCCCCCCCCCCCGTTGAAGACAAGAGGCGCCCGAGTGTCAGCCAGTGCTGAGATGGCGCAATTTTCCCACCGCACTGCGGTTGCTGCTAGCATGTATTATTTAAAAGTTTCCAGCCCTCCACACCTCCTCTCCAACTGCATTTAGTAGCCATGATCCTGATGGGGCTGCACAGGTTACAACAGTTTGCTGTGGCTCCCGAGGCAAGGCAGATCAATGAGCTAACAGGGTGAGTCAGGCAAAAACGGCTCCTGTAATTGAACCGAGCGTGGACGACAACACCGCCTCAAGTTAAAAATAAAAGATATATAAAAACCAGGGGAGATGGCACGGTATCTGTTTAAAGTAAGTGCTGTTGTCAAAAATGTGCAGCTTTAACTTGAATCTGGGTGCTGTTTAAAAGAGTGGATGGCAGCAGAAGTATATTTGTAGAAATGAGATGTCTAGTGCAGGCAGAGTGTGGTTGCGTTCGGTCGTAACAATATCTGACATTTTTTACTTCATGCTCTTCCAAGTCCCGATCTACTTCCAATATTGTTCTGTTCGTATCTAACCGAACACGTAGGCTTTAATTTCTTCTATTTCACATGACAAATCCACACTCAATCCACACTCCAAGTGGTTGCTAATAGTTCTTCTATCCTTACCCAGTCTTGAGGTTGTCAATGGCTTCCTCTACACCCTTCTGGTTGTTGCGAATCATATACTGGTGCATGTTGGGATAGTTGGAGCGGATGTTCTCCTCAGTGCTGCCATTTGGCACCGTGCCGAAACGCAGTGGTGGGTACTGGTCTGCTGGCTGCTGAAACTGCACAAGAAGAAGAAGAGGAGGTGGGCTGAGATTAAAGTGACAGGAGGAAGGACGGAAGTTAAAGAGTGGTAGCTGAAATGAGGGAGAGGAGCCGATCCGTGCTGCGGGATGAAGAGCTGCAAAGATTCAAAGACTTCACTTTCAAAGAAGAGCCCCTGTGCTACACTTTTCTAAAGAGCTCAGAAGCAGAGAGAGACTGATAAAACAGATGAGGTTTTAAAGTGTCAAAGCAGCGGGACACAGTTTTGTGAGTTGTGGTGAAACTGCGCTGGAAAAATCAAAATAATAAAAAAAGGAAAGTACACAGTTTTCCACTTCTGTTAACTTAAGCTATTCTGATGTGCTCTCTTAAAGGCAGACATGAGAGAGTGCAATATTTGTGGCATAATCGTATTTACAACCCCGATTCCAAAAAGATGTTGGTTTGCTGAAGGTATGAGGGGGAGGGAACTGTAGCTTCTTTTAGTCTGTGGCGATAACAGACGGGTGATATACTCTCTGTGATGTGCAAAGATGAATTAAAATTTGGATTTGTGATCCCAGTGAAGAGATTCCGGCTTCTCCCTGCTTCTTTATTCCACCCAAAATGACCTTTGACCCGGAGAACGTGTTAGCATCTCTCTCTATTCATTTATTTTTCATTGTACACAGCAATCCATGTTTTTGGAAACAGGGTTGTATTTATTTTGAAAGATGACCCTGAGTCTGGGAGACTTTGGTGTTGTAAGTTTTAAATCAGGTAAAATACCCATGATTCTCTCAATATCAAATATGTGGAATTTCTTGCTAACCATTCAGTCCATCATATGACTATTCACCTGTTTGTAAATCACTTATCCATCCATCCATCCATCCATCCATATCATACCTTCTTATCTGACAGCCCTGACACCGTGTCAATGTACTCCTCCTGGATCATGAAGGCAGCCAGGTTGGCAGTGTAGGAGGCCAGGAAGATGACAGCGAAAAAGGCCCACACCAGCACCTGAAGGTAGAACGTGGTGGAGTAAGATCAATGAGGACTGAGCCTGACAGGTGTGAAAGTATTTTAGGATCCCGGTGACTCTATTTCCACTCCCTGGCATTTCATCGCTAAACTCACAGCTCTGAAACTCTGTCTTGCCTGGAGGGCCGGTTCATACTTTCCACCGTGGCATTTCTGCCTCCTAAAGCTGCAACAGGGAATCTGTCGCACAATTAAATGAACTTAAATTGTAAATAATATTAAACTAGTTGCATATTTTTAAATATGGGAAGAAAGAAAATCCCCTTTTTCATGCAATACACTCCTTACATCATCACGTCCATCACAGTGGATATAAAAATACCTTCTGCCCACCTTAAAATTCATTTAGGACCATTGATGCAAATATGCTAGTTGAATCAAAGCACTTGGTTAAGTATGTAAGCACAATTTTGAAATACATGATTTAAGTAATTAATTATATTTAAAAGGTATTTTTCAAATAAAAAAATATATTGTGTAAAAGTTATTTAATATTGCATCTCCACAAAGGAGGGAAACTTGGTGACATATGTTATGTTTAGTGCTTTGTATAATTCAAGCTTCAAGCGCTACATCCTTCATCATTCAAGCAGTTGAACTGCTATTTCATTCACATAGCCTTTAGCTCAGAAAACAGATGGTGCAAATTTATTCCAGGCTTGGGCTGATTGCCTGTTAGCCTATAGCTATTTGATTGGTTATTTGCTACATAATCTTGCTTTTCTTGCACAGATACTCGTTGGCAGAAATTAATATTTTATTGTTAAAGAAGTGTTCAAATGTATTCAGCATAAACAAAGTTGATTATCTTTTGCAGCACAAATAAAAAAAACAAACTGCCATTTGAAGAAGAAGACAGATTAGAGAACGGCCTGGAGACTCAAGTACAAAACTGTGGCTGACTGATTTGTTTTAATAGTTTTTGGAGAAACGCAAACATAAGGTGAGAAATCGAAAATTGTTAAAAAAGGAAGAAAAACCCCCACTGCATTTAAATTTGAAATCACCTTGAAGCACTCCTTCAAGGTTACATATTTGCGCCCCTCTGGAGTGCTTCCAGCACCACTGCAGTTTTTAGATTGCTCCTTGGAGGTCCTATTTTGGCACGTCAATGCCACCGTCTTCTTCAGGAGTTCTTCTTCTTCTTGATGTTTACTTAAAGAGTAATCAACTTCTGTGCCAAACTGATGCAAATTTCCTCCTGATGACTGTGGGGATCACTAGTGGGGATCATATGACTGGGTATCATATTCAGCGACAATCCAGCGACAACCAAACAACAGCCTTCAGAGGAAGAGTTTGCAGTGTTTGTCATGGCCTAAAGGTGTCGCATCGGGTTAGTTTGTGTGTGTGTGTGTGTGTGTATGTTTTCATGAAGTGAAGCCCTTAACGAGCAAGAACGCCACATTAAATCAGATAAAGATTATGACTTTTATGAGAGAACTGCAACAAGTGAGGTTAATATTTCAGTTTGTTTATTATTTAAACGCTAGATTTTCACCAGATAATGGCTGTTTTCACATTGTAGTATTGCTGTCTGAGTAAGGAATCAAAATATATTAACTACCCCAAATTACTTTAGCAAATTAATATGATTCTTCAAAAGGTTTTTTAGGCAATTCGGGATGGAGACATTTAGCCGTACAGAAGAGCTGCTTTTATTGCTATAAGATGGTTGAATGCTGACATTCAGCCAGGAAGCAGAGATGTGGATTAGCCGGAGCAATAAATTTGCACTGTGGTGAATAGGACTATTTGTTTCCACAGTACTCTGTTTATGCCAAAAGTTAATTTGCATAATTTTCTTAGTGATTAAGATAGTAAATGCACACCCCTACTAACTGTGGCAAATCAGCATAATTAAAAAATAAAACTCAGTGGAGGCTTGAACGACGGACTGCTTGGGAAGTTATCGACCTGTGGACTGATGTAAAATCTGTTTAAATGGTTAATATCAATAATAAATGGTTGACAATTATCCAGCGCATAGTGGGGTACTTACTGATAACCCTGAATAGGCTTAGGCAGGTATGAAAAATGAAGTGGAAGTCATTTGGCAAATAAACCTCCATTAAAATTGGATTTATCTTGTAATCATTCTTTCTTTTTTCCTTTTAATTAGACGTGGTTGCCTCGTAGAATATTTTGGCTGGCAAGTGTTGCAAAAACATATCAGATACAGAGTGCTGGTGCTGCTAAAGGGGAACCTTAAATATACAGTTTTCTCTTCAGTGGATTTTTTAATCTTAAATTGAACATGGGAAATGGTTCGATGGGCAAGAAAACCATTAATAACTCTTACCTGCAGGCTGAAATACAACTAACTTCAAATCCAGGTTAAAAAAAAAAGCACACATACGATGTTGAATAATCATCTTCTCTGCTCTAACCCCCTTTTGTGAAGCCTATCAAGCAGCTAATGAGCTCTTAAGATGATTGGGGTTTTGTTGAAAAGCACTTGGGCAAGCAGTCGAACAAAATACACCTCGAGTTTTCCCCTCCTGTGGCTTTACTCTGCATTAGAGATTGCAAGCCCAAAGTAACAGCAGGTACTGTAAGGACCACCACAGTGAAACAAGTGACTAAACAGTCTGTTAAATAATTGTCTTGTAGACACCTAGATTACACTGAAACATGACATTTTTAATGACTACAGTTTAATGTCACACAGGTATCCGCTTGATGGTGAGAATGTAGTCATTTGAAAGTTGAACTACTTTTGACTCAAAAATTGTTAATTTAGGCTTGTTAATAGATAGAAGTTTTATAATTTTGCTTCTGTAGACCACCACAAATTAACATCACTTTAAGTAAAAATGATTGTTTTTAATACTTAATGAAAATCAAGTATGAAAATCCTTTTTATTCAATGACGCACTAAAGTTTAGAACCTGTGGCGATCTCCAAACGCTGTGTTACCTCCTGAGGGTGGCTGCAGTAAAGACCTTCCCTGCACTCACCTTCAGTTGCTCTTTCTCTGTCGGCCTTTGGTTTTATAAAACTGAATAGGGTTAAGCACTTTGGTTATAATCCGATTTCTCATCTCACATTCCATTGCCTTAAGAAACTCTTGGGTTCCTTTTCCCAGTATGCTTTGGTTCACTATCCATTTGCACTGTTTGCCAGCATTTGGAGTACAACCCTGTACACTTCAGAATTCATCCTGCTACTTTTATTAGCAGTTACAGCCAATAAAGACTAACAGCACAACATTCCCTCCACTGTGTCTGACAGATGACGTGCTATGTTTTGGCTCATGAGCTCTTTCTCTCCTTACTTTCCTTTCTGATCTCTAATCGTGGGTTCATCTGTCCAAAGAATCTTTTCCAGAACTCTGCAGGCTCTTTTATGTGTTTTCTGGCAAAGTGCAATCTGGTCTTCTTGTTCCTGTGCGTAACTAGTGATTTATACATTGTTGTATCCATCAATTGTCTTCTGCATACCCAGTTCAGGATCTGGAATCTAGCCCAGCTGTCACACAGGTACACCCTGGACAGATTGGCAGTCCATGTACAGAGACATAAACAACCACTGACACATTCACACCTATGACTAATTTAGAATTGCCAAGTAGCTCAAACTTTGTAATGTGGAGAAAACTGGAGCTCTCAGAGAAAACCCACCCAAGTATGAGGAGAACATGGATTCAAATCCAGGACGTTCTCGCTGTGAGGCAACCACTGCAAAACTGTGCTACTCCACTTGGTTGTAAGTCCTCTGTATTATATGAAGCTCATTGTAGACCGTGATGATGATAAAACTTACTCCTCGAGAATGTTCTTGCTATGAAGCTATTTTTCTTAAACATGGAACAAATTTAATGGACATGAATTTTATTGCTCTTCTGTGGTCATTCCAGCTGTTTGCTCCTACTGAGCTGGTCAGTGGATTTTTTTAAAGAATTGTCCCAAATGATTGATTCGGAAAGTGCTAAAGTTTTTGCTATTAAAACAATTAAAATGGTTAAAATTGCATCTTTGACCAATAAATACTGAACCTGGAGTTGACTGTAATTGATGCTCTAGTTTGATGAGTCATTCACACAATTAATAAATAAAAAAATAAAAAAATAAATAAAAAACACAGCCATTCAACTAAATTTACCATGATCTTGCTGGTGGTTCCTCTGGGATTCTCCACAGGCACAGAGTTATTGAAGACCAGAGCCCAGAGCAGCCAGACAGATTTCCCTATGGTGAACTTAGATCCCCCTGACTCTGAGAAACAGACAGACAGACAGTGTGTTTATGAAGGAAAGTAATACCTGTTTAAGACATTACTGGAAATTGTGTTGGGTGATGAATTATGGCCAGAGTTGGGGGAAAAAAAAACTATTTTCAAAGAAATATTAAGAGATGACTTAAATATCCAAATTTATGCTCTTAGGAAGAAACGCATCACTCTTTGAGTAGCAACAAAGAAATTAAGATTTGTGACATGTTGCTCACATCCATATGGAGAAGGCCACTGAACTGTTATCCATGATGGATAATCCTGAGTACCCTTTGCACCATTTACTGGCAGGCAGTGGTGCACCATCTCTAACAGGCTGATTCAGCACCGCTGCCACAGAGGAAATATTCTATAGCATGTACTATCATCCTCTATAACTACTACTAGCAATGGTAATAGTAGTAGAAATATTTCCCATATTTTCACTCATTCATAAAGATTTCCTTTTAGTCACTTAAGATCATTGCTGAGGTCCAGGTTCCAGGTCCGGGTTCATGATTCTGGGTAAAATTTAGTCTTTTGTGGTTTCACAGAAAGCAAAGCCAACAGGTAACACGTAGTGGAGGTTCTGTGGGGCAGGACTGATCCAACAGGAATTTTCAAGACAATGAGATGCAGAAGAAACAGTTTTATATAAAACGTATATGAAAAGTATTTCAAAAGTTACAGAACACTATTGAAAGTATTCTGTACTCTGAAAAAATAATTCCAAGATGCTTCAAAGACAAAAACTAGTCGGTTTTATAATAGTTTGGTTAACCGCCATAAAAGAGCAGCGCATAACTGTGTGGCCTTGGTGACATTGTGAATGAAATATTTGCAAGTCTGCCTGAAATCAGGTAATGCTAGCGAACAGAAGCACGTTGTTATCTGAATAGTCACAGTCCACTGTTGCTTTAAGACTTTTAATTGGAAATACAGGGACAGAGCCCAGACTTTGAAATTAAAGTAGAAATTAGACATGTGGACGCTGTTGCTATGACAATACAGAACGTCAACATTAACAACATTAACATGCATTAAATTGCAGTGATTGTATGGACCAGCTGCCCTGCAGTGATCTAAGAAATGTCTCATGTTGAAAGTTCAAACAGACGTAACTGAGAAGAGGACTTATTTAAAGTTATTAAACCTGGCAGCAGACACCCTCGTGTTGAATGTAAGGTCATTACGCTGTGAATCACTATGCTGTGAAGTCTCAGAAGGATGAGAAATAAAAGAACAAAAAGACACTGACTATAGCTCATTGTTCAACATTAAAGGTGAAGCTGCACGTTTATGGAAACACAGTCAGCATGTACAGTGGGGCAAAAAAGTATTTAGTCAGCCACCGATTGTGCAAGTTCCCCCACTTAAAATGATGACAGAGGTCAGTAATTTGCACCAGAGGTACACTTCAACTGTGAGAGACAGAATGTGAAAAAAAAATCCATGAATCCACATGGTAGGATTTGTAAAGAATTTATTCGTAAATCAGGGTGGAAAATAAGTATTTGGTCACCTCAAACAAGGAAAATCTCTGGCTCTCACAGACCTGTAACGTCTTCTGTAAGAAGCTTTTCTGTCCCCCACTCGTTACCTGTATGAATGGCACCTGTTTGAACTCATCATCTGTATAAAAGACACCTGTCCACAGCCTCAAACAGTCAGACTCCAAACTCCGCCATGGCCAAGACCAAAGAGCTTTCGAAGGACACCAGGAAAAGTATTGTAGACCTGCACCAGACTGGGAAGAGTGAATCTACAATAGGCAAGCAGCTTGGTGTGAAAAAATCAACTGTGGGAGCAATCATCAGAAAATGGAAGACATACAAGACCACTGATAATCTCCCTCGATCTGGGGCTCCACGCAAGATCTCATCCCGTGGGGTCAAAATGATCATGAGAACGGTGAGCAAAGATCCCAGAACCACACGGGGGGACCTGGTGAATGACCTGCAGAGAGCTGGGACCAAAGTAACAAAGGTCACCATCAGTAACACACTACAACGGCAGGGAATCAAATCCCGCAGTGCCAGACGTGTTCCGCTGCTGAAGCCAGTGCATGTCCAGGCCCGTCTGAAGTTTGCCAGAGAGCACATGGATGATACAGCAGAGGATTGGGAGAATGTCATGTGGTCAGATGAAACCAAAGTAGAACTTTTTGGTATAAACTCAACTCGTCGTGTTTGGAGGAAGAAGAATACTGAGTTGCATCCCAAGAACACCATATCTACTGTGAAGCATGGGGGTGGAAACATCATGCTATGGGGCTGTTTTTCTGCCAAGGGGACAGGACGACTGATCCGTGTTAAGGACAGAATGAATGGGGCCATGTATCGTGAGATTTTGAGCCAAAACCTCCTTCCATCAGTGAGAACTTTGAAGATGAAACGAGGCTGGGTCTTCCAACATGACAATGATCCAAAACACACCGCCCGGGCAACAAAGGAGTGGCTCCGTAAGAAGCATTTGAAAGTCCTGGAGTGGCCTAGCCAGTATCCAGACCTCAACCACATAGAAAATCTGTGGCGGGAGTTGAAAGTCCGTGTTGCTCGGCGACAGCCCCAAAACATCACTGCTCTCGAGAAGATCTGCATGGAGGAATGGGCCAAAATACCAGCTACTGTGTGTGCAAACCTGGTAAAGACCTATAGTAAACGTTTGACCTCTGTTATTGCCAACAAAGGTTATGTTACAAAGTATTGAGTTGTATTTTTGTTATTGACCAAATACTTATTTTCCACCCTGATTTACAAATAAATTCTTTACAAATCCTACCATGTGGATTCATGGATTTTTCTTTCACATTCTGTCTCTCACAGTTGAAGTGTACCTCTGGTGCAAATTACTGACCTCTGTCATCATTTTAGGTGGGGGAACTTGCACAATCGGTGGCTGACTAAATACTTTTTTGCCCCACTGTAGATATGGTGCAGATGTGTGGGAGGATTACTTTGAAGTATCTGAAGTACCTTTTCTTCAAGTAATGAGTGCACAAATTAAGCACACAAGGCACTTTATAGTGTCTTTACACTTTAAAGTGTATTATATTTGAGTGAAGTGGAAGTTAATTTGACGTATTTAAGTCATAGAATGGATAATATGTTGCTATTTTGTCAAAGCCACTGAAGTGTGAGCACAAGTTGGGAACTCATCACATATAGACCCTCCTTAAACTCAAACAGTACTTTTAAATGTTTCATGTGTAGGGACCATAATATTTTCCTAAATCTGGTGATTAACTCTGACCAAGTAGCAAGGGAAAGCATGTTAAAAGATCCCAAAGTGGACCATCTTCTAGCTACCAAACCCTTCCATGAGCTTTATGCTCTTGGGAAAAAAAGGACTGCTATATAGTCCGTATTATACTATATACCATTGCAATGGTCAGTGTCTCAAGGTTTTGTATTTCTGGGAAGCTGGCAGCTTCTGACACAACACTAGTATTTGACACCCTGGAAATGTTGGAAAAAAAAGAGGACGACAGAGATGCAACTGCCAAAAACTGGTAAGTAGACCTTTAAACTTTAGCTTATTCAACTTTTGTGAGGATATAAACTATAGAAACAATTATATAATAAGATAAGAATAAGATTTAAACATGCTTATAAAGAGAGATGAAAGTTGAAGCGGTTTGATACAGAAGAAAGAAAAATGACGAGCGTGCACAGACATCTACCTGTCACATAAAATGAGTTCACTTCTACTTGTGTCAGTTTATTAAAACATAAAGAACAACTTTTCCAGTTTATAATTAAAAATAAATGTGTCGGGGCAGAGACGCACACAGTAAATAGTTGCAATAATGGTGAAGTGACAAGTACTGTAAAGACGTCAACATCAACCACCACCACGCAGTCCGTGTTTGTTTCATTATTATTAAATAAGCCACATTGTGGGTGTGAAGTGATTGTTTTGAATCCTGTGAAGTCAAAAAAAAGCGGAACGCTTAATTATAATAATTTGGACAAACACCCTCCTCAAATCAGCCCCCCCTCACTTACATAACTGACAAAGTGACAAGTTGGTAATAATGTTGTGAAATGAGCAGTGGTGGTGGGTTGATTGGCGTGCAGACACTGGAGCGACTCCGTCACTTACTCTTAGCACTCTGCAGGCTGCGGTTGTATCCCACGGGGCTGAAGAACTCAAAGATGAAGACTGTGACAGCCACGACCGACAGGCACATCACAAACATCATCACCCACACCGCTGGGCTGTAGGGCTCTGCAATACACCAACACACACACACAAGAACGAATAGGAAAACTTTAGGAAGTTTTCCTGACATTTACTAATTACCCCTTCATAAAATGGGAATCTGTGTGGACAGTGAACAAAGATTGATGCCTAACAACTATAGGTTTGAGAAGACCCTTGTCATCCCATGCACCAACTGTTTCTGGTGCAGTGGATGTTATAAAAAAAGTCTGCTCCTCCAATATGCAGGGGGTTAGAATTAGCACACAAGGTTACTTAGACCACAGAGGGTTAAATCACTTGTTCTAAACTAGCAAACAAAAACTTTTCGCTGCACGTTTCTCAATGTCACTGTGAACCTGATCTAAACAAGAGGCATCGTAAGGCAGCGACAAAGAGAAGTTGTTTGATAGTTTACTGGGATGAGCTACACACAATCATAGCGTCAGCACTCTGTAGTACAAGTACAACCTGCATCCATCCTTTTCAAGGTCACAGGTCGCACTGGAGCCTATCCCAACTGTCCTAGGGCGAGAGGCAGGGTACACCCTGGATGGTTGCAATTTAGTGTTTTCAATTAACCTATCCCCACTAAGTGTGTCTTTGGACTGTGGGAGGAAGCCGGGAGAACCCACGAAAATGAGAACATGCAAACTCCACACAGTTTGGCCAGATAGTGGAATTGAAGCCAGGACCTTCTTGCTTTGAGGTAACAGTGCTTACCACCGTGCTGCCCCAACCTGCAAGTGAAATCACTTTTTTTATTTCAACCTGCAAGTGAAATAAAAAACAACAACAACAACTTTTTAAACTATATTTTGGTGCAAAGTAACTGAACTTTTTACAGGGTTTTATCGACTCTGGCGGTTGATTCTATACAGCGCACACAGTTTTCACATCCCAGTAGCCATTGAAATTGCAGTTATGGCTCGCTCCATATTAATTTACACAGGAGCTTGATCCTTTTACCCTGAAATACTCAGACACAGCAGAGTGTCAAGCTCCAAGCGTGACCTTACCACTGGTACAACTGAGCTTTTTTTTGTCTTTGTAAAAAGACTGCATTTGAACGTCTTAATGGTAAGATGAAGATGGCGAAATCTTACAATGCTGTGATTGCAGCCATTCCCCAACTCTCTGTGAATGGCCATTGATCAGTGGTCTTTGATCAGTGGGTTTTGGTCAGTGCTTGTTGATCAATGGTCATGAGAACTTGCATAATTAAGATTAAGGAACTGACCTCCCAGCCCATTGTTCCTTCAGTGGGCTGGTTTCAGTCATTATGCAAATGTGCTGTTTATAAGATTTGGGGAAACCTGCAGTCAGCTGAGACTGAAGAAGTCACTTGGATGAGTGACGAAACGTCCAGATGAACAGAATCAACTGTTTGGAGACTGCATTTGAACATTTTGAAAATTGCAGAGAAAAATAGAAACCAAGATAGTAAAACAAAGCTAGATACTGTAGGTTGTTGGTTCTATTCTGTGTCAGCTCAGATTCATAGTAAATTCAACCAAAACAAAAATTGTAATGAGAGAAAAGACATATCTCAAAGCAGGAGGCATCACAGAAGTGATGAAACATTGAATGGGATGTAAATATTTTAATGAAAAATAATATAAAACATCTAAGTCCGAGTCAGGGATTTGATTTTAATGTTTTTATTATGTCCATGAATATGGAGCGAGCATCCATGTATTATACATTTCAGGAAAAGAAATGTGTGCTGAATAATTTACACATTGACACTTTCTGTTTCTGCCACTGTGTAGCTGCATGACACAGCAAATGAGCAGTCTTGTATTAAATTGTTAGACGTCTGGATGTAGACAGGAGGAAATTGTCTCTCCTCATATCAAGTAATGGGTGCTAGTCTAACTGCCGGCAGAGGAAACAAGCAGATTCTCCTGAGATTTGCCAAATTAGTGAGGGATTTGCTGCCTAGACTGACATTGGCAGATGTAACACTAATCAAACAGCACTGGCGAGATGGGCTGAGCTACTGGGTCGCCTCATCAACACTTTAGTCTCTCCTTGTGTTACTTCCAGGATGAGATGCTAAATCAAATGTGACTGTGTGCTGACATACCAAAGAGTAACAAGCATCGTTTATATACGAGGCTTTTAGCTGTGGCTCCCGTGCAGAGAGACACACAGTGAGGGAGCAGGTGGAGAGGCTCAGGATTATCCATTAAACTTACTGCCAGACAGGGTTAATATGCTTTTAAGGCTGCATGGGCTGCCAACCCGTGTGCCACAAGGACTGCGACGATGCATTATAATTTCAGCTAGGTTTTCATTGTTAAATTGAATAATAATTTCATTTCATTCTGTTTATGATAATCATTTTCTTTTTATTAAATTTTTGGTAGAAACATTTTCAAAATCATGCATGGAGGATACATTTTTAACAGAAAAAGCATGAAACTAGATATGCATCATAATCACAAGGAGGCTGTCACAAGGAGACCTGAATTTTAATCGAGCTTAATGCTCGTACAAGCAGGCACAAAGTCAGCTGAAATCACAGTAAGAGGGCTGATGCCAGTGCCAGCCCATATCATCTGATGGGTCAGATTACACAACTTTAAGTGACAAATTCCATTTGGGAGTGTGGTTTAAGCTGCTTTAGTCTGCCTAAAGTTGCTATGCATCTGCAAGCTACTTTGCAACCCAACTCCACACCAGCTTCTCCTTTTCATGCTATATCTGTCCTAATCAGTTTCAGATGGTGTGCTTTAGGTGGGGTGGCTGTGGGTCATCTACTAACAGGAAGGCTGGTGGTTTGATCCCTGGCCGTTCCAATAGACATGCCAAATATCCTTGGGCAAGGCACTGACAGAAAGCACTTAGGCACAGAAAGAAATGCTTGTATGAATAGGTGAATAATGCATGTTGTTTACAGCACATTGATAATGTTTAATATTTGAAAACAAATCTTTGTTTGACTATCCTGAACAAGGTTCCTCTGTTTAAACACAATCGTTGGAAACAATCTGTCCACCTGACAGTTACATTTATTAAAGAACAAGATAACAATAACAAGATAAGATAAGGGCAGGGATAGCTCAGTAGGTAGAGTGGTGGCCCCATGATAGGAAGGTCGGGGGTTCGATTCCCCTGAACAGCTACCCTGAGGTACCCCTGAGCAAGGTACCGTCCCTACACACTGCTCCCCGGGCGCCCAGTGGCTGCCCACTGCTTCACTGAGTGAATGGGTTAAATGCAGACAGGGATTTTCCCCACGGGGACCAATAAAGTACACTTTAAAAAAGAAGAAAAAAAACTGCGGTTTTTACCAATTGCATGTGTGCTGTTAAACATGTAAAGCGAGAGGTTTTGGTGCCTGTAATTTATGTATGAAGATGTGCATGTTTGCATCGGTTTAAGGTTGACAGTGCAAACAGCTTCTTTGCTCAGATGTTGTTTTTTTATGTGCACCCATTTAATATGTTTTTATTGTGATGTTTAGTAATATCTGGTTTCATGCAGCAGTTCCTTTCATCCAAAACAGTTTTCTCCTTTGGTTAATCTTTTTATGACTTGTAATCTTATGTGCAGCACTTTGTGATTCTGTCTTGAAAGGTGCTATATAAATAAAAATTTATTTATTTATTTAGGGAGACAATAAAGTAACTTCAACCTTAAAATGTCATTTAGAGAGAAAGAACATTTTTGGGGAAAAGGATGACTACAGAACAATAGTTTGTTTTTTTTATTATAAAACATTATTCATTGCAACCCGCATTAAAGTTTTATAATGAAAATAAATGCTGAGTTTATTTTAGTATATGTGAAACCTTCTTAAGTTTGCCATGCAACATTATGGATGATTAATAATGTAATAAACTGTGTGTCACAAAAACAACATCAACGTTGCATAAGAGTCAATGAATTATACATTTCTAATGATTTTAAATTAAATCAAGAGTTGGACTGGATGGATACGTTTGCTGGATTTGTGCTGAATCTAGCCGATGCCCACGGTCGCTTTAAATGTTTTCTTCAAATTTCTTTTGAATTTTTATATTAATTTATTTCTTTTCAGGTTCTAAATCTAGTTTTGAATGACGCGTTCTGATTTTTGAAAGGCACTCACTGACGTTTTTAATAAAAGCCAATAAATAAATACTGGTTGCCTGCTTGTTTTGTGAATGACTTTTCCTATACAAAGAAAATGGTTTAATGACTGTTTTGTTTTCTGTGTCTATTATTATAGTGGAGGAGAGCGTACATAATAACAGTCATTAACAGAATGTTGAAAATTATGCTACTGAGTAGAATAATCTTTGTAATATCTAATTTTAGGAACACCTCACAGGCACGACAGACTACAGTGCAATGAAACAAAACAAGTACAAGCAGAGTTAATGTACACGTGCCTGGCGTAGCACCAATGAAGAATCAATACGGTCCTTGTTGAAGTGCCCACACAAAAGAGGATTTATTGCAGCGTCATTGGACAGAATTATGCTGCCATGGTCGTAAATAAATTGATAGCAAAATGTAAAGCAGCTAATTTGTGTGGCAATAGCAGCACAACTGCAGCAGTGTTGCAATGCTCGAGTAGGTTTAAAGAATTACAAACAACATTTCTGTGGCTTGTACTTAATTTCAATTAAGCATCATACAAATGACGATTTTGTAGCAAGTCATTTTTGTGTATCTGTGAGACATTTCAAATGATTTCTTTTCTTTAACCATTTCAAAGCATTTCGTGTGAGAGTTTCGGAAGCAGTGCTGAGCTTCTCTTTAGTATATTCTGAGGGAAGTGATTCGATATGTTTGATTACATTTTTTGGTGTAAAGGCATTTTCAAACTCAGCAGCAGCGAACGCTGAACAAGCAAAGTTTGGGGAATTGTGAGTTCAGATTAGACACAGCAGTGGATTTATTGACCTGCAGGTGTCGGGAGGTATTTGTGTCTTTGGGTAGTTGAATCAAAATTGATCTTGATCAGGTTTACTTCACTTTCACTTATCGATGACATGAGTATGCTGGGTTTTGTAGTGAGTTATGTACTCTCTCAGTGATGTTTGGTTTCCAGCAGCTACATCACCATTTTGCAGAGGAGTGCATTTAAACAGGGAAAGTCAATTCAAGACACGTGTTGTTAAGAAATATACTCTAAAACACTTCTTCAGTAAAGACTCAGAGAAGAGAAACACACAGAACTTCTTGCTAGCAAGGGCAGCCTCCAGCACTGAGACTCGCACTGAGAAACTGCCCCGGTCTTTATTTATACTTCAGTGGGTGCGTGTGTGTGTGTGTGTGTGTGTGTGTGTGTGTGAGACCCCATAAAGACTTCCCTAAACCTGCTGGTCTCGAAGTCCAGCAGTTCATCAAACCAAAAAGCACTTAGACTAGAACAAATATAGCTACGTTAATCCTACCGTAAAACAATAAGACAAGGTACGACCTCTCTCATGCTCCTAGGATGTGGGGGTGAACACCCTAGAATGTTACAGACCTCCTAGGATGAGACATTCTTTCAATATGCCACCAACTATATACTTCTACACACAAATGATTACATGCAGCATTCTACCATATGCCAACTTATATCATTAAAAGATTATACTGACTACTAAGTACAATTTTCCTATTAACACGTGTTCTTTTTCAAAGATGGCCTCTTTAATATTCACACCTAGAAGCCACCAGGTATAACCACAGTCTGGTACTGGTGCCAGCAAGTAGAGCCACTGGAGTACAAGAACCTAGCATTGGGTTAATAAGGTTATGCGGCCTTGCTCAGGGGTATTTTAGCAGTGGTTGTTAAGTAAAGTGACAATATTATTAATTCAATTTGGTTGCCAGTATGTTCCCAGCAGTAATAGAAAGATTCAAACTGGTGACCCTAGTTCTCTATAGAACCAGAGTAGGAATAACCCAGAAAAGTCGCCTTATGTCATAAGTCTGTTTTAGTGAGAATGATAACAACATTATAAAACGGAGTGCTGATGCAGTTAGAAGCTGAACAGCATAGGACATGGACACAGTTATGACATATTTAACACAGTAATGTCATTACAGTATGAAGTGCATAAATAAAGTTCATCTGCTTAATTTATTTTGAGATTTTACCTCCTGCACCAATGCTCATGATAAGGAATACAGCTTACTAGTTCAACACTGATACCGGGTCAGCATGCACAGGTAGCCATGGTGTTGGTATGGTATCACAATTAGAAACAGCTGAATTGCTGTAACGCAAGTTTAAGTAGTTGTTATTTGATTTGCTTCTATAGCATGTGCACAAAGTTCCACAATGATTTGGTATAATTACCGGCTTAATCCAGAGTGCCATAAACAATTACGATCACCTTCTCTGCCTCATCCCACCAGAGTACTTCAGTAAATGGTATGCTAATCTGCATTACGTATACAGCAGGCCAAGGGAAACGATAAGTACAATTAGGTTTGCCTGCCATTACGCATTTGAAGCTTAACTGTGCAGAGGCACACATATAGAAGTACAGTTACCTCATATATTTTAATGTCTCAGGGAATATTAATACCAATACAATGACTGAATCCTGTATAGGAGGTAATATTAACAACTGTAACACTGTTGCTTTATCTTTTTTTTTTCTTAATATTGAATGATAACAAACATTTGGGAAAAGTGAAATATTGGAATATGAAATATTATATTTAATTTAAACTTGCATTTGAAAAATAAATACAGCTTAATTTCACCTGTTTGCTCATAAGATGCCCACCTGGAGACAACACTGCAGTGAATGCAATGCTAAATCAGTGAAGTACTCTTTGAACATTAGATAACATAGTTCATCACTCACTTTTATAGAAGCACAAACACACACACACACAGAATTTTTTTTGAGAAGCTGAATTCACTAAGCTCACAGAAACTCTTAAGAAGCTCCTCACAAATTATGACTTGGGAGTTTTGTTTTACTGTTAGTGTATAAAAGCTTTTACCTCTGAAATGCCAATATGAGTGGCAGGCCTTCTACTGCAGCTGACCATTCTTCAAAACAAAGCGCACGCACACGCGCACACACACACACACACACCTCTGCCTTTATTTCTCCTCAGTCGCTCAATTTTCACATCCCCCTTTACTGGGTCCCTTGACAGTTTAAGTGTTTGTTATTATCCAGGCTTTGAGTGTGTGTCCTGTCTCCCTCTCAGCTTTGTAGCCTGGGGTTTCTGTGTCTGTAATAAGACCTTTGTGTCTATTTCACATTCACAAAGGTCACTGAGACTTTAGAGAATTAAATACGTCACAATTATTACTCTGAGTTTAGATTGTAGCGATTTGAAAATATTATGTAAAGGAAGAAAAAAAACCAGAGAAATAATAAATAATAAATTTTCATTCAGTAGCACAACAAAGAGAACAAATCTTTAGAAAACTGAGCCCAGCTTTGAAAGAAGCACTAATGCATGCTGCAGGCAAGTAAACGCACCAGGACAATAAAAACTGCAGAGTCAGCCATTCCTCTGCCAAAAGCGAGAGTTGAGGCGGTGGTACAGCATGCGTTTGGCATGGTTTTATTCATCTCTATGACAGCAGGGCTACACAAAAACTACTAAGCTGAATTTCATTAAACTTGGTAGAAAGGTGACGAAGAGTAAAAGGAAAGAATGCATTCATTCATGTGCGGATCAAGATCATTTTGCTCTGGTCAGGGGAAGCATGTAGTTCTTTCTGAGTATCCTTGTACAGTCATTTTTATTTTATCTGTCTCATTGATGCTGAGAGAAGCTTGCTCAATAAATAATGTTTAGGTATTTCAAATCTGTTAATTAGTCATTAGTTACAGTAACAGATATGCAATCAAATGTGAGTAACAACAAATCATGATAAATTAGTTACTTCCTTATTATTAATGGATCATTCCCTAATGTGGGAATGGTCTGGGAATATGCAGAGGGCACCCTTGGAAAAGTTCAAGCATGTGCAGTTCAAAGTGCAGGAGGTATCTGCATGCATTCTCATGTCATGTTTTGCTACCATGAAAGAAAAGTACAGAGAAAGACCAGAACAGAGACATCAAACAAGGTTTTAGTGAGAAAACGCTGCTTCAGAGGATGTCAGGTTTGGACAGCCGAGTCTTCGAGCAACTTAAAGAAGTCCAGATGCTTTTTTTTTTTCAAGCTCCTTAGACCACGATGACCTGGATGTCTGAGAACTTTCACAGATTTACTGTATTGTCATTTAAATGTAAAAATATGAAGAAAAAAAAATAACTTGAATGCGGCATGTCTCTTTTAATTTTATACATTAACATTTTCAGAGATTCTTATCATCAAGATAATGTCGTTATAATAAAAACCCTGGCCAATGACCTTTTCTTCCACATTGAAAGAAGAAACTAAAACTAATAAAAAGAGCCAAAGCTTTTATAAATGACACACATTTTCTTAACTGTTTGTCCAATTCTAGGTTTTGGAGCCTATCATAGGTGCACGAGCTCATCACCTTGACCATCAACTGACATTTAAACCTATCTTCAATTTAGAACCACTAATTAAACTGACAGCAGCTCACTGGTGGATTCAAACCGTTCATCTTTTTGCTGCAAAGCATCAATGTTAACCACTACACCACAGTGTCAACCACAATGGTATCAGATTCCTAGGTTTCATTACCATTTATTCTATTTTTCTTTACAAGGGCTAACGAACAGCAAGTGCATTTTAAACAAGTTGAGCATCATGCGGTTTGTCCACATATTGCAGCTGCCTTTCTCACAGTTGGCCTCTTGTTGGCCTGCACGTGTTTCCCTCTTCACCTCTTGTTATTATTCTCTGGCTTTTCTGAGACTCCTCCGTCAGAAAGGATTGCCCTGCCTCTCAGAGCACTTCTTCCTCACTTGATTATTTCCTTGAGCGTTGACCTTTCCTTACGTGTTTGTGCTCACTCTTACCTCTGTTTGACCCAAATTTTTTCTTTTATATTCCATGCGTTCACATGTGCCCATACACATTTGAAAGTAAAATCTCAGCCCACACAAATATATCAACAACAGTGATCACAAAACGGTGTATAACTGAACACAGTAGTGCAATTTTTAACCAGGTCTTCCCATTAACACCTGACCTGTCCAAAGGTTCAGTCAATGAGCTCGTCAATAGCTTCAATGCTAACATGTTAAATGTAATGGACACTATTGCTCCCATTAAGGTGAAGGTTATCTCTGGAAGGAAAAAGTCTCCATGGAGAAACTCCACACTGGTGAAAAAAGAAAAAAGAGAGTGTAGGAAAGCTGAGCGCAGATGGAGAAAAACAAACCTCCAGGTTCATTATGACATTTATAAAGAGAAACTTCACAATTATAATTTACAACTGAGGAATGCAAGGAGGTCCTACTTCTCTGACATCATCACTAAAAACAGCCATAATGCTCGGGTCTTATTTTCTACAGTTGACAGGCTAACAAACCCTCCTGTGTCAGTGGCAGCTGAACTTCATTCGACCATGGCCTGCAATGACTTTGCCAAATTCTTCACTGAAAAAATCCAAAAAATTAGACAAGCAATTGGTACATCAACAGCAGATCCAGGATATGTACTGTGTCCACCAAAAAACTGTTTAAACACCATGAAACAGTTTCAACCTATTAACAGCAAAGACCTGGAGGACATCTTAGGTCAACTGAACTCCTCCTCCTGCTGTTTAGATGTCCTGCCAACAAGTTTTTTCAAAAAGGTCTCAAAGACTTTAGAGTCAGACCTGTTACAGATCGTCAACTTTTCTTTATTATCAGGTGTGTTTCCAGAATCACTAAAAACTGCTGTAATCAAACCTATACTGAAAAAGGACAATCTTGACAAGACACAAATGAACAACTACAGGCCGATCTCAAATCTCCCGTTTTTAAGTAAGATCATTGAAAAAGCAGTTTCTCAACAGCTCAGTTACTTCTTAAAACAGAATAATTGCTACGATGCCTTCCAGTCAGGTTTTAGACAGAACCACAGCACTGAAACTGCTCTGACCAAAGTGTTTAGTGACATATCTCTGAATACAGACAGTGGAAAAATGTCAGTCCTAGTTTTACTGGATCTCAGTGCAGCATTTGATACAGTTGACCACAACATATTACTCAAACGACTGGAGAACTGGGCAGGTCTCTCAGGAACTGTACTAAACTGGTTCAAAACATACTTAGAAAACAGGAAATACTTTGTATCAATAGGTAACTTCACATCTGAGCAGACAAGTATCACATGTGGAGTTCCCCAAGGTTCCATCTTGGGACCCCTTCTGTTTAACATCTACATGCTCCCACTGGCACAGATTATAAACAACAACAAAATAAACTATCACAGCTATGCAGATGACACACAAATATATATCACAATGTCACCAGGAGACCGAGGCCCTGTACAGGCTCTTGGTAAATGCATTGAGGAAATCAATGACTGGTTTCTCCAGCTAAACAAAAACAAAACTGAGGTAATAGTCTTTGGCGCCAAAGAAAAACGATTACAGGTCACCAGAGAACTTCAATCTATACATCTAAAAACCACAAACCAGGCGAGAAATTTGGGTGTAGTGATGGATGCAGACGTAAACTTAGAAAAACACATTAAGACAATAACAAAGTCAGCTTACTATCACCTCAAGAATATATCAAGGATAAAAGATCTGATGTCTCAACAGGACCTGGAAAAACTAGTCCATGCATTCATCTTTAGTAGGCTTGATTACTGTAACAGCATCTTTACAGGTCTACCTAAAAAATCAGTCAGACAACTACAGCTCATTCAGAACTCTGCTGCTCGAGTCCTCACTAAGACCAAAAAAGTGGACCACATCAGTCCAGCTCTGAGGTCCTTACACTGGCTGCCTGTCCGTCAGAGGATAGACTTTAAAGTTCTGATGCTGGCCTATAAAGCTCTGAATGGTTTAGGACCAAAATACATCAATGACCTCCTGACCCAGTATGAACCTTCCAGATCCCTCAGGTCATCTGGATCCGGTCTTTTATCAGTTCCCAGAGTCAGAACCAGACATGGAGAAGCTGCATTCAGCTTTTATGCTCCTTATATCTGGAACAAACTCCCAGAAAGCCTCAGATCAGCTGAAACACTCAGTTTATTTAAATCCAGGTTGAAGACTCACCTATTCTCAGCTGCATTTGAATAAAGCACCAAATCCACACTTTAAGCTTAAATTTCAAAACTTACATTTAACTACTGATTTTATCTACTGTTCTGATTTTATCTGTTTTGATTTTATATACTGTTTTGTTTGTTTGTTTGTTTGTTAATTAGTTAGTTAGTTTATTTGCTTGTTTTAATCAATTTTAAATCATGCTTTTTATTTGTTCTTGTTTCTAATGTCTCTGTAAAGCACTTTGAATCACCTTGTTGTTGAATTGTGCTATACAAATAAACTTGCCTTGCCTTGCCTTGCCTTACACACACACACATACGCACACACAAACGGCCAAAGCAACAGTATGGACTTGCTGTCAGCCCTGTGGCCCAGCAGACTTTAGACAAAATGGCCTTAGGAGCCTTGCACCTCCGTCCAACCATGACATGTTTCAGATTGTCTCTTAAATCTCCTCTGACAGATGGATAGATGTACTACTGCAGCTGTGCCAGTATGAAATCAATCCCTTAAGGAGTCCTGCGAAGGAGTCAGGTCTATGATGGAGGAATATTAGTGAACTTTTAGAGCAGACTTGGTCGTTATTAAACAAGCAAAAATGAAAAAAATAAATAAATTGTACTTTTATTACAGGCTGGGCTTTAAGGGCTATAGAGAAACGGACAGTATAGGACAATATGATAGAAACTATTTAAACTATTTATGACATAATTCGTCATACAGTGTATGATGTTCTGCAGGTCTGATTTATAACGTCATGCACACAGTATGTGTGGCAGTAGAATATGCGCTTCATTCACACAGGCAGGTTTTAAGCACAGATGGTGGGTTTAAAAAGTAGTCGCCTGAGACGCTGCTCTGTGTTAACAAGTCATTTTTGCTACAGGGTATGATCTCATCTGGTCTGCACGACACGCACACACACAAATGTGCAGCAGCATGTCAACCAGCCGCTGCTCAGATTAAAATATCTGAGAGCATCTGACACAGCTCTATCAGTCTCTCTATCAAAGCCACTCAACCTCTCTCTCTCTCTCGTTTGTATTGGGTTTATAGTGGTACATGACAGGACTTTCTCTCTCTTTGTAACACCATTTCTTTCTCCTAAGCACATTCTTCATCCATCACTCCCTTTCTTTGTTGTCATTTCTCTCTGCTTCCAACTCTCTACTTCTCTCAAATTCCATCTTTTCATGGTTGGAAGTGCGTGGAATTAGTCTAAGAAGATTGGTAAATTAAGAGGTGTTATCTTAGGAGAGGCCAACTTTGATTGAGGCATAAGCTATATTTTTTTTAAAATGACTGGAGAAAAAAAAGTTGGCTTGGATTGCTGTGGGGGCTTCTTTGAACGCTGAGAATAGTAAAGCTAACTGTGCATTTTGAGCTGTGCTTTGAGATGCAAAGCTGGGAGTTTGAACCTTTTCAACTGAAAGACAAAATTCACATCAGAAATGAAGGCCACTTACATAATTTAGAAAGAATGTACAGTACTGTACAGCGTTATGTAAGCTATCAAGGCTGTTTTAGTACATTAATTAATTAATCCTTCAACAATCCTTAAGATTAAAGGAAACTTGAAAGCATTGTAAAGTCCATTAGTGAATAATAGCTTATGCATCTGGGTCCTCTTTTGATGACTCATGTAGTTGTGATTTAAAAAATAAAATGTGACTTTGCTAATAAAAAAGCAAAAACCATATCAGATTTAATGATAACCATGTTCCAGGAAGTGTGAAAGAGTCTCAGATGTTCAAGCTTTATTTTTGGACATCATGCATTGTGAATAGGACCCCAGGGTCAGAGCTGCACAGTAATGTCCTGTGGGAAACAAACTCTGATATGTACTGTACCATTGTGTACCTCAACACTGTAAAAAATTGTTTGGCTACCAAGATTATTGGTGACTGCCATTACATTCTACTCGACTCCCTGCAACTTTGTCGTCTCTAAAACTCAGGTTGCAGGGTCACTGTTGTGACACAGTATAAGAGATACAGTCTAACGCAGGTGGATGTGAACACGATGGCACTTCCAGGTAGCAGCAGTGCTGAAGTCTTATACATCTTACGTTAAATTTGTTTTAGCTATGGTCTTTGTCTGGAGTTGAGTTGAGATTTTCATTTGCACCTCGTATAACCCCACAGTTTCATCAAATTAATTTTGATTCAGGTTGATTTTGAATTGTTATGCCCTGTTACACCTGTCCTCTCCATTATAGGACTGTGCAGCATTTGCATGGTGTTCTTGATGGGCAGCAAGCAATAGTTTTATAATGTGTTTATAAAATGTTCAGCTGAACATCTTGACACAAATCGCCCAGGTAAGGAAATCCCACAAAGTTGATTATGTTCACATGGACATTGCGTTTTCAGCAGGAGAAACTGCAACGGACTGACTAACAATGGCTCTGACAGCCCATTGTTAGTCAGCGGTGCTAGTTTTGACCATTATGCAAACGAGTGTTTATAAGGTTTGGGAAACCCGCAGTGAGCTGAGATGAAGTCAGAATCAACTTTCTGGATGTTCAGCTGAACATTAAAGGATGCGTCCTTCATTTTTGTATGTTTTGGAAAAAGTATGTAATGAAAATATCCAAAACAAGGGCTGTCTTGCATTATGACCCCTTGAACAATCATTTAATTCAGTCTCCTTGAACCAGCTGCTTTGAATGTTAACTGTTCACACTGCTATTATTCACTGCAGTCCTATATGTGCCTCCTATGTAGTCAGCCTCCTTCACCTATTAGTAAGATAGAAAATGTGTTATCATCCATTCTGAACATTGATAAACAAAAAGCAACCCAGACTATAGACGACTCCATGCAGACGTGTGAAATGTAGAAATCTGAGATTTGAAAGTGTATTTTAACACAAACTGTGTTCTCTTCTTTAACCTGATCAAAGTGGTTTCGGTGCTAGTCAAACCAAAAGCAAAAAAACTCAGTACAAACTTTAAATTCAACACGAGACAGGAGGGTCAGGCCTCCAAGTTAAAACTCTTCTGCTTTTACATGAGTACCAGCCTGCTGTATAATAAGACCTCAGGGCCTCGTGTAAACACTTGGCCAATGAGGTGGATTTAGAAGGATGTTCCACACTAGCGGTAAAATGATATTTGGTCAATACTTTAAGAGCTGTTTGTTCTTCTAATCTCTCTCTAACTACTGCCACACAGCTCTCACTACATAACTACATACAGCTCTACCTCACTCAGTCAGGATGTCTTTTAGTAAAAGTATTTCAACATGTAAATTTCAGTTATTTTGATGAGCTCATCTTTACCTGTGGAAGGGAATAAAGTCCGACTGATGACAAAAACAAAACAGCGAAAATCCCCTTTGGTTTGTTTCAAGCTAAGTAGGGCACAGAGAGAGTGCATAACATGTGAGTGTTTCTAAGTATATATTCTTTATGCTTTCTACTGGGCCTATTATAAGCCCGGTATTTCATTTTGTGCAGTGCACAAATTTAAAATTTAAATTTAGTTTAGCGATATTTTCTTCACCCGTCTTTCATCCACAGCTGACCTGAATTGCTTTTTAAAGGGATTCTTACCTTCCTCTTATGTAGCACCATTTAGAGTAGAATTTAATTTTGCATTAGAGAGCTTGAAAAGGGTTTGTGATGCTTCATGCACATCTATAAATCCCATTTTAATGTTGTGTATACAGAATTTAGTGGAATACAAATAGACTACTGAGTTTATGATCCCTACTTTAAAGCTGAACATGGAGAATAAACATTCCTACGTAGACTTCATATTCAGCAATCTCATAAACTACGAATGCAATGTCAATTATTGTTTTTGGATTGTAGGTGAGCCTCTGCTCATTGAGTTCTATCAGATGTTTAGACACAGCTTATAGAAGCAAATAAGGTATTGATTTAAGCATTTTTGCCAATTTGTCCTGATGGTTTAAAATACTTCATTGGAAAAAAGACTGAAAAAAGCTAAATTAAAAAATGAGTAATTTCATCATAAATTCACTAAAAAACTTCACCAGAACTTCAGATTTGTCCGATAGCAATTGCAAGGGAAAATATACAACCTGACCCCAGTAAGTAAGACACAAGATGACACAGAATGAAAAGGAGCTAGGGTGGAGATGGGTTGCAAAGTAGCTTGCATCTGCAGGTAGGCAGGCATGTTACAGGTACTAAGCTTGACTTGGAGAAATGACAGACTTATAAAATGCTAAAGTGTACCTTATTAAAAACATCTTACCAAGGAAAGCAGAAGGTGATACTGTGCCGTTACTGCGCGAAACCATGACACTGATGCCAGTCTCCACAAATGGAACCGAAAACTCAACAACCTCTGACCTCTCTTCATTAATGGTGAGTGAGCCGATGGCCATGTCTGCCCTGTTGGACACCACCTGTAAAACAGGAGATCTGAAGTTAAACACAAAGAGCTATAAAACATTATATACAAGGTAAAAAGAACCAAGAAAAAACAGATTCACTCAAAGCTGATTCAATTTAAAAAAAAATAATGTTTACATTTTTGTTGTATACAGATAAAAAGGAATAGACAGAAACAACAATTTCTCATAGTCATTGTGCAGGAGAAATGCCATAACTTGGTTCTGTGTAGACCTATCATTTCAGATCAGCATGTTGTGTCTATTTATATGAGCAACACTATAACAAACAAAGTGCTTTTAATGACTTTCACAGCTACTACACACCAAGAAAACCTGATTTAAGCTGATGTCCTGTGGCAAATCTGAAAGAAGTCCAAACCCTGGAGGAAAGAAACTGTGTTGGCACACAAACAACACCTGTCACTTTCCAGTCACTACCAACTTGTGACTGCTGAGGATAGAAACAAAGATCAATTTGTAAACTGACAGTTTTTGCTTTCCGCCCAGCTTTCTATTCACCACAACAGACCAGAATAGCATCCTCACCAGCTTGTTGTTTTCCTAATTCACTCTCCCCTCACTTGTGAATAAGATTACAGGATACTTCAACTCCTCTAGTTGGGGGCAGCGACTCATCTCTAACCTGCAGTGGATACTCTATCATTTTACTTTTAAGAACAATGGCCTCAGATTTGGAACTGCTAATGCTTTGCACTCAGTTGCAAACCAAGCTGCAGGTCACCCAGAGAGAACCACATCATCTGCAAAAAGCAGAGCTCCTGAGACAACCAAGTCTGACACCCTCCATCCCCTGACTACTGCTAGAAATTTTGTCCATAAAAATTATGAATAGAATTCTTGAAATGATCGTTCCCGGTGGAGACCGAAAACCCACCAGGAAGAATCTTGACTTTTCCTGGCAAGATCCAACCTCTCACTCTCATCAGAAAATAAGAAAGCAACAAGATGAACAGACTCTATAGGCAGTTATAGCACATAAATTTTACCTCATGCAATGCTCACTTTATCATGTAGGTTTTCCAGCCAAGCACTGGACAGTCACATTAACAGGTGGAATTTTCTTGATCGCTTCTTGGATTAGTTCTTGGAATGTAGCCAGACCAGCTCTTCTTCTTCTGGCAAATGTGTATTTTCAAAAAGCACTAACCAAAATATACCTCTTTGGTCTCAATGGTTGGCAGTTGGTAGGATAGAGCTACAATGTTATGCTCTATAACTATCTATAACTAAAACACCTTGAACAAACAGCATAGGGATCCTTTTGCCATGACTTGCAACATGAAGCTGTGCTGTGGTCCTCCTCACAGCTCCTCAGGCAGCTGTAAACGAGGCTCAGGCGGACAGAAGGTGACGAAGTCAGGGGATTCACAGCCCTGTTGGTGTTTCGCCTGGCAGGAAGCAGAGGTTACTTGACTGCAGCAGAGGGACTGTGGAGGTTAGAGGAGCTGGCTGCTGACCAGAAGTTCATTAGTCAGGTCTGGCCTGGCACCAAAAGTCTGTGAAAGACAAAAGGCTCTGCAGTCTCTCAGCAGACACAACGGAGATGCTTTTCATCAGGCTCATAAAGTAGCCTCTAAAATGTTCTTCCTCCTTATTTGTTACACAGTTATCAACTGTGAGAAAAAAGCATTGTATGAACTATTTGCATGTACAGCCATTTTTAATCAGTCTTCCATTTTCAAAGGCTGAAAAGTAATTGGACAATTGACTGAAAAGTTGTTCCATCATTTTTCCATGAAGGATTCTCAACTTCTACTATACCACTAATCACCAACTAGGCATTGCTGAAATAATTAAAAATCCTTTGTATTTGGTCTTTTAACTTTTTGCAAGAAACATTAAAAGACCAAATACTGAGCGTTTAACTGGCTGCTTCTGACACTCCCACTTTCGTTAGTGCAGCAACATTCCTCTAATTAGGATTTTAATTTGTTTTAACCTCCTGCAACTGGACAACTTCAGTCACAGTTTAGCAGCTCATTTCCTGGCTGGTGCTGCAAGAGAGGCCAGTGGAACGGTCGGGTTTTAGGTTGGCAAAGGGACCAACATGAAAAACTATTTCATCTTTTTATACTTAGATTAATAATGTTGATATTTACATACAATAAACTCCAATCCATTGATTGTTTTTTTTTAACCTAGTAACTTTAACTTTATTGCATTATAATAATCAGTGTTGTTTCAGGAGACTGTGTTGGTAATAGATGATTATCTCCCATGTAAAATGGCATCTTACAGTTACCTCCAGTTTTGTTACTGATGTTGTTCAGATATGTCTGTAATGCAATCACTAATGATTAAATATGGTAAATTACACCTATAAAGATGGTGAAAGATGATAACTGCTACAGACGCAGCAAATCAGCAGCTGCAATAATGAAAGTTTGTGTGATACAGTTAAATCTGATTGATGCAGAGTGTTACATCTTTATTTTTTATTTCTGTTCCTTTTTCACTCCCACATCCACCCTGTTAAAGATTTATGTGTAGATAATCAGTAAAATACTGGCAGCAATGCTGCCGGTGGGTTAGCATTACAGTTCTCCAACTGTTCTCCTATCTCATGCTACTCAAATGATATCATGCTCTGAATTACAGTGCACAGCTGTATTCCTTCACTTTTTCCCCTCTGTTTGCTTATGAACAACACATTTATATTATATAGCTGTCTTTTCTTACAATTCTACTTAAAAACGTTGTATTTTTTAACTGAAGTCAGTTACAACCCAGCAAGCTCAGATGGCAACATAACAACAACTGCCAGCTATTACTCATCAGTTACCATGTACTGTTATCTCTTGCCAATTTTTTTGAAAAACATTGCTGGACATTATTGGACAGTCCTCAAAATAAAGTCCAAAGTCAGCTTAATACATGGTGGGTTCAGTTATTTGAGATACAGCCAATACTTTTAACATCGAGAGTGTAATGGTATTCAAAATGTATTGCTGAGCGCAAATATACCCCAGGAAGCATATTGGTGTAAGTATTTGACAGTTTTTTTACAGCACTATCTTACAGTCTACTATTTGGAGTAAAATCTGCAGATACACTTGATCACAATGATGTTGACTGACTATTCAAATAAATAAAATGTAATGAATTCAAGTGTTTATAACTGTCGCACTGGAATTACTCTGTCTCTTCTCTTTTTTGCTACTTTATACTTATTGGTTAATAGATAAACCTCACAGCCACATTGTGTTCTTCAAAGAAGCACAGATGAGAGTGACCGAAAAGAAAAGAAAAACTCTATGTTCATGCCCTTTATTGCCTATGATATACATACTGAGCAAGTCAACACTCTCTGCATGAGATCAATCAACCTTCTTCTAATAAATCCAGCCAGAAACTGTTCAACCACTAAAGTTTTTTTATTGGAAAAATAGTTTGTGAAGCCTCTGGAGACCATAAACTTCTCTAAGAGTCTGATAACTCACAGGTTTCGCACTTTTCATAACCGGTCATTAGTTGCTTCTCTGCTTGTCAAACTCAATCATTCCATGGTAATTACCCCACTTAATTCAACTTGTTAATTTCAAGATTTTTGAATACAGCGAGGTCTGAAAGCAACACCTGTGACACTTCTCTTTAGGAAGTGCTTCACTGCTGCAAGCTGCGAACAAAAATGATTATACTAGGGTGATTCACTGTAAAGGGTGAAGAAAAAAAAATAACTTTAAGAATGTAGGAAATGACTGGCTGATTGAAGGCATTCAGAGAAGAAGGTCATAATATAGGTTCTGATAGAAATGATGAAAAATAGGAAAAACTGCCCAACTATAAAGTCTTTCACTTGAGAAGCAAGGTCACTGAGGTTTCAGAATCAGAATCAGAATCAGAATACTTTATTGATCCCTGGGGGAAATTATTTTTTGTTACAGTGCTCCATTTTAAACCAACATTAAGACAAGACAGACAATACGCTAACTAAGAATAGTACAATATATACATATATATACATACATACATACGTCACTCATAGATAAATAGTTGGAAAAGAAACATGTGTAGTTGTAGCAGCAAACAGTGTGTTAAGTGGATGCGTTGTACAGGGAGATGGCCACAGGCAGGAATGATTTCCTGTGTCGTTCAGTGGTGCTTTTCGGTAATCTCAGTCTCTCACTGAACGAGCTCCTGTGACTGACCAACATGTCATGGAGTGGGTGGGAGGTGTTATCCAACATTGTCTTTATCTTGGTTTGCTGGTTTGCTTGGTTTGCTGATGTCTGAGGGATTATACGCATTTGTCTTGGTGATATGTAACTTTGACAGGATATGATAGTTGGTTGGAATAGGATGAAATAGCAGCACAGAGGAGGAAAAGGACAAACAAATAAAAACAGTGCACTGCTGCATATTTTCAACAGAAGTGCATATGACAGGTAAAGTAAAAGAAAAAAAAAAAAGAGGGTTCATGTGGGCGGAGCTGTCCCTGTGCACATGTGTTTGTCTGCTGCGATAATTAGGCAGCTTAATGAGTTACTTAGCAAAGCTGAGCAAGAGGCAGCTGTAATGCAAGAAAGAAGGCCACCTGCATCTCTGAGGCCTATCTGAGAATGAAGCACAGCATACACAGTCTGTCCTCACAATGTGATCACATAATAATAATATTTAGTCAGGACCAGTAGACTCCACGTTGCATATTTAAAAATTATGCTTACAGGATATCCAAAGCATTGCAGAGTAATCCAATGGTCAATAGGCCTTCAGTGTCTCAAGAAGACACCATGAGTAGGTTTGACCATGGTAAACAAAGGTAGGGGCAAATTACTTTGGAAGCTCAGGAGTGTCAAACATTAATCATTGTTGAGAAGGATTCAGTGCACCACCATACAAATGAGACCCAACAAACCACAAAGCATTGCAGTAGTTTGAGGTCGCCCATCAAGGAGGTGCCACGGACTCTGCACTCGCCTGATCTCCATCCCATCGAACGATTACTGGAAAATGTGGAAAGCCAAATAGTCCTGGCAATGCACAAATGTTTTTGGAACGTTGTCAAATGGGATAACATGTTACAAGGTACTGCACAGACTTGTGGAGCTCATGCCAAGTCGAGTAAATGCTTATGCAAAACGACATGCAATCTTCAACCTTAGCCACCAGAAACGTATGACTTTTTCCAAAACTGTCTTCATTTGTATGAAATAAAACTGCCCTCACAAAGTCCACACACACAAATACACATAGACTGTGATAATTTGCATTCCCATGTTTAACTCCATGTTAAACCAACTTCATTAATCCAGCCGCCGCAGGGGGGACTGGCATCACAGAAACACCATGGTATCTGCCAAGACACACATGGTCATGTACAAGCAATCTCACAGTCTGCATTGTCTCTCTCTCTCTCTCTCGCTCTCTCTCTCTCACACTCACACTTACACACACACTTCTCCAGCACTAATCTTTCTGACAGACTCCCTCCATATTTCCTCGCTCCGTCTTCGATTCAGGTCCAATCCTCTCTCTCAATGGGTCACGTTTTAAAAGGTTTGAAGCAGGATAAAAAGAATTTCACAGGAGCCCTCGAATCAAAGCCCTTTTTGTAAACACAACAAAAGAAAGAAAAACAGAGTAGGAAAAATGATAGCAGCACTCTGTACTGGGAAAACGGAGAATTAAAAACATAACTACAACATCTTACTGAGACACACAAAAAAGGGTCATGGTGTGTTTGTGAGCCGGGCTGCGAAATTTTAGAACACACTCCCAGAGGAAATGCTGTGTGCAAGCTGGATCTTTTTGCTACTGAGCACACATTTTTATAAACTTCCACTTTATCTCTCCCACATGCTGCTATTTGCATTCTGTCAGAGAGTGACAAGAGTTAGATACAAGTTATTTACTTGTGCGTTAAATACAAACACCCTTGGACAGAACATAAATAGCTTTGCTAAGGAAAAGAACTGATGGCAAAAATGTAGTACAAATTTATACTTTTCTTTTTTCATGCAAGAGTTAAACAAAACAAAATATTATGCTTTGTTTTAAACAAATAAGGGATCAAATTTATTCATTTCAACAAGGAGAAACCAAGCACACAGCTGTCACTCAGAAAACTCGGGTTCTTATGCTTATGAAACAACATATAAAACTCCTAAATTATCACGATGAAGATTATTGACTCAGTATCATGCCTACTATTACAGGTAGCAGTGTGGTCCTAACCTGAATAAGAGACTGGACAAATGAGTGGATAAATGCATAGATGGGCCAGCCTATTCTAGTGTCTATCACTGTGTAATTTTAGTCAACACCCTGTAATCAGAAGCATGTCATCTATATGCTGGTTGAGTCAGTCCTCTGCTTAGACCATAAAAACCTCGGTGTCTCCTAAATGTAGAGATGTTTACAACAGCAGTGCCTGTTTCCTGTTGTCCTGCTAGGCTGGCTCCACCTTTTACACAGATGTCGAACCAACATTGTGAAAAGATCTCCTGCCGACTTAACGGCAGCGCAACATTGTCCACATCCCCCCCGGTCCTACAAATAACAGGCAGCATACAAGAGGTTTCGAAGGCTTACCTCTCCTACCATGCCGTTCCACTCCCCGTCAATGTTTTTCCCATGCCTCCCATTTGTCACCAGGTAAAGGTCATAGGTGAAGCCTACAATCTTGGCGAGGCGCTTTAGTACATCGATGCAGAACCCTTTACAGCAGTGCTTCATGGGTCTAACACCATCCACCACCAAACTGAGGAGATGATGAGAGAAAGGTGACATAGTTAAAACACTCTCTTAAAAACATGTTGTAAGTTTGTTTTTCAGGTCACTTTGATCTAAACAAGGTTCTTTTCTGTTAAAGAAATTGAAAATGAAAGAAGTGAGGTTCTTGGGGAGTGAGAAAATGAGCATATGTTCTCCCCCTGAGGTGCTCATAACGGAGGAAGAACTAAAAGCTGAGGAAGGCGAGGAAGGTGTGAATTATTATCGAGGGACTGTGAGTGGATCGATACTGACAGTTTGGCTGTTGTGTAAGGGGAAGCAACGCTCGACAGGTCAGACAGTTCAGGAGGAAAAAGTGTTGCGTTATTAAAATGGAAATAAACTCATTTTTTTCTAATTTAAGGAAACAAATTTCCTGCAAAGACCTTCAAATGTCTCCCTTCTCCCTTGCTTCATACAGCAAACACTTTACCAAAGCACCATGCACATCTATATGGACATATGGGAATCCAAGTACATTTAGATGACTATCAGTCAAGTGGCTTCTGTGCCCTCCATCAGCTCTTTACAGCTTGTGGCCATTTGATGGTCCTTCAGTCACTTAGCTATGGCCCCCTCTTGGCTCTGTTCTCTAACAATGCAGAATGTGCATTTGGCAGTCTTAACTGACAAAACAAGGTCAAACCCACAAGATTGAAATATTTAACTCCTCTTTACGTTTGTATAGATTATAACATTATTATTAAAGAAACTGTTAAAATATGTTTGTGAAATCTAAATGGTTTTGTTTGTTTATTTTTTTAGAAAGTCAGTATTTGGTATGATTGTCTTTACTCTTCAACTCTTCCTGAGCTCTTTTAGGCAAACTTTCACATAATTGCTTTGTTCAGGAATTGTTCTTCAGGCTTCTGGAAGGACATTTAAAGCTCTTCTTTGGACACTGCTAATGTTTGTCCTGTTATCTGTCAAAATGACCCTACATTGCTTCAATAAGGTTGAGATCCAGGCTCTAGGGCAGGGATGTCCACCTCCAGGCCTCGAGGGCCAGTGTCCTGCAGGTTTTAGACATCACCCTGGGTCAACGGACCTGAATCAAATGATTAGTTCATTACAGGCCTCTGGAGAACTTCAAGACATGTTGAGGAGGTCATTTAGCCATTTAAATCAGCTGTGTTGGATCAAGCACACATCTAAAACCTGCAGGACACCGGCCCTTGAGGCCTGGAGGTGGACATCCCTGCTCTAGGGAGACCATTCAATGGCTCATAGTGTGTGTTTTTCTATACAGGTATGTGTTTGAAGCACTGGCAGTCATTTTGGCATCATCGTCATACTGAAAAATCAAGCTGTGGCCAATCAGATGCCTTCCAGATGGCCCTGCATGGCGGATCAAAATCTGCTGGCACTTTTCTGCATTTATAACTCCATCAATTTTTACAAGATCCCCAAAACCACTGACTGAAATGTAGCTCCAAACTATAATTGAGCCTCCGTGTGTTTTGATCTTGGCTGTAGACACTCAGAGTTGTATCTCTCTCCTAACTTCCTCCAAAACAAATTGACAATTTGAACTGAAACTTTTTTTGTCAGTAATTTTGTGTCAGCATTCCTCACCCTTGCTTATGAATGGCTTCTTGACAATCACCCTTCCATTTCTGATTAGGCTACTATGTGAATCATGTCGAGATGCATTTCTTAGGTCCTGTCTCAGATCTTTGTTGAATCTTTCTTCCCTATTTCTTAAACACATGACATTCAGGCACTGTTCATCTGCTGTATATTTTCTGTGCTGTGTGATTCATTGGTCAGTGTTCCTCTGGTCAAGTACAATGACTGAATATCTACAGCTCTGTTGCTCAAGATCCTTTTACAGTACAGTTCATTTTTTGTGCATGTTATTTTTCAAGGCATTTTACAGGAGCGATGTGACACTGAAAAAGGACAAGTAACGTGTTGAGAAAAATACAGTTGCATTTTAGTGCCTGCTTGTGCTCAGGTATTTTTTGTGTGTTTATTTTAAAAACTGAGCAAACAACTGTGACCTTGGTGGTGATCACAGGAGAAAATGAAAGGAAAAACAACTTCGCAAACACAGTGCAGCAGATCAAGGGTGCTGTGACAGGTGAAGAAAAACGATAGCAAATCAGCCAAACAGAAAATGCTTATATGTGTAATTAAAAAAAGAAAAATGAGAGTAAGAAGCAAGTATAGAAATGCATATAATGGAAAGTAATAAAAAGAAGTGGGTTGATTAGTAAAGGATGTGGAGCAGGGAAATTATTTTACTGCTATTGTTAAATAATCATCATTATTACCATTGCATTAATAATATAATCTGGAGTTTATATTGCATTCAGGGGTTTAACAGTGTGTGTCTTTCAGAAAGGCTAAAAGTCACAGGCTGACAGGAAACAGGCTTGCAGAGAGTTTGCAGAAGCAGGAAGTTATTTTGAGCAGCAGGCTAAGACGAGGCTTTAACAATGTAACAGATAGCTTTAAGATGGCCTTAAGATGTTTATGATGATGTTAATTTTGTATTTTAGATGCAGTTATAACTATTGTGTACACAATGCATATCTGTGCTTATTTGAGTTGATGTTCAGGTTCTTTAAAGGTCTTAAGCTTCACTGACGTGACTGTTCAGGTGATACATGCTGAGGGAAAACTAGAACATAGAAGGAATTGCAATACATGCTTACAAAACACTTATATCAGGTCATTTTATATTAAGGTTTTAGTAGAGGTTCTTGGTTAAAACATTTATTTAGTAGAGGACATATACATAGTCTCAGTTAGGTTGTAACACATAAGGATGAGCCTCTGTTCTGGTAAAAGGTCAGAAGTGCAACAGGTGAATTGAGAAAGAGCATTTGAGGACGAGACACAGACAGTTAGTAGGTGAAGAGGTGACACAGAGAGCATGTGAGGTCAACACACACACACACATGAGTTAGATTTATTTAGAGGAGAGATTAGTCATGTCTCGGCAAGAAAGAGGAACAATTCACTTTAAGACAAGAACGGAAAGTACCAGCCATGAAAATAGAAGATGATCTTCTGGGTTAAAAGTCATTGTGGTGTTGATCTGATCTATGTATAAAATGTATCTGTGACGCATGAAGGGGCGTCAGTAAATCAAACCCTGATGCTATAAAATATCTGTTCATGCTTTGATTAAGTTGAAGACTACTGGCTGTCGGCGTACAGAGTTGTCTTCCCACACGTGTGTAGTCATTAAAATCATTGTTTGACCAAGAGCTTCTGGACCAAGGGTGGTTTGTACTCTCCCTCCTCAATTTTGAACCTTAACAAGGAGCAAACTTGACTCTCAGCCAAAATAATTGATGGAGGATGAACTTGTTATCTCTCTGTTGGCCAAGTCATATACTGGCAGGAAGGAAGCTTATCTGGGATAGACAAGGGGTGCAGAACACGAACACACACACACACACACACACACACACACACACACACACACACACACACACTTAGAGACATGCCCAATTTCTGCAGGACAAGAAAAGATTAACCTGGCTTTACTTTGCTTCTTCCATCATACTTCTATTAAAAAGCTATAAGAAATCCATGTTTCTTTCAACACGTTTTAATCTGATGTCAACTAACTTCATACATATACACACACAGAGAGACAGAGACACAAATGTATTTTCTCAAATTCAGCCAAAATAATTCAGCTGTTTTCTATTCTTTAATCTACTGGTCGCAGAAGGTAAGCCTTTCTTTAAACCTTTTTCTGTATGTACACTCCACCTGGAAACGATAACGATTTACTGTCCTGTACTTTGATGTGTGGCCAGACAGCTCAATTTTACAATGGATTAAGGCAAAGGTCCTTGTGGTTTCAGGATGGTCTTTATCTAACAACTTTTTGAAACTTCTTTCCCACTCTCTACTACCGTTTGCCAGCTGATAAGAGCTCAGAGAAAATAACACAAGGAGAAAACACATATTATGTACTGAAGCACCTCTTGTTGTAACAATCTTGATGTATTTGCTGATAGAAAATTGGGGTATCTAGTCTTCTGTTTTTTTCAGCTTATGGCCAAACAACAGGTCATCTTGCGTTGCCACCTATTTCAAATTGTTACAAAAACATATTGCAACTCTATTTCTATTTGTTTTCATAGCAATTACTTTGTTTTTCATATTTTTGCGTATACCTATGGTGGTTCTTGGAGGTCAAACAAGAACAAGAGCCAGCAAATGGGGAAAAAAAAACATCAAAAGCTAAAAATAAATAAATAAACGGATAAACAAAAGGACTCAGTAAACACAACAGAAGTGAGTTTGAGGAGAAAATAATATGATGGGGAAAAAACTAACTGCAAACATATATCATCAGTATTATTTGAATTATGCAAAAAGAACAGAATATTCTTGCATTTTTTTTCTCGCTCACAACACCAACAAACATTCTTTGAAGTGCAATCTGTTGCATGTTTCAGCTTCTGCAGCTGTTTTGTGATGCTGTTGTCTTTTTAACTTCTATTTTTTGTATGCTTTTGCAATATTTTCCTATTTGCTGATGTTGTTGTAAGTTGCAGTGCACCTGACGTCTCAGGGCCACCGTACATCCCATATATGATCTCTCTCTGTGAGCCAAACCAAAGGTTTCACCCCTGCAGTGATGAAGACAGACGTGCACATTTTCAGGCTAAAGATGGATTTTTGGATGCTATGAATAACCATTTAATTTGTGGAGTTTTTAGAAGTGTTTTTTAGTTGTGTTTATTGTTTAGAAGATTGCTTTTCTGTACATAAATCATATGAACTAAAATACCATCTCAACCAGTTTTTATACATGCATGAAACCCAAACATTTTGACATTACCAGCTAGAGCAGCGTATGAGAATGTAAATGACAGATTGTACATGAAATGGTGTTTAACTGAGCAATTATGCATGTCTTGTTCATACCCATGAGAGAACAGCACATTACATTTTTTAACAAAATCACAGTGATCTGATGTTTCCTCATTCCTAGCTACCAGTAGGAAAACTGAGCCCAGAGTCGTATGTATTCCCTCTACTTGTGAGGAATGGCAATTCCAAATGTTCTCCTGATCTCATGTGGAGTTGATGTGTGGAAACAGCTAGACACTTGAATAATTGAATATTTTTTTGCAATGCAATGAATGGATTATTTGATGTTTTCACTTCTCTGTTCGTCCATCCAGGGGTGGTGGCTGTGAATTACCTGGAGTTAACGGGCATGCGGCAGGGTACAGAGTCCCGGATGCAGGAGCCAGTGCCTGGGTCAGCAGGTTCCACTATGACAAAGGGCCTCTCCTCCAATGTGACCACTCGAAGATGTTGGGAGTCATCCAGGGGCTTCAAGAAAGAGCCATAGCGAGACCAGGGGTGATACCGTAGTCGCAGGTGTCCATTCTCCCACCAGCCAACCTGTAGAGCATTCAAACCCACAATCAGCTAATTTCAGGACATGTAGCTGCAAACATCTGGTCACTTCTATATTTGTATATTGGTTTAAAATATAGTGCAATATAATTAGAAAATGTTTAAGTTCCTTGTTCACGTCATCTCTAAGACTGAGACTGGGTGCCTTATGTTGAAAACTCATTTCAAGCACCTGGTATAGAATAGAATAGAATAGAATAGAATAGAATAGCCTTTATTGTCATTGTACAGAGTACAACGAAATTGGAGTGCCACTCCCTTGGTGCAAGTTTCAATAATAAATATAAATGTAAAATATAAAAAGTACAAAAAAAACAATCGTAAGTACTCAAACAATAGTATGTACAATATATACAGGATAGCAGCATTAATATAATGACAGTATGAATAGCAGCATAATATAATGACAGTGACGGTATGGAATAGGTTCAATTGTTTTTGTGCTTATTTACTACGGTGATAGCTCTGGGAAAGAAGCTATCCCTGAATCTGTTTGTCCTGGTTTTATGTGACCTGTACCGTCGGCCTGACGGTAATAGTTCAAACAGTTGGTTGCTGGGGTGAGAGTGGTCCTTGATGATATTGCCAGCTCTGCTGAGGTACCGAAAGTTTGCAGTGACCTCCAGGCTGGGCAGAGAGCAGCCAGTGATCTTCTGGGCTGTGTTGATGACCCTCTGCAGTACTTTCCTGTCCGCAGCTGAGCACCCTGCATACCATGTTGTTATGCCGTACGTTAGGATGCTCTCTATGGTGGCTCTGTAAAATGTCACCAGCAGCCTCTCCTCCAGGTTGTTCCTCCTGAGCACTCTCAGAAAGTGGAGACGCTGCTGGGCCTTTTTAACCACCGCTGTAGTATTTGCAGTCCAGGAGAGGTCATCAGATATCTGCACGCCCAGAAACCTCATGGAGTGTACCCTCTCCACACAGCTCCCATGAATGTAAAGTGGGGCCGGGTCTGCTCTGCCCTTCCTGAAGTCCAAGATGAGTTCTTTAGTTTTCGTGGTGTTCAGTTGGAGGTTGTTAACTGAACACCACTCAGTCAGTCTGTTGACCTCATCTCTGTAGTCCGACTCATCCCCCCTTGAGATGAGTCCAACCACTGTGGTGTCATCCGCGAACTTTATGATGGTGTTTGAGAGATGGGTAGGGGAGCAGTCGGATGTGTAGAGTGTAAACAGGAGGGGACTCAAAACACATCCTTGTGGAGACCCGGTGCTGAGTGTGATGGTGCTGGACCGGTGGGGGCCGAGTCTGACAGACTGTGGTCTATTTGTCAGGAAGTCCTTGATCCAGAGGCAGATGGGGGTGGAGAGTCCCAGGTGAGACAGTTTCTGGACCAGGATCTCCGGGATGATATGATTGAATGCTGAGCTGAAGTCCAGAAAGAGCATTCTCACATAGCTTCCTCGGTGCTCCAGGTGACTCAGCGCAGTGTGGAGCGCTATGGTGATAGCGTCCTCGGTGGAACGATTTGTCCTGTAGGCAAATTGGTGGGGGTCCAGAGTGGGAGGCAGACCGGCCCTGATGTGCTGACAGACCAGTCTCTCAAAGCACTTCATCACTACAGGCGTAATTATAAAGACGCTGCTACAGCTAATGACAAAAACTGAGAGTTCAAGCTTGGACTGATTGAGAAAAGCTTTGCCTTCCAGGTTTGCTCCTTCTTTGCCAGCATTAGTGCTGACCCCGCATCAAATGAGCCTCTTCATCTCATGCTTTATTTTACCACAGTGTCTCTGGTAAACAAGTGTTTTAACAGATGCATGAAACTATATATTTTTAGACATAAGTTGTAATGGCCGCTGTTTTCTTTGTGAGTATTTATTACACGGCGTGCTGCGGGGAAAAGCCTGTTCTAACGTTTGAGTCTAAGGTTTATTTTTTAGCACCTGGCGGCTCTTTTTTAATTCTCATCCGTAAATAATCTGCTCTTTCACGTGATTCAGTTTATTTTGAAAAGTCTCAACAGGATCTTGAGCTTTATTGTGAAAGGTTTATGTGGAACATAAACAAGCGGACACGCGATGGTGTTTTTGTCGTTGTTGCTAACCACAACACATAAAAACAGGCGCTTGTCCGTCCATAGTGTGGTTATATTAAATATAAGAGAAAGAGAGAACTTCAAAATTAATATAGCCACTACAGTGACCATCAAAACGATGAAAAAATATTGCTGTAAACAGTTTATTTTGTGACACCACGAAACAAACGACAGCATAAAATGAAACGATAGACGTTTTTATATTGTCATCCGATATATATCGTTATATATCGAACAGCCCTAATCCATTGAGTGTGTGAGCCCAGTGTCTATATTTTAAATGCAGCATTTCAAATAAAAAATAATATTTCAAATCAGATAATTTATAAACAAAGACAAAGTTAGTTCATTTTGTCAATAACGGGCCTTTTATCACAAACCAAAAATGTTATCTGTGTCTCTGATTTGAATTTCTGTACCCTTTCCATAGAGAAACACTTTTTTTTTTCTCTTTTTTATTCTCCTTGGAAGTTTTACAAAAGCTACAGCTTGTATCAATGTCTAAATTGAATTTGCTTTGAAGATAATCTTTAGAAGGATAAATTCTGTGTATTAATTTATAAGAAATATCTTTAATTTTGTTGGTAATTAAAAACTGATTAGGGAGTCTCCAAACTTCGTTCCAGAAAAAAATGGCATCTGGTAGCGTGGTTATGGTACTCTGAAATAAAGATCTGATAGATTTATTGTTGTCTTTAGATTGCTTAGAAAAGCAAATCTTGCCAACAAAAGTTTGTATGGGAGATGCCAACGGCCTGTGGAATGAAGTGATATTAGGTTGATTCTTAAACAGCATACAAACCCCTGATGGTATTGAGCCAAATACTTTTGTATAATCATGACGATTTATAGCTAAATTAAACAAAATTCTTCATAGGAGAAAAGCGTACCATTTGAATCAAATAATTGGTTGACTAAAATAATGTTATTCCTAAACCAACTATCTAAGAAGAGAGATTTTCTTTTAAATAAAACATCCTTGTTATTCCAGATATAATAACTGTGTGGACTAAAGTTATGCTTGTAAATAAGAGTCCATGCTAAAAAAAAGCTTGGCGATGAAAAGCAGAGATTTTTATAGGGATTTTATCAATATCAATATCAAAATTACAAAATTTTAAATTTAAAAAAATAATATTTCAAATCAGATCATTTATAAACAAAGACAAAGTTAGTTCATTTCGTCAATAACAGGCCTTTTATCACAAACCAAAAATGTTATCTGTGTCTTTGATTTGAATTTCTGAACCCTTTCCATAGAGAAACACTTGAAAAACCTGCACTTACACCATATCAGTAGTTGGTACATTGCTCCAGCCCTCATTGGGTCCTCTTATATTATGTGCACTTATAACACCATCACATACAGTTGCCATTGTGACTATGCCCTGCTCAACTTCATCGCCTCCTCATCGCTGTTTGAGACACCTTTTTCATAACATAACACTTCAGACATTTCTTCAGACAATGTCTACCAGTCACTGCACCCAAAATGCTTTGCAGGATCGATCATCATACAGAACATTGATTTTCGACCCTTCTCTTGTCAATAATTTGACAATAATCCCACCACTTCTTACAAAGGCTTTTAAAATCAATATTTAGAATATTTGATTTTCTTTATATTTTTACTTCTGCTTACTCTCACACACACAAACACACACAGACACAGCTCATTGTAACACTGCGTGTCTTCTGTTTACTATAAAACAAACCACTGCTGCTGCAGCTGCGAAGATAATACACATCACTATCTGAGCACCTTTTCATTCAAAGACCAAACACTCAAACGCTCAGTGATGAGAGTAGCAATTGCAAAGATTGTTTCAGGCCAACTCACTGTTACAACAGTCGGTTTTTACTAAGTAGCAAAGCACATTCAATTACAAGACTATAAATATTCTTAAAATAAGAGCTGCCTATGAGTTTACATCAATATGAGTAAATATGGCAATAAATAAATGAGGTTTTAGTTCATTTGTGGAAGTTATTTTTGACTCTTTGGTCCTACCATCAGTTTTATTATTGTTTATATTTTTGGTTAAATGGTCACTGTCCTGAATTCTGTTCCTTTTCCAAGTGATCTTTCTCAGTCATGTAAACTTCCAAACTTCTTAAAAAAAAGTCATCTGCTAGCGTTGGTTAAAACCCCTACTCCAATGTTTTAAAGAGGCAGATGTAGATGGATTCTTCACACAAAGACAAAAATCCTTCTAACAAAAACGGTAAGAATACATGCAACCTTTTTTTCAACAGTGGCCTCAAAACCACTATTAAGTGATGTCTGGCTGTATTTTACTCTGCTGGTCTGTTATGTGTGCACAACAGCTGCAAATTGTAGTAATCAAGCTGTCCAAGCAAAACCTCTCATAAAGCTGCAGAGACAATTCTAAAAGCATTATAAATTATGGTGTCAACATCATGAAGCTTGAGTAAAGAGTGATTTAATTATATATATTCTGATACACAGAGATCAAAACAAGACATCAAGGTGGGAGCATTCAGTCTCTAGATCCGGCTATAAAAAGTCTGTGTGTATATCTGACTCAAACAGGAGTTGCTGTATTTTAAATTCTCATTAAATATGAAAAAAGGCTTTTGGTAAGAACAGGTAAGTATTGATGAGCAGAGACGTGGAGACTTTGAAAAGTTCTGAGGCTGTGGCCTTGAGATTTTAAAGGGGAACAATGGCACAAAAAAAATCTGTGAACTCCAAAACTGTAGAGTTGTTGTTGTTTTTAAACTTAGATAAAATCATACCTACATTGCAGCTTTTTTAGTGATGCAATCTAATACATGCATCACCTGTGCTGACATTATCGATCACTGGTTAGTCTAACCAAAATGCTTTAAATGGTTTTCTTATTGTCGCCACACTTAGTCTGCATATTATTTTAATAATTTGCATTCGTTTTTAAAACCTAATTTGATTTTCCTATCCTCTATAGGTGGCTGGGAGTGTACACTGTGTACAAGTCCACTCTGAAAGCCTGGTCTCTCGCAAAGTACCTTCTGAATCACTGTAATCGATCCACATCTCTTATCAAGTCCACAGTGCACTTACATCCCTCTGTGTTGTGAGGTTGTAAAACTCTTATTACACTTTTAAACTCAACTGAAATTGGATTAGGACTTGTGTGGTTTAAGATTATAGGTCTCTTATCAGATTGATTATAAAGGTAGTCATCTTTCTTATTTTATTTGCTCATTGATCCTCTGTAAACTCCAATGTTTACGCTTCTCTCAAAGAACAAACAAATGCGATACGACTTGCTGTAGTTTTGCATCACATAACAGCCAACTTCATAAAATTTACAGAACAAGATTTTCAAATCCTCATGTGAAATAAGGCTTTGCTGACAGCTGAACATCAAAAATCAACAAGAATCCTTTCATTTCCAGCATCATTTGTATTGGAGTGCACATTCTTACAACAAATTAGACAACATTATAATCCATTCATCTATTCACTGCCACAGTTCCCCATCACTTAAAACCAACAGAACTGTGTCATCTACAAAAAGCAGAGAAAAGATCCTGAGAGGACTGAACTTTACACCCTTGGCTGCATCTAAAATTTGGCCCTTAAAAAGTATGGACTAGAATCAGTAGCATCCCAGCAGAGTCCAACAAGCAATGTGAACCAAGATCCCTGTTGATGTACACGGTGTCCAGCACATATGGCCTTAAATCACATGATATGATTATTGTGCTCACATTGACCAGCAGAAAAGTCCAGCAACAAATGATCTCCCTATGAGCATGGAGCATGTTCTGACATGGAGGAGAGAATTAACAGTCACTATTGAGTGACTACAAACAACGCTTCCTGCTCCCACAGACTACAATTTTTTTTAAACTATGCAATGTAGAGATTAGTACCAGCTGACACCCATTTCATATAACTGATATATCATTCTTGAGATTGTGAAGCAAAGCATCATTGTCATCATATGACCCCTCAACTTGAATGTAGGGAATAAACCTCCCAAAATCTATGGGAAACTGGAGGAGTGTCTGAATCCTAATGATGGAAGCATAACTTGAATAACATGATTTGTGAAATATATTACGTGGATGTCTTAGCAGTGGTTTTACTGATGTTTGGATTGCATCATTTTAATGCAGTAAATCGCCCGTTGTGAACCACCTGTATTTTTTATTTAAAGTCTTCTGTGCTTTGCACGTTTCTGGTAAATCTCTGCAGTAATTTTAAGGCCAAAGCCAACACTCGGCATCACAGCAGATTCAGTTCAAATGAGAAATGTTTTATTTTCTTATTTAGTGTTTGTTGATCCGCTGCTGCACTTTACATTGAAAGTATCACCACCTCCTAATGATTATGAAATAAGAGTCTTATACAGACAATACTACACCTTCATTTGTATGTTTGCAAAGTTAAAACCTACTTTGAGAATATATTCTCCTTCAGGTACAAGAATTGAACTGAAAATGATTTAAAAAGCAGCTGAAAAACCTTCATAAAGCCTGGCCTCTCTTATACAAAACACCAGAGAAATTAAGGGTCACACAAGACTTTTGCACAATGTTAAAGAAATTTTAACCATGTAAGCCATGCTTATAAGTCAAATAGAAGTCTGAACAAGTAACAATCCAGCAAACAACAAAATGAAAAATTAAGTTCTAACAGTCTCAGTTATAGCCTCCACATCTTGTTTGAGATCTAAAAGGAAGCCTGTGTGCAACAATATCATTTTCTTTATTTAATATTACTTTTATATTACAGTACTGTGCAAAAGTTTCAGGCAGGTGTGAAAAATGCTGTTAACAAAGAATGCTTTCAGAAATAGAAATGATTGTTTATTGGCCCCAAATGTATTCTGCAGCAGGACAACGACCCCAAACATGCAGCCAAAGTCATTAAGAACTATCTTCAGCATAAAGAAGAACAAGAAGTAATGGAAGTGATGGTATGGCCCCCACAGAGTCCTGATCTCAACATCATCGAGTGTCTCTGGGATTACATGAAGAGACAGAAGGATGTGAGGAAGCCTACATCCACTGTGGTTAGATCTCCAAGATTTGGAACAACCTACCAGCCGAGTTCCTACAAAAACTGTGTGCAAGTGTACCTAGAAGAACTGATGCTGTTTTGAAGGCAAAGGGTGGTCACAGCAAATATTGATTTGATTTACATTTCTCTTTTGTTCATCCACAGCATTTTGTTGACTGATAGAGGTAAAGACCCTACAATAATACTGAGAAAATCTTCTGTAGCTAACATTAGAAATTGTGTTTGTGTCCATGATGAATTTAAACACACTGTTCTTTTATCTCTAATCTCCATTGCATTTCTCATCCTTAAGCTGATAAATGCGCTTTTTCACCCCTAAATGCCAAGTACAATATGTTTGACACCTAGTTAGCATTTCTTTAAATCTGCTGTTTGATGTGGTTGTGGCCTGGTAAACCAAAGATGATGAGCTAAATGCTGAAATGCTCAACACAGTTGGGGTAAACTTCTCTATTGGGGAATTTTTCTACAAAATAACCTGAGCATAAGATATAAAAGAGCAGCACAACGGTGCAACATAACCTCTTATCTTTCAGTTTTTCTGCTTGCTGCAGCCAGTTTTTTTTTTTTTTTTTTTTTTTTTAATTCTATCTACCCCAAGTGTATGGAAAACTAGTCAGAAGCCTATCTCCTCTGTCAATATTGCAGCCTTCATTCAGCAAAAAGTCAATACAGGAAAGGTGAGATGCTTCAGAAAAGGGCTGAAGATTGTACTATGATTCCCACTGATAGAGCAGTACTTCAGTTTGCTGCCTCTTAGCACCAGACAGAACTATAAATCGTCGTTTTCGTGTAAGGTTAACTATTGCCAGAAGACTGAAGAAATACAGCAGAAATACAGAGCTCAAAAGCAAAGCGAGACCGGGTGAGAAAAGACATAACTAAAAAAGCTGAGACGTTACAAAATAAGTGCCCGTTGTTCAGCAGTCACTAAGCATCGTCAATATTATCACTGATCTGAATCTTGATGTGAGGCTTGTTATCTGCTGCAAAACAATCACCACCATCACCACCACTACCCTCAAACCACACCAACATTCAGTATAACTTTTTTTTAAACCTCAGAGTCCAGCATTGCAGCATGCTGCAAGCATTGCAGTGCAGCATTGTCAAGTTAATATGTTTTATCAAGAATGTGGGCAAGTGAAGAGAGAATCTTAGAGGCCTTCTTAGATCATATATTTGCCATGACACACAGAGAAGAAGTGAAGCTGGTGACAAAAGAATGGCCAAATGAGATTGTACAACTGAATCTGACATCAAACAGAGCAAAACATTTCATTTGTTCTCTCAAATACTTCCACAGTTTCTTACTGTCTCTTTGATATATTGTTCATATTTCATGGTTTAGTTCACTATAATCATATGCTGTATAATCAGCATAATACAATGAGGACCAAACTTGCAATTGCAGTGTGGCCACCTCTATAAAAGCAGATGTTTTGGCTATTTGCTGATCTTTGCAGGCGTGTATCCCCCAGCAAATACACCCCTAAATCATATTGTACTACGCTCTGAGAAGCCTAAAAATGCTGGCAGCGAGTGCCAGTGGTGCCTCAGCCTCCTATAGTAGATGCACCTATGGTATGAATTTGAAGTTCTAGGTGATTTTCAGAAAAAGTTGACATCTGACCTCGACCTTGAAGTCAAGGTCACTGAGATTTAAAATTTTCTGAAATTTTCAGTCGATATGGTAAAGAATTTCAAAATTCTAGGTGACATCATTCTTCAGTTATTGCATTTACAAGACCTCTGACTTCGACCTTTAGGTCCTCAAGGTCACTGAAATTCGAACTTGTCCAAGATTTTTAGCAGATGCACCTATAGTATAAAGTTCAAACTCCTACATCATCCTTTTCTCGAGTTATTGCATTCACAATCTTGGACCTGGGTGACCGCATTGTGCTTTTAAGCCTGCAGGGTAAAAACAGTTACCATCCTAAATGTGAAAGTTCATGAAAGCAACAAAAAACAAAACACTGAATAAGTGTGGCCTGGTTAGAAGGGTTCCCAGGAGTAAAGCATCCAACTTCTAATGCCTTGCAAAGTTGCATCTGCATAACCCACAGGAGTTCTGGAACAATGTCCCTTGGACAGACAAGATCAAAGAGGACATGTTTGGACAAAATGCACAGCGGCACATTTGCAGAAAACAAAATATAGCTCAAACACTTCATACTAATTGCCAAAAGTGATGGTCCGGGGGGGGGGGGTAATTTGGGCTTTTGCAGCCACAGGAACTGGGCACCTTGCTGTCACTGTCACAAACTCCTCTGTACATCAAAGTATTCTATAGTCAAATGTGAGGCCATCTGTCTGACAGCTAAAGCTTGGCCAAAAGTGGGTTATGCAAAAGGACAAAGATCCCAAGCACAACTCAAATCTACAACTGAATGGCGGAAAAGACAATAATTAGAGTTTTGAGTGACTCGACCAAAATTTTAGTTTATGAACCAAAATTCATAAACTGAAGCAACATGAGAAACAGAAGTGTTGCTGTGAGAGACATTAACATAAACAATCATGTGATTGAAATTTCCTTTGAAATTTACAGTCTTGGCAGATTTGTTCAAAACAATATTTCCTTACTGTTAAAAATAATTTGCAAAAATACTTGATTCTAATATTATTTTAGTTTGCATACTATAATTTGCTGTAAAAATATCAGTACTTCTTGTTCCTCAAAGACATATATATTTGCAGTATTTTGTGTTATCTTCTCTTTAAATGCTCCTTAAATCATTTTAAATCATTTTAAATGTCCAGACCAACTTTTAGGTCAGTGTTGAGCGACTGTAGACAGGTAACACACTACAGCAATGAGGGACTTACTGTGATGCTATGCAGTTAAAACAATGTGCTTGTGTGTGTGTGTGTGTGTGTGTGTGTGTGTGTGTGTGTGTGTGTGTGTGTGTGTGTGTGTGTGTGTGTGTTTTTCTTTAAAATTTTGATTTTTTTTCCCTTTCAGGTTTTCATTCTCAAAATTAGGGAGACCTTGAGTCTGCTACTTGCCAGTAAACATATTGAGTCTTAAAAAGGTCAGGAGCAAATGGAACAGGGTGGGAAGAACAAAAAGGTTTACTTATTTCTTCAGGTCGAAGGAAAGCTTGAGGAATTTAAAGTACCCACAGAGGAAGACCTTGGATTTAGTACTATTACTGTACAACTGCTCCTGATGGCAAAGATATTGGACTGTGCATTAGCACCTACTAACAAGGCTGAAAAACACAGACAGGAGTAGAAGGATGGAAAGGAGGGGGCCTAGGGGAGATCTAATATTGGAGAGAGGAAAGGAGGAAGAAGAGATGAGCTTCAGGCAGAGAGAGCATAAAAGGTGAAATTGAGCAGTGATGAGTTAGCATGTTTGATGGTGTGTGAAATTGTGGTTAGCCTATCTAGTTGCTACGTTTGGGTAATTAGTGCCAATTTACACAGATATGTACTGACCTCCTCCCAGCCTCTCCCGTTGGAATAGGAGATAACATCAAGCAGCGGTTTGGATAAGTAGCCATCACTGTTGAAAGAGTAGTCCCGTCCACCTATGGATATATTGGTGAAGTACCTGCAACAGAGATTGGAGAGCAGATAAGTTCTTTTTTCTTTAATCTATATACCTCAAATATGAAATCAATCAATTTGAGTGGAATAGAAAATGGGAATGATGATATGTTTCTGCTGTTTTTAAGGCATTAATTTGTTATTAATTTGTCTCATTTAATTTGCAACAAAATTCTCTTTGTTTCCAGAAAAGCGTCTGTTTTGCCAACTTATTTTTCACTGATGGATTTCCATGATGTCTACTGAGTGCATCCATGAACCCACAGCATTAAGCTCTGCTCACTTCTACTCTATTCTTATCCTTGTTATCCTGTGTCTAATGCAAAAGTTCTAGGAAATCTGCAACACACAATTTTCAACCTTATTACTTCTTATAGAAATTAAAAATAGCAGAAACGTTGAGCAATTTCTGCTTCTTTTTATTAGAAAGAAATAAAGAAGCAAAAGGAAAAAGAAAAAGTCCAGAAACAAGAATCAAGTAATCAGAGCTGTGAAGGTAGGGCTGAGACCTGCACTGCAGGGAACAAACATCAGGGATTCTGTGCTAAAGACAAAACACATTTCTAAGAGGAAATGACATTGTTGAGGAGCTGAGACCATGAGGTGAAGCAAAGACAAGATGAGGTGAGACTAGGAGGGGGACGCAAGATAAAGCAGTAAATTCGCTAAAATGTTTCCCCGACTTCAACTACAACAGCGGGAGGCTTGCAGAAGAACAATATGAGTGTAAGCCATGAAGGTCTTGAGCGCACTTTTAATACTTGAAAAGAAGCAAGTAGCATTGGTGCAAAACAGATAGTGAGAGAGAAAGAGAAGGCTTTGCCTTTGATGTTTTGTAATGAAACATCTACCCTAAAAGCACCTGGAAAAGAGCACATCAAAGCATCCTAATGAAGCCTGCATGTTCCCAAAAACAAGCAACCTCACTGAAAGAAAGCCTTAACAACTCAAGTAACCCTTAATCAACAGTAATCAGTCGTGGAAACACAAAAATATACACTGCAGAAACAAGATGAAAAAGTGATATACTGTAGTAACTAGGGCTGGGCCATATTATACCGTTCACGGTAATACCGGTATAATGTTAGGCAACGATAGGAAAATGAAATATCGCGATAGAATGGGAGTAAAACGCGCATGCGCAGTGCCTTTGTTTTCATACGCACATGGCCGATTGTTGAGTGAAACAGATGAACCAGAATTGGTTTGTAAAAATGGTGCAACTTCCGTGATGTGGAACTGGTTTGGTGTTTGTCCATCAGATACACGACAAAGCACATTTTTTTGCAGAACATGCAAGCGGCCGTTGTTATTGTCGTATTTGTCGGACTAAGATGCTCTTAAATCTGGGAGTGATCTGGGTCCTAAACTCCGTAAGCTTCAGGTCAAACAACACTGCAGCATCACTTAGAGTTAAAAACTGTCTAAATTCTTTCATCTTTAATAAAACGATCAGCATTGCTGCTTTACCAGGTGTAACTATAAAGTTTAACTTCCAGGCATCCATGAAAACAAAAGTTATTACATTTAACGGAGTTAGAAGTTAGCAGGAAGCTAGCGGAAGTTAGCTCGCTAGTTTCGCTAGTTACCTAAGCATGATATAGCATGTTCTGACAGAGATTTCTGAAAAAAATCAAACGTACAGCTCTGCTATCACTTCCAACATAAATGAAGACAGGAAACTAAACAGCAGTGACGTTTGTAGGGTTACTGAAGTTGGGCTAGCTGCTATATAATGATGTGCTACGTGATCGCTAGCGACACAGCTATGTTAGCATAACATAAACAGTGAAGCTGGAGGACGAACACTAACACTTTTCCACTTATAAAAGTTAACGTGAAGGTTCTTCATGGTTAGAGACAAATGCAATCGCATGGCAGGATGCTGTAAACGGACCAAACTTCAGTCAGGAGAACAACTGAGATAATCCATCCACAATACGAGGTTAGTCAGTAATATACTGCAACAACATGGGAATAGAGCAGCTGCCAGAGAATTCAACATTAATGAATCAATGGTACAGAAGTGGAGGAAGCAAGAAGAATGAGTTTAATAAAGTTTGATTTATCTGACTGCTTTGTTTCGCTTAATGTGCCTTATAATCCCGTGCACCTTATGGTCCGAAAAATGCGTACTGCACACTGCAGTTTAATGTTGCAAAGCACCTCTTTTTAACTTCAGTGGATATTATACATGGTTATGCTCAGGATATGTCAGCCCATTTCTACTGGAAATGCCTTTTGGTTAAACGTTCAGCAAGGAATTTGCATTTGCACTGTTACATTTTTATAAAGCTTTAATGTACATAAAAACCAGCTTCTTGTTTAAGTGAAAATAAATGGAAGGTTGTCTTTTTGCACTAGTAATGTTGTGGAGTTGTATTTTGTCTCGCATCAGTTATATCGTCTGTTATATCGTTATCGCAAATTTTCAAATATATATCGTGATAAATATTTTTGGCCATATCGCCCTGCTCTAGTAGTAACTAAACTATTAGCAGCCCAACATCTGACTATACTGAAAAGAATTCAATTGAATTTGGTGAATTTGATTAATATGAATTCAGATGTTTGCAGGCCCATTGCCACAGGTGGATAAAATCAGTCTACCTCTGCAAACATTTATGAAAGATTTGGTTGTTCTAAAGAGCTCACTGAATTTCAGCATGGGACTGTAATTAGATACCAACAGTGCAAAGAGTAGTATTATTACAAAGTGGAAGCACTTTGAAACCACAGCATCTCAGCCACAAAGTGTTGGACAACATCAAGTTAAAGAGTGAGGCTGCTGAGTGCTGAGGTGGAAACGACATGTTGACTCAGTATTTGCAGAGCTCTAAAGCACCTCTGGTGTTAACGCCAAAGGTGTTAACACCAGAGGGAGCTTCATGGCATGGGTTTCCAATGCAGCCACAGAACCTGGGCACCTTGCAGTCAATGCGTCAATCATGAAATCTCTGTATACCAAAGTATTCTAGAGTTAAATGTCCGACAGCTAAAGCTTGGCTGAAAAAAGTTTATGCAACAGAAGAACAATCCCGTGCACACCAGAATGGTTGACAAAGAAAGGAACCAAGGTAATGCAATTGTGCGAAGTCCAGACTTCAACCGGATTCAAATGTTGTGATGGGAACTTGCAAGTGACAGCAAACCTTGAACTGAAGCACCCTTGTTATGATGAGTGGATCAAAACTCTTCCACAGTGATTTAAAAAGAGTGATAAAGTCATCTAGAAAATGATTACTTCAAGTTATTGCTGATAAAGATGGTTCCACAAGCAAGGGAATTATTGAGTGTACTACAGTTACAATGGCCACTGTCTTTGGACTGTGGGAGGAGCTGGAGGACCCAAAGAAAGCACATGAAAACTCCAAACAGAAAGGCCTGAGCTGACCAGAATCCTTGAAACTTCTTGATGTGAAGTTAAAGTGCCAACACTGCATGACCTTGCAAGTAGGTTGGTTGAAAACACTTCAAACTTCTCATGTTTTTGACATAGTCATCATTACCTTTTTTTTTTTGACATGTAACTGCAACTCAAATGCACAATCTACTCAAAATATACTCCAGTCAGAAACTCTAAGATCAGAATAATTATTGAAGAGATACCTGTAAATAATAAAACAAGCATCAACCCACTTTTTTCAGCACCAGTTATCGTAATAAACTGAATAATGCCAAATCTACTGCAAATTGTTTCACATTCTGAATATTCAGAAGAATTCATTTAATGGATATTAACTTCAGCAGCCAAAACAGTGAGAACACCTTCGGCACATCAGCTACAGATGTAACCTCGTAGACCACGCACCTCTGATGGCATTTTTACAAAAAGAAGCCACTTGTGTATGTGCCTCTGAATTCATGAGTACCTATTTCATGACTGGAAAGTGTTTGACTTTCCTGAAAATGGAAGGCTTCTAACCCGCTGCTGTGCCCACAAGCAGCTGATGTTGCCTGACATCTGGCAGGTCCCCGAGGTCGTCAGTATTTCTGTTTCACCTGCTTTTACACCTGAGAAAAAGTCTGCCTCGAGGCTCGCAGTGGCACGATAAAGAAATGTCTCCATCCCTTCTGCCAGGTAAAGCTGGATTGCAGCTGAGTGTAGGCTACAATGTCACACCTCCCACCCTCACCTCCCTTTTTTTTTTTCCCCTTTTACTTCCACTATCCTTTTATCCTTTACTTTGCCTCTGCTTCTTACTTCCACCCTACCATCTCAAATTCTCTTGATCTCCCCCCCCCACACACACACACACACACACGGTACAGTACAGCGCAGAGATGCAGGGTACCAGCAGTGACAGCAGCAAGAAAGTCTGGAAGAGCAGCAGGAGCTGGAGGAGGTTGAGAGAGAGCATGAGAAATAAAGATAAGGTGGAAGGGAAAAAAAGAACATCTTGGAAACTGTGACTAGGATAAAAGTAAGAGACAGAGAGAAAGAAGAGTGCAACAGAAGAGGGAGACAGATGCAGACAGCGAGAGTGTACGCAATACAGAGAATAAGACAAAGAGGGCTGCGTGGCACAGAAACATGATTCACTGAAGTGCTTCACTGAGAATGGGTACCAGCAAATAGGTCTGCTACCGGCAGTGTTGGGGAGTAACGGAATACATGTACCGCCGTTACGTATTTAAAATACAAAATCCGAGTAACTGTATTCCGTTACAGTTACCGTTTAAAAAGGTGGTATTCAGAATACAGTTACTTTGTTGAAATAAATGGATTACACTGCGGTACTTTCCTGTTTCATATTGTCGCGGGTCAGGACTGTTTGGGTTTTGTTTGACAGCTACGTTCTGTTGTTCCAGGCGGCAGCGTTACGGTTGCCATGGTTACAGGGCGACGCTCTCTCTCTCTTTCTGCGACTGTGTGTTTCCTGGGTGAGAGAGCGCCTTTTCGTTGTTGTTGTTGTTGTTGTTGTGCTAAGCTAACAGGCAGAATGCTACAAGCATATGTCACAGTACGGCTGTGTGCAGGCAAGAGTAGGACCCAAACGCAAACTCACAGAGTCAAAAGTTAAACTCAAAAAACACAGCTTTATTGCTGGCGTGGAGTGGGACACGAAAAACAATACAAAATAAACTAAACTGGGAAAAACTAAAGCTCAAGGAGCCACAGGGAAAAATCACACAGCTATGATGGAGGACGCAACACTGACAAAGAGAAACATGGGGCTTAAATACACTGAGGGATAACGAGGGGGAATGAGCCACAGGAGGAGAGCACAGCTGAGAGTAATTAAGCAGGACGAGGCAAGGGAAGCAAAACTAGAAACATTAACATAGAACAGACTGTGAAAGTAAAACAGGAAACACACTGACGGAACTCAAGACATGTGGACTTAACAGACTGGGGGAGACAGAACATAGGGACCTGAAACATGGAACAGAAAGGCACAGTAGATCAACATGAACATAACAACGCCACAGGGGAAGAGTAAAACTGAACACGATGAACACAGAAACACCAGACCTCTTCACAATAAAACAGGAAACATAATGAGACGTAGACATGACAACCCAAACTTCACAATGTAAGACACAGACATGAAACACATGAAAAGCAGGGGAGATTTACCATAGTTGGAAACACGAGGGGGAAATAATAAGAACTAGAAACACTTAAGCATGATAACAAATGAACTTAGGAACCTGAAGGGCTTACATAAACTAAAACATCAAAATGAACTAAAACTCAAAACACTGGGTCATAAGACCCAGGATCGTGACAGCATAGCTCTAAAGAATGTAGCATCATGGGCAGTGTAGTCCGTGTTGCAGGGAGAATGGACTGCCATACACGTTATGTGTCTGTGAGCGCGAGGAGGGAGAAAAAGGCGAGTGGAAAGGTACGAGTTGTCGTCGAGGAAAAACGGGAGCTGGAAGCATGTAAATATAATAATAACCACTGCAGCCAAGAAGAGTGCCTGATGAGCCCAGTTGTAAGTAAGCTATTAAGACTCGACTGTACACAGTGTTCGTGTTTTCCTCCGAAAACAATAAGTTCCGTTGGAGCAGTCTTTCAACGCCTCTCTCTGTCCCTCGCAAGAAAAGTTGACCCACACAACAAAGTAAAGCTATTTTTCGGCTACGAGCCGACAGGGACCCCGCCGTATTAGTCAGAGGTCCCTTTACTACAGTTCGGAGTTGCGGACCTTCAGTAACAGTAATAAATCACACAGCAATAGTACATTCACGTTGGCCGTAAGGCCAGCAATGTTGTGGGGATGGAGCTGGACTCCCTCAAGGTGGTGTCGGAGAGGCGGATGCTGTCCAAGATAAAGACAATGTTGGATAACACCTCCCACCCACTCCATGACATGTTGGTCAGTCACAGGAGCTCGTTCAGTGAGAGACTGAGATTACCGAAAAGCACCACTGAACGACACAGGAAATCATTCCTGCCTGTGGCCATCTCCCTGTACAACGCATCCACTTAACACACTGTTTGCTGCTACAACTACACATGTTTCTTTTCCAAATATTTATTTATAAGTGACTTATGTATGTATGTATGTATGTATATATATATGTATATATTGTACTATTCTTAGTTAGCGTATTGTCTGTCTTGTCTTAATGTTGGTTTAAAATGGAGCACTGTAACAAAAAATAATTTCCCCCAGGGATCAATAAAGTATTCTGATTCTGATTCTGATTCTGATTGTTGTAAAAAGCACGATAATATATTAAGTAATCCAAAGTATTCAGAATACGTTACTCTCATTGAGTAACGTAACGGAATACGTTACAGAATACATTTTGGGGCATGTATTCTGTATTCTGTAACGGAATACATTTTAAAAGTAACCTTCCCAACACTGGCTACCGGTATGAACCAGCAGCTGCTACAGGAAAAATCCAAAAGATGAGTTTAAGAAGCTCTTGAACCCGCAATGTAAATTTAACAACCAATCCTCTCCCCAACAATGTCAAATCAAAGGAATAGTTAATAGCATAATAGTTCATTATTTTTACTTTTCAAGGCAGAGATAAGATGTAACGAGTCACCTTTCAGTAAGTGCAAGGTTTCATCTCAATGGTTTATTCTGTTATACCCCTTACAAGATCGCTGTTGAATGTGTGACGTCTTAAATGGAAAGCTTTGGTTTTGTTTGTGTTTTCTGTCCTGTAGGTTCCACTTGTCAATCAGACGAGCCGCGAGTTCCTTTTCTGTGAATGTTTGTGTACTGAGCTGCCAGTGCTCATGCTAACTGCCCAGATCTTCCTCTACATGTACCAAAGAAACATCTGCTAAAGCCTCAGGGAACACCTTTGTTAAAAATAAAACATAATTAAACATTTTTGTCACAGTTTTGTTTTTTTCACCTTCTGATGTCACTCCTCATACAAGTATTTGAAATTTAAAAGAAATCACTTGATTTATTAGGGCCCGAGCACTGAGAGTGCGAAGGCCCTATTGTATCTGCTCCGTTTCTTATTATTATTATTATTATTATTATTATTATTATTATTATTCACCCCAAACAAGGGCCTTTTTGAGGGCCTAAACATGCTCAAAAACTCATGAAATTTTGCACACATGCCAGGTCTGGTGAAAAATTTTGTATTTTAATGGTTTTACTTATGAGCACTGGGAAATGGCTCTAGAGCGCCACCTATGCCTTGTTAAATGCAGCCCTACGACCACATGGTTTGAGCTACATGTATGAAATTTGGCACACATGTGTATCATTCCAAGACGAACAAAAAAGTCAGTGGGCCCATTGACGCAAACCCAACAGGAAGTCCGCCATTTGGAAGAGAAGGTGACATTTTGGCTCTAATTTTGCCATTTCCATGCCTCGAACTTTTGCGAACTCCTCCTTGGGGTTTCATTTCATAACCTTCAAATTTGGACAGTGTCAACTACACCCTTGTGCCATGTTAAATTGCGGAGCTTTTGAGTTTTCACAATACTATGAGGCCGTGGCGCCATGGCGAATTTCGATGACTCGCCATGAAAATCTTATTGCCTCTCATTTTGTCATACATTTTCTGACCTTGACCAAAGTGAACACATATGATAAGGCTCCACCCCTGAACATATTTCAACTGCCATATTTGACGTCAGCGACAGCGCCACCTAGTGGGAACAGGAAATGTCATGTTTTACACTTTGGGGTACAGTATTGTGATGGGTGACATCTGCAGCCTCAAATTTCTCCAGGAAAGGCGTAAGGAGTTGGTCTTGGGGTACAGTGAAAACTGTGACTTTTCACGAAAGGGTGTGACCTCAGCAGCATGGCGAACTTTGATATCTCGCCATGAAGAAACAAATTAGTATAACTCAATGAAATCCAGTCTGATCAGTACCAGACTTTACAGGCATGATGTCAGACCCGCCCTGAACAGATTGATGTGCCCATTGTCAGGAATATGAAGAGCGCCACCTAGTGGGAACAGGAAATGTCATGTCTTACACTTTGTTGTACTGATTTTCACAGGTTCATTGTGGACACCTCAAAAGCGGTGAATATCACCGTCAGTCCTTCATGATGCTGCAGTGCGAATATTGTGACTTTATACTGAACGGCGCACCCTGGTGGCAACGCTGTTCACCATGAAAAATGAAGTGGCTTTTGAGGGGCTTGGAAAGTTTAAAAAGTCTTGAAATTTGGCGCACACCTCCAATGTGCATAAGGCTTTGTTGTTATGTGATCATTTTCATTGAATAGCGCAAAATGGCTCCACAGCGCCCCCTACAAAATTTCAAAACATCAGCCCCAGCTCTGTGTTTTATGTATGAGTCTTAAACCTGGTAAGCTTATAGGAGATATCAAGATATACAAAAAAGTCTCTTGGAGCAATATCCCAAATCCAACAGGAAGTCAGCCATTTTAAAATTAATGTGTAATTTTGGCAACATTTTCCCCTCTTTCCAGGCACCGTTCTTTGACGTACTCCTCCAAGGGATTTCATCATATTGAACCAATCTCCAGTGTGTGGAATCTAAAGACCTTTGTGATGTTAAATTGCGAAGCTTTTTACGTTCAGGGAAACGGGGTTGTCATGGTGGCACGTGGAGTTTCAATCACTCGCTAAAAAGCAGTAATCTGCTGTCACTCAAAATCTAAATGTCCAAATTCTCCCAAAGGTCGCAGGCGTGATGAGACTCGAGCTTGGAAATGTTTGTTATGCCATTTGTCGGTAATAGTTAGAGCGCCACCTAGTGGGACAACTATAATCATGATTGAATGAGATGAATTGTTAGCTGGTGGTTAAATGCATGAATTCCATCAATGTGACATCAGATCGGAGGTGCTGGTTTTAGGTGTTGGGCGTGGCTCGACGTGCTGGGGGTGCGAGGGCCCTCATAACGCTGCTTGCAGCTTTAATTCTTTGTTGTTGTTGTCGTCGTCGTCATTTTCAATCAGGGTAGGTCACTGGTAACTGCTAACTTTACTTTGCACACTGTTAAGCATGAATATCCCAATACCCCCTTCTTCTTATTCTTATTATATTCTTATATTATCTTATATTCTTATATTATTATTATGGTTGTATAAATGTTGAATGTTAAAATTCATCATACAATTTGTAAAAAATAAATAAATAGTGTTCTCTCTTCTGTCATATCTCTAGCCATCTGATAAGATAAATTATGGATTTATATCTGTGGATTTGGTTTGATAGTGGTTAATGGGACTGACATGGAAGTCTGATGGAATATATATTTTGGTTCACCTTATTTATGTAGTTTTACACTTTATTCATATTTGCAAATTTCTGTTAAAAAAGGGGTGTAAATATCCATCTTATTTTCATAAGCTAGCTAGAGACACAGTGACCACCCAGTGACACAAATTTTTATCTGTCAAGGAAGCTTCTGTAGGAGCAGTTCATTGCAGCTTGATCCATAAAACACCTACACAGCTTTGTTAGTGTCTTCTACATGTTCTTTTTCACTGCTGTAGTAGCCATTTCTTAATGTTTTGCCAACTTCCCTTTATTCACTAGGAGGTCTTTAGCTATTAAAAGTCATCAGATATACATATTTTTTAGATTCAATGTGTTTTAAAAGTAAATGCAAATAAGTTTTAGTAAATATTATATTTACATCAGTAATGTTGACTGTGATAAAATTAACATGATTTCCTGAAAAAAAAAAACACAAACAACTTGTGACTTTGTGACCAAGGAGGCAGAGTCGCATGAAGACAGAAAAGAAAAAAAAAAGAGAAAAAAAGAATGACAGAGTGAAGCAGGAGACTCTCACAGACTCTCAGCGGGAAACCAGGCTCTATGCATTATACCTACACAACAGCTGAGCTCAGATGGAGCCTGATGTAATCGATGAATTTGCTACTGAGACATGTGACTGCTGTGCATCAAACAGTGGAGGAAGAAACGTTCCCAGTGGAATTAGTACCCGTTTTATGAGCATCCTAGCTGGGAGGCAAGAGAAAAATAAATATCATGGGGCTACAGCTGAAAAGAAGAAATTAAAGAACAGAAAGACAGCGGAGGGGAAAAAAAGCAAGACAGGGAAAGAAATAGACCCATCAATGTTGAAAAGGAAATAATTCAGGGATTCAGTGGAGGATAACACTCGGCTCACCCTGGTTAATCCACCTTTTCATTTGTAGCAATAAAGTTTACCCAGGCCTACATCTATTCCAGCTCACAGAGGGGCAGAGAAAAGCTCGCCAAAAGATTGTGGAAATCCTGGGCTAGACAGAAAGAAGCTCATCTTAGCGTTGATTTTCAGTAGGATGAATTGGATGTCAAGTATTTAGATCTGATTCAATACTGATGCTAACTTTAGAAAAACTGTGCCATTAACACAGAAAGCATGTTGAGGTCAGAATCAATGTTTTCCCATTTTTCCCTTAACATTAGCCAGAAGCTGAAAATTAACCAAAAAAAATTGTTGTATACAGTGTATGTATTTATTTATTTATTTATTTGGCCTCTGTACACCATAAACCACTGCCACCATGATAACGTCAGCCCCTCCCCTTTTCAGCTTTAATTCAAGGTATTACACCCAAAATCCATTAACTATTTTTAGAGGCTAAAAAATGTTTTTTAATACTGCCTGACATCTAGGACCAATGGACATTGCTAAATTCTGTGTTGCCTACCTTGAGATATTCTCCTAGGCCATGGAGGGGGGGGAACTCCAGGCATCGAGGGCCAGTGTCCTGCAGGTTTTAGATGTGTCCTTGATCCAACAGAGCTGATTTAAATGGCTAAATTACCTCCTCAACATGTCTTGAAGTTCTCCAGAGGCCTGGTAATGAACTAAACATTTGATTCAGGTCTGTTGACGCAGGGTGAGATCTAAAACCTGCAGGACACTGGCCCTTGAGGCCTGGAGTTCCTGCCTTTAGTACAGCCACCGTCAGCTGCTCATGGGTGTTTTTGGCTTTGGTTTTGTCTTTGATAACTAAAGCCATGCTCTACTGAATCGAAACCAGGGGACTGACACTGACTTGACCATCAAAGAATAACTAATTCCTTCACCTTTAAAATCTCTTGGGTTGCTTTTGCAGTATGTGTTGGACCATTATCTGTTGGCACTGTGAAAAAATGATCAGTTTTGAGCAGAGAGTATATAGTCCTACAGTTCACATTCATCCTGCTACTTATGTTAGCACTCACATCATGAATACACATTAATGGCCCAATTCCAGTGAGAGCCATAGGTGCCCATATATACCATATCATTGCCTGCACTATGTTTGGCAGATCATGTGGGATCCTTCAGATCATGTTTCTCTCCTTCTCCATACTTTTCTTGTCCAGTAAATCCTGGTTTCATCTGTCCAAACATTTTCTTTTTCAGAATTATGCAGGCCTTTTGTGGTTAAATCTATTCTCTTCTTGTTGTTCTAAAGTGGAACCAGTGGTTTGCACCTTGTGGTAAACCCTCTATTTCTATTCACAAAGGCTTCTCCTGATTTGACACTGACATGAATTTTGCCACCGGCTGCCCACATATTTGGTCAAATTTGCTGGTTCTAATTATATGTCATCAACAATGAATGCATATTGTTTTTTGTTTTTTTACATTGTTTAAATTCTGTTATTGTTTAAAGCATCTTCTTTTATAATAACTGTGTTAGTTGTCACAAAAAAGGGGGCAAGCAAGTCTATTGTTCTATGGCAGAAAAGTGAGTTAACGGTAAAGTCATTACAGTATATCATTCGCTAAGGCCAGAGACTGACTGACCAGTCGCTTAATAAATAAAAAACTGTGTTGTTTAACATCAAATAAATGGGGGGAAAAAGAAAAAAAAACACAACCTATTCTAATCTCAGAACATGAAATAGACACAAGCTTTCGGCACTTGTGCCTCGATGCATCAGCCGTGACAAAAAGGGGGTAATACTCCTGTTTAAAATAGAAAATGGTATTTATTCAGCACTTTTCTGCTCTTGCTGAGCACTCAAAGCACGTCTACACCACAAGCCACATTCATCCACTTACGCACACATTCATACAGCACTTTAATCTATGCACTTTAAGCACTTAAAAAAAAAAATCTATTTCTGATGGATCCATCAGGGGCAGTGGATGTTTAGTATCCTGCCCAAGGACTCCTCACCATGTGGACTTCACACTGATCCTCCAGATTAGCAGACAGCCTAATCTACCACTAAAGTCAAACTTTGTTTCTGTGATGTGATAACAAAGTCACCATGAGAAGATAGAAGGGGCATCATGAAGTACAAGTTTGTTGACTGGGAAACCTTTGATTGTATTTAATAGGCTTAGACAGAAATGTTTCATAACAATAAAAGGTTAATAAATTCCAAATGGTAGCCAGTGGATGTGAGGATCCTCGTACATGGTGATGGTGATGGGGCTAACACATGTTTCAACTGCTCCTTTTAGCAGAAAAGTCTTTGTTGGTTTGTTTGTCTTAACTTTACAGGAATATTAATTCCATGCTGATTATGAATAATTATGCTTCATGTTTGGTTATTGGTTTATCAGTTACCTTTAGCTCACTGTTCTATCATTGGCCACACTCACCTCTCTGTTGTTTCTTCTAACCAATCACACTAAACTCTCAACAGCTTGGCAACTACAAGTGGAGCTGTCAGGGCAGGAGTTGTTTCAAATTACACAACAGAAACAATAAGCAAGTAACAGATTCACAGAGTCCTTGTGGTGAAAATGATGAATCAATACTGTTTCATTTCAGATTCAGCAACTCACATCTAATATGCTGGAAAAACAGGTGGAAAAATTTGCCAAAAAAGAGGCAAAAAATGGTTACATTTTGACAAAAAAAAAGTTATCAAGGAATTAGAGAACCCATCAAACATTAAAAAGCAATATATATATATATAAAAATAAAGAATTCTAATATCTTATCACATATTTTGTCTCAATCCCAGTATCTATGAACATATCTTAAGATGAGGAAAAAAAATATCAAAAAATACTTTTGATTTTTAAATATCATTTTTCATTCAGTCCATTACAAATGAAAAGAACATCAAATTCCCCAGTGTAATCAGAGGAATATCTCAGACGGGAGGTGTGCAGTACATTAGAGAGAGACTGTTCAAATGATCCATTTGGGCAGAGACATGACAAAGAGACTGCCTGTCTCTCTGTTTGATATGGCGGATGTCCTAATGGTTTATAGTCCTGCCCTAATAAGCACCAAAGCTGGTTGGTGTGATTTTTTCCATCAGTGAAAACATTCAGCCTTTTTGCAGGCTGTTGCAGAAAAGATTTCTTTGTAACCATGACAACTTATTCAAAAGTAAAAAAGAGATGCGTAGAGAGCAAGATGGAGAGTTAACGAGAAAGATGAAAAACAGCAATGGAGAGAGAGTTAGCTGGAATGATCAAGAATCATTTCATGCTCGGTGTAATGAAAGTCAGAGATTTGTCAGCATTTATTCACCATCTCTCTTCATCTTATATCCTCTTATCTGCACTCTCATGTTGATGCTACATAATCCTGAATATATTTTCAGGAGGAAAGAAAAAAATGAACAAAGCATTACAGGAAGATAGCTTTGTGATTTCCACCTTTTCAAAGAAAATATATTGTACTGAAAGCTTGCACAAGTGTTCCAGAACTCTAAACATTAAAAGTCTGTTAGGATGTTGACATAGGAATAACCTTGTTTACAGATAGTTTATCTTGAATGCATTTGGCCATGGATATAATTATTCAGCATTTTTGAAAGAGAAATGCAGACGACTCATCTTTAAAATTTACTACTGAAACTTGAAACAACTTAGTGCAAACACCAATACAACTGGAAATGGATTTCTTCCATTCTGAATCTACCCCTATCCATTGTAAGTTATTCCAGTTGGTGGTGATGCTATAATAAAGTAGCCACTCTTGCATGATGATCGCTCCACAGATTTCATAAACAAAGACTGCAACGAAGCAGATTGTTTTCTTATTCTGACCAGCAGAAAAACATGGCAGTAGCCTAAATTATCAATTATGTATTTGATTGAAACATTCAGTTTATTGTGTAAGAATTCAAATTAAATATTGAAGTTGGCACACCAGGTTGAGTAATGCAATTTGGAAAGGGAATGAAAATCTGGCTTGTTAAAATGGCATTTAACTGTTTTAATTATGTTTGATTGTATCCCCTCTGTCTACAAGAGAACACGTGACACTGAGATTATTGTCTAAATTTATGCTTTTATACTGGCATTAATTTTGTACTGGGTATACATTGAAATTTTATACTTTATACTTTTGTAAATGTATAATTATTCTGTAGATAATAATAATAAATAATCACGCCAACAGGTATCAGAGTCTTTGTCCTTCTGTGTTTTTATTTTTTTACTTTTTGTTCTTTCACAAATCACATCTAAATCAAGTACAGCACATGGCTACATGACACAGTTCAGTGAAAGGTTTGTTCAGGGTTGGCAGGATCATATTTCTTGTTACTGTCAGAAAGCAGGAAATACTGTGACCCAGTAGGTGTGTCCTGTTCTGTCTCCAACCTTAGGTGCCACCCTCGTGTCCAGCTGACTCTACTCAGCAATTAGGTCACAGTAGTTAAGACAAGACAGGGTGTTGTTTAGTAATTCAGACTTTTTAACTTACTCTTTGGTTGACCAGCTTCTGGGATTTGTTTTGTCTCATTTCTCATGATGGTGATAGTGTCTTGTCTGTCTCTTTCAATTTAATTATGAACAGAGTCTCTGCTTTGACCATTTAGTCTCCTTTTTCTACCTGGACACTTTTTGTTGCTTCCCTACATCCTCTGGATTAGTTCAGGAGAATATAACGAGTGGGGGCTTGTCTAGGATCTGAAAAAGGGGGTCCAGCATAAGCAGTATTTGGTTTTTGCTTGAGATAGTTGCCACTACCCGTGGTTTCATCTGTCTAAACATAATACTATCTGTGGAAAATGCAAATTTACCCTATCTCTAACATACCAAACTTCACCTAATTATCTTCTGGAGCATGCTAGGCGTGAAGTAACTTGAAAGGCAAAAACGTCGGTAACTGGCGCCCTGAACTGCCTAGCCCCAACAAGGAAGTTATGCCCACCCATGGATTATAGTGACTTTTTTTTTATTTTTTTTAAAAAAGCAAAATAATAAAAGAATGCCCAAAGAAAGAAGGTAAAAAGCTCAATTGGACACTCGCCTCACCTCACAGTGCTTCACTTGTTCCACATTTTGTCATATTACAGCTTTATTCCAAAATGGACTAAATTCTAAACACCAGATAACAAAGTGCATATTATTCTTTTTTTTTTAATTTTTAATAAGAAAGCTAAAAAATAATTTCATTTTTTCCACTTCATTATCATGAAGTATGTAGAATTTTGAGATGATCTTAGCGATGCCAAAATCAGCTGATACTCTTAATCCAGTTGGAAAGCTAAGTTTTCCAGTTTTCATAGAGGATAATTAAGCTGATGTAGCCTGCTAACACTGCCTGTGCATCTGGAAGCTGTAACTTTTGCTCTTGCTCATCTGGCTCTTGGGGAAGTGTGGTCGGAAAAAAGCAGAAAATGTTGTTGGTGAAAATGAAAGTCTTTGACCACAGAGGTACTTTTTTTTTTTTGTGAAAAGAGCGAAGAAACAAATCGACAATATTTTCTTTATTTGTCATGAATAAATGATCATTTCAAAGAAGTTTTAAAATGGATGTTGAGAAATGATGTATCCATGCAGGAGTGTGTTCAAAAAACAGTTGCATCATTGTTTGTTACTGAAATAAAAAAGAAAAACTACAGAAACTGACCAAACTAAAAATAGATCAATCAATCAAAAAGACTTGCAGTGATTGACCAGCAAACTACAGGGCGCACAACAGCAACACACTAACATGTCTTTAGCGTCTCACTGTGAGTAAAGACACAAAGTTTGCCAAAGTAAACTGCAGGAGTCCACCGTGAAAACATTTCTAACCACAAACCTAATCAGACACTAATTACCGTCACCTTCAGTGAACTCAGAGCCAACCACAAGCCAGTAGCCTCAGTAAGAGCAGTGAACACATCAAAACAGTTACAAGGTAAGTTATGGAGATAAGAGTTAATTTCATGGTAGTCAGGTGTGCCTTTGTTGGACTACTTGGTTGTGTGACAACCTTTTACACATGATCAAGCCTTTCCCCAGCTACAATGATGGGATTGTGCTATATTATTTTAGCTTTCTTTGGATGGACTTTGGTGCTAATTAGGTGTTGCCCTTACACTGAACAGCATTTTGTAATGCTAGAAGCACTTATGGTTTTTCAAGGGAACCAAGCAAATTAACTTGCCCTACCTCCCATTGCTGACACAGAGGATACCGCCAATTAAATCTCAATTTAACTTTTTTTCTCCATTATTTTAAATCCTTAAATTATCACAAAACTGCTAAGTTATGACTGATGTCATAAGGTGCTGCTTTTAATATGCAAATCTAAGTGTACAGGTGCCTCTCTGTGATTGGTGGACCCAGAAGATGGAGGGATACAGACTGGTTACCTAAATAGTGGTGCTGTCAGCGTTAATCTCGTTAAAATGACATTAACACCATAACCGCATTAATGTGGCAAATCTCCGTTAGCAAGTTAGTAAATTTAATTTAATAAATTATTTAATGACCTATTTAAATAATTCATTTTGTCACTCCTGGCCCTCTATAGAGGGCGGCCAGTCATTTATCCTCTGCTCATCCCAAACAGCCACACCTTTACCTGTGAAGCATATTCTAAAAACCTTTAATGTTGTTTGCTACATCGAGGAGTTTGTAGGGGTGGACTGATCATAGTTTTCTCCTGTTTGTCTTTGTTAGGGAGTCACCTTATTGTTACCTGGTTTATTCATTTTAGATATGTTTGGTAAATAATTCAGATAGTTTCCTTGCGTTTGTTGTTTTGGCATAAAGTCCACTGTGAACTTGCATTCAGCTCCTTCTAAGTGTTAAAATCCAAAGTAAAATAACATATTACAAATAAATCGTTGTAAAATTGTACCAACTGTTTGCCGCGGCTGCTTGAGGTCTGAGGATGGATCACACTCATGTTGTGGTCTGGCCAACCCTAGACATGCCATAACAGTTAGTAAAATGAATAAAGAGAAGATTTAATAAAGAAAGAAATGCTAGCCCTATGCAGCAAATATTCAATGTGATTTTTTTATCAGTATCTCCCCCCTTCCTGTTCCTTCCTGCTCTCTCTTGGACTCTCTCACTCATTCACTCCTTCTCATATCGACTGATATGATTCATAGTTCATTACTTTTCATGACAGAGCCACTATGGGCCAGAGTCCTGTCCTCTGGTTTTGAACGCACCAGCAGAGCTGTCTCTGCTCTTACAGTGTGGAGAATACTGCTTGTATTTTATGCTGTTGTGCACACACACGCGCGCGCACACGCACACACACGCACAGTGTATGAGAGGTAGAAATGAGCTCGGGTTGAATCACACAACACAAATGAAAGGCCTGTGACCATGAACTCCAAAGGGAGAGGCGGCCTGACAGCTGAAAAGGCTATCGTGACTCCTGTGTGATTCAGATTCTGCAGTGAAGGAGACTACAGGAGTGCAGAATGTGGTGTGTGAACTAAATGGGCTACGTGTAATATTCATAAATCATTACAGGATATTTTGTGAGACATCTAGAGATGTCATCATGAAGAAGCTCTGCAAAAGCCATTCTCTCAAAGCCTGAATTGCTGGAATTTAAACAGCAAGTCAATGAGGAGACATGAGTAGAATGGCTTAAAGGAGACTGTCCTCCACCAGAAAATGGCCACTCACGATTTGTTCAACAGAGATGCAGTAATTGTAAATTTTTTGGCCATTTCTGTGTGACTTGCCATTCACAGTTTTTGCCTATTCCAATTTTATTTTTAAGAACTATATAAAGTATATGCATACAAAAAATTAACTTTTCCTCATTGCACAATTGTATTTTCACAACAGAGTAAATTGGTAAACTTGACAATTTCTCCCAAACTGCAGTAAGTTACAGTATCGTGTCTCATCTAAGTTAAAATAAAGTGTCCTGCTACGGTAAAGAGGTCCAACTAATGAGCTGAAAATAAGCTGCTGAACAACCACCTTTATTTCACATTTTCATGCTGCTCACCTATGTGCAACAAAAGGTTAGTGTGTGGCTGTAAGTGTGCGTGCAGCTATTTGACTGCACCGCTCTGTGTGATGCATGTGCATGAAACTAACTAGCTCATAATTGGATCTCTCAGGGCAGAGATTCCTGTAAATCTGGAGATTCCAGTCAGTCTGTCAGTGCACGTGTATTGTTGAAGTGGTATTTAGTAGAGCCTTCAACTTTCAGCAGAGCTATGCACTCTGGTAACATATGAAATAATGTTGTCTAACATGTTGTCTTACATCCATAATTTGGTTGTAGAAACTAGTTGAAGTGATTTCTGTAATAATTCGTCAGAGTCCCCTTGATCAGCTTTTGTGTCCTAGCTTACACTGTAGTGTGGCGTTTCTGCAGAGGAGCCTGTGAGGTCCCGAAAACAGTTTTTTGACAAAATCTGTATATAATTGTGTTAGGTATGTAGTTTTCTGAACTTGTAGTGATGGTTTCATTTAAATTTATAGTTAAAATGTTCCTGGAAAGTGAGTTGTATGTGAACCATCTGACTCAGGCACCTCCAGTTTCCAATTCAGTTCAATTCAAGTTTACTCATATAGCACCAAATCGCAACAACCGTCTCAATTCGGCACAACAATACAGAGAAAAACCCAACAATCATATGACCCCCTATGAGCAAGCACTTTGGCGACAGTGAGAAGGAAAAACTCCCTTTTAACAGGAAGAAACCTCCAGCTGAACCAGGCTCAGGGAGGGGCGGGGCCATCTGCTGGGACTGGTTGGGGTGAGAGAAGGAAGACAGGATAAAGACATGCTGTGGAAGAGAGCCAGAGATTATCATCCTTTGCTAAAATTCATAAATATTTAGTTCAAAATGTCTGAACCATAGATAAAATTGATTAAAAAAAAGTTTTAATTAAAAAAAGTTTTGCAGACTTGAACGAGCCTTTGCAGAAAAAAAAAACTGAAAAATTTGAGTTGTGTATATTTGTCACTACACAAATGATGAACAGATGGATCTTGAGCCCCTGAGAGCTGGATAACGAAAGTGTGAACAAAAAAAAAAAACATCATAAGAAATAATCAATATATTCCACGGTGCACAGCTCACCACTCGAGCCGTCACTGGAGAGGAAGAGCAGCACTAAGCAACAGTCAAAAAAAAGAATGAGAGAGAATGTAAGCAGGGAAATAAATAAATAATGATAACAAATAAAAACCAAGATGTTGTCTGGAAGGACTATGCCCTTGGTCTGTGGTCCATAGCAGAATAATTATTTTGTGCTTTTGAGATGCGGGTTTAAAAAAAAATAAAAATAAAAAGTCCTGCTGACAAATAAGAAATTATTCATGCAGCCGGGCCTTTGATTCATCTGTGCACCAAATGCAAAAGTATTTGGCTTTTTCAACAAGGATGAAAATGGGCAATATATCACTAGAAACACTCACTTCAGCATGTTATTCCATTCCATTTCTGACCTGAAACTCAAATCATCCTTTCTGTTGCATACTGCTTCCTCCTCTATTTGTCTTTCACCCCTCATTTCCCTTCTAAACTGTTTGTCTTTTCCTTTCCCTTCCTCCCACTTTAAATCTCATAATGCTCCAGTTGCTTGGTTCTATTCTCTACCAAAGTCTATCAATTTCTGTCTTTCATCTCTTAATCTTTTGTTCCATCACTGGCTTGTTCCAGTGGGCTTTCTCGTGGTAAAGTAGGTTTTCATTTCAGGTGGTTTTAGTTTAACTATTACAAAGCTAAGACTGAACTGAGCCAGGCATATTTAACATAAAAATGATATGGTTGGTGTGGATTCTGGGTTAAACCATGTTTCCTTGGAAAAGTGTGCATTTTCTGTCATTTGGTTCGAAGTGTTACCAAAGCACAAAATGTGCACACAATGGATGCCACAGATGTTACGTGTCCCTAACAAAACATGGTGTTCTACCAGCCTGTTCTCATCTTAGGGTGTCAAGTTACTATTATGTGTACATACTCTGACTTTATTACTTGAATCTTTTGCCTGGCTTAGCTCTTTCCTCCACAAAGACAGCATGTAACAACTCCACTAATAGACCTCTGAGGGGGTAAGAGTTGATATGAGCATCCACTAAAGCAGCGCAGGTCCCCATTAAAGCATGTAGGATATGCAATAAACATGTTTCACGGAGGACACTCTGACTTGGCACAATAGAAAAAAGCGCCGTGAGGTTTATAGTGAACCATGACAGTGAACCAGGGTGCAGAAAAGGTGGGCATCCCTAAGTGAAATGCAGCTTTCATCTAACACACCTAATGTACCTGTGCTTTCTCTGCTGTGACAAGTGAAAATGTCTGCTGTGAAGAGGAAGCGCAGGAAACGCACAAACGTGCCTCCTCACCAGCTTTCGTTACAGCAGCAATAAGGACGTAATACATTTGTGGAGGCTGTTTGAGATATAAGCATTTGTACTGATCATATGTTCTGTTTAACCTGAATCATAGTAGTAGTGTTTTGGTAAACTGGCATTATGATAACCCTCACACGAATTCCCTGCATCACCACGGCCTTGCCACATCATTGTGAAGGTCGAGGCTTACATGCTACCACACTCAGTCATAAATATTATATATTAAAATGTCAAATTAAGGGTGGAGTAATAAGTCAAAATATGCAATCAATAAAACATTAAATAACAGGTTGTAACGGTGTAATAAAGTGTCTTTAAATTAGTTTTAATTTGCATAATTATGTAATAAAGTGCTTGAAATGGAACAGCGTCTGGGAGGGAGAGTAGGTCAAAGTGAGCGAGTACCGGGAAATGTGAACAAAACAGAGAGGGTGAGAACGAAGACAGGAAGTAACTGTTTGGAGCAAAGAGAGAGGGAAAGAGTTAAGGAGAGATAGAGGAAACTCCGGGAAGGAGGACAGAAAAGGAGGAAGGGGAAGGACACAAGGAGCTAAGGGGCAAAGAGGAAACAGCTGAAGAGAAGCAGACAGAGGAAACATGAAGTGATGGAGAGGCAGGGAGAAGCAGAAAGATAATTAATGGGGAAGAGAAAGATGCTGAGGGGGAGGAGGAAAGAACGAGGAGGGGAGGAAAGAGAGCACTGACTGCGGAGTAAGAGTAGCTATTTCAACATCAAACAGCATCGGGAGGAACTTAATGTTCCTTTTACAGCTTCATTTGCATGTTTATAAGCAGGAGTGGCAGCTCTTGTATTGGACACACACAAACAAAACAGAAGGGCACACATTCATATTAGCGCTTCGCTGCCATCATCACACTACCTTCATTAGCACTGATAGCACAGGTCGCAGCAAGGATAACAGGGGAGTGCAATCATGTGTAAGAGTGTGTGCACGCGTTTCACAGACTTGACAGCTTTCACGGTGATGGAGGCGGAAGTCACAGGGCCAGAGGAGATCCGCTCCCCGTTACCGACGACTGGTAATTTAACATGCAGCAAATGCACCGAGTCAACTGCACATCAGCAGCATCTGCTCGGTGCTCTTCAGCTGAGGCGAGAAGGTGAGTCTAAGTGAGGCCTTCAATTCCTCACTGATTAAATTACATCTCAGGTAATGTGATTGTTAGCGGCTTCTCGTCCTCGTTCGTTCTCAGGCGGGCCATCATTATATGCATACAGTGTGAGGTCATAAAAATGCTGCGATGTGTAAATGGCGGAAAAAGCCATTTCATAATGACACATACGAGACACGGCAACAGGGAAACAGAACAGAGGAGCTTCTAATAAAAAATTTTTTAAAAGAATTACTGCGATTACAATAACCTCTGAGTGAGCCCTGGAGCAAAGGCTGTTTGTTGGGCTTTTATTACTACCCCTAAATTAGGCTCAAGCATCTATAAAGAAAAGATAAGTTAAGAAATCCTGTAAAATCAAATAGCCAAGGCTTCCTTTCCCCAGCAACTTATTCCAGCGCTTTCACAGGGTGGGCTAGTCCGATGCCAGCACCACCTTAACTGGCTCCTTTTGATGTGTAGTAGTAACAGCTATTATCTGAGTTATGCCCGAACTCCAGCTGACTGCTTGTATCAGCAATCTTATCCTTTCTGCCATCACAGTTCATGGCGATAGATGAAAGCAGGAATGCAGATTGACCAGCTCTTTCTTCACTACAGCTTCCACATCACTGCCGATGCAGCACCACTTTGTCAGGCAGTCTCCCGTCCCCGTGTGAACAACACGCAGAAATACTTGAACTCCTCCACTTGGGGCAGAAACTCATTCTCCTCCTAGAGTGGGCACTCCACCGTTTTACAGCTGAGAACCAGAGCCTCACACTTCCCATCCCACACTCTGCTGCAAAGTAAACGTGAAGTGAAGCCACAAGATAATACTACCTGAAAATCTAATGATAGTGAGTGCTTTACATAAAATATGTTTTTCCGTCATGTTATGGTCTTTAACTTTGTATTCATCATCTTCACTTGTGTGTTGATTCATTCAAATGCACAAAACACTCATTTTGACTTTTCCCGTCTCTTCCATTTCTCCTGCTTCTTTTCATGTTTCCTCATATCCCAGATTTCCTTCTTTCCATCCTTTCTTCCTGCATGCCGTCATTATGCATTGTGTCCAAATCCAATTATCCAATTTACATGCAAAAGCGGCACATCAGATGTCTTTGTGAACTTGTTTCTCAGAGGAGCTGAGATGGAGGGCAGAGATGGTCAGAGAGGAACAGATAGATGAATGGAAGGAAAGCTGGACAGAGGGGAGGGGGTGGTGGGGGGTAATTTAATAACTAAAAAGATGAAAAAAGACATTAACAAAAATTAGAGACAAGGCAAAAGTTAAAAGGAGTATAAGAAGAGAGAAAGGGCATATCTGTATAAGACCTGGAGAGATGGAGGAGCAGAAGAAAATATGATGGAGAAAGATGCAAACCAGTTGAATGACAGACTCAAATCAGTCGACAAATTCCATGAATGAAATTAAATCTGAGGAGTTCATTTTCCACCCAAATATAATATCAGACAGATCAGAAAATTCTGTGAAATCACAAAAAAAAAATCATAAAACAAAAAAATCCACCACTACATACCGTCAGCTACAAAATGTTTTAGTTTTGATAATACTGGATTTCAAGAGATGAGACAGGCTCTGTTGAAATAAAACGTCTCATTGTCTAAAGGTTATTTGTAAACCAGCTAGCATGAATTCTTATTGTAAATACAATCCATGCTTCACAAATGGTTTACAAAGAACTTCATAGCAGTAACAATCTTGCTATTTCAAAGTTGCAACTGATGTCGATAAAACCTAGTAAACTGTTAATAAACATTTAAAAAAAAAATCTGAGCAGTAACAACGACTTCCAGATATCATCAGTTAATTATTAATTAACAATACTTATTATAAAGTGTTACCACAAAGGGGCACAATTGCATAGTTGAATCCAAAGATTGTTACAACACCTTACAGTAATGATAAAAATATAAAATGAACAAAATGCAAACATAAAACTCTACATCAACATAAACTAACCAGCTGCTCTTGCCGGCAGGCTGAAATGCACTACTGCATGAGTAACTGACTGCAGGCAGTCCCTACTGCTACTTAACTTAGTTCCTCTGCTTGTGCCTTGAAACTTCTCAGCATAATGCTGCCTCCTATTGATCTCTTAGAGGCTGTTTGTTTTCCTTGAAGGCTGTCAGGGGTCGGGGTGAGACGGTTTCTGACCCCCAGGCAAGATTTTCCTGATATGCAGTCTAACCCCATACCCTGAATATTACCCACAGCTAAGTAATTTTTCTAAATGTTTATTTTTTTTTTATGTACAATAATAGGATTGTTTATTGTCCCCAAAAGGTAGTCCTATCCATAATATTGTCTGAAACCAGTCGAGGTAAAAATAAGTTCAGCGATCAGCTGTTCCGTGATTTCAGCAAGAAAAAGTTAGTGACAACATGTCTTTGTTACTCTTTTCTTTCACTGTACAGAGTACACAACCTCTGTGTGGGTAACAAACCACAAGACGATACTGTGTATGAGCAAACAGCTCATTCACTGCTGCTGCTCTGTGCCGCTCACTGACCGGAGCAGACACCGAAGGGGGTGCGCCTGCGGCGAAGGGACTGAAGGATGAGACCCCCACTCCCAGGACAGCACTGCAACTGTTTGCTCAAAAAGTCACTAGATATGTATCCACTATAGCGCAAGACATCACCAAATCTAATAACAACGTTTCATGAAACAGTGAGGTGAGCTGAAGTCTCATTTGGAACAAGTGTAAATGTTGAAACTGAAAACTCACCTGACCAAGTATTCAAATAGTCAGGTTCAATCCAAGAAGCACAATAACCAAAGAACAAAGAACACCAAAAAAAACCAATTTTCTGCTGAAGAAAAAAATATATAACAAATGCACCAGATTATTGTAAAAAGACAAAGGCAAAGGCATTTACTTCTGCGAGTCAAGCAAATTGGGTTTTGGGCAATGAAGAAACACAAAGGGAATGTGAATCGGTCTAATGAACAATGGGGAAAACACAGAAGGAAAAGCTCATATTGTTTAGAGAAAATGTAAGACGGGCAACTCTGAAGCCTGGAACAAGGATGTGCTTTTATTTTTTAATGTACACCTGGTAGGCATCTGTGCTTATTATGTGTGCATTGTTTTCCCAGTGCCAGGGCCATAAATTAAAAACAGCTTACCTACAGCAAGTTCAAAAAAAGAAAAAATACATTGAAAGTTCCCAAAAAAGGCCCTAAAAACAATAACCCAATAAGCCTACTTTTAAAACACTGTGCTAATTTCTACAATGTCTAACAATGTCTAACAACACTGTGTATTTACTAATGTGGTGTTATTTTTTGTCTGTATTTTAGAGAGATGTTGGTTAAAGGGAAGATGGAGCCAGTGTTTTGAGGGCTTGTCACATAATTGGTCAGACGATGAGGAGAGAACAAAATAACATTAGAGCCACCATTACTCCAGGCAGAACCATTAACAAACCCTTGGTATAATTATGCAGTAAATTTGACCCTCCTCTTTAAAATCCCCTAAGCTTGCCCTCTCATTGGTTATTCCATGTCACTAAATTATTCCGACTGCCGCGGACACGAGTCATGTAACTTTAACTCGACTCTCGGGGACACACTTCATGTATGTTTAAGAAGAGAGTCAGAACATGACAGGTCAGTGCTGACAGCGAGAGAGAGAGACGCCACAGAGGAGGACAGAGGGTAGAGGAGAAGGACAGATATCATGACCTGAGGCCATATCAGTCTACTTGTTATTCAAAAGCAAATTTCAGGTTTCGTGTCAGTTCTTCAAAGCAGACATTTTGCACTAACACTCAAAATTATTCAGGTAAGAAGCGAAGAAGGTAACAACACACAGAGAAAAGCAACCACAGGCTCAGAAGAGCAGAAAGTTGAAGAGAGTTAAAGGCTGAAATGCTGGAGATCCTTTTACTCTCCTCTCATGCTTTTACAGCAGCCCTGTTAGGTATGGCAGATTTCATGGGCTGAATGCAAGCTCAGACCCACACTGTTGGTGCTGTCCTAAGGAAATATAAAAAAAACTTATCAGTAAAGATAGACATGGCATCCATCCATCAATTTTTCAAACTGCTTATCCAATTCAAGCTCGCAGGAGGGATGGAGCTTATCCCGGCTGTCGTAGGACGTAAGGCAAGGAACATCCTGGACAGGTTGGCAGTCTTTCACAGGGCTACGGTAGACACTGAATGTCTGAGCACAAAGACACCTCTAAATATTAATGTACTTCTACTATCCCAAAAATATTAGCGTAAGCTCCACAGTATGGTTTGGAAAGAAGTCACACAGTGTTTTAGAGATTCCTGGGATAAAAACAGTACACGTCTGTTGAATTTGTTTTAAGGCGTTGAATTTTCTGTTCTGTTAGATGCCAATACGGCATAGAGTGTGCACTGGAACTGGTGCATTGAGCTACTGGCTTGGGCAATACTGGATGCCTAGATACCATCATTCATAATTCATGCTCTGATTTTTTTTTATTTCACTCACTGGTTAAGTTTAAATACAAAAAACGTGCTTTGTTGGGTTTACGAGAATCACCATACAATCACCGCCCTGTACAAAAGTTAAGACACCAGCAGCTCTGACAAACTGGTATAATCAGGTAAAAGATCGCACTGCAGTGTGGTGAGGTATGGCCATCTGAACAGGGCGTAAAATGGAGGAAAAACAGGATTATTAGTCTACGCTCAGTTACTTGTCCATGAAAAGGCAAATGGTAATTGCTTGTCTGTGACCCCAACCTCCAGTTACTTTGTGTCTCACCACAGAAAGCCCACACTACCTGCTGTTGTAGTTTATGAGGGAAAAGATTGTCTTATTAAATTGTAACTGGCATGTTTCCTTAACAGATGCTGGGATTGTTCCAAATTCAGATAATTTAAACTCTTTTTTTTGTCTTGTTTTTGATAAAAGAGAAGGAGAACTATACAACCTTTGCAGCCATCTATGAACTTTGTTATATTACCAGCTCATAGTAAAAGCACACAGACCTGTTACAGGCAAGGCAGAGACAGTTTAGATAAGCCAGTGAGTCAGAAATAATACTGAAGCTCCTACATAAAGAGGAAAATGAGTTAGAACCCAAGGAAACCAGTAACAGGTGGCCCGCAGCATCGGCAAGAGGAAAAACTAAACAAAGCAGATTAATGGCTGAAGAAAAAGGGGAAAATACAAACACTTGTACATGTAATGAATTTAAAGCAATAGTTCAGAGCCAAAACACAATTTAAAAATGGCTAAAACAAGACAGCTGAAGGAAATACCTGTTAAAAATGAATAAAAAGAAAAACAATTGATATCCAGAGTCCATCCTTCCACAAGAGCACTCAGAGAGCGCAACTACCCCCTAGGGGCAAAGGCTATGCTAGAGCATTGATGTTTTATGATGTTTACATTACAACGTGCTGATGTCAGCCTGTTTTTTTATTACAATACGATGACATCGACGTTTGTTATAGATCATTTATGCTAATGTTAGCATTGGTAGTATAGGAATCCCCAATGAAGGCATCAGTATTGTTTTCATAGATCATTTGTGCTAAAGTCAGTGTTGGTGATACTGAAATTTACTGTTTTTGTGTCATTGTGAAGTCATATAGTAGTGTATATAAAAAAACTGTTATAACGAGATTAAAGAAAGACAAAGTGCTCGTGTCTAGGGATGGGTACCGGTATCCGGTGCCATTCTGACATAAACTGTAGTAAACAGACCGAAAAGCAGCGCACATTTCGGTGCTTTATTTCAGTGCTTTTGTTTTTTTCCTGAGATGTGATACACTTTGAATTCTAGCCAATCATTTTACGTTTCCGAGGATAGTAGGCGGGCCCAGGTACGTACGATCTTTTAGAGCAGAGCTACAGATTAAAAATGCCCAAGGCGAAGCGGTCAAAGTCTGGCTGTACTTCACAGCAAAAGATGCAAACTCAGCAGCCTGCAACAAGTGCTTTAAGCTGATACTGTGATACTGTCAAAGGAGGTAACACCTCAAATCCGATGAAACACCTGGCAACGCATAGCGTTTTTTTAAAAACCAAGAAATGCGCCGTATCTGATAGCTTGCTGCGAGACCTCACACCGAGCACATCTACTGCGGGTGTGGTGCCTGTTATCGGACCCGGAGTTAGCAACATCCCCCAAAAACCCGAAGAGGAGAGTCCTGGCCCCTAGCCCTGCCAGTGTAGCAGAAATGATGAGGATGATGATGGCAGCAGCAGCCGTTCTTCTCTGCGTGAGTAGCTTAATGTTGTTCCTGTGTAATTTACGTTGAGTAAGCTAACCACGTTATTACATTAATGCATGTAAGGTGAACTAGCAAACACCGTCGTAGTTAAATGCGGCTGTCTTCCTGTTTGATGGCAGATGCTCCCTTCACCCTGGCCAGAAAGGCTAAAATGACCAAAGAAAAAGTGGGAAACAGCTAAACATGAGAGGTTTTTGGACAAAGTTTGTGTTCTCCATTCTTTAAGCACCGGTTCGAGCACCGTTTAAGCACCGGCACCGTTTCAAAAGTACCGGTTTGGTGCTGGTATCGGATAAAACCTAAACGATACCCATCCCTACTCGTGTCCCCAAGTGACTCATATGTTGCTTTAAAGTTTGTTGATGATTCAATGGAAATTAAACTTTTTTCTAATTTGTGTGACCCTGACCTTTGACCTTGAAGCATTACAGCTTCTAGAAGCGATTTCAGCCAATTAAGCTTCAACCATATGGGTAAAGATACTCAAATAGACCATTTTAATAAGTAAAGTTGAGATTTTAATATGTATTCATGCAGGGTGTAATTTTGCAACACTGTGACATTATATGGCAAAAATTAAAACAGCACCATCTGTCGATGGATGGATGGATGGATGGATGGATGTGTGGATGGATGGATGGAGTCACACTGAGCTCTCCATGCCTTTTCTATAATATGATATTTTACTCTGTGTTTTAATGTAATTTTTTCCAAGGTCAACTTTGATCTTAGGCACTAACATTGAAGATCAAACTTGAATCCTTGGCAAACCTAGGTACGCATATCCCCCAAGGCCTCTAGTGTATCCTTGTCAAGTTTGAACACAGTCCATAAAAACTGTTGATATGTTTTTACTGATTTTCACATCCTGACTTTGACCTGATTTTCACCAAAATTCAACAAACTCAAGCTGTTATTGTTTTTTACCATTACACAAAATCTGATCATGATATCTTAAAAACTGTGGATGAAAGACTGCAAACTAACAGACAAACCAACAATATGGACTTCATGCTAAGGATGACTTCGTCTTACTACCAGGCACTAGTCAACCAAACAGAGAGCTGGGCTATAACACCAGGATCTGATTGCAACAGAAAGAAAACTCCCTAAACATGGTTCAAGAGTTCCATTTTCCACATACCTGCAACCAGAATGAGAAACAACACCAAGAGAAACTGAACAATGGATTTCAGGTGTTCCTTAAAATCAAGCTCTGAATGGAGAGCTAAAGGAAGAATCAAGGTTAATGCTGTGTTCAAAAGCACTACTCGGGCGAGGAACATATTTCTGAGAATTCCCCAGCACAGGACCAAAATAGTCCACTTTAGATGAATTTGCACTAAGGCAAATACACCATGTTATTTGATGTCTGATGTCTAGAAGAGTTCAAGGTTGCATGTTCATGTTTAAACAGTTTTAAGTGATATTTATTTGGGTTTAAACGGGTCCACCTTTTGTCAGGTGTATTCTTGTCTAGTTCTGACTCTAATCTCCCAGTAACCTTCAGATTGAAGCATTTTTAGTGACAATTTCAGATTTATTGATACTGACTGATACTGTTGGGATATGTGTTAACCTATCAATATAAAGGAAAGAAATATATATAGAGAGAGAGGGAACTACAAGCGCTGAGAAAGTGCAACAGGAAAGAAAACCAGCAGAGAGGAAAAGGTGGAAAGGTGTCTCACCCAATAATTAAAACAAAGAAAGTGAATATATGTGTGAGCCAGGAGAGCGAACGAGAGGGAGCCCTTGCCAAAATTGAGACCAGGAAACTCGACAGATGGGAAGGTGACAAGTCGACATCTTGATGAGCAACAAGAGAAGGTGTGAAAAGGAGGGAAGGAAAGGCAGGGAATGGCAGATGAGAAAAGTCCCGATATTTCTCCATTACAGTTCCTGTCTTTCATTGCAATTGTTTTTTATTGAGAGGCATAAAGGTTGCAAAATCATGTGATAGCAAAAGCAATAAAGTCACATTTTACCAGTTTGATCAGATTAAATGTGTGTAGATTTCATCCTCAACATAAACTGTGCAAACAAGTCCCATCTCACATCACTAATTAGGATTTTATTTGACAGTAACTTTGGCTTCCAGCTCCCAGAGATCTCATCTGATTACATTTCCTGTTTCAGTTGAGTCACTGTGAGTCACTGGTACATCTGACAGCAACCTACATGTTTGTCACCTATATTTTTAGATTTATTTACACTGTTTACACTTCATAAATGCCACTGTTAGCTATTGGCACTGTAGGTTTAAGTGTTAAATGAATATATACTGTAGTTTTGAAAAGGACAGTGAAATGCTTTAGTTAATGTAATCAGAAGCTCACCTGCTGTGTGATGGCATGATCAAAAAATAACTAAGAAGATTTAAAGGACAAAGTGATGCAGTTTCTGAAATCTTGCAGAAGTCAGGGGGAGAGTTTAGACAGGTTTTCCGGTTATCCTGAAAGATTGTGGTTAATCAAGCTCACGTGGAGTGGTTATTAAAGAGTGAGATGGACAGCGAGCATGTGGCATGACACTCCTCCGCTCCAGATGAGCAGTCAGTCCCCCTGAGGGTTTGAGGTGACTGGATAAGCTTCAGTCTGACTCTTCCTCCTCCACTGTCTCCCTTTACTCCCACCACTTTTGGCATCATCTTCTTCCTGCTCTCCTGTTTGTATTTCACGTTGCCTTATTTCTTCCTCATGCTCTTTTTTCCAGCTTCCTCCCCTGCTTTAAGTTTTCCCTTTCTCAGCCTTTTTTTAATCTACAACTTTTTTCCTATTTTGACCTTCCTCTTCGGCTTCATCTCATTAGGTTTTTGCATTAAGCTTTATCATTTGAGTGAGAAACAATACGCTATATTGCAATTAACGGCAGCTACTTATAACACAGTACCCATTTTCTTCCATCCCTTCTGCCTTCTTGCCTGCATGTTATGGCCTACATTCTGCTTGTCTGTGTTTCTATATTTAAGCTAATGCTTTGATTTAGTGAAAATTACAACACGCAATTTGAAAAACACAAATAGAACTGTCAAACGGAAAAGATGTGCTCCTTTACGGTGATTTTTCTTATTAGACAGAACACATCCTGGCTGTCCTATTCTGGTCCTCCCGACTCACTGTCTCCCTTCTGTCCGATCCTCCTCTAGACACCCCCCCCCCCCCTCCTCAGTCCACACTTGTGCATTTTACTTATTCAGTTACAATGCACTGCATGTCTCAGCTGTCTGAAGGCATTAAATCCTTTTTAAGCCAATCCTTCCTACTTTCCCTGCATGTCAGATGAATGAAGTGTCTTTAATCGCCATGCTCAGAATGACTGGCTTTTACCCGGATTCACCTGGGTGAGTTTTTAAAAAGCCAGGAGTTAGTGTTTCTTTCAGTCCTGCTAAAGTAGCTTTTTCCCCCTCATTAGTCTGGTAAAAGGATTCTGATTATTGGAAAAGGTGAAGTGACAGTTTTAAGTTTAGGCCTTTATAAAGTGAGGTTTAGGCTAATTCATTGGTATTCAGTTGCTGAGCAGGTGGCGATGTACTGCTTCGGGTACAAGTAAGACAAGGGACAGAGCTCGACTATCATCACAGATTGAGTTGAGGATTCTCTAAGGGCATGTCTGAGCAAGTCATTTGAAAATGTACAACTGTAAAATAGCTGATATGTGCTATCCACCCTTGTAATGAATGTTTTAAGTAAAAGTACCCAAAGGAAAATAGCCCATGTGAGGATTATGATATATTAGTATTACCCATGCATTAATATAAAAGCAGCATTTAGCTTTTGTAATTGATGAAAATACAGTATACCTGCTGTATATCAGGTTTGGTCTGTACAAAAACCAAAAAACCCACCAAGACTGCAATTCTGCTTCATCCAACCAATAAGCAAACTCTCTAAATTAGAAAAATAATGAAAATGAAATGCTCCAAATCCCCAAATATACAGTATACGGTTATTGCAAAAGGAATTTTTGTGCAATAATACTTCTATATAGTCTCAACCTAAGATCTCCAAGTAATTCATTCAGTACTAATGTATGCTGTTATGGCCACCTGCTTAACCCTCTCGAGGCAGGTGTTGCCGATTTGCAACAGTTAAAAACTAACAACCTGATTACCCCACATACATATTTTATGAGGTTTTTTTACTCAGAAGTACCACTGCAGGACTTGGTTGTGCATTAGCAAAAAAAAGTTTAATTTGAGCCTGAGAGGGTTAATATTGTGCTCTGGCCCATTGACTCCACAAGGTCCCCAAAGGTGTGCTGCGATATCTGCCACCAAGATGTTAGTAACAGATCCTTTGAGTCCCGTAAGTTGCGAAGTGGGGGCTTCATGGATTAAAACTGTTTGTCCAGCACATTCCACAGATGCTTAATTGGATTGAGATTTAGGGAATTTGTGAGCCAAGACAACACCTCAAACTCACTGTTGCGCTCTTCAATCCATTTGTGAACCATTTACATTCTGTGGCAGTGCGCATTATCCTGCTGCAAGGCCACAACCATCAGGGAACACCATGAGAGGGTATATACGGTCTGCAACAATGCTTAGGAAGGTACTACGTGTCAAAGTAACATAACGTGGAAGGCAGGACCCAAGGTTTCCCAGCAGTACACTGCCTCTGCCAACTTGAGCTCTTCCCATAGTGCATCCTAGTGTCAAGTGTTCCCCAGGTAGGCGACGCACATGCGCAGCTATCCACATTGCTCCGTGGTCCAGGTCTGAAGTTCATTGTTGTTGCAGCCATCGTTGGTGCTTTTAACAGTGGACAATGGTGAGCGTGGGCACCCTGACTGTTCTGCAGCTTTGCAGCCCCATATACAAAAAATTCCAATGCGCTGTGTACTCTGACACCTTTTCTATCAGAATTAGCATCACATTTTTCAGCTTTTGGAGCTAAAGTGGCTCATGTGTGGGACTGGATAGGCCAGCCTTTTCTCCCCACGTGCATCAGTGAGCCCATTGGTGGTTCACCACTGTTCCTTCCTTGGACCAGATTCTTCCTTTTGCCAGATATTGATTACTTAATACCAGGAACACCCCAAAAGAGCTGCAGTTTTGGAGATCCTCTGACCCAGTTTTCTAGCCGTTACAATTTTTCTCTCATCAAACTCTTAAAGCTTAAATCTCTGCACTTACCAATTTCAGTGTTATTTACTTCATTTGTCAGTACTCATAAAGTTACGTTTGATCAGTGTATATCTGGTTAAATAGCTCAGTGCGTCTGACTGATAAAAATAGTAGATTGAAAAGAAGCCTCTATCATTTGAAGATTTGAAACTTAAGTAAACAAAGATTGCAACTTCATACTTCAGTAAAGCATTTAAACCACTGTAACTGTCACTTACAGTACTGTTTACAGCACTAAGTACGGTAATGTTTAAGCGCTGCACTGTTTGTAAATTGATTAACAAACCCATAGCCTGCAGGTGCATTTTCTCAGTACTGTATCTTTAAAACAGACACAGCAGTAGAAGACTGTACAATGGTCAGGCACTATAACAACAGCTGCTGAGGCTGAGCAAAGAGAGGGGGCAGAAGATGCTTGCATCACTTTACTTCACCTCCTTTTGACACACCTTGAGGGCTTAGGGACTCACAGTAGACTAGAAAACTCCCATCAGCCAAATATTCTAACCCAAAATGTGTTGAGTGTTTTTATTCTTTATTATTCGAAATAGCAACAACTGCAGACAACACATTCATCATCACGCTTAATACTGATGTAGATAAACATCGGCCGGTGGTGGAGACCAAACCCACCTACGGCTAAACACTGAGAACACCAAGGACATGGTTATCAAGTTCAAAAAGTTCTCTCACCCCCGATTGAAGACCAATATGAAGTGTAGATATATTGAATCGGTGGAACATCTTATAATATAAATACTTTGAATTGGTCATTGATAATAATTTGATGCCAATCTGGAGGCAGTTGTCAAGAATCGCTATCAATGCCTGTAATTATTGAGTAAGTTGCACATATTTAATGTAGGTAGAGAAATGATGACTCTATTGCTCGGTTTGGAAATGTTAGAACCAAAGATAGCACAACAGGCAGCAAAGTAACAGGCCTCCCACAGAATCCACTACCTGCAATATATGAGCTGCAGGTAGAAAGACCCGAGCGACTGAGGAGAGTCACAGAGCCAGACCCACCCAGCTGCTTCCTTCAGGCTGCAGATACAGAACACCATGAGTAAGTGTAATAAGACCAAAAAGACTTTGTTCCCCATCCACTTGTTAAATCAGTTTATGTTAAATCTGAACCCTACCGTCATGTGTTTTTTATAACTGCAGGACTATGTCTTATGATTTAGTATTGTTTTTATTTTTGTAAAATATATATATATGGACGATTTCTTGAGACCTTTCTGTAAAACTAATTTCCTAGTCGGGACAATAAATCAGTGAATAAATGAATGGAAACAATCTATACTAGATTGTTTTCTTGGCATTTCACACATGACTTGTTCTCCCCATCGTGCTGTTAAAGTTACTCATCACACTTTCTGTTTAATTGCATCTGCTTTGTCAGTATCTTCTCAAATTTTAACATTTTAATAGATTAAGAAATAAAAATAACAATAAAAACATTGTTAAACGGGGCATCAGGCTGAACAATTGTGTAACTTCCCACTGTTAGTAGGGAATGCTGCACTCCAGCCAAACACTAGCTCAGCAGGACCCTGGCTGGCCCTCCATGCTCCATGTGATCTAAAGAAAACTGGTTTGCAATCCTCAGAGGTAGCTTTTTCCAAAAATTGCATCCTTTGTCAAAATTATCAGAAGAAAAAAAAAAAAACTAAAAATGTAGAAATTCTTGGCTGTTGATGCAATTTTTTCTCAGGAATGTGTGAAGTAAATGATGTAAGATGTGCACTTTGGAATCATCATCCTGTTGAGAAGCAACAATTTACCCACAAACATGTCTCGACTTGATCATTTTGGATGTTGCCAGAAGTGATGAGTGAAGGGTGCACCTGATTGCATGCATATACAGGAGTAATCACAAAGTACCCACAAGCTCATAGATGCCTTTCCTTATCTTCCAGTTTGCCTTGACAGGGATGTTACTTTTTTTGCAACAGGCAGGGTCGACCCGCGTTGAAAGACTGCACAGGGTTAACATTTCAGACAGTCTTTCATAGAGTCTTTGGTATCAAGTAAACTGAATCTTTTGGCTTGTAGCGTTAACAGAAATGTCACAAACCACTTTACCAGGAAAGTCCACTTTGCTGTCATTTATCTGAATGCTCTGTATGGACCCCTAATGGATTACACCAATGTAGTGCAACGACTGTCCAGATAAAACTCTTAAAGTCAAATTCATGCAGGTGGTTTGACAATAAAATGGCATTTTTTTACCCATTTTTTTTACTTTTGGAATCCTTTGTAGCTGAATAAATTCAAGTTGCTGAAAAACAAATCTTTTGACATTGTTAATACTCTTTATCACAAATGCGCATCTTTGAATAAAAGCTAAAGTCTTGCTTGTCACGGCATGTTTTGAAATGTAGTTTATTTCAACTTTTTATAAGTTTTGTATTCCAGTGAGTTTACAGCACTGACTGAATGTCATTGTTATGGCTCGATCTGTTGTGCTGTACGTGTTCGCATTCTGCACTGCTGCTGTTGTTTGCAATCTGATGGCTGGAAGCTGCAAAATGATTTCCAAGCAGACAGCCAAATCACCATCATCTCAACGTCGTTATCGCTGCCTTTGTCTGCTGTCATCTACATCTTCAATTTACTCTCTCTCTCTTCCCTCATCCATCCGTCCTCTCGACTCTCTTCCAGCTCTGCCTGCCAAACTTCCATCTCACACGTTCCCTTTCTTTCAGTCCCCTCCTTTTCTTCTTTCTCCACATCCTGATATTTGTGTGGCAAAGTCTGTCTACACAAGCAGCTGGTTGTTCACTTTTTTGGATGAACACAGCTCTGTAGCAATAGTTGTGTATTATGTGTTTTACTCACTTGTCAGTAACAAAGAGTAGAAAGACTGACTAATGGAGATTGTTATGAAGCAAAACGGCTCAAAAACATCCTTTTTCCCCACCTGATTTTTCATAGGATGAGAGTTGGCTGAATGCAGCAGCCACACAGAAGAAATTTATGCATGGAGTGGGAATCTGGCATACCGTTTTCCCAGTGGGCTGACACACTTTTGGGCCAATGGGCTGGCTTTAAGGGCCCCTGTGCAGCTGTCGTACAAATGCTGACAGCAGCCCATTCGATCATTTTCATTACCGACACTGGATTGCCCAATCAAATCTCTTAATGCAATTAGCCCCTCCCCTACCTTGGCTGTGCAGATCCATTAATAAGCCCAAAGCTAAGGGTTCCTTCTGTATAAAAACATAGATAGCATGAATTTATTTCATGGTTTAAATCCTGAACCATGAAATAACCGCGAGGAAATTCAAATTTCTTTAATAATGGACAATTGCTAAATCAAAACATTAAAAAAAAAATGCAAATATGAATTTTCATTTGTTTTATATCTCTTACATCTGTCATTTGTTGCAATTTATTGTTTAAAAATGTATTGAGCAATTTATTTAGAAGAAAACTCAGGAAAACTGTATCAAATATGACATACGAGGGATTAAGGGGTTAAAAAGGTACGAGTACTGTAACACTACTTTGCAGCTTTTAAAAAAACAAAAGCAAACAACAAGCATCGCACGGGAGGCATTTTCAGAAAGTGCTTCACAACAGATTGCACGATCAGTCATGAAGGAGCATTTATTCCTATAATGGCTCTGAATCGAAACACAGATAAAAAACTGAATATAAAACAAATTCATATCATTTCAAGGTCAAACATTTTCCACTCATCAGCTTTTAGGCTATTCACTGCTTCCACCCTACTGAATGTCATCTGGGGGTTTTGAAAAATCCTCCTCAATCAGTGTTTTTGCGCTGTTTGTGACAAGGTTGACAAATTCAACAGTGGAAATATTACACCAGTAAAAACAGGTATCAACTGCCACACCATGTCTTGTAGTTTAAAAAGCATGTAGCTTTATTATTTGTTTCTCTGGCACAGAGCATGACGGTATAGTAATGGTAGCATTAATGGTGTTGTGAAGAACATATTTATGTTTGGAGTTGTTTTAGTCTGAAGAAGATTCAAAGTGAAGAATTAAATAAAGCTGGTCTTAATGGAGGTTTCTTTTGAATTTGATAACCTTGAAGGCCGAGTACAGTCGTCATCCTCACTGTAGAAGCATGATTGGACTTTTATTTATTTAAATACTTTATGCTCTTTGCTCAGAAGAGCCTCGTAGTTTGGTTTGAGGAGGTGATCATGAGCATTTTTTCTTTGCCAACTGTTTTGTGCACAGAGGCAATAATGGGAAGTAACTGCAAACTGAGCAAACAGCTTTTATTTATTTATTTAGTTGTTTATTTTTTCCAAATAGGAAGTGGAGGATTTTAACTGTAACCACATGAATTTAATCTAGATTAAACAGTCAAACAGTCTATTTGATGTCTTACTGTGCTTTGCTAGGGTCATTTTACAGCTTTCACTGTGTAACATATTTATTTGGATTCTTTTTCTTTCTCCCAAACCAATCTTTCCGTTTACGACTGGCAAAGAAATTTAATTTGTAAATCTGTGGGCACTGCTCATCTCTGACAGCACAGTTTATTAACCATCAGTAAAGATTTACACATAGATTTTTTGCCCCTTCTCAAATGTCGCTTGTTTAGCTTGGTATATAAAGTAGGTTTAACTGCATGTGAGCTAAACTGTATTGAATTGCATTGGATTTCATCAGCCCTAACTTCTAAAATGACAAGTTGAGCTTTCAAGATTTCCAGTGGGCTTTTCATATATTACTATTAATTCACAATTAAGTGTTCCCAAGTTGTTTGCATGTGAATAAGGCCACACAGCAGCTAAAAACAGGTTACGTTTTATTTCGCAGTGCCACTTCAGTCAGAGCAGAGATATTTTTGGAAAGGTGAATATCTCCCCGGGGGGGAAAACTCTTCATGTGTTACAGGTGTCGTTCATGCAGCTGTAGCGAGGACTATCACTGCCACTCGATGAGAGTCCCATGAGCCTCTGCGCCCGTCAGCGTGACAGACAGCCCTGCTGCTGATGGAGAGCAAGATTCTGAAGGGCATGAAATGTTTTGCCGAGTTTAAAATGAACCTGCTCACTTCATTAAAGAGTGCAGGCAGGCAACCTGTGGTAACCATCCATCTGCAGTAAGCCAACAAGTATTAATTGATGACTTAGTAATGCACCCATTAAAGTCATCACTGGGGACAAAACCCAAGATGCCTGATGCCATGATGCTAATTCAAAGCTTAAAAATGGTAGCCACAAACAAACCGATTCTCAAAGTGTCAGAGTAACAAATTCCATTGTTACCATCATTTTGATCTCAAACACCTGTAAATGTTTGTAACTGCATCTTTTGCAGTTTTACGGCGTTGAGAAAAAAAATATCCCCAGACAGTCCGACATTACAATTTTTTTTTTTTACAAACTATCCAAAAATGAACTTTGGAGTATTTAATACCAGCAACACATTTTGCTGTGACAGAGGCACGAGATATGAGAAACAGCTGGTGATGAAGACACAGCCACAACTCATTTAGTATTCTCGCTCAATACTTACACAATATTAATATATTGTTTTTGTACTTATGACTACACCAACTGCTTTCCATGCATATATTTCACTCGTCTTGATTAGCATGCAATTTAAATGCACTCTGGGGACTTTGGCTTTGCAGACAGCATACCAACACCATCCATCCACCCATTCATCCATCCACAAACAATACTAGATCCAAGTGTACAACAGTATATAAACCTTGAGGGGAAATGTTCAAAATCTGTTTAAAAACCAATAGCCGACGGAACAAATGACTTTCTTTTGGCATTACAAAGATGGAACCATCTGGAACTCCACGTTGTAAAAGATGGTAAGGGTCAAAATGATGGTCTGTGCCCTTGAAAGAACACTATACAGATGGAGAAGGTCTTTAAGTGTTACAGTTAATAGCAGTTAATTTGTGAATGCAATACAGCTGCACACAATTAACAAGCATACAGTAGCAGTAGTTACCAGACGGTTTCTGTAGCTCTGACACAGCTGAGAGTAAAACCCAACTCCACCACACAGTTCCCAGAGGGAACTGTGCCAAAGAGCAGGAGCAGTCAAACAAGCTTGTAGTTAAAAGTTGGACTTCTGCTATTTTATTTCTTTGCTTCACATATTTAAAGTCTCCCTGATTGTGAAGGGCAAACTGTCCTAAATGCAAATGGTAAATTTGGTTATAACCAGTTTGTCAACTCATCCATTGCACCTAATGTCAGTATATTCACAGTCAAACTAGAAATGCAGCCATTTGTGTGACACAGGGTACAATACTACACCTCACTCTCCTCACAAAATATACCAAACAGACATCAATATGGCAGTCTGTGTAAGCTGAAAACATTCCTCCTCCTCCATCGGACATGTAAGTATTACTGCTGCCCTGCATCTGCTGCCTGACATCAATCAGCGTCCACCATCACACTCAAATGTTATTTGTAACATATCTGCGTGTGATAAACCAAACTCTCTATAACTACCAAACTAACTATACTCTGCTGCTGTAATGAACCATTTCAAATGGAAGTCATCTGACTGAACTTAACGAACTTGAGTCTGAGTCAAGACTTTCCACTAAACACTGGAGAAAATATATTAGGTTTTAATCTGCATATAAACAGACTTTTAAAAGCATCTGAAAAGGTTTTCAGTATTTTAATATCATTATTAGCTGGTGTTTTAAGCACCAAGCAGTAGTTTCAACATCAGCAGTGCACAACTCAAAATACTCCCCACAAATCTATCAATTGTTTTCTTACATTAGTGAAGCTCTCACATATTTAAGTTTTGTCTTGAAACAAACAGCCCGTTTTTAAATAAACAACTGCATCAATTCAGTCATACAGAATAAAGGAGCACTAATGGACTAAGACTGAGAACAATGTTGCACAGTTGCTAAATCAGTCAACTATTTGCACGTTCCTTCATTATGCAATTTAATGGTCAATGCAAAGCAAAAACAATGTTTGCTTGACAGCATGATTGCAATGCACTCCAATCAGTCACTAAACTAAAAGACCTAATAGGTCAGCCTTTGACTCTTTGGGGCATGGGTAAATGATCCATGGGGGTGTCTTGTGATTTTTGGCACTGTGACAGTGTCAGCAAGTCCTGTGGGTCGTGTGGGCTGCGGTCTGGGGCCTCTGTGGATTGGTCTTATTTTGGCAGGTCCTGATCGGTTTTGGGTTCTGGGTAGTTTGGACGCCGTCTAAATGCCTTGGGTTCTTCGTGCTGTTCCCTGAGCTATTTCTCAGTGGCTCTGGTAGTGTGACAGTGCACATTGTCGTGCTGGGGGAGGCTGCTGGCACCAGTGTCAGTGAGTGGTCTTTGGAATGAGTGTCCTTGAGCTCTAACAGACAATTAGACAGATCTTATGTGTCAAAGTAGTATGAATGCCAGGGCCAAAGATTTCCCAGCAGCATATTGCATTGTAATGAGATGATCAATATTATTCACTTCACTTGTCAGTGTTTTTAATGTTGTGGCTGATTTGCGCAGTAAATCTTTAGCATTAACAAATGCAGAATGAAACCAGCAGTGAAAACATGGATTTTCTATGTGGAGTTTATCCATCTGTAAAATGTTGCTATAAAAACAAAGCAGCTGTTTTCAGGCCAGAATGACTCGGCTCTCTGGGTTTGCTTTGAATGAGGACATTTGATTAAAACTGTTGGCAACTATTTGCCTTTCCATGCCGTTGCACTGTTTGCTTGTTCACTCTGATGCCAGTCACATTAGATTCTCACATACAGCAAACTTCAAAGTCACCCTCTGTCCCTCGCGCTTCCTGCCACTTACTTGATTCTGTCTGGCACTCGATGGGTCTGGTTGCCGTCGCTCTGACAGTTGCCAGCGTACTGCGCTCGGCTGGTGGCTCCCTGGTCCCTCCGCAGAGCCATTGCCCCATGGGTGAGGACAGAAACACCTTTGGCAATACGCCTGTAGGATTACAAAGAGAACAACATGAGACCGAGAGACTAGATTCGTTTTAAAGGTCTTTTTTTTTACCTGATGGGGTCCCAGGAAATGCACAGATACTGGAGAGGACAGAGATTTAAGCTTGAAAAACTACTCAAATGCATATGACAACCTGAAATAATGAATGTGAATTCACAAAATAGATGACTCCTCCACTAGGTAAGCTGGAATGTGTACAGTTTTTTTCAGTATTGTGGGAAACAGTTGTGCTGATTTGACCATTTAATATTCAGTTCAGGTTGTCTCTAGATGATTAGCCTCCCTGATGACCCATTGTAATCCCACTGGACTAATATAACCAAGTAGATTTATTTGATTATTTTATTTACTTTATTTACTTATTTGCTTTCTCCACCCTATATTGTGTACAAATATTACTCATACCAGAAAAGATTTCGTTTCTTAGTCTTTTGCAGATTAATTGAATTACATTAGATCAAGCTACCAGGGCAAAAGAGATTATTCCATGACATATTTATCAGGTAGACATGAGAAAATATACACCTTCCAAAATAATAAAGAACTCTTTTTTTTTTTAAATTTCAACTTCTAGAATCCTTTTGCACATGTTCAAGCAAGAGGTGCTGGTTTTTTTCTTATTTAAATACACTGAAATAGAAAAAAAAAAAAAGCCTGTTTGATGGTCTCAGAAAACTATCACAACTATCACACTCAGTTCACTCATCATATGAAGGGAATTTTCATCCTTGGCAAAGGAATGTAGCCATTTAGTGCCGTTGTTTAGCTCTGCATTTCTGTTTTTGGTGTCTGAAGTGTCTAACCTACATCTAGTGGAAATCTTTCTACTCCTACATAGCTTGAATTCCAGTAGAATCATAGAGATCGTAACTTTAATGAGGTAAGCAGTGTTATAAAGGCTACTTTATAAATGTGCTTGGATGTCACTCTGGACATTGTAAGTCAGTTTGTAGTCAAGCAGCTGATGAATGTCCTAGTGACAGAAAGGCATAATAAAACAGCTGATAACAAGCCAATCCAAGCACAACTTCAATAAAAAAACTGAATATCCAGTTTCTAAATTTATTTGTGTGTCAAGTATTCTCAGTTTGACTTAATAAATATTAGCAGACTCGCTCTTTGTCTAAGGAAAATTTAATAATAGATCAGACTTTGATCTGCTGGAAGCTTTCCTGCAGCAAAAGGCACAGCTTTTAATGTGGCTGTAAAGTCAACACTGATTTGTAACTTGCATTAAAAAACAACAACTGCCACGTCTTACATCCTATCACACAGAATGCTGTTATTTATTATGGAAAATCCCCAAAAGTTGATGAAGACTACTTCAGACTGAACAAGTCACTTAAAGAGTGATGAAACGTTTCTCCTACTGAAAATGTTACATCCAAATGAACAGAATCAACTTTTTGGGAGTTCCTTACCTGGATGATTGAGCATGCATCAACATATTATGTAAAATAAACAGTACATCTTGTTCTAGTCTTGATGACAAGGCCTTCTACCAATTGAGCACGAAATGTGAATGCTGCCAGCTTCATAAAGCATTTCCATAATTCTGCAAATTACCACTTTAAAAAAGCTGGTGAGCAGGACAGTTTTGTAGCCATCACTCTTTCTTTAACAATTTAAATATGTTTAAAAATTTTAATGTGGTCCAAGTGTTAACTTTCTATTATTATGCTATTTTTTTTTAAATGATTTGCATTAAAAACCTGTTTTTCCTCAAGACAGGGTCAGATTTTTGATATGCAGTTATTATCGATGTTTTAGGTCAGGTCTTCATTTTACTTTCCACATCCTGAACTTCCCATGACCCTGTGATGTGAGTTTTGTAAGACTTAGGGCCTCGGCCTGCTCATTTTTTATATGACCACAGAAACTTGCCAACATAGACTTTACATTACCATGAACTGATTATGCATGCACCTGAGGCAGAAGATTTCAAGCACAGTTCAAACAAGTATAAGAGGAGTGACTACTCAACAGTCTCCAGCTGTACGCGTCTCTAACAGAGAGTCATGGCTTTAGACCTTTCGGGGCTAACACACTCATGGGGGGTAAAGAATGTAGGCTTTAATAATCACCCACTGGTCTGTTAAATATCATAAACAATCTTCTCATCTATGAGACATACTGTATTTCAGAATTAACATTTTTTTTAATGCTTTGAACCAGCAACAGTTTTTGTCCATGTGCCGACTGCAATAATGTATTTCTCTGTGACATGTGGAATACACATTATTTTAAAACAATACATCTCCTTTGAGGGCAGCAGAGGTTGCAGTGGTTAACACCATCACCTCACAGCAGCTGGGGCCTTTCTGTGTGGAGTTGTCCCACTGACTGGGTGGATTCTCTCCTCGTAGTCTGGCTTTCTCTCACAATTCAAAAAATGTCAAGTTAAGTTAAATAGTGATTGGTGGCCTTGGATGACTGGCTCTCTGTGTTAGCCCTGTAATGGACTGGTGACCTGTCTAGTCACTGCCTCTTGCCCATTGCTATATGATAGGCTTCAGCTCCCTGCGACCCTGAATTGGAAGGATGGATGACCTCTAAAGTGTCCGGCTCTTGGTTTCTGTGAAACAGGTTGCTGTGATGAGCTAATGTAAAGTCAAGAATGTTATCAAGGACAGTTCACAGAATTTACAACTTCAGTATCCGTACAATAGCCACAAATCCTTTTGTGGCTCACCCTTTGAAGTGAACCCTTCACAGGGCCAGTGGCTGCTCTTTCTCTGTACTTCACAGCCTCTTAGTACTTTTATAATTTTCCTAAGTTGCTTGTCAGCGCTGATATAATAAATTCCTTTGTGACTAATACAGAATGACAGTGCAGTTGGTCTTCTGCTCACATCCCAGTCATTAGGATTTTTACGTCCTCCATTTTTGCATTTCTGTCATCTCTTTTTTGGGTTTAAATTTTCTAAATTTTGCAGCAATGTCAACCATATCATAGCTACAGTGACAGCGCTTTTTGTGGCCATGAATTACAAAGTAAATGATTTGCGAGTTGTACAATGATAACATTTCTTTGTTGAATGGATTATCAAATAATACTTTTGGTATTTAGAAAAGCTCTATGAAATATCCATCATAAGCAGCAGCAGAAGTGTGGAAAACACTCAAAAGTATCAAACGCATAAACACCGATATAGTGACGGGGTTATTTTTCAGATTCATTCCATATACAACTGGAGAAGACATATATAGTGCATCCAATAATTGAAACATGGCAACAGTGTAAACACTCAGCTCCAGGCTTCAATTACTAATCACTGAGCGGAAACCATGATGATTGCTCACTCCATCCAGGTAGAAACCTCACACTAGATATCAAGGAAGATGGGCTTCGTTTAGTATGGAGCTGTTTTCAATATTTAATGTAAATCTTGATCGTGGCTCAAGAGTTGGGAGTTCGCCTTGTAATTGGAAGGTCGCCGGTTCGAGCCACGGCTCGGACAGTCTCTGTCGTTGTGTCCTTGGGCAAGACACTTCATCTACTCCCTACTGGTGCTGGCCGATATGGCAGCCTCGCCATGTGTATATGAGTGAAGTGCATGTTAACCTTAACTTAATGCACTTGTCTTTTCGACTCTGTAACTGTAGTGCAATATGTGTGGTAACTAGTTGAAATGAAATTATAAACATTCGTTCTACATTGTAATCTTTATGTTGGAGAATGGATTAATAGGATTTAGACAGTCAGAATAGCCACTCCATGTACATCTTATAACATATGTAGCCTCGTTCTTGGGATGCAGCACCTGTTTCAGTATGAACTCTGCCACTGGAAGTGGTGACAAGTGAACTGCTCACTTGGACTGTCCTTCTAGTCTGGGCGTACATTTTACAAGGACAGTGACACGATACATTAAAAAAAACTGACTGAAAAGGTAGAAAAGGATCCTGGATTTCACAGGAGCCAAGATGACTGGTAGACAGTGAAGGTAGAAAGATGGCGAGTGAAGTGAACATTCTCCAGGTGATATATGGAATCACATTGAAGGCTGTGTCGTCATGTTGTGTAAAATGTTTTGTATCCAGGGAAATCTCTTTGACCTTGTTTGGATTTATGTTGCAACTAAATTTTATATTTGCATAATTGAACTATATAAAGAGTTAGAACCACCACACATTTCACATTATGAGGTGCGGCAGACATGAGTTTAAAGGTAATAAAGAAAAATCAATAGAGAATTGTATCTTTCACCTGGATACACTCGGTCAATTTATTTTGATTAGATTGGATGTAAATGTTATGATCCCAGTGAAGAGATCAGGTCATTCTTACAGAGAGTGCATCATGAATCATCATCATTTTTGAAAAACACAATGTCTCTTTTCACTGTTATGCTGATGATATTCAAATCTACCTTCACCTGACTGGGGATGCTTTATCCTCACCACATCCTCTGTTTGACTGTCTGAGTGATGTCAAGGACTGGTTATCGCGTAACTTTCTTACTTTAAATGGAAAGAAGACAGAAATTATTGTTTTTGACCGAAATATGCCTCTGGGACAATTGACTGGCACATTGGGGCCTGTTGCTAACTACCTTACTAATACTGCCAGGAATCTTGGAGTTTTCATGGATAGTTCCTTCAAATTTGACAAACAGGTCTCTACTGTGGTAAAAACTAGCTTTCATCAACTACGCCTAATCTCTAAGGCTAAACCCTACATACCACACAAAGATATGGAGAAACTCATTCATGCTTTCATTACGTCAAGTCTGGACTATTGTAACTCACTCTACTTGGGTCTACAATCTTCTCTTCTGCAGCGTCTGCAGCTGGTCCAGAATGCCGCAGCACGTCTCTTGACCGGCACTAGAAAGTTTGACTCTATCACCCCTGTTCTGAAAAATTTACACTGGCTTCCTATCAAATATCGAATTGATTTTAAAATTCTATTGTTTACTTATAAAATTTTAAACAATATGGCACCTGACTACTTAGCTGATCTCCTCTGTCTGTACAGCCCTCAGAGAGCACCAAGATCATCGGGCCAACTGCTCTTGGTGCAACCTAGGTCTCGGCTGAAGACCAGAGGAGACCGTGCCTTTGCCGTTGCTGCACCCAGGCTATGGAATACTCTCCCTCTTCATATTCACGCGTCAGATTCCATTCAGTCTTTTAAATCACGTTTAAAAACGTATTTGTTTGATCTGGCATTTAAGGCGAATTAGGGTAATTTACATCTGGCTCTGTATTTAGATTATGTAATTATCTTATATTTTATATATTTGTAATTTATATTTTATTGTGATTTTATTTGTACTGCGATTTTACTGGAAAGCACTTTGGTGTACCTCGGTCTAAAAAATGTGCTACATAAATACATTTTGATTGATTTTTTTTGATTGATGAACATGCAGGTGGTTGTAAAATTAAACTGTGTACTCATGTGCAAAAAGTGTGCTTTTCAGGGATGAAGAGAAGAATATTTATCTTCTCATGTATTTTTTAATCATAAGGTTTCTCCATCTTCAAGGCTTCGTACAGAAAAACTCAATGAATTCTCAATTCAGCAGAGAGAAAAGAAACTACAAAATTGATAATGCATAAAGTTTCAGCACTAGAAGCAGTCTGCTGAAACATAACATATACTTTATATAGGATCACAAAATGAGGTAAAAGTCTTTAGCTACAGATTCCTAATTAAAGAAATGTAACATTTTAACAAGGATCAGCAGTACAGTAGCAGCACTAATTGATGTGCTTTAACATTTGAGCAATTTTGTCATTTTACTCAAGGTTTTACTGATTTGGGGATTTTCACATATGAGCTGTTTGGAAAATCATATTACACCAAAAATAAAGGTTTTTCACAGAGTATAGACATGAATGCTCTTAGAATGGGATGTGTTATAAAAACAGAAAAAAAACCTAGAATTTTTTACGTGAGTGAAGCTTTGCACTTGTTCCACTGCAACACGTAAAAAGCATCAAACTGAGCAGACCATAAATGTTAAAGTTTTACTGCGAATATAAAAACATAGATCCAGGTGGATATCCACATGTTGAGATTAAAAAAACAAGACATCTTTTCAGGTCATTGGAAAGCTGTATGGAAAAAAAGGCTGTTTTTTTTTTTTTTAATCAAAATTTGTTTGAAAGGACATTTCATCCTCGTCAACACTCCTCTTGATTATTCTTGTTGTAAACCAGCACTACTCCATCAACTAACGGACAGCCCCAACAGGATAGGGACAATAGGTTTCAACTGAGGCTTAATATTAATCTGTGTATCTGGAGTCAGTGTTGTGCAGCAGATCACAACAATTTCACACAGAATTGAAACATCTATTAAATTTCACTTTCAAACCAGATTTAATTCAATTTTAGTCGCAGTGGTTGTTTACCATTTAGATGTATTTTAGATCTCTAATAAACAGAAAAGAGTAAACATGACTCTATGACTGAAGTTAGGTAAAATTCAGGTCTCTGTAAAAGCCTTAAAATATTACTATCCATCTTTAATTTTCCAGACATAATAAAATGTATTTTTCTTTTTCCTTTCTTCAAAGACTGTGACTGACCAATCAGATCAAGCCCACAAAACAAAGTGCATGGATGTCTGGTGTCCGGTGTGTAGTGGATATGACAGATCTCACTGCATCTGGTGTTCACTTTCATTCTGTTTCTAAAAAGGGTTGTCTGGATAATGTCATGTAATCATGAGGCATTGGTAATAAGAGGCATACTAATTACTTTGATTCAGTGGAGTATCTGATCAAATCTCAGTATGCAAATCAGGTACTAGGTTGAGCTAGTAGCATTGTCAACAAATATGACACATCCTTATGTGGCTTCAGTGTCTTGTCAATTTTTCTTTCACCATGGAGGGTGAAAGAAGACTTTAATCAGGCTTTGTGTTAGCACTTCACATAACAGTTGAAGAGTTGACACAAACTAATATCTTGTACTGTTCTGACCTGGTTTTACATGAATCAAAGCCAAACTATGCCAGGTAGAGCTGTGTGTCATCGACATAGCAGTGGAAATGACATATTTATGGATTATATGGCCAATAGCAGATGGACAACAAACAGGAGGGGCTCGGGAGATCATTAGTAGTAATTAAAACTGGCTAAGATTTGAACTTTATGAATTAATGATGAGGGCTGTTTAAGGGCATGCCAATGATTCCCATAGAGATTTGTCTTTCAGCAAGTATGCTGTGTGTTTTAGTATTACAGAGCCAGACATGGATGAGAACACTTAAGAGTCAAATGCAACACATTTAACCTTATCCACAGATTCATTGAACCCGCAGAAGCCCTGTTTGAAGCCCCCGCAGCCTGTGAACCCCTGATATTTTAAATCCTGGGTTCGTACCTGCGTGGCTCATCCCTCCACCCCTGTGGCCGGATGGCAAACAAAGCCTTTGGAAGCCCCTCCAGACCCAACCCGGATAGGGCTGGTCCCACAGCAAACCACATATGGCTGGGCCCGGCCTGACCCGCTGCCCAAGCTGCCCGGAAAATGAGCTCAGCCTCTTCCAGGGAGCAGTACAGAAGGCGGACCTGGAGGAAGAGAAAAAGAGGAAGACAGTTACTGCAGTGGGTGGATGAGAGAAGGAAGAGAAAAGAAGAGGCAGAAAAAAAAGATTTTTCTTCCTCCCCATTTCTTGCTGCGTGGTCCTATAATACACTTTCATGATTTCTTTACTAAAATAGATTATATTCAAATATAAATCAAGACACTTGGTACACTTACACATTCATACTTCACTTTATTTTTTCAGAACACAGTGAACTGCACTTGAAAAATGATGCCTGCTTGCATTTTCTCTTCATACATTATTAAAAAGGGGGAATTGAATGGAGGGGGGGCAACATTAAAGAGACAAAGTGAGAGTAAGAAAACACAAAACTCGAGGAGTGCGAGACGGAGGACAGCAGCTGTGTGTGTGGTTGATGAGGGCACTTCAGATGATTACTCAGGAAGCACTTTGGGAGAATTTGCGCCACAGTTTTGTAAGACAATTGAAGAGGTTATAAAACTGAAATTAGCCAAAACCAAAATGTGAAATGCTTTACTAACACACAGGGAGAGCAGCAGGCGAGTAGTGTGTGGATCCTGCCACATGCTGCACATTCACCGCCGAGGATGGCGAGATGACGCTGATCCCTCCTACCCAGTTGACAGCAAATGGGATCAAAGTCGGCATGAGGTCCATGCTCACACTCAGTCTCTATCAATCACATCCTCTGAACAGTCAGCATATATTTAGCCTTCATATGGCATCTGCAAGCTCGAATTTTATCACTCTTTCTCTGAAATTAAAAGTGTTCTCCTCCTCTGATTTCTAAGGAAGAAGTTGGCTTCCCTGCTTGCTGTCATCCCTCACAAAAATATGTAATTTGTTATAATTTTCTCCCATCAATCACTTTGTTAGCACAGGTGACTCATTTTTCAAATGTTGGACATCTCATTTTGGAAGAGAACATTTCATTTAGATCCCTGTGGGTCGTCATATTTTATCATGACAGAGCTTAACTGCGTCAACATCCAGGTCGAAGTGAAAGTCCCCTACAAAAATAGTGAATTTACACCATATATATGGCGTATATATATATACACACACACACATATAATCATATTTTTTGGCAGTGCTAGTATGAGTAATTACACGACTTACCTACGTACTAATAATCTCAGCAGTCAAAGTGTCCATTATAAAAAACAGCTTTCATCTACCTTAGCAGGACCCAATGCACTTTTATTTATTATGAAACAGTTACGGTAACAATCCTCTGTGTTAAATACAACATTTTAACAGGTTTCAGCTCATTGTTTAGGTTTTTCAGTTGCTCTTACCATTCTTTACTCTCACTGTGCACTGGATATTCTACACATTACACCTACAGGAACTGTCCAGCTATGAAAAGCCCTGACACAAAGCTCCCAGCACACAATGCTTCTGCTGTTGTTAATGCTAGAGGAGGTTTGGAGTTAGGTTGTCCAGTCAGCACAACACTGTCCCTCAACAACCCCGCTCTAGCCAGAGTTTCCAGGTGACGTCAAAGCTACTGGGACACGCCCACCTGGCAGACAAAAACAGTGCTCTGGTCCTTTGCTCTGCAGCCATCCTTTGAACGTCTTCAAGTTTAAACTTGACCAAAATGCCTGATAGTTGCTGTCCTATCAGATACACTCATCACGCCAATCATTGCTTCTCCACAGCAACCCTGGCTGTCAGCGACGGCTCATTAAACTGTAGGATTGATACTCTGTCAGCTTTACTGTTATGACACTGTAAATGTCCAAGTCAACAAAACTAAAATTTACGTGTGGTAGCCCGTTTAAGATAGCTATGTAGTGCTTTACTTTACTAATAAATGAAGAACAATTCCTTGTTCTTCACCTCCAACATAGTGGCATTATTTACCCATCCAGATTAAAAATATATGGAGCTGTCCATACTGTGAAAACTTCATCCTGGCAGCAGGTAAAGTCAGCAAATCTCTAGAAGATACCTGTAGATGTCACTAAACTCCAGCTCTGGGAAAGACATCGCCAGGGATTTAAATAAAGCTGATGGGCAGAATATGGATCACAGTTCCCAAAATTTGTAGTTTTTCTTCATGAGGTGAAAAGGAGAGGTGAAAAAATCCCTACTTTACTACAGCAGTACTATCTACTGTTTATGCTTAAAGGTGGAGCACTGCTTTGTCTGCCAGGGCAGTGAGTCGGTCACGTGACTGAAAATGATGGATAACTTTCCAGTGAGCTGGTGTGAGTCTTAGGAGCACTTCCACTTTGCTGAATTTCTTCACACCTTGATAATCAATGATCAGCAGTAAGGGATATTATTGCAAACTGACTTCTTGCACTACGCTTGAATCCATTGAGCCCATTCTTTTACAAATGTTTGCAAAGGTGATTTTACTTGACAGACTGTTTGGCACTGCATTGGCCTCATAGCTGAGTTAGACAGTCAAATGTGGTAGTTTACTGCTGTTCAGAGGGTACATTTGTCCAGCAGCTGTGTAACGAGCTCACTGGGATGTTGTGGAGTTATAGGTGAACAAACGCTAATATGTCACTGTAAACATCAAGATCTACAGCTGTTGAGATCTGGGCTTTGAACTGACTTACTTTCAAACTTTTTTTGCAAATGATATGTTTAAAACTAGCGTCAAATGCTAATGACTGATCAAATTCAATCAGCCCTTGATCTCTGTCCGTTCCCAATGTGAAGTCAGATCCATTAAATGCTAATATAGATCCATAACAATGGAGGCATCACCTAGAGATTACTGATGTCCATGTTATTGCAGACTTTAGAACATCAGAGAGGGGCCAATATAAACTTATCAGAAGCAGTGAACTTGGATTTTTAAATCACTGAAACTAACTCAGAAGATGGTCTGAGTTGTGGTGTAACACTTTAATACCAATATCTCCTCTGGTTCCTGGTCAAGTCACACATTACTCACAAGATTTTTCTTACTTACAAATCTCTCAATGCCCTGGCACCTCAGTATCTCTCTGACCTGCTGCAAACCATACACACAGTCTCGGATGCATTGGTCCTTCTCTGTTTTCTGTACCTCGCACCAACATCAGAACCTTTGGGCCTTCAGTGTGGTGGCCCCCACCCTCCAGAACTCTCTCATATATGAGCTTCGCAATGCCCCGTCACTGGAGTCCTTCAAGAAACTTGTCAAAACTCACCTCTAGACTTTTTAAAAAAATTTTTTGCTACTCTTGTGTACAGTGTAATTTGGTTCCTTGAAAGTTATAATTATAATAATAAATGAAAAGTTAAAAATAGCATTGCACGTTGCATTCTGTTCGTGCACTGCTTGGTTTGTAATGATTAGGCATGCAGAAGAAAAACAGCAAGCCTGCCGTCTCACTTACCAGTCAGTGAGACACAAATCCTCATCTTATGCCTGTGTTATGTTAATGTGCCGGCTTTGAGGTGAACAATAACCCATGCAGTACTACAGCTTCAAAGATCACAAAAACAAAAAAGAAAAATGAAAGATTAAAGGCAGGTCACCGAGGTATATTTATGTTTGGGAGTGGTGGAATGCTCCGAAAGCACTGGAGGCAAATTTTAATTACAGGTCTAAAGATATACAGATTGTTCACATCCAGATACCATCTGCTTGCGAGACATGTTAATGTATGATGAGAGAAACAGCGAGGGAAACAAGCAGAAGAAAAAAAGAAAAAGAGGGGGACCAGGAGCCAGGAAGAGCAGTAATAAAAGCCTCAGTGGGAATATGTTGTTTATGAACCATCACAGTAAAGATTAACCTAATTTAATCAATAATTGTAGCATCAGGTGTGTTTGTGTAGAGTACTTCACTGGACACTCAGTCTTTTTTACCATTTTGTAAATGCCATTCAGTACTAAACCTGCACTACAAAACCACTACAGAGACATTATGAGACAGTAACCTTTTGGATATCCACCAAAGAATTGAACATTTTGGGAGGATTATGCAAGTCCCACTAGCAGCATTTGGAAACAGCCCAGTGATGGTGGTGACAAGGTCTGAGCAACACTGCCCGTTAGGAAGTATCCTACTATAGTGGAGAATTAATTACTGTGCAGCCTGTTGGCATAAGATCTGAAAAAGGCAATCACTGTCTGGCAGATGATCACTTTTTGGCACAACACCTGGAGCTAGGGGGCAAAACGATCGCATGAGTGCTGCTGTTTGGCTGAGGAAGAATATAGTAGTCGTGGTAAGCCAATCACATGACTGCTTCAAGATGACAAAGCAACAAGGTGCCAGTTTTTAAATTGAGTCATGATAAACAATATATATGCGTTTTTTCCTTAATATTTTCATCACATTTGCTGTCTAAGGACAGCGCAGCAAGCACTCTCTGCTTATGAGCAAACAAAAAAGAGCCCGTTTGTGTTGGTGGATAAATGCACCATGTCAACCAATCAAAAATGATATGGCAACATGACATTTGGTTGTTTAGGAAGAGGGGGACGTTTTAGGAGCGATGGTGAGAGAGGGAGTTTTGAGATGTGAGAGATTTGTGACGTTTAGCGTGTTTGGAGTGTGTAGGTGATGTGTTGTCTTGTGTAGTTAGTGTGTAGTGTTGTGGATAGTTTTGTGTGGTGACTGCTGTCTCCAGGTAGAAACAGGAGTGATACACCTGCTGCTGTCAGACCTGCAGGTATCAGGCTGTGATGTTCTCCTTTATAGTGGACAGAAATTATTTTTGGAGTGGCACAAATAATTTGTGTGGCATCTTATTGAATGCAGAACACCTGATTGTTCTGTAAATAGTTTGAAATGGTTATTTAAAAAAAGGGTAAAAAAGGTAAATGGCTGCAAATAATTTTGTTGTTTGCAAAACTTGTGCATAGGATTTTAAAATTGACCATTTATATTTGCATTTAAAGTTATGAAATATGATTCATTAAACATGTTTGTGGTTGTTACAGTAAAAATAAAACATTCTACTGGGATTTGATGTTTTTTGTCTGATTTTAGATGAATTGTGTTAATACAGTATCACAAAATGAAAACAAAACTGTAAATTCAGACACGTGAGGTTGTGCTGAAAAGAATGATACCAAACAAGGCAAACAAATAGTTTTTAAAGGTGAAATGTAGAGGAAACATCGAAAGTAGTCAAAAATGGCCAATTATACCCTGGACCCCAGAGGGTTAAACTTTTTTTTTTTTTTAAGTAATGCAATAGTTTCGACTTCTTCTTTTGCTCTTGACGAAGGCGTCACACTTTTCTCCTCCTCCTCCTCTCCCTTAGCTTCCCTGCTTAGCCTCTTGTGTCCTTGTCTAGTCCCGTGTTTTTTTTATTACTTTTTCCCTGGAACACTCTCTCACAGTCTGTTCTCTAAAACCTAAAAGAGGAATTATGGATTTGATCAACTGGTCTCTGAATGCTATTGACACCCTTTTCTCAGCGAGAAGTCTGGGCTTGGGTGAGCCTGAGTGTCCTGGAGGTACTTTCCCTGCCGGATGAACGATGGACGGGTGGCATAACTGAAGGGTCGTGTGCCTGGCGGGACTGTCGATTGAAGACGCTGAAAATATCTACCTATTCGGAACCATGATAACAGGGTTCTTGCTGATCGGAGCTGGCTTGGCCCTGGCTTATCGAAGAATTACGAAAGCGGAACCGGCTGTTCAAACCCCCACAAGGCTGCGTGAGTTCTCAAAATGGGCTCATTGAGTGCAGCACGGATAAGATCTTGGAGAAGCTTACGGGTGCCGTGAATACTCAGAATAAGACCTCTGAGTGCAAATTGGATCACATCTTGGAGCAGCTCACTGTGGTCGTGAGTTCTCAGAATCTGCTCTTTGAGCACAAGAATGACAACATCACAGAGCGTAAGTTTAATAACATCATGGAGAAGCTCACGGCTCTCCCACGGGAGATTGAGAGACCAGTGTTGGACTGTTAGAACTGCTTTGAAATTCTCATGAGTTGTTCCCACTAAAGTAAAAAGCACCATCACTTCATGCGGCTACCACTTCGGCGCCAGCTGCGGCCTCAATGCTGGAGCTGAACAACAACACCCTGATAACGACTGTGTTTAGACTGTTCTTCCCATTCTATGCAAGGCCACCTGGGTTGGCTGGAAGACTGTTTACTTAGGACACTGTCTCAGCTGACCTCTGGACACATACACACACGCACACACATACATATATACACACATGCAGATGTACACTCATCCCCCCTCCCCCTCCAAATGCCTTCCACGCTTATTCCCCTCCGATGCTGACGGTGGATCAAGGAGACCAGCGCTTATGCTGCAGGCCCAGATGTACTGTCTACACTGTCTCTCACCCTTTACCCATCCCTGCTGCTTGTCATGTGTTTCTTTGGTGTATTAAGAGTTTTTTCATGTGCAGAGGTGTTTTTTTCTGTTCTCAAACTGATCTCCCTGTTGGAGCTCAGTCTGGGGGGAGTTATTTTTTTCTCCTTATCTTTCCTCATGTGGTGCATTTTCCATTGTTATACCTCTCTGACCTGTCTTCCCCATGTGATGTTTTTGGGTAATGTATGTATGGTTGGAGGGTAAGATGGCGCCGCCATTGCGTGCAATAGGTCGGCAGCCTTAACATGAAATTTCCCCTTGTGGGACTGATAAAGGAATCTTATCTTATCTTAGTTACTTTTCAAGTTATTAATTACTTTTAGAATCTTGTAATGCAGTTACTAACTCAGTTACTAGTTACTTCTTCAAAAAGTAACTAATTAATTACTTTTTCAAAGTAACTTGCCCAACACTGCTGGCAGCACACCCCATTTAATAGTGTTCTTTAAAACAAAGGGGACGTTAGTTCCATCTAATCCAAAACAGACTGACACGTATTAGAATATACTGCTGATAGTAAAAGAGACCAGATCAGTTGCAGCAAGAAACAAAAAAAAAAAAAAAAAAAAAAAGGAGGAGGAGACTGAAAAAAACCATCTATGAGCCAAAAACTAACTGGGCTGCTTCTAAAACACCCTGAAAGACAGTAAAAACAGGAGTAAGCTACTTTTTCCAAGGACGTGCACTCACATATTTGTTTTGAAAATAAAAAATTTAGATAGATGATACTGACCCTGGGACTGGGGAACACAATCCTCAGAGGGCAACATTTCAGTGAAAGTAAGAGAGAGAGAAAAAAAAAAGATGCATGACCTTGGAGACAATCCCAAACTTTCCATTACAGCCCTGTTCGTATTTACTATTGCTGAGATGGAAGTGACTTTACTAAGGAAATGGGAGAAGGGAGTTTGGGGAGCGACTGTTTACTGACATCTGAATTTTAGCACTGAGGTGGTTTGTGTATCCAGTTTAAGCTCTTAAAATACCTTTAAATCCAACAGAAACAAACAAATGAACAACATCAACAAAGAGATGTCAAGTTTAAAATGAATGGCAGCCATTGACAGTTCTGTCAGAACTAAGAAGCCTCATTTCACAAATCTGGTGAAATGCTGACCAGGTGTTCATAGATATAAAAACATTTCAGTGCTTTTGCTTTGAAAAACACTGACAAACACTTTGTCACAATTTCTAAAAATATTCCTCAAACATACAGTCATCTCCTCAAAAAGCAAATAAATAAATAAAATAACTCAGAATATGTACATGTGAAGATCTAAAGGCCATTCGCTGCTACTTTGCTGTTCAAAATTTCGTCTCACTTTCATTAGATTACATCATGTTCACTCATGTTCATCCTTTTTCTTTGGTCCACTCATCCCGTCTACATTTCTTCCTCCCTTTGATGGACTTTATTTTGACAAAAAGTCATTGAAGTTGACAACAGTAAAAAAGATGAGAGCAAGGAATCAATATGTATGAACCGGATACAGTGAGAGACGAGAAGTATGGTGGGAAGAAACTAATTTCCCCCTATCAGATGTGTTAAACCACAGCTAAGGTCAACTCAGAAGATGTCTGTTCTAATTTTTCTGTAGTTATCTGTAGGTGATGTTTATGCTCTTCAACTTATGTTTAACAGCAGTCCATTCATGGCCTTTTATGTTGTTCAAGGTTGAAAGTAATGCACAACATCACTCCTACTACATGACCAGACTAATTCCTCAAATCTATTTTGCTCAAGTTTGCAAACCAAGACATAATATTTAGCTTAATATATAACAGGAATGTGTTGCTTTTCCAAATGAAGGAAGGAGAATTTCCCTCTCTGGCTCTCTTCCACAGTGTGTCTTTGTCCTGTCTCCTCCATACCCCAACCAGTCGCCAGCAGATGCCCGCCCCTCCCTGACCCCTCCCTAAGGTTTCTTCCTGTTAAGAGGGAGTTTTTCCTTCTGTCACCAAAGTGCTTGCTCATATGGATTTCCCCTGTGTTATTGCAGGGTATTTATGTTACAATATAAAGTGCCCTGAGGTAATTATATTTGTGATTTGGCACTATATAAAGTGAATTTGGAAATAGCCTCTGCACTGAGCTGTGTGCACGAGCCTTTCAGTGAGTAAAACAGTAGCAATGCAGAAGTTAGCAAAGCGATGATCCCGGCTGTGAAAAGAGCAGAGTAATGCAGAGCTGCAATAGCTAAAGGTTGTAGTTACACTACGAAGCTCCTATGTATCTGTGGAGATGCTGTGTAGGTGGGTGTGAGTGGACCCCCAGGATATCACAGTAAATGAATAGCATATCCTCAGTCGACCCAAAATAGGGCTTTTACTGTAAGTGAAGGGCCAATTTTAAACGGCTCGATGCTTTAGCCTTCTTCACAAATGTTCAAAGAACTAAGTTCTGGGCCAGTGTTTCAACTTCATAGTTATTGCTGATATGCTGATCTGGGGGAAAAAGCTGATTAATCTGGATTTCTGTTTAGAAAAATGTCCTTCTGCAGCTTATAGAAGAAAACTCATTTTTTCTTTGGGTATGTTTTACTTGTATGATCATGGCACACGTTTATGTATGCGAGTAATGAAATAAAAAAAATTCTTTCACAGCTATAATTACAGAAAGCGAGGGTGTCAAACATAACACCTGGGGACATCAATGTTGGACTTTTGTTTTAATCAAATGTAACTTTGTGAAAATATGTTTTACAGCTATTCTTATTAAAAAAAAATGGCAAAGTGTTTTACTCTTTACTACAGAAATAATAATACAAATCTATAGTAAAAAAGGACATGTTTTGTAAATTAACAAAAGCTTTGTTTTATTAATACAGAGCAGGCTGGCCAATAAGCTACCAGCACTTTTCATATAATTCTAAACATTTTGTACAGCATAAGAGTCATGCTGAAAATGTTTTCTCATCTACTACAGCAGCATTTTCTATCATGTAGACAAAGCTGTACGATGTAGCTTTGACTCAAAGATGAGTTTCAGTGGTCTGGTCCATTTAGGAAAAAAGTGAGCCCAATTTGGCCCATGATGTAAAATGAATTCGACATTCCTCACATAAAGTAACTGTCACTGTGATGTGAGTGGGTGATTGTCATATTGGCTACATTTACATGAAGCCTAATATTATGATTGGCATTTCTATCAATCATAATCACAGAAAAAGTAAATGCCTCAGTCAGACAACGCTGTGAAACCATTTTTATAAAAAGACAAGAAGAATAACTCGACCCATAGATTATTTAAACTAAATACCCATAAAGGAAATTTTGTTACATTTTGTGTGACACAAGCACAACCACAGGTACAAAAAAAAACCGTATCCTCGCTTCAGGTAAATTTTACTTACTTATTATTCATACGTTTATTCATCAGTTAGTTTGGGTATCAGTAAACTAGGCTGTTATCGACTAAAGGTTTACTCACAATAGTGGTCCATATCATAAAGTGCATTTAACCCACAGTTCCATTCATCCATGACCAGTATTTGATGCCTGGGCACGGCTAAGGAAACTGTACCCTGGGCCAGTTCAAGAGGGGAAGCCAAGTCTACATCTGGCTCTGAGAAACACTATCTATAACTAGAAAAATTTGCATTTCCTGCGAAAATGCTGTGTGGATGCCTTCACTCTGAAGATGTCTGCTGAAAAAAGCTGAAAAAGTTGAAAAAAAAAAAAACCCAAAAAACATTGCCCTGAGCAGGATTTGAACCTGGCCCTTCTGGTCTAAAGGCGGCAATTCACCTCACTGCACCAAACTCATTCACACAAAGAAGAGGTGGAGAGAGTGACAATTGTGGTGAAATTAGCAGAAGCTGCTTAGAATTGTGCTGATAAGAGGTGAAAAAGCTAAACATTTGGCAGAAAAGAGGTGAATCAGAAGAATTTCTGCTGAAAAGAGGCAAAGAAGCAAAAAGATGAGCTGAAAAGAGGTGTAGAAGCAGAAGTGCTTGCTGAAGATGGCTGTATGTGTAATGACACACTGGAGAGTGTCAAGAAAGCAGAGCGCATGCAAGCAGGGAACATGTGTAGCAACTGTCACAGGTAGGATTCAAACCTCTGCCACCGGGTCTCACGGCAGATGCCCTACCCTCTGAGCCAAATGAGTTCGGGTCACAAGCAAAGATATGATGAGAGGGACAATGTGCACTGTGGAGCAGAAGCTCAAATTAGCAGAAAAGAGGTGAAGAGGAAGAACTTTGTTGTGAAATGAGGTAAAGAAACTGAAATTTGTGCTTAAAACAAGTGAAAAAGCTGAACTCTGAAATCCTGCTAAAACAGCAGAAGAGGCTGATATTTTTCAGCTACTCATTGAGCCAAACTGGTTCTCACGTAACTGAAAAAAGGTGGAAAAGCTTACAATTCTAATGAAAACAGCAGAAGAGGCTGAGATTTGTGCTGATAAGAGGTGAAAATGCTGAACCAATCAGAGGTACTGCTTCTGTCTGCTTCATCAGGCTGTGTACTTGTATGTATTTCTGCCATAGACTGTTAACAAGAATCTGAGGTCCATATTAGAAAAGCTGCTAAAATCATAAAACTTTGCAGAATTGTAATAAATTATCAATATGAATTACCGGTCTGTGATAGTGTATAAATTTGTACTCAAAAACTAGGTGGGATAGAAGCATAATTCTTGCACTGGGTGAATCAGCGGACTTTGGTGTACTTTGACTGCGATTTACATAGCTCTTTGTATCTCCGTCGCGGAGACATGACGAGAGAAGAAATGGCTTAATCTTCGGAGTTTGAAAAATGAGAGGAGGACAGATTTCCACCCCTCAAACATGTTTTTGCAGAAACACTGTAATTTCGCTTAAATAGTATGAAATAGCAGTAATACTATGATTTGGCAGAAATACTACTTTTTAGCACAAATACTATTGTACAGAATGGTGTACGTCAGTTTAATGCTGGGTGGTGCTGCAATAGTAACTATCCTCGGTCAGAAGGAGAGGCTGATATCCAGGGATTAGATTACCACAGGTGGAGTTTATTGGCGGTCAGATGGATGGTACAGGGAGGCATGGCATACAGTAGGAGGATGTGGAGAGGTGATATGGTGTGGTTTCTATGATTAAGAAAACTGGCAACAAATTCCTACACTACAAATCAGTCTGATACCACTTCTTACAGGGTTCACGTTTATTAAGGCACTACCCAAAAGGCGCCACAAGAGGGCACTCCAACACAAGAGATGACCTATTTACACTGTAAACACCCCCTACTTAGCCACTACATACTACAGTGATATTACAGTATACAAATTCACACAAATACTATGATTTGGCAGAAATACTATGACTTAGTAGTAATACTATAACATAACAGTTCAATGTTCTTGCACAAATACCACAATATGGCAGAAATACTATGTTTTAGCATAAATACTGTGATTTGGTATAAATACTACGATTTGGCACACATACTATATTCCGCAGATACACTATAACATAACAGATATTCTACGACTTAGTAGTAATACTATAACATAACAGAATTATTAATTGGGCACAAATACCACAATTTGGCAAAAATACTATGATTGGGCACAAATACTATGATTTGGCAATAATACTGCATTTTAACACAACTACTGAGATTTGATTGAAATACTATGATTTAGAAGAAATACTATTACTCCATACAAATACGATGCTTTGGGACAAATACTATGTTTTGGTTCCAATACTATGATGTGCAACAAATACTATGATTTGGCACAAATACTATGATTTGGCAGAAATACTCTGATTTAGCAGAAGTACTATCTTTTGGTAGAAATTCCTGCTAAAAGGTAGTATATCTGCGTTTTAGCAGAAATACTGTAATTTGGCATAAATACTATGATTTGCCATAAATACTATGCCTTAGTAGTAATACTATAACATAAGAGATATACTATGGTTTTGCAGACATACTATGTTTTTGCACAAATACCATGATTTGGCACAAATGCTATGATTTAGCAGAAATACTATGATTGGGTACAAATACTATGATTTGGCAATAATACTGCGTTTTAACAACAACTACTGAGATTTGATTGAAATACTATGATTTAGAAGAAATACTATGACTCCATACAAATACGATGCTTTGGCACAAATACTATGATTTGGCACAAGTACTATCATTTAGTACAAATACTATGATTGGGCAGAAGTACTATGTTTCAGTACAAATACTATGATTTGGCAGAAATACTATGCCTTAGTAGTAATACTATAACATTAGAGATATACTATGGTTTTGCAGACATACTATGTTTTTGCACAAATACCATGATTTGGCACAAGTACTATGATTTAGTACAAATACTATGATTGGGCAGAAGTACCATGTTTCAGTACAAATACTATGATTTGGCAGGAATACTCTGGTTTAGCAGAAATACTCTGATTTAGCAGAAGTACTATCTTTTGGTAGAAATTCCTGCTAAAAGGTACTATTTCTGCGTTTTAGCAGAAATACTGTAATTTGGCATAAATACTATAATTTGGGATAAATACTATGATTTGGCACATATAATATATTCAGCACATATATTATAAAATAACAGAAATATTTGGCCCCAAAACCATGATTTTGCACAAATACCATGATTTTGCAAAAATACTATGAATTGGCAGAAATACTATGATTTAGCAGAAGTACTAAGATGTAGTAGAAGTACTTTGATTTAGCAGAAATACTATGATTGAGGAGTAATACCTAAACATAGGAGAAATATTGATACACAGACACACATACACAGACAGTAAAGGGAACAGGAGCTGTGGAGAGTCTGGGCTTGGTATATGTAGGTCAGTTAAATTAGCTGCACCTGCTGTAGTCAGCCCTTACACACACAGACACAGAGAGAGGTGTGAGTTTTCTTCAGTGTATTTCTGACATTCAGGATTCCCCTCGAACAAATGGCCATAATTTCCTAACCGTAGAGGCTAGAACGGTCATTCAGGCATCGTTTTATTCAGAAGAGATGGGGGAATCTTCAGGTCTTCATAATTCAGAGATAAAACATAAATTATTAAAGATATATGACTTGTAATACACTGTAACTGAGTAGAGGCGAAGCAAAAACTGCCTTGACTTGCGCTCAAACAACCTTTGGTAACTCTAAATCTATATGGAGCATCAAAATCATTCTTTCACCGTAAGAAACAGCAGGCTTTGGTGAACAGTCATGGAAATTTTCAGGGCTCTGTGGAAATCCATCAAAAAGATATGACGAGAGAAAAAAGTGGTTCATTTCCAGAGATTGAAATCTGATGAAATCTGAGCGAGGGACAAATTTCCTACCCTCAAACAAGTCCAACTCATTTCAGAACGGTAATAGGTGAGAAAGAAATTCTTGAATTGTGAGCGTCAGGAGTGTCTGAACATATACGGGGACAAGCCTCATGTCTTAACTTCGCTTCGTTAAGGAGATATGACAATTTGAAAATGCCTCTCATTAGAGAAATCCAGCGGTGATTTTGAACAAACTCTCCATTGAGTTTATATGGCGAGTTTTCTGACTTTGTGTTACTCTGAGGAGATTTGCAAAATATCTATGAGTCCCACAACAATGATAGTGACATTTTCTGAAAGCCAGCAAAAATACCTACGTTTTGATGTATAATTTGTGGGGCTTGAGTGGAAATTGAGCGAGCAGCAAGAAGTTGTTTGGACATGAAGAGAAAATTCAAACAGTTTCACTGTCCCCTCTGAGTTAATTGCATAGCAACCATAGCAACGCATGTATTTTCTGAAAAATCACAATTTTGCAACTGAAAACTCAAAGAGGGATAAGATTAAAACGGTAGAAGATCTGAAAAAGCTGAATCATACAGGAATAGCCAAATCATTTGAGAACATTTTAAAGTTTGAATGGAGTTTCTAGGTGAAAGTATGAGGCAGTAGTTAAGTTTCAAAGACAAGAAAGTTTTAGCAGAATTGTGGAAGTTTCCCATTCATTTCAATGGGACAAATTAAAGGAAAAAAGTGTAATATTTTAAAAAGTATAATAGTAATAAACACCAAAAGTCATAGCCGGCATTAGCAGAAAGAGCAGAACAGTTTAGAGTTTGAACGGTGAAAATAGCACAAAAATTGTGGAAGTAGATCCACGGCAAAAAGTGTACGGAAACACCCGGAATAATAATAAAGAAGAAAGAGAAACAGGATCTCAATAGTGTGGATGCCTATTAAGGCATCCACACAATAAATGGTAAATGGCCACCCACAGCTCGTAATCTACCTGCACCTGAGGTAAAGTATATAACCCATCAAGGGCACAAAAAATAAAATCATAAGCCCTAATGGCTTTTGTGGTGTTCTACCCTGTCCCTGATTACGACTAAACATCCCCTCCGGTGATAATATATATGCACTGTTAAAAAATTAAAAGCAACACAAAACCATACTAAACAGTCAGGAAGTTGATCATGCATGTGTCCAAGTAAGCTGAGTATTTGTCGTTGAAGGAGACGAATGCGGGACATATTCATCATTTAATGCACTGCACACAATTCTAACTAAGTGTGTGTACACTCATGCAAATAGTATTAGTGTTGCTAGTATTAAATCACATCCCATTTAAAAAGCTGACCACAGATTTTCAGTGTGAATGATTTTAATCAGACCTCCAAATGGCACAATGCAAAAAAAAAAAAAAAAAAAAAAAAAAAAAAAAAATCGCTTCCTCCCCATCTTTAGTTTAGATCTTCAATGTTTTGTTTCACCTTAGCTGTTTTGCACTACAAACATCACTTTGAGGTACACAGCAAGAAAAAAAGCAATGTTTGCATTTCTTATTGATTTGGGTGAGTAATAATCACAATCAATATTTATTTTTCAATAGACCCTGTAGTTTTTAAAATATTGATCTCTACCAAACGGTTGAGATGTCACTTAATGGTAAAAGTATGAAATGTCATGAAAATACAAGTACATTAGACAATACAGTTGAACAAAAATCAATAAAAGGCCAAATTAAATTTAAATTAATAACAAAAACTATCCAGAGCATTGGATACAGTTTATTTCTAGTAGCATGCAGGTGAACATTGCTGTTTTCATTCCATCAAAGGAAAGTATTATCTCAAGCAACAAAATACATAGTTTTCTAATCTGCAAATGTGAAAAATGTGCTACAGCACAAAATACTCACATTCAGGCCACTTCTGATTGAATGCTACTGTGCAAAATCATTTTTGTTTAAAAAAATAAATAAATAAAAAAACAGTGCAAATCAAGCACATCTGCTTGTGGTTTTGGTCGTTGGGGTCTATAGCATTTATTCTGTGGTCTTGGAGAGCTGAATCATGGTTGTCCAACTCTAGATGCTGGCTTGTTAACTTGGTTCAGACACAGCCAGGTGGAAACCTTTTGAGAGCCATTGGTTTCTGAGGTTCTTTTATGGGTTTGCATAGTGTTTTTTACAACTTTGGCCCCTTAGAGGTCACTTCTGTTCCTTTTTACTGAGGGGAGCACTGAAGAATGTAGATCCCCATGATATTTGTGATTTCCACATGTTGTTCTTGATTTTTACAATATTTACTAATGTTAACTCAGAAAGTTACAAAAATTACTTACTGAGGAAATTATTTCAACATATTCTTGCTGTGCTAACACTTAATGTGATTTATCAATAGCAATGGATAAACATGGGTCTAGTGGTCTGACTTTATGGCAAATAATACATTTTGATAACATTTAGGTTATGTTAGCATTAGCACCATAAAAGGGACAAATCAACCGTTTGGTTGACCACTTTTTAAAAAAATTATTAAACATTTAATTTGACTTTTTTTAATGCTGTCAAGTGACATACATCTGTTTAGTAAGTCCTCTAACACTATCATATATCAAAAAATTATATCTTCCTATCTTAGTTTCATCAAAAACACTCAAAATATGTTGGATGTTTTTTTTGTTTCTGACTTCCTGGTTTGGAGAGGTATAAGAAGACCCAACAGTTTCCATTCACAGTGCCTTCTGGAGGATTTTTTTGGCATTACAGATGTAAACCAATTGGTAAAAAAGACTCAACAAGGTAGGTCAATTTCAGTGAAAGCCTCAGTTAGATATAGGGCCTGAAAATGTGCTACCAATTGGTTGAGCAGAACGCTAAAGGGTTGAAGGCTAGTTAGCTAAATAAAGAACCCGCAGTATGTGAACACTTCAAAAGTGTATTTTGCAAATGTCAAGGCTGATGATTTTAGATGAAGAATCTAGACCTCTCCATTGCTGTGTATGTAGCTAAAATCTTCCTCACATACTGCAATGCACTTTTAAAACTGCTGAAGGCCTAAGCGAACAGTACAGCCTTATAGTGTGTGAGACATTTTATCTGTCTAGGGGCAAGACCATTGAAGGTTGTGACTTTCAACATGAACCTAGAAGCTGAAAGCATGAGGTTACATTAACAATAGAGGAAAATATCATTTTTGAGGGAGAGATCACCATCTGCTTCTTCAAGGCTTGTGGAGCCTTCACAGATCTCCCACCTGAGCCTCGGGCTACAGAAGTGATTTCAAGGTTGGCAGCTCATCAAAATGAGTGGCAGGTGGTACAGATATCTTTCGTTAAATATATTTCTTTGTATTTTTTTTTCCTTTTTATTCACCATAAGATAAATGAAACCTTTTTCATGGATGTGTACAGCAGGAAATGACATTTGTGTTTCCAGCCTTACCTGGGCTTCATTGTCCTTGAGCAGTCGTTTCGTCCGTGCCCCACCGGGGTCGTCTGTTACATTAAGAATCACCACACTCTTCCTTTCCCAACCAATGAAAGAGCCATCGGTCATACCCTCCACCATGGCCAGGAAGTCCTCATAGCCATGGTGACGAGTGGTCACTACAGAGAAGGAGGTCCAGTCATACTCTTCAAGCACCTCGAAGATAACCTCAAGCTGGAGCAATGTGGAGCAGGTGAACTGGAGGTAGATGGAACCGCTCTCCTAAAAGATAGGAAGGAGACGCCATGAGACAGAAATTTATTTGGGGACTTGGACAAAGCAAACACAGAATTAAATGTCCGTTAATTAAATAATAATATTATAGCTTTAAAAGGTCCATTTAGTGTCAGCATCATAATCGGGAAATGGCATCTTCTTTAAACACACCTGACAAATTAAATGAAAAGCTAAACCCTTGACCCCCCACACTAAAGGGGATCTTGTGTTTCATTTACACATTTCTGCTGGCATGGATTGACACCACTTGTCCTTTTCAGGGAATGGCCTCTGCAAATTAATACAAAGTTGACTCATCACATTTATCTCAAATCATTTTTATGATGATGACGACCCATTCATAGGCATGAGATGTAATGTTTGCCCTCTGAATGGTCTGAATGTGAATATTATATCAATCATACACTCTGGCCTTCTCAGTGACCAGATCTCAACCCAACTGAACAGATGAGTGATGTTAGGCCAACATTATACAGTGTTACTTGCAATGTTCATGTTCGGCAAAAGTTAAAAGCTTTAAATCTGGCAACAAATGAGTGGCAAGTCTGCATCCATACACACACACACACACACACACACACACACACACACACACACACACACACACACACACACGGTCTCTACCAACTCCTGAAGTCTAAACCAGTGCCTGCATACTGCTGAGCTGAGGAGGTAGTGCACAGTGGGATTTTGGGGCTTTCTTTAAAAAATTAAAACAGTTTGCTGCAGCAGGAAACATCCAAGATGAAACCAAATCAGTAAACTGCTGGACCAGAAGAAAGTCTTGTTTGTACTCTCCTGACAGTAGAACCACCGCCGTGAGACATGCGATTCTGTATTTTTTATTTTTTATTTTTTAATCTCTTTTTCTATATCGTGTTAAACACAATATCAGTCATTCATATACCATCAATTCTCTGCTGCTTATCCTTTTTAGGGCCATGGGGGGGGGGGGGGGGGGCTGGAGCCTATCCCAGCTGTCTTGGGGGAGAAGCAGGGTACACCCTGGACAGGTTAACACAGACAGATTCACACCTATGGGAAATTTAGAGTTTCCAATTAACCTATCCCGAAGCACTCAAAACACATCTTAGATATTTTATGCCCAACAATGAATGACCATGTTCTTACTTTCTGTGCATCTACTGACACAATTTCCTGTTTTAAACACTAAGATCCGCAGTTAAAATCCACACTGCTTAACTGCTCTGGATGTAATTCAGTGATACTGGACTGTAAGTGTGTAAAAGTGAGCAAATTCATACAGTAGCTGTCTAAGCAAGTTCTCTTCCAGCTTAGCCCTTTTCTTTGTGTGAGACTGACTTTAGTCCTAAGAGGGGAGCACTCAGAGGAATAAGACAGTCTGTCAAAAAAGTCCTTGGTTTCTGAATAAGGCTTTCAGTGTCAATGAAGGAAACAATGATGGCCGTCCTCTCTGCTTCTCCACTCATGCTTAATCTGGACAGATGAGCTACTCAGTGAATTCTTTTCTATTGACTTTTGTGCCATTGTATTTTTTGCTGAAATGAGAACAAAGTATCAGGATGGGAAAATCCATAAAGGTTGAGAGTTGGAATGAATGTGAGCTTAAACACTGAATATATAGTAAAAAACGTATCATGACAGCGTGCATATTCCAGCGCTCTTTTGCTGTCCAAGGCTTTTATCGGTTTAGCTTGTACTAATTTTGGCTCTTTCTCAACATTAAACAAAGAGGTAGAGGGCATGTGTTTAAATTAATCATCAAGGCTCTGCATCTGCAGGTACATGTGGATGATCAAAGAGGAAACTTCAGGGCGTAGCTTTCCACCCATCCATGTCGACAGGGCTCACCTCAGGTTGCGCTAAACTGAACTAGGTCAAATATCAAACCAGCAGCCTGATTTATGATGTAAGCTTGTCTGCTTTCTTTAACCCAGCTGAGAGTAGAGTGTGCTGGGAACGTGCATCGAGTGAGCAGTTGGGTGGTGGTGTATGAAACAAAAATCAAAGCACATGTGTCCCCTTGGAAGCTGGAGCAAAAGAGAAGAAAGAAAACTTGCACTCTTGTAATTTAAACACTCACCAGAAACAATGAATGACTGACGTAGTGTCCCAAATCACAGCTGTAGAAGCACTTGTGACACAAGGTTGATTAATTCTTAAAGCGTATTAGGAAACATGTTTGACTCAGCGTCCCGAAGGCAATTAAGAACTGATTAGAGTTTACTTATCAGACATTTCTCAAATGCAAAGCTATACTCTGGAGGTAAAAATACCCATTTGTTGTGTTAAACCTCAATTGGCGGGGTCAAACAATCGTGGCTTTTCTAGATAACATTTAAATCAGTCACAGTGGAAAAGGCAAGACATAAGCTAAATCCTAGTACAGTGCTAGTAAACTGCAATGTACTCTTGTTAAATTAGCCTTACTGATTTCTCAAGTTCCAACCAACCAGCATGCTTCTACAAGCACAGATGCTGTCACTTAAACTAAATGTATGCTGTATACTGTTTTAAAGTCTGTTTTGATACACAAACTGCCAATTAGGTTCCCAGAACTAGATAGATTCTTACTTATATTCATAGGGAACTTAACATCTCAATATACCAGCAAACTATTAGAAGCAACATGCCAGGTTAAGTCTCTAGGCCCTTAAATGCACCACCTTAAATTGCCCCATGGGCTCTGCCTGGTTGCCTCGCAGAAAATCAAGAACTAAAGTTCATCCAAGACATGAAAATTCAGAGGGATGTTCAACATAACCAGGGGTGCACATAAGTAGTCCGCAGACGTGCACCAGATAAGAAGTTGCAACGAGTGTTTGCGTACATAAGATTTTCTGGAGGAGGACAGACATTTGTTTAGAACTGTTAAAGATGTCGAAGAAGCAATCTCCTTTAAGCAATTACTTTGGTGTTGTTGTGGGATTTCTCTTTAATGTATTGTCTTGATGAAATGCTTTGATGTTACTTAGTTTAGTATGTCTGGTTCACGCCTCACTCACGCTGGGAAACAGACGGTGAGGACCTGGTGAATGTCTCCCAGGAGACAGAAGCTCACACAGGAAGGCTTGGCCCCACAGTGGGGGAGAGTCTCACAGGTGATAGAGGGTTTTCTGTTTAGAGCCAAGGTGTGAACCTCAACTGTAAAAGCCTTTTGTTCTGTGACTGTGTTTAAAAGGAACCTGAACTGTTCATTGTCAGAGACAACTCTCAGTGCCCCCTGACTGACGTCTCTCCTCATGCATGGGAAATAAAGTGTTGGGTTTTAACTGCTCATCGTGTCTGCAGGCTTTGTTAATAAATTTCCACAACAGTGTTCAGAACCACAAAAGAAGCGCGTATTCTCGTACAAGTGGTTGCAGGAGGTGAGCTGGCTTCAAACAAATGATGCTGTGAAAATTCCACTCTAGCAGACAAAAACAGTGCCTTTTATATGTACGCAAACGCACTTTGCAACTTCTTATCTGGTGCGCGTCTTTTATTTTGACAGCGCATGCGCACCTGCGGACCACTTATGTGCACCACTGAACATAATGATGCTTTCTTTGTGTCAGGTAGCTCAACAAAATCCCCCAAAAGATGAGCTCAACGATGTGGTATCACCCTGCTTGTCAATCAAAACTATTTGCTTTAAGTTTTGTGTGCTCACATAGCACACAGCATATGACACATTCTCTCAGCTAAGAATCTATTTCACTCTTAGTCAAAGTCAAAGTCAAAGTCAACTTTATTGTCAATTCTGCCACATGTACAGGACATACAGAGAATAGAAACTACGTTACTCTCAATCCCTAGATAAAATAGCAAATGAACATTTAAATATAAGAGTGATTAAAAAATGCAGGTAAAATAATTAAAAAGTAAAAATTTAAATAAATACAATACAATTTTGCATATAACAAGAAAGCTATACAATATACAATATAATGGGTAAATGACATTGGGTGTAAACCAGGCAGAGTAGTGCAAATAGGCAAATAGTGCAAATGGAGAGCATAATGTCATGAAAAGCTGGAACTTTCAGCAGGTTTTAAACTGAAAATATTAACATAACCTCCAGAGCAGGTTAGGTGTGCATATTAAGTTGCAATGATGATCCATATGCTTTCTTACTTAACCCTTTAAGACCTACCATAGAACCAAGTCCGCCAGAGCTCATCTTATCTTATATTTTTACATGTAGTGCCATTTTGGGGACTATACTATACATCAATACAACCATTATAGCCCAAATTTTATATGCATTAAGTCCATAGTAACTACATAAATTGCAAAAAAGTGCAATTAAGTACAAACAAATTGAAATTTGTTTTTGTTCCATATATTTCTAGTTAGAGAAATTTAAGAGGTTTGTCCCACAAAAATGTTGCACAAAATAGTTTCAAACACGAAATTTATTTTTGAGATGCACCAGTTTTTATATACTGCAGGAAAAATGAAAATAAATATTATAATCCAAAAAAAACTCCACCATATGCATCAAAAGAAACTATTTCCAGCAGTGCAATTTGAGTTTTAAGCATCCCAGAAACTATTCAGAAAAGCATAGAGTCAAACAGGAAGTGTTTTGAACAGCAAACAGTTTTTGATCGGCAAAGCGTGTTTTTGTTGCTGCAAGTGCTTTTTATGCAGTTTTTGCAAAGCCATATGTGGAAGGAAACTGTGACCTAGGGCAAACTTATGGCACAAGATGTAAGTACAACTCTTCCGGTTTCATATACAAAAAAAATAAAAAATAATAATAATAATAATCATTGCGCTAGCTGACGTTGTTCCGGTTTACAAGGATTTAAAAATAGTTACGCAAAACGGAGCGTGCCCGCTCCGACCGGTTTTAAAGGGTTAAACAACTTAGGAAATGCAGGGTACACCCTGAACAGGTCACCAGTCCATCACAGGGATAGCCATTTTAAGAGAGAACTGTCTTTATTAGGCTAAAAGCTCTGACTTTGCATTCAAAATAACTTTCCAACTCATTAACCTATTTTGTTTTATCATTCTTTTATTGAGTCTGTTTTATCTTTTTGTTTTGTGGCATGGTTCGGTCAGACCTCCATCACAGAGAAAAGCTCACTGAATCAGATAGTGAGATGGTCCAGTCGAGTCACAGCCTTGTTTAGCCTCCCTGTACCCCAAACAGTTACACTGATTGATTTATCAATTCTTAATAATGGTTCCTCTACAGCAGGGATGGGGAACTCCAGGCCTCAAGGGCCGGTGTCCTGCAGGTTTTAGATGGTTCCTTGATCCATCACAGCTGATTTAAATGGCTAAATGACCTCCTCAACATGTTGTGGCGTTCTCAGGAGGCCTGGTAATGAACTAATCATTTGATTGAGGTGTGTTGACCCAGGGTCATATCTACAACCTGCAGCCTTGACTTAACCCTGCTGCCATCACTAAACTTAATAGGAACTGTTTTTCTTTTAATCTGATTCATCTTGTCTAAATACCAAATGTATATCTGTCAGGTTTATATAGGAGTGTGTTTTGTGAAGTGATGCCAAATGCTATCATGTTTCTGTAAAGCAAATTTAGCTATGGGTATAAATAAAGTAACCTTGAACTTTAACCTTTCCACTATAGAACAGGAGTAAGAATACCGTTAGCAGAAAATGCCATCAGTGAGCAGCCAACACGATAATTCACATGGAGCACTAAACATGAATGAAAATAAACAACAATTGAACATGGCTGCTGGTTGATTACAGGAAGTAAAAGACAATCTGGATCTGAATAAGGGAAAGCTGCAGCGTATATATGAGTGACTGATTAGCTGATTGATAGGGGTGCAACGATACACAAAATTCACGGTTCGGTTCGGTTCGATACTTTGGTGTCACGGTTCGATATTTTTTCGATACAAAAAAAATGTTCATGCCTTTTTAATTTGTCATTTATTAAAATTATAAATATATATTTTAACACAAAAGTACAGTTCTTAAATTTAACCCTAACCCTTGTGCGTGTTGTTTTTTAGCTCGTCATATTGCAGCCACAGAAATTCTTTTGTCCATGAAACCATAAAGCTGCACTTTCTTTTTGCCTTATAGTCTGATTTGTCATAACTTCTCCGTTTTGTGGTAAGCTTTTCTTTGGCTGTCACTTCTTCACCCTGACCTGTCTTATTTGGCTCAGCAGAACTAAAATATATATCTGTCTGTGAAGGTTCTCAGTCATCCAGGTCATCGTAGTGAAATATATATCCTGCCGCACTCACATAAGCTCAGCGATTCTCTGCGCGATCAACCTCTCACATGTTTAAGCTGCGGGAGATTTCACTTGTCATGTTTGCATAGTAAGCTAACGATTAATAAGACGATGTCAGAGGAATTGGTGCACAAATTATCATCACTCACAGATCAGTGCTGTCGCTCTCTATACACAGTTTGCGCGATTGCAAAGTGAAAGCAAAAAAACAAGCACAAATTCAAACACGATTTCAATATGTCACATATTGACAGTGGCTCACCCAATGACATAATTACCCAGCTACATTTCTGAAAGAATGCAAAAGCATTGACATATATTTTTCCTTCCTACAATAGCCCGACAGGCAGGGCAGAGATAGCCCCGGGACGTCGGGCTAGCGATATTGCGAGCCCTGTATCTGATTGAGGAATCACTCATCTTTGGAAAAGAGTTTATTACAGAGAAATGGCTCTTTCCAAAATAAAAGCTATACTATCCGCTTCTTCTGGGCTATATTCTCAGCAGCATATTAAACATATCAGGTCTCCATAAGGAGAATCCTGTGCTAACAGCTGTCTAAATGACTCGGCTAAAGTTTGTAGCATGCATGCTTGTTGTTTTTGTCTTTGCACTAGGATGATGTCGGTGTAAATGTGCAGTCATATTCGTTGTGTTCCCACTAGTGCTTTCAGGTTAATCTCGTTGAAATAACCTTAACGCCACAACATGGCAAATCTCCGTTAACGAGCTACCCTATACAGAGGGGCTAGACGGCCAACATGTTAACGCTAACTGCGCTAACACACTAGCTCCCACCCATGTAATTGAGCATTGCATGGCACATCCAACATACTGTTTTACTTTAGTCCATGACTCGCTTACCTTCAGGGTCATACGTCACATGAAAACCAAAATAATTCCAAACGCCAGATCTGAATGAGGGTGGGGAGTAGGGCTGGGCCATATTATACCGTTCACGATAATACCGGTATAATGTTAGGCAACTATAGGAAAATGAAATATCGCGATAGAATGGGAGTAAAACGCGCATGCGCAGTGCCTTTGTTTTCATACGCACATGGCCGGTCGTTGAGTGAAACAGATGAACCAGAATTGGTTTGTAAAAATGGTGCAACTTCAGTGATGTGGAACTGGTTTGGTGTTTGTCCGTCAGATACACAACAAAGCACATTTTTTTGCAGAACATGCAAGCGGCCATCGTTATTGTCGTATTTGTCGGACTAAGATGCTCTTAAATCTGGGAGTAATCTGGGTCCTAAGCTCCGTATGCTTCATGTCAAACAACACTGCAGCATCACTTAGAGTTAAAAACTGTCTAAATTCTTTCATCTTTAATAAAACGATCAGCATTGCTGCTTTACCAGGTGTAACTATAAAGTTTAACTTCCAGGCATCCATGAAAACAAAAGTTATTACATTTAACGGAGTTAGAAGTTAGCAGGAAGCTAGCGGAAGTTAGCTCGCTAGTTTCGCTAGTTACCTAAGCATGATATAGCATGTTCTGACTGAGAGATTTCTGAAAAAAAATCAAACGTACAGCTCTGCTATCACTTCCAACATAAATGAAGACAGGAAACTAAACAGCAGTGACGTTTGTAGGGTTACTGAAGTTGGGCTAGCTGGTATATAATGATGTGCTACGTGATCGCTAGCGACACAGCTATGTTAGCATAACATAAGCAGTGAAGCTGGAGGACGAACACTAACACTTTTCCACTTATAAAAGTTAATGTGAAGGTTCTTCATGGTTAGAGACAAATGCAATCGCATGGCAGGATGCTGTAAACGGACCAAACTTCAGTCAGGAGAACAACTGAGATAATCCATCCACAATACGAGGTTAGTTATTAATATACTGCAACAACATGGGAATAGAGCAGCTGCAGAGAATTCAACATTAATGAATCAATGGTACAGAAGTGGAGGAAGCAAGAAGAATGAGTTTAATAAAGTTTGATTTATCTGACTGCTTTGTTTCGCTTAATGTGCCTTATAATCCTGTGCACCTTATGGTCCGAAAAATGTGTACTGCACACTGCAGTTTAATGTTGCAAAGCACCTCTTTTTAACTTCAGTGGATATTATACATGGTTATGCTCAGGATATGTCAGCCCATTTCTACTGGAAATGCCTTTTGGTTAAACTTTCAGCAAGGAATTTGCATTTGCACTGTTACATTTTTATAAAGCTTTAATGTACATAAAAACCAGCTTCTTGTTTAAGTGAAAATAAATGGAAGGTTGTCTTTTTGCACTAGTAATGTTGTGGAGTTGTATTTTGTCTCGCATCAATTATATCGTCGGTTATATCGTTATCGCAAATTTTCAAATATATATCGTGATAAATATTTTTGGCCATATCGCCCTGCTCTAGTGGGGAGGTCCACTTCTGTCTTGCTAGCTTGCCCTGCGCTCTTCCTTCTGACCATGCTGTCTGTGTTGAGTGCTCAGTGATCGACTACTCCGCCTAGGCTGCACTCTCGAGCCTAGGCGGAGTAGTCAAATGCAGATTCACTGAGCGCTCAACACAGACAGCATCGTCAGAAGGAAAGTTGATAAAATAAATTACAAATTTTGTATTGTTCTTTTTTTTTCTCCCCTTTGGTTTTCTTTCTTTCTCTCCCCCTCTTTCTTTCATTCTTTCCCCCTGTCCTATCCCACAGTCATGTCTGTCCCGTTTGCAACTGAAAATAAAATAAATTCATAATTATAATAAAGGTCAATCAAATGGACCAATATGATGATCCACTTAAAATAAATCCTCTTGGCATCTTTCTTGGCCTCAAGACAACAATTCTGATGGCTATAGATCCAAACGGGACACAAAAAAAAAAAAAAGAAAAAAATTGTATTGTTCGATACATATGCGTACCGAACCGAAAGCACTGTATCGAACGGTTCAATATCGATACGAATATCGTTGCACCCCTACTGATTGAGCACAGCTGTGTCATATAATTGACAGGAAACGGAACAAAGGGCAGATGTATGATGAACTGAAGCGCACGACAAACAACATTTACAAAGTAGAACAGAGTGAAAGAAGAAGAGAGTCAGAACCATGATTCCTGGCGATGAATAAAGTCTCTTCTTATCTCATTTTATCAACTGGCAGAGGTTTGCAGCAGCTCCTCTTCTTTGATTGCAAGACCACAGATTTAAAAACCTCAAGTCACTGAGTCTACAGATAAGATTATTTAAAAGGTAAAATACATATTAGACTTTGTAAAAACCCAAGCGTCCATATTTGAATTAGTGGCATAAACATATGGAGTCTTTGCTGGCTCTGTAATGATTCTGTACCTTGTGCTACTTCAAAGGAACCTCACAGCCTTCTAGAAACAAAGTTGCTTTTGATTACGAATATGCCGACAGTTCAGTGCCTGAACGTGTATCATCAACCAGTATTTATATTCATCTACTCACAGAACTGCAACTGAAGTTCATTTGTAAAAATCACAATAACCACATCGTATTGTCAAGATGATCCACTTAAAATAAATTGGCCCACTTATTTCACATCACACCTGTCGCAGTGAACTGCTTTGTTAGCTTGAGCTGCTTATCGCTAATCACCGTCAGAAGGCATTACCTTCTTGCCACACTCAGATTAACTAGCTGGAGAGCAAACACCAAATAATTGGCCTACAACAATGAACAAAGCAAGAATCGTTTTAAAGAAGATGCCACAGTCATGGTTACTAACAGCTTCACGAATTTTGCCACTAAAATGGTGATCAATACATCAGTGGTGGGGAAAAAGAAATAAAAATAAAAACACAGTTACTGCAATTACTAATCCACCACTTCCCAGCTGTACGATAGTGGATTGCATTGTTACTCACACAGTCTGCTTCTAATGTCAAAAATCCAACACATTTTTCTTCACTGTGAAACTGCTGATGCTGACGAGCTCAGCAGCAGCACCAACAAAAGTGGAGCAGCTCGAGCAGACATTTGCTTTCTCTTCATCATGCTTACCAAGGAGATCAGAGGAGCAGTTTTCTGACTTTTTAAAGTATTTAGAAAATAACTGCCTCCTACGAGAGACTCGTAGGATAGAAGTTACATATTTCTCACCAGCTCTATTTTTTGCTACCGGAAGTATGACATACACCCGACTTTTTCATATAGAGAGAGTTACATCCATATTACTCACACGCCTAGATAATCTGTCAACTCTAAAGCTTTTTTTTTTTCTTTCTAAAAGAGTTATGAGCTCTGAATCAAGTCTGCGCCAGCCCTGCTTCTACAGTATGCTGAGACCAAGGTGGAGAAAAGAAGGGAGGAGAAACTGTACACTTTTAATAACTTCTCAGATTTCATGTCTGGCTCATCTACATAAAAGGTGCCATGCTGCTCTAATTTATATTCTTATATTAACAATCAATCAAATCACAATAGTTGCCATCCCTCACAGTGCCAAACCCGCAGAGAGTGATCGCAACGCCGCAGTACCGTTCATTAAGGTTTTGAGCTTCTTCGTTTTGGTTTTGCAGTTCACAAATTTCTGGTTTAGTCTCACTGCTTTTATTAAACTCATTTTCCACCACAGCAGGCAGCCATCAAAAGACTTCCAATAAACCTATTATACACCACCTGCCCAGCACCAAACAGCAGACACTAAGTCGGGCTGGCAGTGCGAACTTAGAGGTTTTAGGAGCTAATGGACTGATATTTCCCAGCTCCTTGAGACACAAAGTGGAGTGACATCATTCAGGTGGCAAAAAAAATTCAATTCAATTAAAAAATAATATTTGATGAAGTTTCAGCTTTGAGGGCAAAACATTAATTTTCTTGCTTGAAATCGCATTTTTAATTATTTATCAAAGTAAATGTTTAAAAACTAATCTGCCAAGTCAATAATGTAATTTTCATGAAGAAAAAGCTCATTAGGAAAGCATTCTTATCCAGTGTCAGATCGCAGAAGGTGTGATTCTTCACCCACTTAATCAGAAGCAAAAGCAAAAATGAACAAATGTGCCAGTAATTTAGTGATCGTACATAATCTAATTAAAAGACAGTGCAAACAAAAATGGCAAGTAGAGCTTTAGCCATTACTCAACCATAAATATGCTTTAAGTTAATGGATAGATTCATGTTTTCACAAGTGAATTTTAAAGCAGTCACATCCAAATATAGACACAATCCCTGCTTTGCTTTTCTGTAGCCCACATTTCTCTGTTAAGCTCCAACAAAAACAGGAACTTTGTCCCAGTAAAAATGCATCTTTCGAGGTTATCCACTTCATCCATGTCAGACTACTTTTTTAAAAACCTTGGCTGATTAGAAAACGAGACACAGGTGAAAGTGATTACACACATGAAGAGGAAATAAAACTGGTATCATGAAGCCATGAAAGGAAAACTGTCCTTCAAAGTAAAACAGGAATAAAACAAAGCTCTGAATCAAGAGGAATCCTGCTCGACATGACAACAGAGAAAATGGAAAAGGCACAGAAAGATGAGCCAGAAAGGCCTAAAACAACTAAACATGAACCATGACACTGGAAACATCTCGACCAAATAACCATATGGTAAAATCAAGCTTGAAAGATTGAAAATCACATGAATTAAGGATCACAATATGCCAGAATCAGAACAGGGACCCAAAAGCTCCACAAAAACAAAACTCCAACTGTAGAACAACAGCAAACAGAAGGCAAAATACAAAAGCACAAAACAGTGGAAGCCTAAATGCTAACTAGAAAAAGGACATACCAGCCATTTATTTCACTGGTGAACGGACTCCAGTGTTTACATCGGTGTGTAAACTTTGTCTTAGTAATAAAAAAAACTCTATACTACAGCAAGAGGTGAACGTAAAAGCAGACAAGGCAGCCAATCAGATGAAACTCAGGGAGGGGAGCCCTTAAACAGACAGGAATAAAAATGGCTGATGGAAGTGGAAATGAGCATTGGAGAAAACATGACATGATTGCACGATACTACCAGGTCTAAAAGGCACAATTTGAACTTCTTTTCATGCAGATCACTAAACATTTTCATTGGTTCTAATTTTGGTTTCACTAAATATTAACTATAAAATATAACTTTCAATTAAAAATACCAAAAACTGTTTCCTGGCCCCCTTCAAATGGTCTGAGGAGGTGAGGAGGCAATTATCACTTGGCTTATTTCTTAAAGTGTTTCATCTTCCAAGCCACAGAAAGTTCTTGGTTTAGTTCAAATGAAATTAACTGGGTTGGTGATGCAATGATAGGTAATCCATTTTTACCTGTGGCTCTCTTCCCAGACTGGCTCCTCCCCCAACGGCAACAACGGGAACCCCTGTCTGGGCAGAAACGAACTCCAGCATCGGGGCCAGAGGGGCGCGGTTCGGCGGTGGCGGTCTCTCTTCCTCAAACACTAAACCCTGGAAGTAAAACAAAGGTTGCACATTGAAACCTGGCACATCAGACGGAAGACATTACATCAGCTTCATTGAGAAGCAATTTCATAATCATCTCACCAGAATTATATTCATCAAAGCCATTATTATTTTTTTTTTTTAATCGTGGTGCTCCGAACCCCGAGAATAATTCAAAGACTAACCAAGTGAGCAAAAGTTAATGGAACAATAAGTACATTCACATGCTGTTCACAAAATTCCTGAGAGCACTTCATTCTAATGAAGACTGTATTTTCTTATCCTGCTCAGAAACTGAATCTCTCCAAAGACTTTCCGAAATTTAATGAAGTCATGAAACATCTATCAGATGTTGGGCTTTGCTTCTCTGCTTGGCAATCAGTGTTCAGAGATATAATCAGAGTTAAATCCCTGCAGTGGACTGGCATCCTGTCAGGACAATGGGGTGTGTTGTACCTGTGCTGCTTAAGCTGCTTCACACCACAGAAACAACAGATAAGCTCCTGGCTTATGGGCCACCTCAGCTCCTGAAGGGCCTGCTAGGTGTGGCTGTTGCATGCATGCTGAACTATTTCTGCAAAATCTGTCTCTCTCTCGATATATATGATTTCTTATTGAAATCTGTGTTGCTAATGGTGTTTTGTGTGACAATTTTTTTCTAGAAATCCCTGTCGCATTATAAATAAAATCATGAAAAATGCATGAACTTCTGGTGAGGCTATTGCTTTACATAATAATATGAGGTGGAGCTATTGTGATTTGAGGTTGGCTTGATGACTTAATGCTTGTTTTCTTGTAGCGATTCGGGGAAGTGGATTGAAGTTAAGTGTAGATGACAGCTCAATTCTCAAAGGGAAGCATTTGATATGCAAATAGCTTATAAACAGGACCTGGAGATAGGGTGGCAAGTGTTACTTAATAGTTAATATCATACTTGATCGAAGACATTCATAACAAGACCCTTCACTCTGCTAACATGAAAACAGACAGAGACACAGATTGGATACATGCATGCATAATGTATTTTTCTGTTGATGAATGGATGGATTAATATATGGCCGAGTAAATAAATCAGCAGTATAGTATGCAGCACATTTATTACCTCTCTGTATGGTCACAAGCAGCTCTCAAGTTGCAAACTCAGATCTGTTCCCATCCACAAGAGTCATACTATGAATGAATGAGTGAATAGATGAACAGTGAACATGGATGAATAGAATAAAAGCACAAAACACCAAACCACGACACTTCCCTAACAACCTAACACATGCATTTCTCTACTAGAAACCTCTGTGACGCGTCACAGTAAGAGTACCTGAATTATCACATACATGGTCCCATGCATGAAAAAGCATTCACTGATTCATTTAAAGCCACATGACCTATCAAGAAGGTAAATGAAAAGAACCTCACGCATGCTTTCCAACAAAGTCCATCTGACAGTCACAGCGCTTCATACTGAGACTGGCCAACTGTGCAGATGTGAGTAATTATGCAGGATTTGGAGTTCTCCTTTTATTCTTCCTCCGTAACACCTTTTGTCAGAGTGCATCACTGTGACCAACTGGTAATTTCAATTAAATGAATCCTCATTAAATCTAATAGTGATAATTACAAAAGCTGCAGTGATACAGAATCCTTTGTACGTCATACAGATGATGATTATCATAGTACTGAAGAGCCATTCCAAAACCGATTAAGGCTACTCAGATTACATTCAGTCTGAACCAAACACACTGCATATAATCTTAATCTTTCTTATCTTTAAAAAATATTTTCAAAGTCAATTAATTTTCTTGAAGACCAGCATTGTTTACATCAGTATTTCTACATTTGAACTGTTGTTGCATTTGTTAGTGCTTTGCTGTCTTTATCGCTCTGCCTCTTGTGAACTAAATTTGTCTCAAAAAATGATTTATAGGGGACAAAAAGTCATGTACATTATCATATATAAGATGTTTAAGAGTAACCACATTGGATCTTGACATCCAGCCATTATCACATTTTGACCTGAAGGGAACTTTTTTTTTATTTTTATTTTTTTATCACTATTTATGATGACTTTGTTCCAATTTTGGCGATGTTAACAGTTTCTCTCTTACAGTCTTTGGGAATGTAACAGTAGGTTTGTGTACTTGTTTGTCTACCTGCAGTGGTGTTGTGGCCAGCAGCTCACACAGCTGCAGCAGCAGGGTCCCGGGACTGCTCTCATTCACAGCCAGGTAGATGACGTTGGCCTGACCCGAGGGCGTCATCACCGTCTCCCCCACGAGCGCGGCCAGCGACAGGTGTGACGAGGAGGAAAATGAAGTCATCTCGGCCACTTCAGCTAATGAAGCTGTCTCTGTTACTCCCCTTCCTCCCCCTCCTCCCGGACCGTTTCCCGGACCGGGCCCCGGCTCCCCGACCCCCGCACCTCCCGCCACCGGCGTCTCCGGGAGCAGGGAGGAGCCCGAGTGGACCACGGCGATGTTGACACCACCTGAGTCCCTCTCTCTCTCCCGGGGCCGGAGAAGCAGGGGGGGCGAGGGGCGCGCGGGCCCCGTACAGGCCAGGACAGCCAATAGCAGTGAGAGGGCGGGCCTTGGGGCCACCATGGGGTAAAAGGGGGGCCAGTTGCAGCTGTCGGAGGGAGTTTGGCAGGTGTTGGCAGGTGGGGTTTGGGGATTTAAGGGTAGTGGGTGGTGCCTCTAGGGAAAGAGGGGAGGAGGAGAGGAGGGAGGGTGGTGAGGGGGTCGGCGGTTCACAGTGCTTCACCTGATGAGGAGAAGAGACCCTGGAGAGGGAACAGAGAGAAGAGCGTGTTTGAATGAAGAACTGCAGCTGACCTGCTGTCATACAGCTTCTCTAACCATAACACGCATTTCAAACAGTCACTTATTTTTCTTTGTTATATATCAAGTATGCATTTATGCATTATCTCAAGTGGGACGGCTGATTTATGTAGGCGTTGTGAAACACTTATTCTCCAGTAAACAATGTACATAAATGACACAGTACACCTACTCATCCTTGAATTTAATGCTTCTGTTCCGACATCCTGCAAGTCTGTAAACAAAGGAAGGATTCAGGCAGGCAGAAGCTGCTAATTTTCTTAACACCGCTTGCATCCCTAACAGCAAAATTCTGCTGACATTTCAGATTAAATAGGACAGCACATAAAAGTTAAAAGATTCACATTTGTCAGAGTGCAGTGCAAAAACTCCAGTGACTTTATCATCAAAGGTGCCATATCAAAACGAGGATCTCGTGGATTAATTCTTATTCCAAATACAACATGGGGCTGAAGTCTGGAGAGGATAGTGGCTTTTATTCTTGCATTCATAATGGAGCAACAGAATTAAACCAGAAAAATCTCATTAAGCAAAACCATCAAATCCTCTCTGTCTATGGACCAATAAGAAAACACCGGGTGCCTTGTTTCCTTTATATTTATCAGGCCAACGTTGCATCTGAAGTCCTTTTATTCAAGTAACAAAACATGTCTAAACTCAGCAGTTTAGTGTTATTTCACTGGTCTCAGTGCCAGCTCATGTCACCTGCCCTTCTGCCCATCCCATTTGCAAATCACACATGCATGTCACAAAATGACACACCACCATTTAAGTGGCTATAGCCTCACTCATGTTGCTGCACATCTGCTACCAGCTTTGCAACTCGTCTGCACCTTATGTCCTCTTTGTCATGATTTGTGTGAATAAATGATGAATAATCCTGAAAAGAACCATTGCAGTGTTTAGTGTGGAATCCAGCCAAAGTGAAACTAGAAGTGGAGGAAAAAAGCACAGTAAGCAGGTCAGGTCATTTCCTCCGAGATAAAAACCTGTCTTCTGAACTTTCTATCTCTAACAAATTTGGATTGTTTTTCGGGGTTTGTTTTTTGCACCTTTAAGCAGAGACAGAGAAGTGAGTTGGAGCATGGCGTTGTGGGGATGAGCCCAAAGGAACAAGCAGGAGCAAGACCACAGATAATAAATGGAGAGAACAACTGGAATAAAGAAACAAAGAAAAACCTGCAGGTGACAATGGTATAAAAGATGAACTGAGGCATGAAAGGAGTAGAAGAGCCTCAGATAGAGGAGTGTAGATTCAGCTGCAGAGAGAACATGCCGTTTGTGTTTGTAAAGGAGAGCAAAAGGGTGAACAGCGAGACCTCTGTGGATTTATGAAAGTGGAAAGGAAGGAATGTTAGGAATATGCACAGAGCACTGGTGTGTACATATAAGTAGGTGCAAAAGACAGATAAAGAAGGGCCAACCAGTGCATCAGTAGATGGGCAATATGGTAAATGGCCTGTATTTGTATAGCGCTTTACTTAGTCCCTAAGGACCCCAAAGCGCTTTACACGTTCAGTCATCCACACATTCACACACTGGTGATGGCAGCTACATTGTAGCCACAGCTGCCCTGGGGCGCACTGACAGAGGTGAGGCTGCCGGACACTGGCGCCACCGGGCCCTCTGACCACCACCAGTAGGCGGTAGGTGAAGTGTTTTGCCCAAGGACACAACAACCGAGACTCTCCGAGCCGGGGCTCGAACCGGCAACCTTTCAATTACAAGACAAACTGCCAACTCTTGAGCCACAATCACAATATGACTGCAATGAGCTGCATACTACTGTATATAATGATTTCTACCTATAAAATAATAATAATAATAATTTGTGCATGATCTAACATTATGACCAAAGTCCAAATGTTCCAGCTAAGCTGAAATGCACAGAAAAGGCAATCACAATAAAGACTCTGCTGCAAATTCCCTCCAGAGCTACCCTTTGGCACTGTAGTTGATGGTTTTCCAGAGGAATCCTCGGGGGAAGTAATGATTATTTTCCTCATATTTCCCACTACTAGTTGCTTAAGATGTTGATTATGCAAATGCACACTTTGAAGTTTCTGTATACTACAGTCTAAGCTACGCTTCTGCCAGGAGGACTACCTGCTTGCATAGTTGCAATGAATGAAAACATGTTGACTTTTACTCTGACAAAAATGAAAAATCTGACACTTGTCTCCTTTGCAACTTGACAACATTAACTGTAATATAATTAAAATTATCCAATATTGAAATACTGTAATAATTCAAATCCTTAAAATGCAGTAGTCTTTGGTGAGCAGGTGATCTTTAATTTATTTCATGAAAATTATTCTATTTGAGTGAATTTTAAAAGTCTAAGTCTGTAATTTTTTTTAATGATCTAGATTTCATACTTCATCAGTTGTCTGATCTTATAAGTCCCATGATTGCTGCCTATCTTTATACGCGTTACACATTAAACAAAATTATTACCATCATGAGGTTACCCAGATCCCTGTATATATGTCTTAGGTCTGCAGTCATAAAATAATCAGTCTGACAAGGATTCGTCGTTGCAAATATGTGTAGGTAGGCATTCATGGGCTCTTAGAAATACCCAATTGGATAAATCAACTAAAGATAAGCCTTAACAATATACTAATATGCACCACTGCAGCTTGCTTTTTCTCTCAGTGTCCTTTTGGTTGGTTGACGTTGGCTCATGGTAGATGGTGAAACAAACTGCTTGTCCAATCACAAAATGAAAAGCAACTATTCGTGTGCCTACCCTTGCCCATACAGGTTCCAAGGACAATTTCCCAGATGGCTCTGTGTAACAAACCATCTGTTGTGTCAGGTTAATCATCAGGTATCCCACCTGACAGTCATGTACACCTTTCTGCTGCCTGTTGTGCACTTTGACCACTTGATGATGATAATAATAAAAAAAGAAGCCACAATTCAACAGCTGACGAGGAACATGTTTACCGTTTGTTGGCTGCATCGCCCTTAAGCGTTGCACACGTTCACACATCTAGGAAGTGCCCAACACACACACACACACACACACACACACACACACACACACACACACACACACACACACACACACACAAACATATCGACTTAGTTGTTCCGGGTTAAACAACTTGCTCGAGGGCACCTCAACTGTAATTGCTGAGGGAGTCAAGAAAGATGGTTTTTCAGACACAGATTAAATTTTACAATAGTTTGATAAGACTCTGTACACTGTGCTCAGCTCTACTAAAGATGTCCATGTAAGAGCTAAAAGAGGTAACAACACTATCCTGCAGCAGGTTAACATGTAAGTCTGCCTGACCGAGGCACCACAGACATTTCCTCCCCTCTCACTGTCTAGTTGAAATAGGTAGAAGACTAACAGGCTGATTCTGACACTATTTTATTTCCACTTTTTACCAAAGGAAAAATGTAGAGATCAGAGATTTGATCAGGACAGCTGACACAATAATATGTGGATGAAGATGAAGCATCTAAACAGCATGATAAAATAAAACATTAGCTTAGAGACCCGTGAGGCTGGAACACAATCATATTACAGAATCATTACCACCGTAAAAATACAACTATTGGGTAAAATAATTCAAGCAGCATATTCTACTGTGAACTGATCCCTTATTAATCACATACTGAACATAGAAAATAATTAAAGATATTATAAACAGACTTGTATTAAATACAAAGAGTGATGTGAGTACATAGAGATACACCTACAGAGAAATCATGAAGCCACGGCTCTCCTTGGCTCTATAGCTTACAGCGAGTTTTAGTTTATTGTTACAGCTGTGCCTTTACTTCACTTGGTTTTGTTTACTGTCACTCTCATTGTTTCATTTACGTAAAGAAGACAGCTGCTTTGTGGAGAAATCCCACTAAGCAAAACGTGGCAAAAAGGTAGCGAACGTAGTGGGACATGGTTGCTACAAGAAAGTGAATCAAAAATTTACATTAAACAGACGCGACTAAGATTACAAAGGTGATTCAAGTGTCTGTGAATGTGATGTTTGCTGGTGCCAGATGGGCTGGTCTGAATATTTCAGAAACTGCTGAGCTAGTGGAGTTTGAAGAGTTTACAGTGAAAGGTCTGAAAAAGGGAAAATATCAGTGAGCAGCAGTTCTCTGTAACAGAATTCCTTGTTGCAGCCAGAGGTCAGAGAACAGTCTGACTGTTATGATCTAAGGTAACAGTAACTCAAATAATCACTTGTTATCACTAAGATATGCAGAAGAACATCTCTACACACACAACACATTGACCTTTGAAGGTTACGGCAGCAGAAGACCACACCAGGTGTCACTGCTGTCAGGTAAGAAATTAAGGTTACAGCTTACAGCCTCTCTGAAATTAGACACCAAAATGCTGTAGAAAATGTTGCCTGGCCTGATGTGTCTTTATTCTGATTTCTACATTTTGGAGGGTAGAATCAGAATAAACAACATAAAAGCACGGATCCATCCTGCTTTCTCTCAGTGACTCAAGCTGGTGGTGCTGTAATGGTGTGGGCTTTTTTTCTTCGTGTCCCTTAATTCCAAATAAGCATTAATTAAACCCGACAGACTGACTATTGCAGCTGACCACGTCCATCTCTTTATGACCACACTGTACCCTCTTCTGACGTCTGCATCTAGCAGGATATCGTGCCATGTGACAAAGCTCAAATCATCCCAAACCAGTTTTTTGAATATGACAGTGAGGTTGGTGTCATAGTGTCTATGACCTCCATGGACTGTGGAGATTGCAGTTCAGAGCACCTTTGGGATGTGGTGGAACAGGAGATTCACATCATGAATCTGCAGCAACTGTGTCACACTGTCATCACAGTCTCGACCAAAATCAACGAGGAACGTTTCCAACAGCTCTTTGAATCAATGCCTCAAAGAATTAAGGCTTAATAAAGTGGCAGCTACGTGCATTTCCTAACTCTGTTGTCTCAGAGTTCATAATTGTACACAGAGATTTAATTTAATCAAGAATTTGCATATATTGTATATATTACAGTACAGAGCACTGTGACCTAGTTACACCACCTCCTATTAATAAATGTTAATGTGAGCAGTGTGCATTATCAGTACTATCCTCTAGTGGATAAGATATTAAGACATCACTTATCTACTCTACATTAGTGCATTACTAGGTTGCTAAAATGTCTGCAAGAACTGATTTCCCGGGTGAGGACAGAGAGACCCCAGTTGTATCTTTCACATAAAAATCCAGCTTTAGTTTCTCTTACGCTGTCAAACACCATCAGTCACACACTTCAGTACATTCCAGAAGTTGATAAGTGTTGTAATTTTCTTTTTGGGTGTCCCCTCAGATAACCTCTTTTCAGTAACAACATTATCTGTTTTTAGCTTTAGGGTCAAAATTGGAGTTAAATCGAATGTAACTGACTGAAAGGGGGAAAAAATGTGATCTCTGCCACTAAAGTAAATCCTGATTCTTGTGCAATGCTGCCAGTGAAGGAAAAGGCTGGATTGTAGGGGATCATGGATTTATATTACAGTTTCATAAAGGGCCATGTGTCGTTCCCAAATGGATCAAGAAACAGCAGCAGGAGTCATTTTACAATATGTGAATATGTGGATGTGAAATGTAGTACCTTCAACTGTATTTAAGATATACAATATTCATGGGATTGCGTGCGTTTACTGCAACTGTTCCTGTGAACATTCCGCAATATACTGACGGGACTGCAATGCACAGCACAAAACAAAGCTTTAAACATGTCCCTTCGGCCTGAGTGCTGTGTAATATACTGCCAAGAGCAGTCCAGCAAACAGAAGCTTTTTCTAAGCATTACAGTGAATGTGAGGATATAAAGTATATATTACGCTGTGGTTCCATATTGTCTCCAAACTCTACTTTCTTTTTAGCATTTCATAGCTGGTGAATTAAATTAATGATATGAAGAAAGATATAATTGCCTTTATTAAAGTAAACCTATTATGCTTTAATATATTCTGCCACTTACATATTTTTATAGCGCTGATGGTCCAAATTACCAATAAGCAGCCCAACGTTTTTATGATGTTGACTGAGAATGTCATTAATATGATCATATCAGGTTCTAAAATGGTTTGTTTCATACTGTGAACTTAATGTCTTCACATGCAATGAGCTGCACTATATGAAAGTAGGGTCCACAAATATAAAATATGCAGTTTAGCTCTCCTTTAAATGCAAATATTTAATTTTCTGCTTTTAATTTATTAAAAGCAAAAACGAAACGAGCCTATGAACATGTTCTTTAGTAGCCACTTTAAAATTCTTCACATGACAGAGGCTTTGTTTCTTCCATGAGGATTAGTGTTTCATAGCATACAAATTGTTCAATAAAATAAAAAGTGTATGTTTTATTTTAGCAAGATCATCTTCATAATGTGTTAAATTGACGTGCATTTAAAAAACATTAAAATGATGTGCTCATGTTTGAACATTACAAAGATACATTAAAATGTTGTTGTTCATTAGATCGTAAAAAGCCTAAAACTCAGCCTGGTGAACACCAGACCGAGTGTGACATTGACACCGTCACATAGTAATATGGAAAACAGAAAATAGAGAGCAGGTGTGTGACGAGACTTGACTTTCTTCCAAAAGACGTTGGCAAAAAGTTGGTAAAACACTAAGTCCTGAAAGCTTGGTGTAATACTGAGACATAAGCCTGACCATAGGTCTTATCATCCTACCTCACGAGTGCAATCTCAAAATTTATTCAGCCACAAAGCAAAGATTTGTGAAATACCTGAAGCCTGAAAACTGGAGGTGCTTTATAAGAGCAGACCAATGCAAATGGTTTTATAATGAAACGTTTAGCAGTCAGACATGAGTGGCTTGATTGAATGTTTATGACTTTCTTTTGGATTTAGGTGTTTTTTTCAGAACTGAAAAAGTTGCTCAAATTTTCTTGCAAGTGTATGAAAAATAAAGCAGTAAGGTAACATTTTTCTGTGTGAACCATCAGAGTCGCTCTGCTTAAAATGTAATGAATGCTGAAGAGCATACAGAGAGACTGCATGTGAATCATACCTGTTATGCTACATAGTCTTAATACCAGTCATTAGTCATGCTGTTGGCCTTGGCTATACTGTGTATACAGGCTCAAGCTGTTGACACTTATCAGACTTAAATACACGGAGAAAGGGAAGCAGTATGAGGACTGCAGGCTGCCAAACAGCAGACGCACAAAGCTGTCAAGACACCAGCATTATCACAGCTTTCAGTGACTGTCTGTTTATTTAAAGTAAATGGTAAATGCTTGAACTAAACCTGTCCATTTAATTTAATTTCTTTTATTTTCTTGCCTGCACATCTTAGGGACACACTTCATCATGTGGCACACGTGGATGCAGCAAAGTCACCTGTGCTACTTTATGCAATTTATGTAGAAAAGCTGTGTCTTTGCACATACAGAGTCTGTTAAGAAAGGAAATACTTTGAAGCTATTTTTGGCTGAGTCTGATCAGTGATTTGATTAATGATGATAAAGGTCGCTTGTTATCTTTTCTCCAATCTTCACTGTGTTGTAGCTGTTATATTTTCTTCAATATTGCTCTTTGCTGCTGCAGTGACCCACTTTCCCATCGGCATCGTTAAAACTTCATCTTGTTCTATGTTGTGTTATCTTTTTAGAGGACAAGATAATCTTCATTGTATCGATTAAAGTTAACGTGTGCCACAGGGCAGTTGTGTAAAGAGAAGTGTGGAACTGAAAATCATTTAGCATCCTGTACATGTAGCAGGAATTTTGACTTCCGCAGCCTTAAGCCTGCCTTCAAAGTGACATCAACTACTTGATGAGCTGTTCTGGAGTTGTGAATGGTAAAAATACAGTAATTTAACCTCGAATCCAAACAGTACACTACCACATATTCTACCGCGAATCAAATTTTTCTTGACTCCTGCAAATATACATGAAATGACGTGGATCATTGCGCACTTGTCAAATGCAATAAAAGAAATGCTGAAAGGTTTCAAACTTTGGAGGAAATTACTTCTCTTTTAGTCATAGTCTACATGGTTATAGCAAAGAAAGAAAGGACGAATGAAAGGCAGAAAAGAGAGTGCTAGAAAGCCGGAGATACAGTGGCTACAGTTTTCTGATGCATCGAGGTTTACTGATTGGCCTCTGCAGTGAGAGCAGTGTAAGCATATGGCTTTAACCTAGAGGCAGTATCTACTACTTGGCACACAGAGCAGCAAACAACACATGCAAGTCATGCAGTATTCATGGTCCTGTGTTGGTGTCTGTAAAACTGGAAATTCACCTGAATTAGACCTACCAGGGCTAAACCACACAGCTGTGCACAGTTCTTCAATGAGCCAACAGGAAGTAGCCCGATGGCAATGATGGCACGCATTGGTTGCAAAGTTGACTTGAACAGGAAAGACAATGGCAGCACAATAAAAGAAGAATGGACAAAACAAAAATTATAAGCAAGGAAAACTATGTTTGGTAACTAGGTAGGTTACCAAAGGTAGGTAGATAGCAGGTTTTTCCCATGAAAAGCAATTATTACTATTACCTGCTGCCAAATTAGCTATATGTTACCCTGTTTTAGGTGATTATGCATAAATTATGACTGATGGGTGGCACAGGAAGCCATAGAAGAATAAGAAGCCCGGAAGCTCCTGAAACTTGTCTGTCGCCATTGCAGATAGCCACACATCAAAGGTTGATTCAGACACATCAAAAATCCTGAAAAGGGTACTTACATAAACAGTAAGATAGAAAGTTCATGCCAGTTTTTCAAGTTACACATTTTTAACACCACGCCTATCTTATATCTGACTGTGAACCATCTCATTTTCCCTTCTGGAAGGGAAAATGACCAGAAGATTGACCAGTCCAATACATGTAAGTGTTCTGCCAATGTTGTGGTTACATTTTAAATTTTGTGTGAAAGTTTACCAAATCTGAGACTTATTCAAGAATATTTATGCTAATTTACTTGGCCTCTGTTAAGAACTTAGCTGATTCTAACAGGTCCTATATCGATTTAAAATAGTAAAAAAATAGTTGCAAATGAACCTTTTTGTTGAAAATCTTGATATAAATAATATGAAAAAGCACCTCTGATTAAAAAAAAAAAGGAAAACCTTGTTTGTGGAATTAGGATTGTTAATTATTCCTTTTTTATTGAATGTGCTTTTGTTGATGCTACCGGAATTGACATTTAATAGGCTTAATTAAAAAAAAAATATGTAAAAAAAAAAAAAAGGCATGAAAAATCTGAAGTGAACAGCTGTGGTGGCAGTAAATGTGTCAAAACCTGGATGCAAATTAAGCTGTTGTTGGAAAAACAAATTGCATCCTACACAAACACTCTCCGGAGGGATGAGAACAAGAAATGTCAAAGCGGCGGCTTGTGGGAAAGATGCTAGAGCACATTGTGCATTTAGCACATTGCAGTGCTGGAGAGATGGATGTTTTTCTGTGCCTGTGTGAAGGCTGCTAATATATGATTGATTATCAATCAGTATTCTGCTGCCTTAGAAACCGTGGGATGCACCAGAAGCATTGGAACAACTGGAGCTGTGAAAGCAGACACCAAATCCTGTACGTGTCAAACCATATATGTTTAAATTTTTTAAATTCCCTGTATGACCAACACAACAGCTGTGCTCAAACAACGATCTGCAGGTTGAGGTGTGTGTGAGTGTGTGAGTATGATTATGTGTGCACAGAAATAATGACTACTAAAAGAAAGATGAAGATGTTCAGCAAGAACCAAAAAGAAACCACACAGACAGAGAAAAGGTGTAAAGAGGATATGCAGAAATGCAGTGACAACAGCGTCTGCAGAGGGGGAAGGGAGACGTGGAGTGGGGGGAGGAGCGGCTGGCAATGTACGCAACGATCAATCAACATCACTTTATGTCAGCATACTCACAAAGTGGAGTACAGTGTGTTTCCTTAGGAGCTACGAACCTCCGGCTCTGAGGGCAGAGCGAGCGTGGCCACTCCCCTGTGTATTGATTATGGCTACTTATGGCACCCACGGGTTTCATGTTCCTTTTCATTTTTCTCTTTTGCTGCATTTCTTATAGAACATACTGCTCTCATGCTGGCAGTAGAGCCAATCACTCTCATTCCACCGAGTGCTGCTACAAAATTAATTAACTTTACTGCACTCTGCCTACATTTTTAGCTAATGCTAATTATGAGAACTTTTCATAGATACATCACGCTAAGGAAATTGGATTCTCTTTGCCAGTATTCCAGTATTTTATTTATTTGAGGAAACAAATAAAGAAATTATATTTTGTAGTTTTGTTTGTTTATTTGTTCTGGTAATCTCAGTGTCACACCTTAGCTAAGACATTAGACACTAGGGTCCCACATGTGGTTACTTTAAGTAGCAGAAAGACTTTCATTATTATTATTATTATTAATTACAAATAATTATAATAATTTGTAATAAACTGTGACAAAAAGATTATGTATGTGTGTGGATGATTTATTTATTTAAAAAATAAACTTTTTTTTTTTTTTTACCATAGTTGCTTACTGTGTTATGAGATCAGTGTGGACTTTAATTACTTTAAAAACGAATCAATCACTAATTATTTAATCACTCGTGATGATTTGATGTGGACCAGTATATGCTCTCTGATGTGAAAATAAATGTTTTGCTTGGTGCTGTATTGTCTGATTTGGGCTTTCATGTTCTGCAAAGAGGCAGAATGGACTTGTGCTGTAATTGTGTGCTTAGAGCAATACAAAATGATACAGAATGGGAGAAGCTGATTGACAGAACGTTTCAATAATTGCTTCTTTGCTTGCTTTGTAAAGAATGTGAAGAATGTGTGTAGGGCACAACGTTAGATATAAAGAAGAACAAGGAAAGTTAGCAATGGGAGTTTTGATTGAAATTGAAAGAGTAAGTTATTAAAAGCAGGAGATTAAAAAATCTACCCTTTATTTTTATAACCATGCTGCTACAGTAAGAGGCATTCTCACTAGTGCAATATGATGTACCAAACAACAATAACTAGGATCATTAAAGGGGCCTATTATGCTTGTTTATATATGTTTTATTTTTGGACTCTATCTTACTCTTATCTTATCCCATAAACCTCACTTCATCCTCTGACTGCAACATGCTGCTTTAACCCCCCACCCCCTTTTTTTTCCGCTTCTAATTGGCTGTACTGTGCAAAAAGAAGATTTGAACAAGAGGTGGGCGGGGCCGTTTTACTCACAGTTAGTGTGGGTTTTCCACTTTTTTGACATTATACAGAAAAACGGATTTTAAAAAAAACCCTGTTTGAAACAGTATTTAGAGCACTCTAATGTTGCTGTTCTACACTCAATAAAATATTGCACCTGCCACTGTGACCGTAATAAGATAATAAGAAAAAAACACAATAGATTTAATTTAACAGTGATTTAATTTACCGCCACAAGATCTATGCGTGATAGCACTTTAGTACAAATTGTGACTTTTTTTTTTTTGTTGAAGTCAAATTAGTAATAAAAAATAATTAGAAATTAGACAGATTTGATGTTCAATAGAATAGCAATTACAGCAATACAACATAGCAATTAAAGGATATTGCTGAGTGTGTGACTATTTTGACTTTTTAGTTTGTCTTCTCCTAGTGATGGTTGTGCAGGAAAATCCCAGTAGATCAGCAGTTTCTGAAAAACTCATACCAGCCCAGCTGGCACAATCAAGCATGCCTAGTTCAAAGTCATGTAGACATGGCGTGTGATTGGCTGATTATACAGTTGTGTTAACAACCTTTTGAATAGATGTACCAAACAAAGTGGACGGTGCATGTATGTAACTGTCAAAAACAACAACCAAACAAAAAAAACAAGCAATAAAATAACTGCTCACTTTGACGATGGAAGAGCTTATACAGTAGTATTGTCCGTTTTTTTTTTTTTTTAAATGTGAGGACCAAATTGACTAAACCCACACATACGTGGCAACCTTCCTCATTTTTTCCTTACATTCTTTTTCTTCCCATTATCACTTTTCCTGTCATTTCCACATATTCTCTCCTTTCTTTACATCTCCCTTCCTCTCCCTCCTACACTGCCTCCTCTTCATCTTCCTCCTCTCTTCCTCCCCTTTCTCTCCTGTGGGCCATCAGAATTCATTACAGGCTGAGCTGATTCATGGCTCAGTCCCACATCATTGGAGAGCATGGAGGCATGCCTATAAATCTACACACTACTGAGAGACACATGCGCACAAACACGCACCGTGTCACAAAAACGACACTGCATGCATACTTATCAGCATATCAAAGACATGGCTAAATGAACTTAGTGCATGGACATGTCCTCTCACTATTACACACAGCATGCAGTTACACATGCACATCGCACTGGCTCATCAGCAGAGCGCGCAGCCTTCGTCCTGCAGACCATCACAGGCAGCAACCTGCTGAGCATCCAGCTCTGCACATGTGCAGGAAACTCCTCTTCCAGCTTCATGACAAGCAGGGGGACTTGAGGTCTCTTAACTGTGTAGATACTCTGTGCATAGAGTCACAGTGAAAATTGCACAATTTAATGCGTGAGAGAGAAATCAAGTATGATTCCATTACTAGGTAAGTTGTAGGTTCTGTCTGTACTAGCAGCATTTTTGCCCTCTTTCACGATGCTGTTTAAGTATTAAAAATAAGAAAAGGATGCATGAGAGTTTCAGTACATTCAAGATGATTCAGTAACATGCATTTCTCTCTCATTTTTAGCTTTGTTTCTTGACATGAACTATTTATGATTGTGAAGGATTAATGCATTCAGACAGAGCATTACATTTGTGCATGGATCAGTGATGCAGGATCAAATGCTTCATTCATGCTTATCCATCAGGGCCTCGTTCATCAGTGTCTTGGCTACCAGCTGACATGTAACATCATATTACAGGTTACTGTGCTGCGCAATTCATACCAATGCTTTGCCTGAGGTGGTGGAATAGCTGATGCAGCAGAGGATTTTGCTTTTTGGGGGGGTAGGGAAGTAGGGAAAAGACACCGAGGTATAAAGAGAAACTGATTCTGATTGAAATGTGTTTCGATGCTTTGGTTGCAGGGTCCCAGCATTATGGATGCTGGCTCACTGTTATTTATTCACCAAATAACACCTGTGGTTTTCCACTGCTGTGGAAAGGGCCTGTTGTTGACTTCATGCAACCTAAAGTAGCAAATATTTTGACATTTTCCTGCACGTGCTAAACAAAGCTTATGAAGTTTATTCAGGACCACTATAATAAAATATAGTCAAGAGACTATAATGATTATTGACATTTCCTTCTTTGACAGTCTGGCACTGTTCTGGGGCATCTCCATTCCTCCATGCTCGAATAATAAAGGTTGAAGGGAAGGTACAAATACAAACCTGAATCACTGTTCAACAAAGTTATGTCTGTAACTGTATCTAGAGACTGTTGAGGCACCTACTACCACACATTTCAGCAGTGGGAAACTGAAATTCAGGATTTGCAACAATTTCTCTGACTTTTCCTCTCTGAAACGGTCCTTTATGCCCATCCATTTTCACAGGAGGACACTCTGACATGTCATAGCTGGGCATTCAGTGTTTCAGTTCCAGAACAAAGAGAATTGTTGTTGTTGTTGTTGTTGTTTTGCATGCTTATTGAGTTTCCCAACATCCAGGGATAATGTTTTGAAGGTAAAAGGTTCAGCTCAAGCCATCACCTTTCACTAAACACAACCAAGTGTTTTTTGCTGCCAAACTTGAGCAGAGTTAAAAAGAAAAGTAAAAACTGAATGAAAATGAAACAAATCAGCAAATAAAAACAGTGAACGCGAAGTGAACATGAGCAAAAATTACCAAAAGAGTAACCGGTAGAGTCGCTGGTTCCTGGCAGCCAATAAACTGAATGCAGGTTTGAGGTACTATGCTATTTATTATACACAGCCTATATTACCACTACATTTCATTTATGAAAATCCCACTAATATCATAAAATAATCAGTAACTTTGCACTTTACTGGACAGCATAAGTACACATAACTTACAAATGTAGGTTCACTGAGCACAGGTCGAATCAGCCAGCAGAAACACAGTAATGTTAATGTTGTGTATGTGTTTCCAGGTGGTGTTTATATATGTGTATGCATTTGTACTTACATCTGTCTCAGTATGTGAATGATTTATGAGGCTGGAAGCGAGTTAACTGAGAGGCTGACTGGGTGTACTAGAACTTGAGACATAAGCAGTACTCGTCGATGTATCATCTTCACGCACACACGCTTTTTAAACATCACCTACACACATCCTCCATCTTTCTTTCTTATTACCTTCATTACAATCTGTTACACACTCCCTTATTCCAGTCACTTTCTTTAATTAACCCCCCTCCTTCCTAGTTTTCCCTTCAGGCTAGCACAGAAGTATGCCAAAGCACTGAAATGCATTTCCCTTATGAAATAGCACTTCTACAGACACAGCACAAACTTTGCACCATACAAGTATATATCTTAGATGAATGTAATCTGCAACAGGAGCCACAGATTTACTATCCTGATATTAGTCCTTATAGTGAAGGCATGGTCTTTTATCCTGATATAAACGATCACATTACACATTCACATTATGGGAGAATATATTACTGTGGGTTAAAAGCCTTGCTGCGGCATTTTGGACCGCTTGAAGGTGATTTAAAGAAGCCCTATACAGACAGGAAAAGAGTGCGTTACAATAGTGTAACCAGGAGGAGATGAAGGCATGGACAAGCATCTCCAGTTCACCTTTGGAGACAACAGTCCTACGTTTAGCAATATTTCTTAAATGAGAAAAACAGGAGCGGGTCACAGATTTGATATGAGCATCAAAAGACAGAGATTGATCAAAAATTATCCCAATCAGCCCAGTAGAGCATCTTTAACATTTAATACAGAAAGACCCACAAACAAGCAGCAACTGAAGGTGGCTGCAGCATGAACACAGCAGTCACTGACTGCAAAGGATATGTAATTGCTAAACAGTGCATGCTTTTCCTTAAACCCCTGGAATTAAAGCTGAACATGTGCACTTCAGTTACGTTGTGCTTATGAATAAATAAACAAATACACAAAAAAGCGTCATTGTAAAAAAGTCCACATGCAACAGATGTTACATTTTCCTTAGCATCCCCGTGCTGAGGAAATAGGTTTTGCAGCGGTTTGAGCTAAGATTTTCAAGTTATTCACAAAATAAAAACCTATACTTTGTGCTGGGCGAGAACTCCATTCAAATGCGTGTAACAGCGAGAAACGCACTAACTTGGTAAAATAAAGCGTTTTTCATCAACTTCATGAAGATAGATGTAACTTTTGATATTAGACTCAAACACACATATTTATGGCTTTGCCTCTTAAGGGTCAGTGCACGCATGCCCATCCATGCATTTTCTTAAATGCTTATCCAATTCTGTGTCACAGGTATAATTAGAGCCTATCCTAGTTTTTTTTTTTTTAATGTTTCATTGATATCACGAATATCACGAATATAATATTATAATATTATATATTTTTTTCTAAGTGTAAGTTTAAACTGAAGTTAAAAGTATATAGTATATACAATGTGTGCTTACTGAAAAGCACACAAGTGTATGTACACTCAAACACACTCCTCTGGCTGCAAACACACAATCACACACACAATCCATAACGGTCACCTTCTCCCATATTGGCTGTTTTCCAAACATCACTTATTGCTTTGAACAAGCAGGCTTCTTGACAAAGTCTGCCTCCCTCACTTTCTCATCTTTCTCCTTTTCAACTCTCCAACCTCTCTCCTCCTGTTTTCTCCCCTTAATTCCATTTCTGCATCCCTTATCCTGGCTTTTCCAGTCTGTGAGGAGCCTTAAGAGTGAAGAAACAGATGGGACACAGGGATTAAGGTGATGAAAACTTCTCATTTTGGAAATTAAGAGCACTAACCGCAACAGATGATGAAACAAGTACTGTAGCTTTGGGGAAAATCTAATAAAGAATGGTTAAGATATGCTTTAGCCAAGACAGAGAGGGTGACTGATTGAAGAAATCAGAGCAATGGCGAGCATGTTCACATGAACACATTTTCACTCACTTGCTTTGCAGAGAGGACGAGCGAGCACAAGAGCAGAAAGAAGACGGTTGGAGCAATAAACTACAGTAAGTGCAGCATATAATGAGGAGAGCAGCAGGGGGAGAAGAGTGAGATACAGGAAATGGAAGGCAGGGAGGGAAAAGGGAGAAAAGAGATATTAAGGAGACAGGAGAAAAAGAAATATTCCTGATATCTCTCGCCGAGGCTGTGCCGAGCGGCGAGGCCTGGAATAAGGCGAGGAACGACTCCTGGTTTGTGAAATGCCTTTGCATTATTCAGGCAGATATTAAAGGACTCACACAGCCGTTGGTCACGATGGGAGGAGATGGCAATAATGGATGTGTTTGAGTCTGTATGTGAGAAAATAGGGGAGCTGTTATTCCTCAACTCGCAAAAATACCGTTGTTCCGAGCTGAACCAATTTACGAACATAATTTTCAATTTTTACCTCAGAGCGTTTCATCCACAAAGTTGAAGTGTTTCATTGTAAGCGTGTTGCTTTGTGATTATGCTGCAGAAATATTGTAGCTCAGTGTTCATTAGACAGCATATAAGAAAAAGAGCTCAGGAAACATCACCTTGTAGAGTAAAGCCAACGCTGCATTTTTAGGCCTCTTCTTTCATTTCACTTCAGGTCATTACACTTGTTTGGTACCTAATGCTTACCAGACAGTCTTATACAGAAGAACACTTTGAACTTTCGAGAACTCAAATTACACAAAGCATCATCTCAGTTTACAGTACTGTAAAAAATATTGTGCCACACCTGATTTTTGTTATATTTTGCTAGGTAATGTGACATAATGAGACGCAGATATTAGCTGAGTTTGTACAGTTCTAACAAGCTTTAAACTCAGTATTTAAACACATACTGAACTCTCTTAGCCAAGTTTGCTTCTAATTTCTTTAAATAGTCTTCAGGAGGTCCAGGCTGTGGGGAGGAGTCTATTGTCAAATCAAATCAAATCAAATCAAATCACTTTTATTGTCACATCACATGTGCAGGCACACTGGCACAGCACATGCGAGTGAAATTCTTGTGTGCGAGCCCCACAAGCAACAGAGATGTGCAAACACAACAACACAAACGAGCAAAATACAAGAATGGCCAACCTGAAACTAATAAATATATGTACAATATATAATAGTGTATGCATTTCTGGATGTGTATACTAAATATTTTCCTACGTGTGTGTGTGTGTGTGTGTGTGTGTGTGTGTGTGTGTATACACACATTTTTACAAATTAAATAGTAAAAAAATAAATAATAATAAAAAAAAAAAAATAAAAAAAAAAATAAAAAAAATAAAATAAAATAATAATAATAAAATATATAAAATATACAGAGTTGAATATGTGCAAAACAAGTGGCATTTATATACAGTGTGGAGTGCATAATGTTGAAGTTCCAGTAGTGAAGCTGAGGTGTCTATGACGTGTTCAGCAGTCTGATGGCCTGATGGAAAAAGCTGTCTCTCAGTCTGCTGGTACGGGACCGGATGCTGCAGAACCTCCTTCCTGATGGAAGCAGTCTGAACAGTTTATGGCTGGGGTGACTGGAGTCCTTGATGATCCTCCCCGCTGGTGATAAGACCCACCACTGTAGTGTCATCCGCAAACTTCACAATGATGTTGGAGCTGTTAGTGGCTGTGCAGTCGTAGGTGTAGAGTGAGTACAGGAGAGGCAAAGGCGGTGTTCCGTGCCGCCAGTGCTGCGCGAACATCTCCGTTAATCCAGGGTTTTTGATTTGGGAAGGATTTGACTGTTCTGGATGGGACGACATCTTCCACGCATTTCCTGATAAATCCACAGACTGAGTCTGTGTATTCATCAATGTCTCTGGCGGCCACGTGAAACATTTCCCAGTCCGCGTGATCAAAACAGTCCCGCAGCGCAGACTCCGATTGGTCCGTCCAACAGTGCACCGCCCTCCGGGTTGGAGCTTCCTGTTTCAGCTTCTGCCTGTAGGCGGGCAGGAGCAGGATGGAGCAGTGATCTGATTGGCCGAATGGGGCGCGGGGGAGGGCTTTGTACGCATCCCGGAAAGAGGTGTAACAGTGATCGAGTAGCCGGTCTCCACGTGTGTTGAAAAGGATGTGTTGATGGAGTTTTGGTGAGACTTTCTTCAGGTTTCCCTTATTAAAGTCTCCGGCTGTGATAAACGCTGCCTCTGGGTGTGCGGTTTCCTCGCTGCTGATCGCGCTGTACAGTTCCCGGAGTGCTCGGTCAGTGTCGGCTTGTGGGGGAATGTAAACAGCCGTAATAATCACTGCTGTAAATTCCCTCGGTAGCCAGAATGGCCGGCACTTAATCATCAGGTACTCCAGGTCTGGTGAGCAGAAGGATTTGACCGGGTGCACGTTCGCATAATCACACCAGCTGTTGTTGATCATGAAACACACACCACCGCCTCTGCTTTTCCCAGTAAGATCCTGTGACCTGTCCGCGCGATGCACGGAGAACCCCGGCAGTTGTATTGCGGAGTCCGGTACTTTGTCCGATAGCCAGGTTTCTGTGAGGCAGATCACGCAGCAGTCCCGCATCTCTCGCTGGAATGAGATCCGTGCCCGAAGCTCGCACAGCTTGTTCTCCAGAGACTGCATATTAGCCAGTAATAAACTGGGTAACGGTGGTCTGTAAGTGCGCCGTCTCAGTCGAACCAGAACGCCAGATCTTCTCCCTCTGCGTCGGCGTTTGCGGCCTCCAGGGCCAGAGAACAAAGGCGTCTCAGGTGAGATGAATGGGGGGTCTGCAAACGGAGGGTCCGTGTTGCAAAACTTGAACTCCGGAAAGTTATAAGAAAGACCGTCTTTTATGTCCAGTAAGGTTTGTCGGTCGTACACAAGGAGACAAGTGCTGCTCGTGAAAAAATAAAGGAAAAGTAAAATTAAACACAGAAGAAAGCCGTTGCTTGGGGGGGCTCGCGACGAGGCTGCCATACTCGGCGCCATCTTGAACCTTTTATTGTGTGCTTTTCTATTCAGGCATGCTTTTACTGCATAGTTGGGGCTCATGCTGAAAAATGAAGCCATTGTTAATCGGATGCTTTTAGATGGTACAGCATGCTGGATGAAAATCTGATGGTATTTTTCTGTGTTCATAATTCCCTCAGTTTTGACCTGAAGCCATTGGCTGAAATGGAGCCTCATACCAAGACAGAGCCTACGCTGTATTTTACTGACGGCTGTCGACAGTCACTGTTGTACCTCTCTACTGACCTACTTGAACAAAAAAAAAGGAATATTTTAGATTTGTTACTCCATAAGACCCATTTCCACTTAAAGTTGTGATTTTGTGTTTATATTTTTAATGCAGTTGTTCAAACCGACCACATCATTTTACTGGACGGAGGTTGGGCCGTTTATTTTTTCGAACCAAGCTTGATTTTTCTGATCCGAATAAACAAATCTCACCAATCAGACCATTTCATTTGTCAACAAGTTTGATCACAAGTCAAACAATTCATTTACACAATGAGATGTAAATAGTTAAATGGTACTATTTTACCTCAGACACACAGCTGGATGGTGATCCAGGTCAATCGCCTCCTCAGATGTGGCCCTAACTCTACTAACAAGAGTTCAAACTGTCCCACAGACATCCCATAATATGCACAAAAGCAGTCGGGATATAGCTTAAATTCTTGTATCGAACCATGAAATTCTCTCTGCTGTTACCTTTTTGTGAGGATGAACCCATAATCAAAGTTTCTTACGTTTCTTGTTTAGAAACATCAGGATCGCGACACGTTTGTAGAGTAACGTAACAGCCATTACTCTCTTCCTTTAAAAAGGTTTGCCACTCTTCCACTGTCACCATTTCTGATGAGGCTTCACTGAACAGTTAATGGATCAGCTGAAGGGCAGATGCATCTCTCACGTCCCCTGTTTTTTGTTTGTTTTTTTCACTTTTTCTTTGCATTAAAAGCTTTCAGGCCTCCCTTTTATCCTTCTAATGTCTGACACACAGCACATCATGCTGAGATATCTCCATATCTTAGGCATTTTTCACAGATACAGCTAAGAAATGGGAGCAAATAATGTGTTTTTCCAGCAGGCTGCTGATGGAAAAACGCTTAAACAAACTGCCTAAATAAAAAAATAGATTGTTTCATTGCTAATCTGTTATTTGTAGATGACACAATACTGGCTCATTCTTTGAGTTGGGTGCTTAAAATGCTTGAATGATTCACAGGTCAGTGTTAAGTAGCCTGAATAACAAATAAACAAATAAAGAAAATGCATTCCTTTGAAAATGGTCAGATACAAGGTCTGGACTGAAAAATAAATCAAAAGTAGTCAATGTCCAAAGACAAACTTTGAAAGACCTTTCAGAAGCTGGAGAACTGTGAAGACCACTTAACATATTAGAAGAAAGTCTTTACTGTGGATGAACAATATAAAGAAATGAGAGGGGGCTCAAGACTTTTGCACAGTACTAACTGTCATGAAAAATATTTAACAGGGTGAACAATGAGCAGAACTGGGTGTAACTGATATGAGCCTGACCTGGATGATATTCAGAGCATTTCCAGCAGGTTATTGGCTACTTTAAGTTACTAGGCTACTAGAAATGGCTACTTTCTGTCTTTGTTTACACCCTTTTCCTGGAAAAAGCTCCTTTTTTGTTCATGTCTTAAAAACATCATACACTGAAGTATGTTATATTATTATAGTTTTCCATCTCTCAGGGATGAAAAGGTGAGAGTTTAAGACTACAATTGCCCAATTTGTCACAGTGATCATTGTAAAAGACAAAAATATAATGTAGTTACAAAGTTACAAAGACTGTCGTTACAAAGAGACTCGTTGATCTGCTCAGAAAACGTTTGGTTTGTCATGAGAAATCGATTTCTTAGTTCCTCTTTCAGATATCTGATCGATTACAGAAATAATTTTAGAGTAATTAGATCTTTCCTTCAGTTGCCACAAAACAAACAAACAAAAAGAACATGTTCAGTGGGTTTCTTTTGGCAAAAGCTGGAGATAAACAAGCTTGTTGCTGGCTATGAAGTGGATGCTCCCAATTCCAACTCAAAATGAAATTTAGAAAATAATTGTACAATACACACCTGGAAATAGAGGCCACATCGACAGGAAAGTACAAATCGGTGTTTGCTTTTAATGATGAAAAGGATACATCACTTGGGCTAGTAGATAACTTTGTCTTTAATGTCTGTGTACACTCTCAGTCATACAGGTCATGATAATGTAAGGAGCTTGGAAAGAAAAGCCAGGTATCCCAATAGGGCTTAAATACCTGGGAGTCTCCACCGTTTGCTCTTAGAACTGATGGGAGGTGAAACATCTTCAGGAAACTTAAAGAAGTCTAGTCACTTTTCTTTCTAAGATCCTTAGATTTGTCTATAATCTTGTCATCATCATCATCATCATCTTCATCATAACTGTCATAAATGTGCCATCATCTGTTGTTAAAAAACAACTTAATTATGCAGAACCATCTTGGCTGATAGAGCCCATAGTTTATTTCTTGTCTTTCTAAAATCCATCTCTCCCAGAGCTCCAATCCTCCCAGATTGTTTCCAGCGTCATGTAAGTTGTGTAAATATTTAACTCTGTGGCCATTTTTACTCCACACTTCTTGCACTGACCCTACTCACGGAAGAGCAACTGCAAACAGTGAAGAACAAGCAGAAAGACTGTAATTGCTGTTTGCTCCACAGCCACAGAGAATACCTGTGTCTGTTACACTACAGGTGTGTACAGATACTGCATATCGGGACACCAGAAACATCACTGAACTGTTCTTACCCTTGTTAGGTCCCTTTTCACACGCTTTTTTTTTTTTTTTTTTTTTTTCCATTTGATTCACCTTTTATTGTTTATTTTATTTTCACTTACTGAATACGGGACAGACTTGACTGGGGGAAAGAAGGGGAGAAAGAAAGAGGGAAAGAGAAACAGCTGAGAAGAGGGACGGGGGAGAAGGGCAAAAAACAAAAACCAACAGAACGGGCAGAGAAAAAAAAATGCATATATCGATCACCTGGATCACCTGCTGAGAAAGAAAAAAGAAAACAAGCAGAAGAGAACAAGAGTAATAGAATAAACAACATCCCAATGATATATGGGAATATGACAGTAAATACTAAATGTTAAACATTATTGTGCAGCACATAAGATCAACAGAACACAGTGTGCTTTGAGGTAGGAGCCAAAAAGGGTGTAGTTTGTGGGTGTGATCACCCATGTGTACACCTGTGAGCATGGACGCGCTTGTTTTTTGTTTTTTTAAAAGGTTCCTTCATGTAATAATCTGCTAGAGGGTGTGGGGGGGCCACAGTCCCGTCCTCCAGGGCGTGAAGCAGGTGTGGAGGAGATCAAAACTCCAGACATCCAGAGGCCCCCAGAACACAAGAGACCAAGGAAGACCAACAGAGGGGCAGCTGCGCCACTGTCCCGGAAAGAGCTGAGGAGAGTCCCAGATGAGGGCTCACTCAGCAGCCGCGGAGCAGAAGCCAGGGGGAGTTGCAGTGACGCGCCCGTGAGCTCCGCCGGCAGCCAGCTGCGCCTGAGTGACCGAGCCCCAGGCCGAGAGGCCGGGGGCACCCCACCTCCGAAGTGGCCCGAGCGAGCCCCAGGCTCCAGGCCCTGATAAGCGGCCGCCAAGGAGTGAGCCGGTGTGTACCTGGACGCCCATCCCCAGACACAAAGAACCACCAACGCACCGATGTCTGAGGGGGTCCGCCACTGGCAGGGGAAGTGGTGGTAGGGGGAGATAGGCCTCCAAACCTTGGAGGGCCTGAGATGTCCCCAGAGAGGTGGCGCCTGACACCCAACCTGACATGTAGACACAGACATACAGGCACACACAGATACAAACATCCATTCCCACCCTCATGCTCTCATATGCACTTACTCCACACTCACCCAACGTGGAGACAGACATAAAGAGACGTTGTACACACGATCACACTCCCCAAGCGTACTCTACAAACCGGGTCTAGGTGCCCCCGCCCCTGGAGGGGGGAACTGCACCCAGACCCAGGTGGTGTTTCCCTTTTCCCTGCGGTGGGGGGAGGCAGACCGCCCCGACTCCGCAGCAGCAGGAAGGCTCCACACTCCAGACCGCAGTCGGACGGCCAACTCCTCCTCCTAGTCCTAGCCCCCCTGCTCCAGCAGGTCGCAGAGAATGGGGGTGAGAGAAGACTCCTCCCTTTTCACACGCTTTTGAAAAGTGACTTTCCCCCTTCTGTTAAACCAGCTGAGCATCGGAAAAATAGGTCACTGGATTTCATGGGTCAGAGTTTAATCAGATCCAAACACAGTGCCACAAAATAATATGAAATAATGTAAACAGTTAGCTCATGAACATAGTTTAATTTGTTTACTTTATTTAAATTAGATCTTCTCTATTTATTGTCTTTAATTTAACTCAGAATGTATTTACACGTGTAAAATAAAGTAAAACAAAATAAAATTACACACTAAATCTAATCAGGCTTGAAACTGCAGGAGAGTGCTGTCATATTACATCATTTCCTCAAACAGCGACCGGCACATTGATTTAGTTTAGGAGCAGAAGGGAGCCGGGCGTACACTTCAAGCAGGCTTTCATTCCTGTGCCCCACTGTTCCACAGGATGAATTGATTACCTCTGATACACTTCTATTTGCTCAATTTAAGTTACTGCCTCATACTTATTACAGCATAACAAACACTGACTAGCATATTAGATTGGAAAACCTTCCGCGAGCAAACCTATCACTTTATTTTTAACAAGGAGCTGCACGTTAATCCACTCGCAATCATCTGCATCTACTAACACATTGCACATTTCAGTTTTGCTTGACTTACCGGACATGCCAGGCTGCGATACTGCGATACAACCTGAAGACTTCGTGTGACCATTCCCAAGTTAATTCACTCATGTCAGTGAAAAGAAAGCCTTCATTTAATAACAATGATTCTGTTATGCAGAATTTGCAATCACACCATTTGGAACAACAGCCTGACAGGATTAATTTTTGGTTGGTGCTGGACTGGATAAGCCGGATGGCTGCCCTGTTTCTACAAACACACACACAGAAAGTGAAACTATGAAACGTTTGCGAATATATTGAAGTTTTCAATAAAACAAAAGTGATAGCACTAATATAGTTGTTATTTTTATTAGGTAGGGGCATTCAAAGTCTACTTTTTTAATATTATATTTTAAAGTTGCAAAGCTGCAAAATTACAGATTTTCCAGACTTTGGTTCAGTTCTGTATCAGAAGCAATGCATCTTGTTCTCTTCCACACAGAAATCACTGATGTAAAATAGGATTTATGCGATGTTTAGCTATACTATCACAGGAGAGAGAAGCCAAAGAAACGCTACCAGCCTGTCAGTGTAGAGAAGCAATACAAATACTGTGGTGCTTTAAAAAATTGAAACAGTAAAAATAAAGTGACTGACCCTTTGTGGGATTCAAACTGTCTCGTTTATTTATTTATTTATTTTAAATTTAGGATTATTTCACCTCCACCACATTTTGCCACCAAAGAGGAACTTTCAGCTTGTTCAAGCTGGAAAACAGTTTATGGCCAAAATATTTAGAACATTTTTTGTTAATCAGTATTAAGATCACACTAATTAATCATTATTATTCAGACTGTTTTGTTACACTGTCACAAAAAGACCACACTATGTAGAACAAGCTTAGGGCCTTGGTGTTTATAGCTTTGGAAAAACGAGTGCACATCGAGTTAGCATCTTTTGTTCAGTATGTTGAACATTTTTTTGAAGCCTCCATTAGTCACTGTGTTTATTAGACACAGATCTTCGGCTAAGTGCCGCTGGTCGGTGATTTCAGTGTGTAACGATGATATGTTACATAGGTGTGCTGGGGAGATGTTTGCCACTTTCTATTAGCAACCATTGCATTGTTTTTCTTGACCTTCATCCATTCATCATACTGCAGCCTGTAGTGTTTTTTCAGGCGGTTGAATAATTTGGTTGTTTGCTTTGCAGCGCAGTTACTACATCACTCTTTGCATATGATTTGTTCTTGATTAACATCACTTGTGCTAAATCCAAAGGATTTCTAAACAACAGAGGATGATTTACTTGGAGGGACAGGCTCTTCTCCTTATGCTGTGCCAGACATTTGATTTGTATCTGCCTTTTAATGTCATGTTACTTGTCCAGAATACGTTCAAGAAACTTCATGGGTGCAGGGTGCAGCTTTGGTTGCCTCATGCACGCACAGGCATAAGATTTGCTTATTCTTTGCATTTTCAGTACTCGTTAATTATATTACTTTAATTGTGGACGCCAAAAATAATGATTGCCATTAAAATTCAATTGACTGTGCAGCTCAACTGGAGGCACAGCAATACGTGCCCATGATCATGAATTGATACATTTATAACAATTTAACAAACTTCCATTTCTGTGCTGCAGAAACTGCGTCTGCAAACATGAGTAACACAAACTAACATCAAATATGTAACATTTTGTGATCAGTTCAGGAGTTGCTGTGTTGGAAATGTGTTTCATAGAGGTCAAAACAACCTTTTTGTCTTCGAAAATGGAAAAAAATATTTCAACTATAGTTACCTATCATGATAACTATCACTGACATGCCAGTAGCTGCTCCAAACTTTTCTGGGTTATCCTGCTGGCTCAAAAAAGGGAAGTAGGCCAGCTAATCAATACAGCAGCATCCCTTAGGCCAATAAAAGCACGATAGATGTACCTGCCAAAATGCTGAAAAGCCCAACATAAAGGGTTTTTAATAGGCTAACACAGGCCACCCAGATGGCTTCAGTGAGTCCTGACTGATGACATCAGCTCATTCTCTGGTGGTTGTCTTCAAAGCAGAGAGAGGAGGCTTTGCTTCTCCACAGGGATGACTAGATATCACACAGAAGCCTGAATTAAACATGACAGAAACCCCGTTTCCATATAAAGACAGCCTTTATTGACTGTGCTAACGCTCAGGCTGTAGAAGATGAAGTTGGGTGTCTGAAATGTTTTATGTAAATTAATTTCTTTTGAGATTATAGTAATCAAGTCTTATCCATTTGTTGCATGGTCTACTGAGGTATCTGTTCATTTCACTTCAGCCAACAAGAAAAATTAGTATTTTGTTGTGATCAACACAAACCTTTGGGAAATTTGCTGTGTGAGCAGCTACTGACAGAAATTGTGTGGTGCTTTTTTGGGACTTTAATTTCATCTTCCTCCTTCTCTTCCTCACTCCTCCACAGCTGGTGCTAACAGCAGCAGCCTTGCGGCCTAGTTGTTGCTGGTACTACTGTTCACGGTGCTGCAGACCCAACATGTCGGTTAATTTGACACATTTTGTTGCATCTATTATTTGTTTCTTTTTATTGTTTTCTCTCATCTTTCCAGCTAAAAAATTTCACCACTTAGCCAGTAACTGAGAGAAGTGTTTGTAGGGCCTGTGCACAGGGGACCTTCAGGCTGGTCCAGGCACACAAAAGTGCATCAGCCCACCAGGAAAATGCCCAATATACCAGTCCATCCCTGATGATAGTGCTAGTAAAGCTGGACAATGCTGTGGTATAAACCACTTAATCTGTTTGGGAGCTGGTAACTGTTCATTCTCAAGTCTCAAGGTGGCAAAAAAATAACATGTTTTTAGATGTTACAGACAGATCCGGTTAAGTCATGTCAACATATGCCAGCAGTGGAAACTTACTTAATAAAAATCATATGTAAATCAGAGTGTGAAGTTGCTTTTTAGACATATAAACAGAGCTTGTATGTGCGATTCATTTCCTGTGAATTAAACAGGACAGTTTCTAGTACCTTGCACTGATATTAAATAAGATCCTCAGATGAATTCAGCCTTTGCTCAAGCATACTTGCTCCACTGTATCATAACTGCTGATTCTAATATTTGTCTGTAGTGATATGTCTGTCAGTTATAATTCAACTCATCTTTTCAGTCACAGGAGACTTCTGCTTCTCACTGAAACCTCGTTAGCGCCACAAGTGTGGTAAGAACACAAACAATATGAGAAAACTGATGGAAAGTTTAATTGGGTCAAAATCATTTCTTTGAATTTTAGGAAAAACTGACCCAGATCAGCAGGCAGAATGGAAAAAACGTGGAAGATCCATTGCTCCTGGAATGCACTTAATGCAGCCTTTAAAGCAATGTCAGCAGTGGAAATAAACAGTGAATCTATGACTTTCCTTTCCAATTTACCAACCTTCCACGCATTCTGATTCATTCCACCATTCTTCCTTCCCTGACGCTCTGCAGTGCACCATTAACCCACTCCATCCCCCCCATCCCCCAAAACAAAAACAGCCAGTCACTGGTCTCCTGCTGGCTGTCAACTGCTATCCACTTTTACTGTGAGGTTTCCCCATGACTTGCTAGTGTGATGAGATGCTGAAGGGGGGCATTCCTGTTTGTGAGAAACGGCGTTCTGGCTCCCAGGCTGGTGATTGTGTATAAGTGTGTGACTGAGAAGTTTCTGCTTTATAGGCTCTGGATTGTGAGAGAAGAGATCTGTGCCTGCGGTGAATCCTGTGTGCATAATGTGCACTTGTGAATTTAATGCATGTTTTGTTTTGGTTCGAAAAAGGGAGTTGCAATGTTCAGGGAACTGCCAACACCGGAGGTCTTCTTTACCCATGTGCAGGAACTACAGAGAGGTTAAAGTCACCAGTAGATAAATTATAAGTGTAGAGTTTGATCCCTAGAGGAGACAGAAATTCCTTGGAGGTTGCATCAGAGAGATTGTTTTACAATCTTCCAATTCAAACATGTGGTGCTACTCGCTGTGGCGACCCATTGTGAACAGTTGAAAGCAGCATTAAAGTACAGAGAAGTATAAACTAAGACCATCGGCTGAGATGAGATTGACTTTGTGGTCTGCCTGAATCAGCACTGGTGTTTTTCATTGACTACTGTCCACATACACTGCAGTACTGCCATATTTACTATTCATTCCACCACCACCAAGGCTGGACTCTACTTAACAGCAGTTAATAAGAGGTACTTATACTTGCTTGAGAGCAGAATAACAATCAAGCAAGGAATTTAAATAAAAATGAAAATCTTCCTTTTTCATTACTGTACTCTATGCAGTGATAATATATAATAATAACTGCAGCATTATTCTTATTACGGAGACGTGGCTTCACCCGCTGATTCCCGACGCTGCAGTCGAGTTAGCAGGCCGCACGCTACACCGGCATGACAGAAACAGCAACTCAGGTAAAAGCAGAGGAGGGGGGCTATGTGTTTACGTGCATAACGAGTGGTGTTGTAACAGCAGGATCATTCACACACACTGTTCTCCTGATTTGGAGGTTCTGGCAGTCTCGTGCAGACCTTTTTACATCCCGAGGGAGTTTACAGTAGTTATTGTGATAGCTGTTTATATACCGCCGGATGCTAACGTTAGCACGGCTCTCAGCCTCTTGCTCAACACCATAAACAAACAACAGCTTGCCCACCCCGATGGGGTTTTTATTGTCGCCGGCGACTTTAACAAAGCGTGCCTAAAGACTGTGCTTCCTAAATTTGTCCAGTTCGTGGACTTTGCTACGAGAGGAGAACACACTTTGGACCATGTCTATTCAAACATCAGGCATGCTTTCAGAGCGACACCCCTCCCCCACCTGGCTGGATCTGACCACCTCTGCATGTCCCTCACCCCCACCTACACCCCCCTGCTGAGAAAAACAAAGCCCCAGACAAAGACAATAAAAACCTGGCCTGAAGGAGCCCTTTCTCAATTGCAGGACTGCTTCTCAACAACTGTATGGGATTTATTCTCCTGCCACAACCTCCAGGAGTACACGGACACTGTACTCTCGTACATCAGGAACTGTGTTGACAATGTCAGTGTCAACAAAAGGGTCAGGGTGTTTCCAAATCAAAAACCCTGGATGAATAGCGAAGTGCAATCCCTCCTAAAAAGCCGCAACACTGCCTTCAAGTCAGGGGACAGGGCTGCGTATAGGGCGGCCAGGGCAGACCTGAGTAGAGGCATCAGGAAAGCTAAGGCTGCCTATAGGAGGAGGATTGAAGATCACTTTGCTGACAACGACCCCAGAAAAATGTGGCAGGGGATCAATCACATTACCAACTACAGAAGCAATAACCAGGCAACATCTAGGACTGATGCCTCACTGGCTGAGGATCTAAACCGTTTCTTCGCCCGCTTTGAGACGACCAAGCCCTCAGCTGCCACACCACTTCCACCCGCCCCCAGCACTGGCACACTAACACTTAGGGAGCACCAAGTGAGGTGTGTTCTAAGGTCAGTGAATCCCAGAAAGGCGGCAGGTCCTGATGGAATACATGGAAAGGTTCTCAGAGCATGTGCTGACGAACTGACCGGAGTCTTCACTAAAATCTTCAACCTTTCCTTGTCATCAAACACCGTCCCGCCCTGCCTCAAAACCTCCACCATCATCCCCATCGCCAAGAAGACAGCTGTGGCCAGCCCAAATGACTACAGGCCTGTAGTGATGAAGTGCTTTGAGAGACTGGTCTGTCAGCACATCAGGGCCGGTCTGCCTCCCACTCTGGACCCCCACCAATTTGCCTACAGGACAAATCGTTCCACCGAGGACGCTATCACCATAGCGCTCCACACTGCGCTGAGTCACCTGGAGCACCGAGGAAGCTATGTGAGAATGCTCTTTCTGGACTTCAGCTCAGCATTCAATCATATCATCCCGGAGATCCTGGTCCAGAAACTGTCTCACCTGGGACTCTCCACCCCCATCTGCCTCTGGATCAAGGACTTCCTGACAAATAGACCACAGTCTGTCAGACTCGGCCCCCACCGGTCCAGCACCATCACACTCAGCACCGGGTCTCCACAAGGATGTGTTTTGAGTCCCCTCCTGTTTACGCTCTACACATCCGACTGCTCCCCTACCCATCTCTCAAACACCATCATAAAGTTCGCGGATGACACCACAGTGGTTGGACTCATCTCAAGGGGGGATGAGTCGGACTACAGAGATGAGGTCAACAGACTGACTGAGTGGTGTTCAGTTAACAACCTCCAACTGAACACCACGAAAACTAAAGAACTTATCTTGGACTTCAGGAAGGGCAGAGCAGACCCGGCCCCACTTTACATTCACGGGAGCTGTGTGGAGAGGGTACACTCCATGAGGTTTCTGGGCGTGCAGATATCTGATGACCTCTCCTGGACTGCAAATACTACAGCGGTGGTTAAAAAGGCCCAGCAGCGTCTCCACTTTCTGAGAGTGCTCAGGAGGAACAACCTGGAGGAGAGGCTGCTGGTGACATTTTACAGAGCCACCATAGAGAGCATCCTAACGTACGGCATAACAACATGGTATGCAGGGTGCTCAGCTGCAGACAGGAAAGTACTGCAGAGGGTCATCAACACAGCCCAGAAGATCACTGGCTGCTCTCTGCCCAGCCTGGAGGTCACTGCAAACTCTCGGTACCTCAGCAGAGCTGGCAATATCATCAAGGACCACTCTCACCCCAGCAACCAACTGTTTGAACTATTACCGTCAGGCCGACGGTACAGGTCACATAAAACCAGGACAAACAGATTCAGGGATAGCTTCTTTCCCAGAGCTATCACCGTAGTAAATAAGCACAAAAACAATTGAACCTATTCCATACCGTCACTGTCATTATATTATGCTGCTATCCTGTATATATTGTACATACTATTGTTTGAGTACTTACGATTGTTTTTTTTTGTACTTTTTATATTTTACATTTATATTTATTATTGAAACTTGCACCAAGGGAGTGGCACTCCAATTTCGTTGTACTCTGTACAATGACAATAAAGGCTATTCTATTCTATTCTATTCTATTCTAATTTAAAATGATGGCATTTTTAAAGACAAATTCTGACACCGTGCTTCAGAATTCTCACAGTAAAGAAACACTTTAAAGCACGTGTCTTTTCAAGCGCTCAGACATGCTCGTGAAAGAACGCATGCTGTAGCCAGACGTGAAGCAAAGCAGACATTTAAATAAACCATCAATCCGTTTCCTTCCTGGACAGGTCCCTAGTCTATCACCGTCTATTACGGGGCTAACACAGAGAAACAAGATCAACTGTTAACCACTCATGCTCTGAATCACCAATTTAGATTTTTTGCAAGTCTTTGGACTGTGAAAGCTGGAGTACTCAGGAGAAATCCCAAGCTAACATGGAGAGAAAATGCCACTCTACAAAACTCCATAAAGAAAGCCCCCAGTCAGCCACTTGGTGAATTTGGACATTATAGGTAACAGTGCTAATCAATGGGCCGTTATATTGCCCACAACCTTGGCTAGGTTTAAAATAAGAACATGAAACAATGAAAAGGTATTGATTAGATGATTGGAAAGACTGACTGGTGGATCCTGTAAGCACTGGCCTGTCAATGCTTTGTGCTTTGTATATGATTAATAACATTTTTAAAGCAATTCTAAAATTCCCTGAAACCCACTGAAGGAGTAAATGAACTGCATTGCAAATATAGAAAGATAAGTCAAAGGGCACACAAACACTACACCTATGTGTTGTGTTCCAAAACCACAGGTAATATAATAGTCTGCTTCTGTGACAGCCCTCAGTCCTCTGAGAAGATTTCCCACAAGACATTGTACGCTGGGATTTCTTCCTGATTACTGTAAGAGCTTTAGGCCACATTTATAATGATTCTAGTTCCCTCGTTCAGTTTAATGGACCCATTCCATCAATGCCAATGCAGAGAACTTTGTTTAAAAAAAAGCAGAAAAATAGAAAAAGTATCTAGATTGCAGCCAGTGTTGTTATTCATTCAAACAAAACTTCAATACATAAAATGTTGATTAAAATCATAAGCCAGTCAATTCCAGGCTTTGCCATGTTGGTAACATTGGTAAGGGTCTTACCCATCTATTACCACTAAGCTGGAAGTGCTTCACAAAACAATGGAGCTGCACATCATTTCAACTTTGTTTTTTGGCAACATGCTGCCAGCTCTGACAGGCATCAGTGGCCCCTTTTCACCAGCTTAACTCAGTTTCTGCCTTTCATTCATAACAATTGTCTTTAAATGAAGGCCTGTGAGTCATTCTTCTCCTATGAAGATTTTGTCTTGGAAGCAACCATGAGTAGCTATTGCTTTAGGTCACATAGCTCTTGGGGTCACAGAGGGGGTGTAAACCTCTTCACTCTCTCCTTTTGAAGATAGGTTGGGGAAAAAAACTCCACAGAATGTGTTCAAAGAAAATGCTTGAGGTAGTTCAGGATGCTTTTCTAGGGTTGTTCAAACAAGAGACACCAGGGCATACCCAGAACGTGCTTCAGAGATTATACTGTATTTCCATGCCAGCGCTTCAGTGCTGCTGGACCCTCTAACTGATTTGCAGGCAAGTGAGCGTGCAAGACTCTGTGCCTCTGGAAGCAGACTTTACAAATTTCAACTCCATCACAGCACACTATGTGACCATGGAAACTAAAGAAACCATAGTGAGGTAGACAATACATGAGCTGATTTCCCTGCATTAGCATGGCATACTGGCTATGGTGAACAGAGCCAGCTAAAAGTAGTGCTGTGCTGCTGTTGATACAAAGAACAGAAGACTAATGCTGCTGGCTGCAGCAGCTGCTCACTGTCTGAAACTGCACTCTGAGTTTTGTTTACAAAAATTAGGAATTAGCAGTTTCTGGCAAAGCAGCCAGTAATCCAAAATTGGATTGTTATTGGAAAAAACGGACTAAAGCCCCAACCGTTGGCCATATTTAGAAATGTATTTTACTACACTGCAGAGGTTAGCTGAGCACACATGCTGTTTTACACCCTGTTAGCAGTTCAATCAGCATGCTAGGTATCTTGACAGTCTTTGGGCAGGCCTCTTGCTGTTACTCGAGCTCAAGAGGTTATAAAGCAGCCCTGTGAGATCTTTTCCACTGGTCGGTTGACTGACTGACTATTAATGTGCACTTGGTGCCACACATCCACATGCTCACACATGCACTAACCATTTACTCATACTGACTTGCTGACAGGCAGTAGAGGACACAAGGGAGATGGCATGCAAAGACTCCGGAACTGAGATCGATGGGAATTTTTTACAAGCAGCAAAAATCATGGAAGAAGTACAGATTTCAGAAAAAAACTAAAATAAAAATTGCAGCTTAGAGTAAAGTCTGCAAACTCTGGATGTGGTTTGCATTGAATATGACTTTAAATGAAGCCTTCCAGACACACTTTGTAGATGCAAACTGCGGCTATCTAAATAACTAAGAAGACTATGTGTGGTCTTCCTCAAACCTCATCATGCATGTTACGGTTTTAAAGACATAAATCCACCCCAGCAAATCGTCATGACTAATTAAACTAACTTATGTTTCTGATTACACCTTGATACAACTGTCCCCAAAAAACAACATGTTCTCATTTGGATTTTCTGTAGACACTCACACAACACCCACTCTGTCAGATGTTACAATTACCCTTTTGGTTATGGTTCTCAGTATCTCCTTGGCTCTGCCGGCCTGCCAGTGACAGCTGAGATATCTTGCCAATATCTTACCAGATGTCTGGCTCCCGGCTCTGGCAGCCTGCATTTTAGGATTATGAATACATTTTGTGCTGATGAATGCCAACATTATACATTTCATTTGCCACAGAGCTGCACAATTGATTTGTAAAAATGGACAGTGCGTGTTAAGTTAGCATAATTGGTAATTGCAGAATTCTGCATCATATCGCATCATGCATTAAATGACATTTCACTTGACTCACAGCAGCTGTGGTTGAAAAAAAAAGTCAAGATTAGCATAATAGAGCAATTTTAGCTGATTCACTGAGATGGATAATCACAGTTAATACTAATGATCACAGTATGTTGAGTCTAATACATTCAGCTTGATATTCTGCAGCCAATAATCAGATGTTCTCTTCAGGGCTGATCAATGGGAAAAGCAGCTAGAGATCATATCAGAAAAGGCTTTAATTACAATTTAAGCTTTTTGCCATCAAGTCTGTGGAGGGAAGATTGTAGGTTCAATTCCTGGGACAGGAAATGAGTAAATCAGTCTATTTATCAGAAAAAACTGGGTGTGGTGTTACTCCCAACTCGTGGCATAAGGGCAGGTCTGCTTGATTTAGACTTTCAGAGAAAGTGTTTTTCAACATGGAGCGTTTCTGTGTAAGCCCCTGAACACTGGAAATATAGGCAGCATGAGAACGTAGCCAAATATTTTCTACTGATGGATTTGTTTTGGGATTCTTCACCAGTCCAAGCCAAGTTGCTTTTATAAACAGTTTCTGAAGATGGAAAGTCAAAAATAAAGCCTGAAGATGGCGGTCATGCACAGGATTTCAATCAATGACTTTGGGGTCAAACTCAGTAGTTTTTAGTTATTTTGCAGTGTAGTCATCTGGTTTAATTTACCAAAGCAATTAAAAATAAACAGAGTGCAACACTAACAAGTGAATACCTCCCTTTTATAACACTACTGAGTGAATTACTGTGCTTTTCTACCCCTGGTAAGAGAAATTCTTTGGACTTTCTCGTGACATTGCCTCTGCTGACCTGAAATGTTAGCAGTACATTAAAGGTGTAGAAACATACTTTTACCTTGGAGAGATTGGAAAGTTCAGACTTTTCCATTCTCCCGAGGCCACTGAAGGACTAATGCATGCTTTTATCGCAACCAGGATGAATTATTGGAATGTGAAAACACACTGTCACTGAGTGCAGCTCATTCAGAAAGCTGCTGAGAGTTTCCTGAGATTCAGCATTAATCAACTTAAGCAATTATGCGGATGTAAAAACAAAGATAAACACCAGATGTCCATTATATTTGTCTCTTACCTTCTTAATGCAGCCTCATACAACTGTAGTCACTTTTTACTGGCTATTTAAAAAAAAAAAAACACTAGGCTTTTTTCCACTAGCTGACATTAAAAAAATAAAATGTCAGAGCTCTGTCAGAAATTAGGCATTATCCTCTGTTTGCCTTTTCAAACTTTTAAATGTCATTTCAAATCATGAGTTGGCAGTCTTTGCAGCAGCTCTCCAACTGTCTTTACAATACACCCCATTTGTTTGGAGAAACCTGAAAACCAGATTCTATAAATTGTGTTTATTTACTACATAAAATAAACAGCAGGCTGAAAGCCTGCAGTGTGTATTTATGTTTCGCTTTGTCAGCTGTTTCCTGCAGGTCATTATACACTTTGTTCATTAATTATACTTTCTTTACAATCACAAATACAAAAGAAATTAAATATTTATGAAGGGTTTTAATATTTTCCATTTGATTCTTTGAACTCTTGGTGTTTTTTTTTTTACTGAGTTTCACTTAGAGGCACTAATTCAGCATTCGTTTTGAAGAGGTCTGTGACTTTTTAGTCCTGTTGGTGTTAGTGAGTGCTGCAGGGATACAACAACCCCGTTGAGAAAATGCATTTTTTCACCTTTGTTCATATGTGAAAATGAAGTACTTAAGCTTGAAATTTAATTTAACCCAAATATCTTTACATTTCAGAAATATACACCATGCAACGTCATGTTGCATCACGGTTTGAAACAGAACTGTAACAGATAACAGTAGTCCATCCATCCATCCTTTAACAGGTATCAAATTCAGGGTTGTGCAGGGGTGGGAGGCTGGAGCCTGTTGCCAGCTGCAATAGGATGAGAGGCAGGGTACACTCTGGACAGATCTAATAACTCCCAGCATTATGTTCTATAGGTCTTCCACAGTTAAGACCTATGTAACCATTCCCGAAGCAACATGTACCGAGCCTTCCTACTCACAACACTGAGAAAGTGCATATTAGGAGGCTCATTCTCACCTCCAAGCACCCAGGTTATTAAAACATTGCCAGATGATACTCTTCTACCGGCTACTGTTTTGATCTGATAGACTGATCCATCTATAAACAGCAGGACCTGGAGACCTTTGCTCAATCTGTCCTTTTCTACATTAATGTGACAGCGACCAAACTCATCTGGGCTTTTCCTAACCGAAAACCTTGGACGACAGGCAAAGTTCAAGCTCTGATGAGAAATTGTAACTCAACCTTCAGGCTGAGGGACATTTCCCTGTAAAGCACTGCCAGAGCCAACCTCAGGAGAGGCATCAAACAGGCCAAGGAGGCCTATCAGAGGAGGATAGAGGGCTTCCTCACTGATAACAACCCTCATCAGGTGTGGAGAGAAATCCAAGACCTCAGCCCCCCAACCCTCGACAGCAGCCTGAAACTCGCAGAGGAGCTCAACACCTTCTTTGCTCAGCACATCCTGCATTCTCAAGCACCTGCTGTATGCCCAGTAAACTTATGACTGCACACCAACCCACCCAATCAACATCATTGCCAATTAAACCACCATGGACGGGCTCATCTCAGATGGATGGGGCAGAGGTCAATCAGATCCCACACCTCCAGACTCACAAATAGCCTCTTTCCCTGGGCCATTTGGGCTCTCACCAAACCCTATGTGATAGTAACCTTCATCAGTCATGACACTCACACACTCTTTTCAGACCAAGTCTTTTCTTTGCTCTATCTCTGAGCACTATTTTACCTCTGAGCACTCAGCGACTATTTTGTTCCAGCATGTTTTATTTTATTTTTGTATATATTTCTCTTCTTTTGTATATATCCCTCAAGACTGTATATAGTTCTCCTGTTGGCTATTTATTCCTGCTGTCTACTATTAATATTTTACTCCAGCACAGTTGAGGTGGAGCATCTTCAATTTTGTTGTATATGTACATTAACAATAAAGGAGTATTCTTTTCTATTCTATTCTATTCTATATGCACTTATAGGTCATAATAAAAATTCACATGAAACACCCTTGTGGGTGAGGACAGGTGCACACTTTCAGATCTAATCTGCAGTGATCCTTCTCTGCATCACCAGCTGATGTTTTGTAATGTCTATGGAGTGAAGCAAACTTTTCTTCAGCCATTTGTTTACTCTTCTTTACTAAACTCTGCAGTCTTCTATCTTTTACCTGCACGTGGGACTCTCTAATTTACTAACCACCAAAGATCTCTGTTACACCCAAAATGTTTGACATTCAAGCTGATCCAAAACCCTGCAGTGACGGTACAGACAGGAATAAGACAGAGATCATTTTCCCCCACACTAGCTTCTCTTCATTGGCTCCTCTTAAATTTGATCAGATGTAATCATATCTTAAAAACCCTATAGTGTCATATTATCCTAATACAGGACCCCTACCCCAAGAGTAGTCTGGGAGGTATAGCCTCTAGCTATCACGTTTCTGTCTCTTGTCTCAAGTGACGACTGATAATTAGAAGCTCTTAGAAGAGACTCTTAGGATTAGCCTGAAATCTTAATGTATATAGTTGAGCTACCATAGGGTAAAGGTGCTGAGGGACCTCCTATGATGCACTGAGCACTTCTCCCTCCCAATGGTTTTAATGGTTTTACTCCCCATGCATGCATAAGTCACCAGCATATTTAATTAACTACACCTTCTCGCTCCCCTATGGTGTGTGCTCTATAACTCTAGTAAATGTCTACCAAACACTTGCTCTAAAAAAATCTACTGTGATATTGTTGGTTTATTTTACATATAAAGTGCTCTGAGATGATTGTTGTTGTGAACGATGTTACGTGATTAAAACTGAATGGAGCTTGCATAAATAACTCTTGCAGTCACAGCCGGCATTTGGTGCCTTGTGAAATTCTTCGCTGCAGGTCTCGGTGACTGCTCTGCAGATCCAGCCCATGCTGGTCTGGTTACAGGACTATATCTGTAACCACCAGACCAAGCTGGGACCCAAATATTGACCACTACATGGATTTGCTCGTGGGTAGTTTGTGTGGCCTGAGTTAATCTGCTCAGTATCAGCCTTCTGTTTCCATTTGAGCTTCAACAGGCTGGCAGCGACAACAACTAACTTAACAAAACAGCTGTGCGGTCATGTGAAGTTCAACACACTTACACCCAAGAGAAAGCAGGAAATGCTTCACTCGACACACTAAATCATCAAACACGCACACGCACACACACAAACCTAAAGTGATAGCAGCTTTTTACAAGCAACCGCATAGCTGAACACTTCTGTTAGCTAAATTCTAGAAACACTCACACAAACACATTCACACAAACAAATGTGACAGTCCCAGAGTCCCTGAAGGACCACTCCCTGGCAATAAACTGAACATATCCAGCAGCAGCAGATTGGATTATGGCTTAGCAAGCAGCCTGGCCTGCACCATACGCTGAGGCAGCAGTTTCCTTATCTGCATGTGTGTCTATGTGTAGATATATATGACAGCGGCAAAGCTATAAGCGAGATTTTATGCTATTGACAAAACAATAAAACGTGTGTGTGTGTGTGTGTGCCTGGACCCTTGACCCCTCATCCTTATGAAGTGCTCGTGAGAAATGTCCTCACATCCTGTAAAAGACGTATGGAAATCAATTTCCATTTTAACCCGTGATAGATATTGACAGTTTGATTAAACTGCATTAAAGTGAAGGGACTGAGAAACAAGAGAACATAAAAAGAATGAATAGCTGCTGCTGGTTCGTGCACTGCAGTGCAAAACCAACTTTGTCTCCCTGACTCCTACCTTAAATAGTTTCACCTAATTTTAATTCTCAAGTCTCTTCTCTCAATAGTCTCATTTGAATTCCACCCCCCAAAAAAAGAACTTGGAAACCAGCCTCCAGGCCATAACAGATTTATCATTTTGCGCATTTGTTTATTGGCAAGGGAAGAGGGGGATCGGCTGTTGTTTGGGAAACTGATCTTGCGTGACAGTTCAATATTAAATCCTCTGAGGAACACATTATTTTTATGGTTGGACACATTCCTTAACTGAAAGCTGAATGAAAGAGACAATTTCATGACATTTGTAAGGAACAAAAGAGGTCAGGACACATAAAGGCAATTAAGGAAACCTACAGATAAGTTATTTGTTTGGACTGGGTTTAAAAAATGAAAAAAAAATAAAGTGTTGTGTGTGTGTGTAAGATGGAAGTTGTCTACACTATTCACATGAAGGTGCCTTTTTTTAGTGGAATTCTGATATTTCACACTGAGGGATCAACGTCACTTTAAGCATGGATAATAGGAAATATCTTTGTGGTCTTTGCATATCTTACTTCTGTCACTCGGGATGATTTGGCGACTCCCTTTGTACCTTAATGAAAAGTAGAAAACTTTTTAAATATAGGATTCACATTTTTTGGAACCAATTATACACTTGGAGCTTAAATAAAGGGACTTTATATGATGTTGTAACAAACTGCAACCACTAAGGGTAAAACTGAAAAGTGCTAAAAACTGCAGTTCTTTGAATGGTCACTTTAGTTTCTCCAAAATCAAGTAGATCTCCAGGTTTTCATGTTAACCGCTGGAATGAACACATTTACAGCCTAGTGTCCGGATCACATTCATATATCATTCATGTTTTCTTTTGTTCTTTTTGCAGCTCACCTGTTTATTTGTTGCTGAAGCTTAAAATCTGCACTCAGACATTTGCTAGATTGAGCTACACTGCATGACTATTTCTAAACATTTATAAGGACTTTAGACATTATTACAAAGTTTGTATGTTGTTAATACTCCTAAAATCTTTTCAAATGTTGTTAGATGAAAAATGTTTAACAAAGTGCTTTGTAATGAGTTGTAATTAAAGCTAAAAAAGGAAAGTCAACAGAGCAGAGGAGACCAAATCCTATTCTAAGACATATAATTCAATAATGGAGAGGATTACTTGATGTGGGTTGTGGAGGTGCTCCTACCCTAAATAAAAGCATACAAAGTTTGGTTACTGACAAAGTCCGCTGTCCTCATAAAAGACTGGGTGGTGTGAATGCTGGTTCAATCCCAGCATCTTTCTAAAGAAGCTGGAAAAAGCCCCAAAGCATTTCTAAATGCTTGGGTGTCCAACATTGCACAATAACTGTGGCTACTCTCCACAGTTCAGTAGACATCCTACATCACACCAAAAGCACAACAATCTTAGTTCATGTGTCAACCTTTTGGCAAACATTATTATATGTAAAGGAAAAAAAAAGATTGCCAGAATCCTGGAAATAACTCAGCTGACATGATACGTCACGAACTGAAATTGTTTTGTAATCCTCCAAAATTGTTCCTTATCATGAGTGTTGGAGTTTGTTGCTATTAAAGAAGGTTCGAGAATTCTTTAAACTTTGGGTCTAACTTCAAACACCTTGGTGACCATTCCAAAAATAACAGGTATCTTATGATCTGCAAACTGCATCCTCAGGTCTTGTAAATTGTAAGAACCTTAAACCATTTGGTGGAGGTTAGAAAAAAGTAATTGCAGTAAATAATAATTTTTGTCAGGTGATTAAATGTGAACCAATGTCTCGTGTAATCATCCTTCTTAACCTTGTCTCCAGAGTCTGCACTGGCTTAACATGGCACTACATCCATCTTGGCTAATAGCAGAAACAAAATATTTCATCTTTTTCATACATATTGTTGCATATGAATCTATTTGAATCTTGATTCCTTTTTTTTTTTTTAAATACAAGGAAAAGACTTGTCCTCGGTGTGTTTGTGCGGCTGGTGCACAGGGGAAGAGCCAGCTGTATCCTTGACCCTTCACTGCTGCATGGCTATCCATCTCCGTCTACGATAATGGCAACGTCACTGGCTCACACAGGCACCACTCAGGAAGGCTACAGTGCAGATACACACACACACACACACACACACACACACACACACACACACACACACACAGAGAGAGAAAATACAAGTACATACACACATACAGATTGGCATCTGGAGGATTTTGTACTCTACACATAGCTGTCAACTGGATTAATATATTGCATGTAAAATGTAAAATATTGCTGTTCACAAAACAAAACCCAGATGCCACATTTCACTCTGAGGATGACCTCCTCCCTGAGGGCAGTGGATAAAAGAATAATAAATAAATAAATAAATAAATAAGAAGGCTAATACTGTGGTCATCCCAAAGCTGCAGTCCAAAAGATACTGGACGTACTGTAGGCACTTAGCCAGCCTAAGAGACACGACTCTGAGCCGCGAGCCTACGCGCCCAGACGCTGTGATTATATCCAGAATTTCTGCCAGCGAACGTGTCGACATGTTGAAACACACTCTGCTCTCATCGAAAAGAGCAACAGAAAGCTGCCTGGCCTGTCTCGGTGTCTGCATGACTGCTAACGCACGCACGCACACCACTGTAAAAACGTGTGCGCATACTGTCACAGTTGGTGTCTGCCTAAACAAGGACATGTAGTTACAAAGATGCAGGTGCAAAAGACATACTGTAGAATTCTAACATTGTCAAAAATAAGCTTCCATCAAATGGCAAAGTACAGTAGGGTGGAACAGAATGGCATTCTGGCACTCAATGAGCATGTGAATGTGATAGGCTGTTTAAAACAAAATACCGTACAGCAAGTTCATTTTTCATGGTTGGTTCATGCCTGGCAGTCCTTCCAGCAGATGCCACAGAGTCAGTTAAGTCACTGCATGGTCCTGTCTGCACACATCCTTTATTTTCTTCTTGGCCCTGTCATATGTTCATGCATGCAGATGTCAGTAAAGTCCCATTAAACTACTTCTGCATCTGGACAGCTCTACTGAACAAGACTGAGCATAACATGGGGAACTATGTACGTTTTAAATCCAAAATTTCATCAAATATAAAAAAATTGAACTCAGAGATGAAGAAAGTTCTAAGAAAGAGATGACAGGAGAGTGAAGATAAGAGATCATTTTGAAGGTAACGACCGCTCTGTGAGTGACATCTCATCTTTCATGTAATATCCAAAATCACTTAGCCTTCTTTAATCAGACAGCGAATCTGTGCATGATGTTCCGATTATTTCATATTGAAAAATGTCTTTTATTAAAAAAAACAAAAAAAAAACAAAAACCTTAAATGATAATAATATCTTCTCATTCATAAATGCAGGACAGAAAGTGCAGGCTAAACTGGGTCAGTTTCAGGGTTGTGGTACGGCTCACAGTGATGGACTGATGCAGTACAGACTGTAGTATCCACAATCATTGCTAGGTCAGGTCCAGAAAACATAATAAGACATAAAAAAGCGCATGTGTACAGTCAGCAAACCTATTACCATCTTTTATAAGGATATTAGAAGACGGATATTCTGAATATGCAGCTTTTAATGTTGAATATTGAGTTTAAAGTTAAATTAGATTAAGGTTTAAAATAAATGCCCAAATAAATCCTCAGCTGTGTTTCAGTATCACTACAGAAAAACAGAACTCACAGAAGTAATCAAATTGAATTAAACACATTTATGTTCTTTTGTAACACTTTCCAAATTCCTCCTTCATAGCAGCTTTACACTGGCTCTAGGGTGGAAAGCAGCCACGATGACTCATGAAACATGTCCTTATAAATTGTAGAATGTATTTGGTCAAATCCACAAAGAGCAATACACTCAGAAGCAGGTTAAATATTTGTCTTTCAAAGTGCTGGAGTTCAAAACAGTGCTGCATTATGATGCTTACTAACTCGCTGTAGAAGGTCATTCTGAGCTCTATTTATTGCATTACCTTTGTATTTCTCTTCAACAGGTCTGTTTGTCACAAAACAGTTAATAATGCAAACCTCAGGCTTCACACTAAATCATATACATCTCTATAAGCAGAGACACATGATGTATTTGTTTTACTCTTCAGGTAAAATCAACAGCAAAGAGTGTGAAAAACAGCCCAAAGAGATCTTAGGAGGAAAAACACTGTTATGGCTACACTGACTGCATTATAAAAACATGTACGGTTAGCATTGGAGGCTTCAGTCTTGCAGAGTAGAAATATGGCTGCTCCTTTTGTTTTCTGTTGAAAATCGAGCTTTGGCTTTTAGTTGGCAGAACGTTGGTGGACAGTAGAAAAGCATGTGTGTGTTGCATTGACGTTGGATCTCTACAGTGCCATACTGGACAACCTGCACTTGCAGGAAAACCTCTGAGGCCTCTGTTGAATTGTTTCACATGACTGTGTTTTATGGTAAGGCTGGTAAGCTAGACCAGGGGTGCCCAATCCCGGTCCTCGAGAGCTACCGTCCTGCAGCTTTTAGATGCATCCCTACTCCAACACAGCTGAATCAAATGAATGGCTTGTTATCAGGCCTTTGCCAAACACGATGGCATGCTGAAGAGGTAATCAAACCATTTGATTCAGCTCTCGAGGACCGGGATTGGGCAGCCCTGAGCTAGACGATCACACAGCTAAAAGGAAACAGATCGCACGTCTTTTCACGTAACACAAAATATGACAGAGAAGATGAGGAAAACAATTTAAGTTTAAATGTTTCACAGCAACCAGGGAAAGTCCAGTTCTTAATACCGCTTTATTTACTAAAAGGCTAAAATCTGCTAATGAATTTTTCCTCACATTTCATGATGAGTTTGGCTGAAAAAGTCTTTATAGAGGAAACATATGGTGGCTACAATGGATGTACTAGCTTTGAAACCACAGAAACCACAGCAGTGCAGAGAACGGCAGCTGTGAAGCTGCCTGTTCGAAAGAGGAAACACATTCAATAATCCATCATCCTGTTCCATGACCCCCTAAACACCAATAGCCTCCTACAGTCCCACCTCCTTAATAATGTACCAAGACAACGCCAAACCAGCCACACCCCCAGAAACACAATAGCACATAATAGCACACGTGGAAGGTCACACATCCATTACACACTCAGTGTTACTCACTCTCTTTTTCGCTCTCCTTCACACACACACACACACACACACACACACACACACACACACACACACACACACAGCAATAGATGAAATTCAATTATATGAGTGTAAACTGCTTTTCATGGACATTCATGATCCACATCTGCTATAAACAGAAATTTAATACATTTAAATAAATATTTCAGTAATGCACATAATGATGTTTTTGACTGCAGACTCCCTAAAGCTGTCATGACCAAAAAACAGGAGCATCGGGGGGGGGGGGGGGGGGGGGGGGGTTAATGCTTTGCTCAAAGACACACCTGCAACTCTTACCAGTATAACTAATATAACAAAGACATTACTACTATCTTCCTGCTGACAAGCCCACATCTTCACCTTTGGGCTGATGCTTTTTTTAATCAAACCATTTCAGATTTCATAGACAAAAGAAACAGGAAAACTTTTCAAGCAATTTATTCAAGTCTTCCTAAATACTAGTTGAAAACGTTAGTTCTGCCAGGAAAGACACAGTCAAAAGAAGACTGTTATTTCCAGTGGCTGCCATTTATATTTGGTTCTACAGTACACTGGGTCCCAAAGTGGCTTGCAGTTTGTAGGCCCAACGCTATGCTTAATCATTTGGACTGGTCATTTGACATTTACAACCTAGATAAGGCCACCACTGGCTTCTGGTGAATGATAACAGTGAAAACGTTGTTGTCGTATTGGAATAATGTCAGCTGGGGCTACTGGTCTGCGATTATTTCAACTTTGAAAATCCAAATAACACACATTTATTGTAATTCTGCCAGTTTCACACCTGTTGGTTTAAAGCTTGTGAGACTTCCATAGTTGTCTTCATTGAGATTAAGCCTCCCCCCCCCCCTTTGCCTTTTTTGTGGAAATTTCTGGCCACATTAGCAGCGCAGTGATGAAGTAATTGAGACAGACTCACTGCTCTTTGACCCTAACACACTGTGCAGCTTAATTAGTGTAAAAACCAGTGCCAGCAGATCTTACTCATCTAGAGGTTCTAGTCCACACGTGACTTTGCTAATCAAGTGATGCCTGGACACAGTTTTTCCCCCAATGGCTTTCTTTTAACCCTGCGTGTTTTAACTTCATCTCATCACCCCATTAGTGTTTGACACTGCTTAATAAGCACACCAACAGAGTGAACTCATGGAAAACAGGGCTTTGAGTTATTTCTTTAGCTGTAGCTCTAAGGATGACAACTCTGGTTCAGCATCAGAAGAAATATCTGGTCAGTGTTGGTTAATGTTTTTAGTGATCTGCTCAGCTGTGACTCCAAAAGTCTTACCTGATATTAAATGGATTTTGACATTTATCACCAATATTTGTGTCCTATATATTGGAATAATCTTAATCAGTTGGATTTTAAATTTTGAGTTTATCTTACTCATTTGTTTCATCATCAAATATACTCAATGATGTGTTTTGTTATGACGATCAGCTGAACTAAGGAAGTGAAACCAGCTAAAATGTAACTGAAGCCGTTATAAGCAGTAGTGTGGTTCACTGTGACAACGTACGGCATCAGAGCTATTAGCATGACTATAGATTTGTATTTTTACCTATAATTTATAGCAATTAGATTATTATGATTTTATTATTGTTACAAATAGAAAAATAATCATTCTTGGACACATGAACACTCAGTGACACTCTGCTCCCTTTCTGAGTCCATAAAGAACTGAAATGGACACAAGGAGCAGGAAATTAGACCAGACAGGCTGTTTTATTCATAGTGCCGCTGATGTGTAAACTGGCAGCTCAATAAACCAGTTGCCTGCAGCGATGTTACCCAACTAATAGACTATAAAGTGTTGAGCAACGCTTTCTCCGATGCTCTGCTAAAGTAGCTGCTGCATATTTTATAGGGGCAGGTGCACTGATTAAAGAATCCAAATCCTTTACTTGCAATTTGTATGCAAAAATATTGATATTCCTAGATTACATGACAAGTTACAAGCCAAAAGCCTAGTGTATAAGGACCATTGTGGAACTGTAGGTGTATTTCTTGCTTAGTTCGCAATAACTGAAATCGGTTCTGTCACTTCGATGTGTTTGATTGCTTAATAAGACCTCTAAAGAAACTACTAATGAGTCTGCCAGAACTGCTCTGCATCCAGCCTTTGCACTAATTGCAATGTACAGACAGAGAGGTCAAACAAAAAGCCATCAAAAAGCTTCATTTTACTTTTCACATTTTAGACAAGGTGATGTGTGGACTTGTCTTGGAATCTAGAAAAAATGTCTATTTGTCCTCCTTTCCTATAGAGTCATTCATAGAGTTGAAATACTAATGCAAAGCCTCCATTGACCCCGTCGACATACATTGATTAAGTTCAGCCTCCAATTATCTGATCTGTGAACATCTCTCCACCTTGAGCCACTTATTTTTGCATTCATTTGCCATTTCTTCTAAAAAACATACACGCTTTTCTTCTCTCATGTCGTATTTTCCACCTTGGAAAATCTCGGTCGTTGTGTCCTTGGGCAAAACACTTCGCCTGCCACCTACTGGTGATGGCCAGAGGGGCTGATGGCGCGATATGGCAGCCTTGCTTCTGTCAGTCTGCCCCAGGGCAGCTGTGGCTACAACTGTAGCTGCCTCCACCAGTGTATGAATGTGAGAGTGAATGATAGTGGAATTGTAAAGCACTTTGAGGGCCCCAAAAAGCGCTACATAAATGCAATCCATTATTATTATTATTATCAATCCTCATTCACCAATATGTGCATGGAAATGTTCTTACCCTGCAAAAGAATAAATGAACAAAACCACCTCTGGATTCATAAAACGTGTGCACCAGCCAATTTTGTCCTTACTATCATACGTGTTTGAGTGAATCAGAACAATTTTGAATCAACAGCCTTGCACCTTCTACCTCCGATCTGTCTACTGCCACGGTCCTATTTCTTTTCATGTGGAAACACACTGACATATAGGGTAAAATCCTGAAAGTGGTGATCATGTTATACGAGCGATCCCTGCACCGGAGTGACTAAATACCTTCATATGAGACCCCTGCTGCTGCTCAAGTAAAAATAATTTTGACATCAAAGCTGATAAAAAACAGAGAAAAAACAGAAAATCAGTACTACAGTCCATCTTCAGTCAGGCAAACATGAGAAAATAATGAAAAATATTAAAGACAAAAACCAAAAAATCCATATTCTCTATGTGTGGGAAGCTGGCAAGGACGGAGGATGTAAGTCATGGCTAATGAATAATAAGAGAAGATACAATAATATGAGCCATTTAGTGTTTGTTTCATGTAGCTTTAAAATCTTATTGTTATGTATTTATTTCAAGGTTTTTTGGTCATCATGATGATCGGCTCATGGAAAACTAAATAATGAACAAAAAGAAAGAGGTTTTATTTTTCTTCTGCATTATTGTAATGTGGGGTCTTTACCTTGCAATATGAAATACCTTGAGGCAACTGTTGTGGTGATTTGGAGCTCTATTAGTAAAACTGAATTAAATAAAATTATTTTATTACAACTATCATAATATAATACACCAATTATTTTTATTGACTTTGAGTTATTAAGTAAGTTTTGACAAAACTAAATGTTAGAAGAAAAAAAGTTCAGAATTTTGAAATACCAGGAGAACATTTCGAGACTCCTGGAAAGTAAAAGTCAGAATTAAGTCTCTGCAATGATTTGTTACATTAGTTCCACCAAAATTAAACTAACTTTTCTTCTAGTTAGTAATGCATGCAAACCTAATGACAACCCTACAATAAAAGAGAAGCCAAAAATGAGTCATTCTTTCCAATTTTCATACAACTTAATTTGATGCATTATTAGAATAGTCCTGTAGGCTATAAATCCTCATTATCTGAGTAGCAAATGTAATCTTTTCACAGAAGGATATGAGGGTATATTAGGACTATAATTTCTCACATTCATTAAGTTTTTTTGGACCACCCAAAACTATTTACCACCTGTATGGGCTCAAAACTCCCAGTGCAGAATCACTGACTGGTTCTCATATTCTGTTACGCATGTGGTAACTAGTAAATGTGTGATACTAAGTGATTGATACCAGGGTGCTATATGTAGAGAGTCTGACAATTCATGAGAAAACTCCAGATTCCTTGAAACTTTAAAATTTTATTAATTTTTTGTTTTCACCCGACAGCACAAACAGCATCAGCAAGCAGCTTAGTCTCAAGCGCATTCATTTTCCATCACATCCAAAAATGACAAATGCTCAGCTTCATAAACAATCAACTGAAAGTTATAGCAGACCAGCAACTGAAATTCATAGATGTGCCAGCGATTATGACAAACAGTGTTTGTGATACATTTATCCCTTGAGTCATTATGCAAACCAGACTGATTTAGTTTTACTTGTCATCTTATGTGTTGGAGCCGTTTTTCAACAGGTTGAGTATGTCCTAAAAATAATAGTTTTTCTCAAAAAGACATCCATCCTAAAAATGTGTTTTTCTTCGATTTATTCTTCATATTTTAACTAGCTTGTTCCAGTTTTGAGGCCCAGTTACCAGTCCACTTTAGCCCTTGCCTCTGTTAAGTGTTTAGTTGTCCTGTGGAGGTTGCACACAGACATCTGTGCTTCTTTTACCCTGTAACAACTTCACCAGTGGGGTGCTACACATTCATGTTGCCCCAACGAGTTATGCTTGTTGTGTGGTGCCTGCAGAGCCAGCAGAAGGCTCCTGACAAATGTGCTCCCGTGCAGTACTCAAAAAAACCCAACAGCATGTAGCTCAGCAGAGACCTGTGTGTGTAATTTAAATGTTCATTGTTTCAAGTGGAACAGAAGACTGGGACATTTTTTTTTAAAATGACGGCCTGAAAAGTACAGACAGTGACTACAGTGGACACATTGTTTCTAACACTTGGTTTCATTAACTTTGCTTCTGTCTGCAGTTCGGTGATGGTCCAACAACAGTACAAGCAAGAGTAGTCCACAGATCAGCCCATTACACCACATACTTTGGACACTGCCTCTATCTGGCCATAGATAGAAGCAGACGGGGTATCTGTGGCTCCCTACAGTCTGCCAACAGAAAGCCACATTCAGCCGATTACACCCCACCCAGTGTGGTAAGGTCAGGTTTTTACTCAGTCCATTCTTCACCCAAATACTGTTGTAACGTTTATGTGCATAGCTTCATAAAAAAGCACAAAAAGGAGGGAGAGGGTCTGTTTTTTCTTATATTTCTTTGCATCAAGAGTACAAAGATACAACAGAGACATTGTTGTTGGAGTTCCACAACAGCAGTCCTTTTAGATCTTCCAGTGTAGACATTTATAAACACTTATTCAGTGCTGCTTTGTTTTATCATTATTACATTTTAATATATTCAGGCTAAGTCAATTGCTTTTGCTTTTGGATGCTTTCCAGGGTAATATCTTGAAAGTTTGGCTGTAATCCTTTCTCAGAATTAGACTCTGACTAATTTGTGAGTGCTGTCATGTTCCTGGCTAATATCAGAGTGAATCTTGCATGTCTACAAATCTACCCTCTTGCTATAGAGAGTGAAACCCTAGGAAAAAGAATTAAAACAACTTAAAACCAAACTAAATGAGGTCATGAGGGGCATATAAATATTCCTAAAATTGTAACAAATCAAGGTTAAAAGTGTCAGTTAAAGCCACACGGACTGAACACAAAGATATATTGTATACAGAAAGAACAGACATTAGATCTTATCTTTGTCATTTAAACAAAACATTGTTCCTTTCTTCAGCTGTTTCCAGTCAAACTGCTGTCCGAGTCTACAGCATCGGGTCTAAAAGGCATAAAAAGGCTTTTAGCAGTGAAAACATGTCCCATCTTCATTAATGTCCACTCTAACTTCTTCTTGTTTTATGCAGCTTTTAGTTCACAGTAGTTACCACAAAGTGCTTTTGGCTTTTAACGCAGAGTTGACATCTGCTGCTCTCAAATCTTCCACGTCTTCTTCCAAAATGCATCAGTCCAACAAAACATCTAACTCTGCAGCTCTCTCACTGATTGCACACATAAATACCGCTTCTACAATTATCTGCAGGTAATTAGCACTTTGATGTGAGGTTATCTTTCAGTTTATCATTGCAGCCACCAAGCTTGTTTCATGTTTCTGTATCTGCTGTTTACAAAGAAATGACTTTTATTTGCAGGTTCGAGTCAAAAAACCTCAAGTCAGAAATCTATGGAAACCAACAATTTGGGAAGAATTTGAGTTTGCAATATCGAAGAAAGAACAATGCCTTACTCAATGCAGCACAGGCACAAGCACAAAAAAGAGATGTGACAGGGCCCTTTTGTGATGGCTGTAGTTACACTAAATCACAGCACTCTGTGGTAGCAAAGGCAACATGGCTCCCAAGAAATAAACTTCTAAGACATAGAGGTCTGTTTTGACAAACCGTTTCTGCTAAATAGATCAGAGTTGATATATTGCAAATAAACTAAAACTATCACTGAAATTGTGCCTGACAGTGATGGCTAAGATTGAAAACTGAAGCTCCAATTTCCCCACAAAGCTCCATTTTCCTATCTGACTGGCCTGTTACTAAATGCATCAAAAGCTGTCCAGAGGGGAAACATTGAAACATGAAGTGAGAGAGAGAGATGACAGCTATATGAGGATGGGAACAAGACTAACTCTGCTGCGACATCTTAAATTAGTCAAAGTGATGCTGAAACCGTTTTAAACAGTTGTCAGACGGAGCAGAGCTGATGGTTCTTAATGAGACATTCAAAGAGTGAATGTTGTTTAATAATACATTCAGAGAAGATCTTCTGCAGTTTAATTTCAACTTCTTTTCTAAAATGAAGTTACTTTCCACCACTTGTGTTCTCGCCTGCATCCAGCATTGATTGTTTATATACCTAAAGAACTATTTGTAACTGTGGAGTCTTTTAGAAGATTTTTCCAGTGTGAAAAATCAATCAAACTTCAAAAAGCAGTAGAACATTATTCTGTTTTAACATGTTTTTTCACTTCTATTAACTGTGTTTTAATTTTCTATTCCATTCTATTAAACTGTTATTGTGATTCTAACCCACTTAGTGACTTTGTGTCTGTGAAAAGTGCTCTATAAATAAACTTTACTTAGAATATTTTGTTAAGCTTGCAAGTCAATATAAAAAACCCAATGACATCACTGCAGATAATAGCCACATAAAAAATTCAAAATAAACCAATGTGACATAGATGGATGGAAAGTGAACACAAGCCTGCTTTTAACATCAATCACCCTGTAAAAACTCGAGCTCATTACCTGGGACAACACTGACTCAGCCTTGGTTTTTATAAAGAACCCGATGTCTTCTTCTCTGTCGCATCAGTTAATAACCTGGGGTGGCTCACCTACATCTTTAGCTGAATATGATGTGTTATTAGTCTCCTGTTATATAATGAGAAGGAGGAGGAGGTTTCTGCTCCACCCTATGTCCTAGATTATGCATTTACAAACAATTATTACAGTAAGAAATACAAGATTTATCTACAATATCAGCTCATGAGAACTTCATGTTTTTTAGTAGTTCAGGTCTGGATGATGATGATGTGTTGAGTATGATCCAGTAAAAAGTATAAGATTATTTAACCAGTAGGGTTTACTATGAAGCAAGTTCCACAAACTTGGCCTGACAGAGCCTAAAACCTCAACGACTTTCTGCTTTGTACAAAAGGAGTTGTTTGATGCACCACTTGACTCTTCTTTTCCACAAACTTGATCCAAGCACAGGGTATTTCGGTCAGAGAAAAATTAAAAGGAATAGCTGAACTGAGGAACAGTGAAATGCAACACTGGTTCTGCAATTAAAACATGAGAGAAATACTACAGAGAATCATTGATCTTATGAATTCATGGTCATAGCAAGCACGCCGAGCAGGGAAAAAAGGAAACATTATCTCAAGCTACAATATTTATTTTACCACTTAGTGCACTATCAGTGATGCTGTTTATTTCTACTGTGACAACTGCACATTAGAACTGTGAATTTTAAACATTAAACATTACTCAGTGTGTTCACATCTGACAGTCTCTCATAGCCTGATAAAAGAGACACCAAAAACACTTTAGTTTGTCACCAAAGCAAAGTGAAATAAATTTTATTGACTGAATATTCTTGGTGATTAATAATCTACAGCTACATGAAAGTCTACACTGAAAATGTTAATCTGTGTTCGTGTAGCTGCGATTCCAACAATGTGAAATGGACCGAGCAGCAGTTTAAGATCACTCATAAAAACACTCGTACATTTTTCTGCATCAGCAAATAAATGTGCACAAATGCCAGGCATCCAGTCTGTATTTGCATTAGCTTTAAATCTGGGTTTCATTTGGTATTACTACTGAAAAGTCTCAAGAACACTGAACTTCATATTAATCATGAATGATACAAATATCTTTTTGTCCAGTGAGAGTTTACGACAGCTTTTATTAAAAGAGGAAAACAAAACAGAAATGAATATACTGAAACAGTGGTTTGTTTGAGTAAATAATGGTAGAAGCTGTATGTATAGAAAGAATGTGTGAGAACACATTTTTGGGTGTAATGTTAGACCATAAAATCTGCTCATGTTAGACATGGAGAGCATCACAGTGCTGGAGAAAAAAGGCACATTCTGAAGCAGAAATCATTACTAATGTTCAGCGATTTTATCTTACTTGAATTATTGTGTGGAGATATGAGGTAACACATACAAAAGCATACAAAAGACCACTGTAGCCATTGTAAAAAGAGCAATGTGGATAGTTAATATGGCTGGTTATGTGGAGCACACAAACCTATTATTTGTAAAGTTCAACATGTTGAAAAGTGTGAATCAGGTAAAAGCAGGGAAATAATGCACAGAGCCAGAAATAATCTCTTAACAAAAAATATTAGAAAATAACACTTTCAGACAGAAAGTGCACTTATGAGCTGAGAGGAGAGCTACATTTAAAAAAATACTGTATTATATACTAGAGATGGCACGATACCACTTTTTTATGTCCGATACCGATATCATAAATTTGGATATCTGCCGATACCGATATGAATCCGATATAGTGTTTTTTAATCAACAAAACCGTTTTTTTTAAATATCTTGCTGCATTTTGTATAAGTTCATACTCAAGTTTAAAACAACAAATACACTAAAGCTATTCTGTTATACCTATATGCAAAAAAAGAAATATTTCATAGTTCAGCAATACTGATCAATCTAATAAACTTAAACCTACACCATCCTCCCTATTCTGGTATTTTAAAGAGTACTTAGCGTAAATATTAAGCAACCTAACTAATAGGGTTCCAACTCCCAGCAACAACAAAAATAAATAAATAAAAAATAGGGAACCACCCCTCACGCTCCACCTCATGATGCTTAATCAACGTAATCAACCTTAATTTGATGCAGTGTGAAAAAAAATGCACAGAAATCAATTCTTTTTCAAGAAATATTAAATAGATTCAACATCTTTCTTCAACAAAATTGCAGACTGCACAGATGGTACCTTCCCAAAGGAAAAAGTACTATAGCTTACTAGGGTATATATATTAGACTTAATAGTCACTATATACAGTAATTGACTTCTATTCATTTTACATCAAATTAAAACTTTGGGTGTCAGATAATTATTTATTAAAAGCTAGACATTTTAAATGAGAATAAGAAAGAAAAGTATGTCTTTGTGCCCCCTTTTCCCTGTTAATGCCCTATCGGCCCCCCTGGCTAAACTTTGCTAGATCCGCCCCTGCACAGTTACCAGCGTCAGCTACGTAGAAAACGATCCTGGTGTAGAAAGTAATATTAAATAAATTCTAACAACAGCTGATCAAGCTTAAACGTGCTGCTGTTGTTCAGCCGCTGGTTTCCTCTTTCTGGTGCAAAGTGGGCCAAAAGCAAACAAGAGACACGGACTCGCGACAGAAAAGCCGATCAGCTGATCATTAAGCAGTTTCATGATTGAAGTAGCAGCCAGAAGAGGCAGTCGCTCCATATATCGTTTGGTAAGCTTAACGCAGGAATGCTTTACAAACATTCAGAGATGGACTTACACACTTGCTTTACTTCTCTCGGGGATAACTTTGTCGGAGATGAAATGCCGGGTTGCTAGCGAAGCTCCACATGCTATCCAGACCACCAACAGGTCCCGCATGCCACAGCCGCTCTATCACGTGATGCATACTGCTCCGACGTGCTAACGTTCTGAGGTGAGTTACGGCGTGTTGCAAGTTTTGTGAGGTGTTTTCGTGATATTTAATGGATCGGATTACATTTTTTATTTTTCTCCGATATCCGATCCAGTAATTTAGGTGAGTATCGGACCGATATGTAATATCGGATCGGTCCATCTCTATTATATACTACAATTGTATATACTGACATATTAAAGTTAGTTGTTAATATATAAGTATGTATCTGCTAATATAACAAGGGACTGTGTATTCAGTGATGCAGTTTCATTTGTTTTTTACTTGTATTAACACGTGTTACTTACTGTATATGTTTAATTAGATTCAGATCCCTGAAAAGGTGATTTTAAGCCAGACTTCACTTCATCATAGATCCTTCTGATCTAAACTTTCTATGAAAGCTAATTAACATATGTTTGTTGCCTACATCACAACAGAAACCTGAAGTTTACGTTCATATGAAAATTACGTGCAAATAATTAAAAAAGGAGATGTTTGTTTGTGACTTGCTTGTTTTTGTTTAAGAAACAACTTCCACCTCTCTTCTATAAGTGATACAGAAAAACAGGGAAGCCACTATTTCAGTGTTTGTTTCATTACAGTATTCAGATTTCCTGAATATTCTACTACAAAACACCAACATTTGATGGAAGAGGGTTGATAAACATTCACTAAAGCCTCCTCATGCATTTGCTCCCGACTACTTTGACATGCTATCGTTTTTTAAAACACTTTCTCTAAAATCTAGATTTATTTTTATTAGTTTTATATAACAACTTTGGGCAAAAACATCTCCTGTACTATTTCCATCTCCACTGGTTGCACTGCTACTTGAATTAAAATTTTATTAAAGAGAAACAAACCTCCTGTGGAATGTTTGCAAAACACGTAATGTTCAGTTTCTTCATGATATGAAGTTATAATTATCATGAGTGCTTCTCGTGTGGTTCAGAGCAACCTCTCATTCCTTATGTTTTCAAATAAATAGGTAGCCTGAGGACAGCATGTTGCAGCAAGTAAAACTGATTATGAAACATGAGTTGCTGCTGCACACTGTGGCTTACATTAACATCTGGTGAATATTTAACAAAGTGCCTTTGGTACTTCTGTGGGTTTGGACTTTTGTAACAACCACAGCATCAACACACCAGAACAAACTGAAACACAAACACACTCTGTTCACTTTATTGTAGTTGTGACATGAATGTGAATTCAAGTAAGTTTAGTTTTTCTTTCTTTTTTTAACACTTGCCTTCTAGTGATCCATCTTCAGTTTGAAGATGGTAATGAAGACATCCTGCTACTGTATGTCTTCATTCCCATGTTTATAATCACTGCCTAGCTGTCAAACGTTGTAGTCAAGAGAAGCTCACATTTTCTCATTCAGTGTATTGTGTCCTCTTTCAGTCTAACTTTTTACAAACCGGAGGTTTGAAAAAAAAAAAGATCTAAACTCTGGTAAAGTCGCAGAGATGAGCCAGTCTAATCTTTAATTCATTCACATGATTTAAATCTTCTCGTGCACCAAGGACTGCAATGCAGATTGGTTCTTTAAGCCATCTGAACATAAATGTCATGCTAATTAATCTTAATGACAGGCAAACATTAGTTTATAGGCTGAGGATCTCTGCAGACGTTTCACCCACTGGCTTAAACTCTTCTGCTTATTTCATATTCTGATTTCAGATTATTATTTTTCTCATGTAGCTGGATCCACATCGTTGTGTTTCACCATCTTTGCATGAAAGCAATTTTGGCATTGGAAATGGTGTCAGAGAGCCAAAGCTGTGCATGCAGACCAATGTGTTAGGATCTATCACAAACAAATGTATGGATGACCATGCAGGCCAATGTGAAATCCTTTCTTTTGTGGTTCACAGAGAACAAGGCTGCCTGGGTGATGGGAGCTCAATGATTCTAAGCAACTTGAAAAGGATGCACAATCGAGCATTTGCACAAATAATGAAAAGCAAACAAATGGGTGTCTTTTGTGCACATATTCAGCTCTCAAACTAAGACTAGAAAATGTACCTGCATAAACAAGCACATTCACAGTATGCTATTTTTTAACACAATCCAGAGAGTTGGTAGAGCGTTTTAAAGAGCAATGATCCAAATATCTAGCAACAAATAAGAAACAAAGAAAGACTGAACTGGTGGTCAACTGGTTGTATATACCCATATAAAAGCAAAGTGCCCATGTCATTATGCAGCAATTCTTGCTGATTTGTCACAGTTCATCTCAGATTAATCATACAGTGTACTGCATGTGACTGCTAACGCCACCACATTCTATCTCAGGCTGATTGGAGTGAATCTGTCTTATTGCTGTTTCATCAACACTTTGATGAACCAAAATCACTTTGAAGATGGCAACTTTAACTTACTGCAAGTGGTCTCTGCCTCTAAAGCAACCGCTTAAAAGGCATCAGTATGAAAAGTTTACTGGTTGAAATAATTCTGGTCATCCCACACTATCAGACCACTGGGTATCCAACCACTAGTGAGTGTGGAATTACTGAGTCCAACATTTTTACAGAGTCTAAAGTTCTGACATCTTGTCAGTCATATCGATGGACCAACAGTCATTGAATAAAACAATGAACGAGCACTGGCATCAGGCAACACTGAGGTCTAGTGCCTGCAGAAAGCCAGTATCGTGAAGCCTCTCCAGCACCTCACTGTGCATGATGACTGATGATTTCAGTGCTGTAGCAGTGTCTGATGATGGCTGACAAGGAATAACAGATGAATGACATGAAAACAATTACAATGGGTGCTCCAACCTCCACGTGAAGTAGGAATTAAAGAAAGTAGCTAAGAAAAACTAATAGCACCACTTAGGATCAGACCAAATTATTCTACATACTGTGAAGATGTTAATTTTGTTGTGTCATCTTTTTCTCCATCGTTCATACATTGGATTTTTTTCTCTACTTTGTCAACTAATTTTGAGAAATGTCTCTAATTAACAAAATGTGTTTTGATGCTACACAGTTTTATAATTGAAATAACTGTGTTTGTAAATGTTGATTGAAATAAAAGTAGAAAAGGAAAGTATTAGTTCAAATGTGTGAGGAGGATTTTTTTCTGTCTCTTTGTATTTTTGCACAGCATCTTGTTAAAAACCCATTCATAACCGTAGACAGATGGTGATTGTCTGACCTTCTTTACGGCTGACACGTGTGGCTATTAACCTTGTGGACACATCCACACAGATTTCAGTAGTGTGCTTTAGCCAGACATGATTTTCAAAGGTCCACTGCTCAAACTGCAAAAATCTAAAATCAAACTGAAAAACTTGGGGTGATAAAAGCAAAGACATGCATAAGTATGCAGTAAAACAGCATGCACAGAAAGAAAGATGATGTTGACGGGTGCTTCTCTCTGCTGAAGCGTCTTCAAAGTAATTACGAAAAGCTCATCAGTGACCTTACAGATGCCATTTTTAACGGTCGTTACCTTAATTGTAATTTGAGAAATGGTGGATCGGTGGGGTGGGGTGGGGGTGGAGGATGGGTGTTGAAGCAAAGTCAAGGTGAGTAAACATAAACCACTTCATGTGCAGGATAAAGAGAGTGTGAGAGAGGTGCATCTCTCTCTGGCTCTGTCTGTTTACTTAATGACTCGGTGTTTGTGCAGCTCAGGATGCTAAACTTGAACCTCAGGGGAGCCAAGATTACAGGTCTCAAGGACTGATGTGTGTGTGTGCGTGTGTGTGTGTGTGTGTGTGTGTTTATTTGTGGTCGTGGTTTAAATTACTTTGACAGTCCACTTCCTCTGGAGGGCGGACTCTTATTGAACTCTACAGGAGTCCATATACAGTAACTACCAAACCTAATTATTTTACAATTAGTGTTTTATTAGTGTGACTGTGTCACCTTTAGCTGTAGTATGTGTTTTGTAGTTTTCTACATGACATTTATCACATCCACTATATTTTAATAATTAAATCAGGTAACATTTTAATGTATTTAATTTAAATTCGTGTTTGTTTGGTTTCAGGAGAAAGGCACACAAACACATTTTAACAGTCCACTGAAGAAATGTTTTTTTCTTTTAAGAAACTGGGAAAACATTTTTAGTCTTCTGCTTTCAAAAATTCCCGAAGTTGTTAAAAAACAGTTCCAGTTTGTTGGGGGTGTTTGTTTTGTGTTTTAATGCAAGAGTTTGTTTTAATGATCTTTGACAAATACTCATGATTGTAACCCGTCACATCAGTTGCTTAGGAAATCACTAATTCTTATGGTGTAACAAAATATTCCTGCTGCTGCTGGGTAGCTTGGTTAGGCTTCGCCTTATTAGCTAGCTGGCAAGTACAATGAATTGTTGAAATCTTGAAACAATGTCAAGTGACTCAGAGCTCAAACAAACATAATTAGAGTTAGGATTATGAAGAAGTCTTTAAGAAATATTTTCTGCTGGCTTGGCTTTGTCTCTAAAAGCCCCGACAGTTCCTAAATAGTTTATGCAATGGTTTTGTTAAACCCCTTGAACTGAAAGTGAAACTCTGCATTTCAGTCACATCTAGATTTTTTATTTTAAAATCCAGTATGGCGTAGTATTACAGGGGGAAAACTGCAAAAAATTCCAAGTTAAAAAGATAAACAATCGTTATACCTTCAGGACTTCATTTGTCACTTCTGGTACAAAACAAAAGGTCTGACGCACAAAACTGGCACCAACACTTTTTGTATTATGATATGTGTTAGTCAGCATCTAGTTGCCTAAATCCAATAATAAGACTGTTTTAGTTCTCCCCATTTCTCATATAATTTGTAGCCACCTTGAACAGAGAAAAAGTCAGATGACAAAGATGGAGACAGCAAGTAAGAAAAAGTACAAACATAATCAGGAGGAGGGATGAGTAAGAAAAAGAGAGGGAAAGATGAGTCACTGTAGGTGAGAGAAGGAAATGAGGAAAATTAAATTGAGGATAAAAAAGAAATTTGGATGGTAGGAAACACAGGATGGAAGAAAAAATGATGGAGAGGAGGGGAAAGGAGAATAGTAATCAAGTAAGGGAAGAGGAGATCATGTAGGAACAAGAAGGAAGCATAAACAGAATGACAGGGTGAAAGGAGGAGGAAGGTGTGACAAAGATAATGGATGAAGGGGAAAAACAAAAATAATCCTGAGGGGAAAATCGCAGCTTTGTAATTTCAGTATCTTTAATACAGTCAGCACAGTTGCTGCCTAGCTCCTCTCTGGCATCTCGCTCTCCTCCTGCACATCCCCTTCATTTTGCAGTGGGTTTTTTCCACCAGCTCGTCCATCTTTCAGGTTGAGCAGAAAGGAGAAAACCTTTTGGAAACAGACTGATTCATCATTCAACACTATTCATCGTCCTGCTGTCAGATTTGCCCACAAGGATGCCAGTCAAAAAACAAGCAGCCAATAAACCACCTGGCACTCGATAGAGGGGAAAAAGAGAATCTGGCCTGCCACAACCCCCCCCCCACCCCCACCAACTTCGTCATGTCTGAGGAAATGGACAGTTGATTTGGGAAGCGGTGAGAGGAAGAGTGATGAGACGGCTGTGGTAACACTTTGCAGAAGGTCATGTCAAACAAGAGAATCTGCCTGCAGAAAGTGATGCTTTTTCTCTCTCTCTGTCTCGACTATCAGTCACCATCTTCTGCCTGTGCCATTTAATGACTTTGGCAGAGGCAGAAGATGGTAAGTGTGCCATAGAAAAGGCTTCGTACATTTGGGAAGAGAAACACTGGAGGAGTGTGGGAGGGGTATTTACAATTAGCACCTTTAGCCAAATGTTCAAACTGTGGCACAGCTAGGCCATTTATGGCCCTTTATTAAAACACAGTATTTAAACAGTGGAGGGGAGCCATCTGCTCACCACTCTCGAGCCCTCTTATGTTCACATGTGTCAGAACAGGCCCATTGCAGTCCGTACGCTGACAGTATCTTGGAGGGATGAACAACTTCAGGTTGATTGTGTGAATAGGAGCAGTTGGTTATTGCACAGTTTTGTTGATCCACGGGGCATAAGGGTAAGCACTGGTAACACTGCTGGAATGAATCTCCTGAAGAAGTTGAGCATAGAAAGCAAAGATGCAGTACTGTCTATTCATGCATGATTAGAAATGAAAGCAAAGTGGACTTAAGGTTGTAAATAAGCAATCTTCTTTGGTTTCTTCAGATAAGCAAAGCATTTACCCACCAAACTCCAAATGGACTCAACAAAAGACTTGTTGATTCCAGCGTGCCCAGAGAAAAAATATGAGCGAAACATTACTCATTGTTTAAAAAGCTAAAAAAAAAAAGACCAGACGAGATTACAAGTATAGCGTGAAAAAGTACCTGTACCCATCCTGATTTCTTAGGTTTTTGCATATTGGTCACACTTTTATTTTAATACAGCCATATCAGAGCACATTTACATGTATAGATTCATTCATGCCTCCGAATGCGTAACATGCAAATCGTCGGCGTAACCGATGATTTGCATTAAATAGCATCAGTATGTTACCAGCTGGGATGAGAATGTGTTGATCTTGCCTTTGGCTCCACCTGCACAACAGCAGTGCCAAGGTAGGTCTCCCCGGCAGAATTTGTTTCCCCTGCTTCGGGAGAATGCGCTGGGCAGTGCAAACCACAGACAAACAGTATCCCACATTCTTTACTTTTAGTTCACAAACGCTTCTTATAATGACTAATTACTGCTTCAGGATTTTGTGGTACAAATTGGAATCAATGGTTCCTTCAGTTACAGCAAGTCGTCCAGATCCTGAAGCACCAAGCAGTCCCAGATAATCACCCAATCACCATCATGTTCGTTTGCCTGATGTTCATTTTCTGGAAAATTCTGTCAGTTTTCACACCAGATGTAATGGAACACAGACTTTCCAAAATGTTCAACGTTTTCTCTTAACTTTCCCAGAAGTCATGGGGATCATCATGACATTGTTGGCAAATGAGAAATGAGCCTTTGTGTTTCCTTTGGGGTCAGCAGTGGTTTTCACCTTGCAACTCTCCCACATGTGTTATTTTTGCACAGTCTCGTTCATATTGTTGAATAATGAACGCTGACCTTAACTCAGGCAAGTAAACCCTGCAGCTCTTTAGATGTTGTTCTGGGATTTTTTTGTGACCTGGCCACTTGTTGCAAGTTTTCTCTGTTTCTGGATAATAGCTCTCCAACTCCCATGTCAATGACTTTGTTCTCAGCTGGTTCTTTAGTTTGTGGCATGATGTGCTGCTTTGGAGATTTTTAAGACTACTTCAGCACACGGGTCACAAAGGTTCTGACAGTAATCAGGTCTAGATGTGGAAATTGCACTTAGCATTCCAAACAACGTGATTAATTGCAGCTAATCCATCATTTAACAGGGAGTGGTGGGTTAAATACTTTTTCAGACAAGGCCAGGCAGGTTTGAATACCTTATTTTGCCTTTGAAAGCACTGCATTTCGTATGCATTCAGTTTACCTTTGTCTAATATTAACATTTGTTTTGTGATCCGAAAATCTAGGTGTGAGAAAAATGCAAAAGAAAGGGGGCAAAAAGTATTTGAAGTATATTTTCAGTGGGTTTAGTTTCTACTTTGGAGTCATCTTCCAGTTGTGTGTGCCTGGAAAACCTTCAAAAAATGATAACTTCCTGATTAGATGCTGGAAACAAATCATCTGGTACCGTTTCATTGCATTGGGGCAGTAGCACAACTCCTTAATCTACTTCCTAAGGCTGAGCCCAGATACCCTACAGAGGAAACTCATTTTAACTGTTAGCTAATTTTTAGGTCATTACCAAGAGCTAATGAGCATAGGTTAGGGTTCCAACTTTGAACAACCAATGCATCAAAAGTTTCAACTTCTAGCTTAGCTAGGGTGACCATATTTTGATTTCCAAAGTAGAGGACACTTGGCCCAGTCATAAAAAACTTAAATAATACTGTTTGCTTAAACAAAAGTTTAACATATTTAAACGATGGCTTCACTGTGCGGTTAATGAATGGTGAAATAAAAAATGTCATATAGGCTTTTACAAGTCAGCAAATGCAAAAAAAGTAGTGGACTAATATGCACAGCTCTATTTGAATATACTTTCTTTACTGACTGACCAACTGAAGAAACATAAAGGTGCAGATTTAGAGCAGTACAAAAGATATGCAGCAATCTGGACTGCATCTGTTTTGTGTAAACACTTGAAACACAGTAGCTTCTACGCCAGCTAGGTCAGACATATAATTTTTTTGGGGGGGGTATTAAGGTTATTTCTCGCTCTATCGGGGGCCAGCAATATGAAAGAATCTGGTAAGAACCAGACACAGACTTGTTTTCTTTCCCTAATAGCCATAAGCACTTACAGACGATATCAACCCAAGCACTGAACACTGTACTGATACTGCATTAACAGCTGTGGAGCTTAGTGCATATTCTCTCCTGACCATCCCCTTACCCGGGTGCTCAGACCTCACATGTCCCTGAACACTGCAGCAGCCAAACCACCACTCACATCCTTGAAGACTGTCCAGCCACCAGGCTGGCAGACGGCTACCTCATCAACACAGCTGAACCAGATGGTAAAGGTGAAGACAAGGTGCCAAAGGGGATTATGCTATGTGTGGGTTTCTGAATGTGTGTAGCTTTGTGAAAATATGCTCCTTTAGTTTTTTCTTTTTTTTAATACACAGATTGAATGTCGTGTTTTTGCTGGGAAAGCTGGTGTCTCATACCGAAACAATCTGTCGTGTTGAGAGAAATTTAATGTGGCTATAAAGACACATACATCATCTGCCTACAGCTACCTAAATGCAGTAATCTTCCACACATAGGCTGAAAAGTAACAAAAGAGGGATAACACACATTCTGCAGCTGTGTTCGGCTGTAAATATGGTTATCTACCACTTTGACATGTTCTCATCTATCTTCTGCTTATTTGTTTTAATAATGAAGTCAAAGTGCAAAAGGGTAAACAATACTGCAAAATTTTATCTTATCAAGTTAATTTTCTCTGTTACTGAGTCCCAAATGTCTTCTTTTTCTAAGACAAGTGTAAGAAATCGTCTAAACAGAGAGTTAATTTAAAAATGATTCCATTACAAATCCCCTTTTTCAAGAAACTGCAGCATTCTGCCTTACGGCAGGAACAGAGAATAAAACTGGTGAGCCAATTATGGACGATTTGGTAGTGAAGAGTGAGAACCTGGAAGATCCAAACACAAAGACCCAAGTAGAGGAGCATGTTTGAACCCATACGATCTCCAATTTCTTTCTACCATTTACAATCTATGTTGCCAAAACTTCTCCATTGGCTTATCTCTTCTTAAAAAAATTTTTCCCCACTTCTTTCTGGCTGTTCCTTCACAAATGTTACCACATTTGAACAGTTACAGTCACTGAATGCCATCATTTTTCTGGAAACCAGCAGCAGCAACTTTTTAATATTTTACCAGAACGCGAGTCCTTTTCACCAGTTATTCATTATTATTTAGTGTGCTTCCTCAGTTTTATGCTATTTATGTTTTATGCTGTTTAAAATAAATCTGTAAAAGTCAGCGGTCTAACGCCACACATAGACCTGGAGGAGAAACCAGGTTGTCCATAGTCCGTGGAGCATCATGGTTATGGCTATTTCAGTCAGGTCACCTGGAATATTCAATTCAAAATGGCTCTATTAAGACCGCGTTCATTCTGTTTCATTGACACGTGTCTGTAATATTGTTATTGTGATTCTAGTTTACTATGTGGAACCAATTAATCTTTTTTACGAAAGTGTCATCATAATAGCAAACTGTCTTTTCCCTTTTTTGTTAAGTTTGTTACACACGCTCATTTTCAACAATGATGCCTTTGTTTTTAACAAAATAGTTGCATGCTGGGCACTGAGGTGTTTGTGGATTCCTGCTTAAGGACTTCATGGTTGCTTTCTCTTGTCAACAAAAGTTTGTAGCTGCCGTCATACCTGAAATGTAATAATGTAAATATCAGATAATAACAAGGACAGATGAGTGAGTTTTATTCAGAAATGAATCAATTTTATATTAGCATTATTATAACAAAGCAACAATGAAACTAAATATCAGGATTAAGATGCTCTATTAAGAACATCCTAATCCATAGGAACCGTAGCTGTTTTTACTCCTTCACTTGTGAGAGTCCTCCTGATGGCCTCTATGGACCCTTCCCTGTCTCAGTGTAATATCTCTCTCAGCACACTACAAAGAGCTCCCATCCAGGTGTTTGCACAGGATTTGAAAAAAACAAGAGCAAAAATCAATAAGCTGCAAGGTTATTCGCTCTGGTTCTGGATAGAGGCCTGCATGCACTGCCAGGCAGCGAGCTCAACTTCACTATAAAGCTAAAAAAAAAAAAAAAGCAAAAAGCAAGTATTTTTAATTAATGCCCATGTGAACATAGAATCCAACTGCAAAACTCCACGCCATGATTATATGTGTGTGACCTGACTGAAATAGCCATAACCACGATGCTCCACTGGACTACAGAGAACCTGGTTCTCCTTTAGGTCTATAAGCAGGGCAATAACAAAGGTGTGAACTGTAAATATAACAAACTGAGTATAAGGAAAAAGAGTGAGAACACTGTCAGTGTGTAAATTTAATCACTGTTAAAATGAGCTAAACTCCTGGAGCAAGAGAAAGTGATATGGGGAGACCTATAAAAAACAAAGTGTGTGAGCATGTTGTTGTTGTGTGTGCCTGCTTTGCCTCCAAGCTTGTTATCATTGCAAAGTCGTCCTGCATTATTTACGAGCCTGTCAAAGGACTGGAGAAAGGATAAGACAACACAGAAAAACAGCTCGAGGTACTCGCAATGCATTTGCAGAGTTAATCTGAGCCTGGGACATGTCACTCTCTCACTGCCAAGTGACACTGGCCACAGCAGCTCAGCTGATTGCACTGATTGCATTGAAAAAGGATCCTGCACGTGACTGACTGCAGGTATGATAATACAGCGGAGCCCCTGCTGACCAAAGTGAAAATTGCCTTTTTCTGAGCAGTTAGAAATATTGTTTTAAACAGTAGTAATACTAGCATGCTTTGTTCTGGTATTTTTATGGTGATATACTTTACTGAATGCCATGTTGTATGCACATCTCAATGCTCTAAAACAGGCATGGGCGAACTACGGCCCGGGGGCCACGTGCGGCCCGTTAAACGTTTTGATCCGGCCCGCCAAACTTGAAAAAAAAAATGTAATAAATTAACCTTGTTAATGTTTTATTTCCCCTGCAATTCTGATGTTTCCTCACTAGATGGCGCACTCTAGATATATTGGCTTTGTTGAGGTGAAGCGGCGTAGGCCTATTACTCCACGTTTGCACTTTACCCTGTGACCTACCGCCCCTCTATGAAGATGAGCGGACCCAAGAAAAGGAAAGTGGACAGAGAATGTCGAGTGTTCAAAAAGGAGTGGACAACTAAATATTTTTTCACTGAACACCGATCATCTGCTGTTTGCCTGATATGCCAAGAAACTGTGGCGGTTTTTAAAGAGTATAATATTAGCCGTCACTTTGCCACAAAGCACACAAATTATGCTAGCAAGCTCTCAACAAAAGAACGGGAATCTGCTGCTGAGAAGTTGGCAGCTAATTTGAAGGCTCAGCAAAGTTTTTTTCACCGTCAAACTGCCATTCAAGAATCAAGTACCAAGGCCAGTTTTATGCTTTCATTCAAAATAGCAAAGGCCAGCAAACCACTGTCAGAGGGCGAGTTTTTAAAAGAATGTATGGTAGAGACAGCAGGTATTTTGTGCCCGGAGACCAAAGACAAATTTGAGAAAATCAGTTTATCACGGCGGACAGTGACTCGCCGTGTAGAACTAATAGATGAAGATATCACCAGCATATTAAACAAAAAGGCGAAGTCATTCACTTTTTATTCTGTAGCACTGGATGAAAGCAATGATGTCAAAGACACTGCTCAGCTCCTCATTTTTATCCGAGGAATCAACGAAACCTTTGAAATAACGGAGGAGTTTTTGACAATGGAGTCTCTGAAAGGACAAACACGAGGAGAGGACTTGTTTGAACGAGTGTCTGCTGCCATCGAAAACATGAAGCTTCCCTGGAGTAAGCTTGTTAACGTCACCACAGATGGATCTCCAAATTTAACGGGAAAAAACGTTGGCCTGCTGAGGAGAATCCAGAATAAAGTGAAAGATGAAAACCCTGACCAGGATGTGATTTTCCTCCACTGCATCCTCCACCAGGAATCTCTATGTAAATCAGTGTTACAGCTGAATCATGTTGTGAATCCTGTGGTGAAACTTGTCAACTTCATACGCGCACGGGGACTTCAGCACCGTCAGTTCATTGCGTTCCTGGAGGAAACTGATGCGGATCACCAGGACCTGCTTTATCACTCCTGTGTCCGCTGGTTGAGTTTGGGCAAAGTGTTTCAACGAGTGTGGGAGCTCAAAGAGGAGATTGGCGTGTTTTTGGAGCGGCAGGGGAAGACTGATGAATTTCCTGAGCTGAGCAACAAGAGCTGGATGTGTGACTTTGCGTTTGCTACGGACATATTTTCACACTTGAATGAGCTCAACGTGAAACTGCAGGGGAAGGAGCAGTTTGTGCATGACATGCACACAAACGTGAAAGCCTTCAAATCCAAGCTGGCTTTATTCTCCAGGCAGATTTTGAACAAGTCATTCACTCATTTTCCTACACTAGCCACGCTGAAAGAGGCTGGAGCAAAAGTAAAGAAATACAGTGAGTCACTGGATGCACTGCACGGAGAATTCTGCCGTCGGTTTTTGGATTTCGATAAAATTGACAAGTCACTTCAATTGGTGGCCTTTCCTCTGTCACAAGACCCCGAAACAGCTCCAGAGGAGCTTCAGCTCGAACTCATCGACCTTCAGTCCGACCCTGCCTTAAAAGAGAAGTTCAGCTCTCTGAAACTAAATGACTTCTATGCTTCACTCAATGATGCCGCGTTTCCCAATCTAAGGCGAAAAGCGCAGATGATGTTGGCTTTGTTCGGCTCTACCTTCGTGTGTGAACAGACATTCAGCGTCATGAACATCAACAAAGCCAGCCACAGATCCAAGTTAACAGACCTACACCTCAGATCAATCCTGAGAATCGCCACAACAAAACTAACTCCAGACTTTGATGCGCTGGCTAAAAAAGGAGACCAACAACACTGCTCCCATTAAAATGTGTGTCTCCGTGATACGCACGTTGTTAAAATGAACAGTGCGCGCAGATCAAATATAACGCTTCACAGACTGACTTGCTGCAACTGTTTCGAACTTGCACTGGTCGTTGTTGACTTTTGGCACCGGGGAAACAAATTGAATAAAAGGAACAGGACAAGTACATCTGCATCTCCTACCGTTTTTTGGGGAAAAAAAAAAAAAGTTAGGAGAGTGATGTGATATCCTGAAGGATAACAGAACTTTCAGTGCTTTAAAATAAAATGTTCATTTATTTGATTTTCAGTGTTTAAAGGCTCATTTCGAAGTCAGAGATTTTATTGTAATGCTTTTCTTCATTTAAAAAAAATGAAATTAAAGCACATGTTTTCTCCATATCCCAAGATGTGTATTTTTCCCCCAATGAGGTGATGTTTTCAAAGCATGCCATCTATCTACTCCTGTTCCGGCCCATTTGTCAAATGTTAGAACTCAATGTGGCCCACGAATCAAAAAGTTTGCCCACCCCTGCTCTAAAATGCTTTCACACTAAACATCAATAGTTGCTAAAGTCTTCTCCACAGTGACTGATCCTTTATTTTTGGTCCTTTATTTTCCCATTCAAGCATTTCCCTATTTTCTGTCATATAATATCAGGTCAGGTACTCCCTGTGATCCAGAAGGTCAGATGTCTGGCTGCTTTAAATGCTTTGTTTTTAACAATTTTTTTTATACTTTGGCTCTGTATGATGTCAGTGGGTGTGGAGGGGTGGGGTATCCTTAGTGGGTCATCTCAGGCACACTGTAGAAGTAGAATCTACCTACTGTTCAAATTAGCTATTTGTGAGGGGAATCCAATCTTTTAAAAAAAAAAAGCCAACTTAAAGGGAGAGAAGCAAACATGATGCATGTACTGACCTAAAGAATGAGCTAACAAAAAAATAACTCTCTGGGGAGGCCAATCCATGACTGATAGCGTTCCATCGTGTGGTTTTCTAACCAGGTGTGCTTTTACTACATTGGCAAAAGAGGAAAAAAAACCCCAAAGAGCTAACAGTTAGCATTTGCTTCTGTAGAGTTTCTGGCCTCAGCCTTGTAGTGTTGTACATCTGGAAAAGCTCAGATTATAACTGCTGCCGCCTTCTCTTGGAGGTTTTCTAGGGACACACAACTTGGACGAAACTTCAGGGTAGATCTGCATTTTGCTGAAAAGATATATCTCAACTGGAGTGGGAAGGCTTTAGAATTTGGAGATTGGGAGGAACTGGAAACATATTGCTGAAAAGCAAGTGGGATATTCTTCTTAGCCTTCTAGCCTGACGATGGATGGATGAATGGTCTGTAATGAAGCCAAATGAATTTGGATTCCTTTTTAAGATGAGGTATAGAGCTGAATGTTGTAAATTTGCTGAGATGTGCTAGGACCTCAACACCAAAAACAACCGTTGCTAGCTGTACGTACTGTCATTCTGCTGGCTTGAAACTGCTGTACCAGCTACAAACACTGCTGCCATTGTCCTTAACAACATTTCAGATGGCCCACTTCACCACTTGCATCCACCTGCACAGTAGATTGGAAGTTATTGTCATTACTCCTTAATCTCCACTGTACCATGCTGGAGTATCCTTTCAGAAAGTGACACGGTCACCAGTGTTGGTCAAGTTACTTGAAAAAAGTAATCAGTAACTAATTACTGATTACTTCCCCCCAAAAGTAATCCCGTTACTTTACTGATTACTTATTTTCAAAAGTAATTAATTACTTAGTTACTTAGTTACTTTTTAAAAACACGATTTACAACCTGAATAGGTGATAAAGTGATAGATCTTTCAGCCCAATTCTACTTTTTCTATATAATCCATCATACAAAATGTAATCAAATGGAAAAGTCTCTTTTTTTAACTTGTTTTATCAGTTTTAATCTTTTAACTTTATGCATCAAGCAAAAATTTAATTATATGCAACATTCTCTGACTTGAATAAATTAGTTTAACATTTAAACCTATTTTCTACACATTCCAGCACATAAAATAAAATATTTTTTGTGTTTACACTCAGTCTTTCAAATAGATGCAAGTAAAACACAGCAGAAAATAAATAAAGTCAAAGACTCAGCGGTCCTGTTGCTCTATTTTCACCTGTAAAGCAGGACTGCGGTAGGCGGAGGTTTACCCTGGTGCAGGTGTGCTGCGGTCAGTTGAAGAATCCGCGAGTTTCTCTGTGAGTTTCCCATTACGTCGTTGTGCACTCGGGCTTGCTTGGAAGTTTAGGGGTTTTTTTCGCTGTAAAAAGAAGTTTTCTTCCCACGCACAACGGACACTAATGTTTTTGTCACTTTTTATGGAATCAAACTCAAAGTAAGGTCAGTACTTCCACGCTTTAAATGCTGCATGCTCATACTCTCTCCCACAATCGATATGTGATCCATTGTTGATCTGCACACAGCTGTTGTCACAAGTAACGCGTTACTGCCCATCTCTGACGGTCACAGCCAACTGATGCCAAACATCAGCTTTAGTATACACAAAATACAATGCTCACATCGACCATATATGTTTTAAACTTATGGGAACAATCTAATGTGATGAGCTTAATTTGTTTGTAAATGGTTTAAGAATCATTTCTAACTTCTTTGTCACTAACAGCAAAAAGACATTTGTTTGCTATTAGGACTGATTCTTCCTGGTTTGTGATTGTGTCTGCATGTGTGTGTGTATGTCAGTGAGTATCTGTGGATTACTGTGTAATCTACTGCTCACACTGAAATACTTTTGTCAGTATTATACTGTACACTCTAGAAGAGGTCAGTTACAGGAAAGGTAACTGATTTTACTTACCTTCTCCCACAGACTTCTGTAAACTGTCAGAATGACAGGTCATCAAAGTGTGTTCGGATTATTAATGTGACCGTCTGAAGTATGTGAAGGTTTTTATTTCACACCGTAACCAAAGCACTGATAAGAGCACATTCATGTGAGATGGAGTTTACTCTAGGGGGGTAGAAGTTTATTCCAAACATAGGTGTTAAAATTTAACAGGACATTAATTCAGGAGCTACTCTAACACATGAAGGTTGAATATCCCCTAGATATGACAGCACATGCATGAACATTTAATGATATGTCAAAGGAATGCTATGAAAAAACTAGAACCCAAGCAGGCAACATGTATCATTATACTTTAAAGGTCTGTGTGAACAAGAGCCAAAGCTGTCAACAGCTTTGATATTACAGAGAAGCCATGGGAGGTGGTGGATGGGGGTGGTGGGGAATCCACAGCGAAAGCTGAACTCTTTGAAGTCCGCTGCTGCCCTGGATTTCTGGTGGCCTAAACTCCCCAGTGATCTGTGTTCTGTCCAGTTGCTACTGGCTCACATTTGGACATTTTTGTAAAGAATTTTAGAGAACTCCACCATGATGTCCACTTTGAAGGACCAGCCAAATTATATTAATAGTTTGCTTTTTCAAATTGTTTGTCAGTGAACTTTTTTTCACCTGTCTGAAGACCCACCATGGATTCTTGTGTCCTGGTAATGTCTGTCAATACAAACTGGTTACAGGAGGGGGAAGGACAGTAGCAAAACAAACTGGTGGAAAGGGAGCTACAGCACTCAGTCCTGAATGCAAATATACGGTGGCCTACTCAGGCTCTTTTCAAAAAAAGACAAAAACAACATGGACCCATCACTCACTGTGACAGGAGTTCAAGCCATATGCGAGATAAGTTGGGGAAGGAAAAACTAGGGGTCCAGTTGTGTTAAATCCTTCACAGACTGGTCCTAGATTGGACCACTTACTTCTCAAAGGAATGCACTTGTCCCAGCAGAAGAGTACCACGTTATTGATTTATTTGCTGTTGCAGACACTGATATGAACAGCCTGGACACCATTGTTGAGTAGTTATTCCTGTTTAAGCTTTTGCAAGTCTGTAAACTGAGGCACATATGGGCTTGGTACATTGTAATGTAAAGTCTCCAGTTATTCATTTGCAGTCACAAAATATTGCAGATGAATAACAGGAAAATAATTCAGGTATAAGAGACTTCAGACCAAAAGCTTACATTATTTTTTTATTATGACCACGGTCAAGACAAACCCAATTTTCACAAAAAAAAAATAAAAATAGTGGATTGAAACTGAACTGATTTGATGAGGCACTCAGATGCCACTATAAAACTCGGGTGGGGTGGGGTGGGACTTTTGGCCCCCCACCTTATAAACACAGAATCCAAAACCTTCGTGTTCAACAGGGTTGAGAACAGATGACTGAAAAGTCCAAAACTTAAGATTCACAAAACTTATTCACCTACCAAATTATTCTTTCTACCCTATGTTTGGGCCCTTTTCATTATGAAAGAGTACACTCCCATCAGGATAGAACTGTTTCATCATTGGATAAAGGATATCTCTCCGAAAAAGCTTTACACTGATTTGTACAGAACTTTCCATTTAGGGAAAAGAAACCCAAAATCTCACCAGCAAAGCACTGTCTCCCCCTTTTTGAAAGAAAATAAAGAACTTTTTTAAGAGACTGAAGGATATAAAGTAGATAAAACTGGATATAGTTCATATTTCACTGTCTCTCAATAAATGTCTGTGGAACACTGGTGTATTAGAATTGGTTTCTCTGCTGTAGGGCTTTTAGTGTGCCACTAATGTTGGCCCTGTGCAAGTAAAGGCAGCACAAAAGCCTAGAGTGTTGTCAACAGCAACAAAGGGACTGGTAAACAAACCCCAAACAATTATCAAATGGTTATTGGTCTCCTTACTCAAAAACAACGTGAATAATGTGGCCTAAGCAACAGGGAAACAAAGTGTAAATTGTCTTTGGCTTAAAATTGCCCCAGTCATTTTAAGTAACAGTTTTTTAATTCCCTCCTGATATCACACTGGAAATAAATTGCTTTCCTGCTATACAAACATCCATTGATTTGCACCACCTTTCCACTAATTAGGAAACCACACTGAAACTGGTCTGATTTGTGCTTGACGTTCACAAAGAGACCACAAACGCTGGTGGGGACTTATGCAGCCAAGGCAATTAACAAAATAACACAACAATGGCTTGGGATTCTTATCTACTCTGTCATTGCAAAAGGTTGTAAAAGAGTAGCAACATTTGGGGAAACAATTTCTTGCTTCAAAAGCTTTCTGAGCACGTCCTCAAAGGCCTGCAGAGTAGGAACTTTCTTACAAGATTACATATTCAGACGGTTACAGTGGAAGTTCCGACAGTTACAAGCACAGACGTAGATTTCAGTAGGTAGTGGTCAAAACTACAGGAACACTTAAAATTGCAATGGGAAAATTAACAACTACAAAAGAGCCCCAAAACACGTTTGAGGAGAGGTGAGAAGCAAAAAGAACAAACAGAGAAGGATGAGTGATGACAGTTTTTTGTTTTGGTGCTCAACAAAATGACTCTCAACACTCCGATCTTACTAACTTTTGGCACCCACAGGCCGCCCGCCCAGTAATAAACAACTGATCATTTTAGAAACTACCTGATGAACATAATCAAACATTTAGTAGCTCAAAATCTTCTTTTAGAATTTGTTCATGAACACTGGAACCACTGGAATTCCATCAGAACTAAAAGTCTTATGTCTGCAAACGGGCGTTGCAACTCCTTATCTGGTGCGTGTCTTTTATTTTGACAGCGAATGCGCACCTGCGGACCACTTATGTGCACCCCTCTTTATACACCACTCTGCATTTAATCATTAGTTATTATTAATTTCTGTCTCTCTTCCACAGCATGTCGCTTTCTTGCCTTCCTTCCCTCACCCTGGCCAGTCACGTCAAATGGCTTCCTCTCCCTGATCCTGATTCTGCCAGACGTTTCTTCCTGTTAAAAGGGAATTTTTCCCTTCCCACTGTCACCAAAGCACTTGATCATAGGAGGTCATATGATTGTTTGGCTTTTTTTTTCTGTTTTCTCTGTGTTAGGGTGTTTTGAATTGAACTGAACTGAATAATAATAATAATAAGAAAAAAAAGCAACAGCCTTACTAAAAACACAAGTTTAAAAACCAGTAGGTGACATTATAGAGGTTAAATTGATCTCTTTTCTTGGCACTGCCCAATGGCAAAAAAGGTTAGTGCCAGCCTGTTCAATGCAGGGAGTAGTTCCCTGTCAGACACTGATAAAGGCCAAACCACGCATTAAAGACGAGTGAATATTGGAGCTGTAGCCCAACTGTTGGGCCAACGGAAACAAGTCAGTGATGATGAGGTGGAATGTGTTAACAGGCAAATGTGGCCAAACACATTCTTATTAATTCAAAGGTGCTAGACTGTGTTATGCCAAGTTTTTATTTCATTCTTCTTTTATTCTGTTTTCTTTTCTGCCTCCAAGTGCAGAGAAAAATAAAGGTAAAAAAAAAATCTGCTGCTTTAAAGTTGGAAACCCTACCAAAGAGAATATCAAGGCTTTCTATATTTAGTCAACTGGTAGATGGAAATACCCCACATGATTTAACTCTGAGAATACAGCACCTCCAAAACATAAACACAAACTCAACTCTCATGGGATATCTGGAAGATAACAGTAGATTCCCAAATGCCCAAATTCTCAAAATTACTATATATAATCCTTTTAAATGTGAAAAAAAAATGCTTTTAGAGCTCTAAGGTTTGAACAGCAAGACTGCTTGTGTAGCAGTATCTTCAGTCAGCTGGTACTGCGCTGATGTACCCTTGAGCAATGCAGTAAACCCTCAGCTTCTCTTGTGAAACAGCTTTTTGCTCAGTAAAAGAGGGCCGTACAGATGTGAACATGGTGAAGCAGGGCACAACTGTTAGACATTATGTTCACCCTGCAAAACCTTCCTTGAAGAAAAAGAGCTGGTACAACACCTGAACAATTACTGACGGTGTAATTATCGTTAAACATATTTTAATGTCATTCTGCTCTGACCTAAGGCTGAGAAATGCCCATACGGAAAATAAATAGTAAAAACTTATATGTGATTACTCATGAAAGTGGCCACTTTCATGAGTAAATCATATAAGGCTTACATGATTTACTCATGAAAGTGGCCACTTTCGCATTACTTTCATACATTGTTTAAGTAAGTATCAGAAATATACAAGTTTCATTATATAATTTTTCAAGGGATCTTATATCTGTTTTCACACTTATATGCTTTTCATACAAGTTTCACACAAGACAGATACAAACTTTATAAGATTTATATATATCTTTTCCATATGGGTGGTAGCGATTAAAACCTGCTGCATTTGTTAATTCAGATAGTGGAAAAAATATTGCCTTGGCTATTGACTCACAGAACGGCGCACATATTAACTTTTACGTCCTTGAGTTGAGCATGAGTCTGGAAACTTGTCATTAGTTGAATAATGGCACATTTTGACTGCTTCCAGACAGAAGCTTTTTACATCAGCTTTCCTCTGTATGTACTGAAAGAGTCTAGTCCAATATGTCATTGGCATCCCCCTCATTTCCTCGCTGAGAATGTCAAATTAACAATATGATGGTATAATTGAGGATAATTTCCCAGTAAAGCAAACGTAGGCTGGATCATAATGTTTGAAATGACTATTTTCATTATGATGTAACATAAAAAACAAAGTTTTAGAACTGCATCCTGCATTAGACTGGGGCCAAAACAAGGACAGAAACAAGAAATAAACCACAAGCCCCTTTGCAACATTAAATTAAACAGGAAACACTAAGGATTTTTCTGGTATTATGCAGCTACATATATGAAGTCCAAATAAGTCATTTTTTACTTGCACTTGGGGGAATGTTAAAGTAGAGGTCTGGGCATCGGATGCAAGGACAAGGCCGGGCAAATTACTCTGTCTCTGGCAATCAAGTAATGTCCTTTTACTTATTTATTTTTTGTGTGACCTTGTAGCTGGATGCCGCCAACCTTCATTGAATTTTAAAGAGGCTAGTTGCAGCTGAACATTGTCTAGTATTTTACTTCAGAAAGAAGGCTAAAAATCCTCCCCAGCAGATAGTTTATGCTTTTTTTATTTGTCATTCCATAAGTCTCCAAATAAGGTCTCAAATGAAGCAAACAATACCTTTATTAAGTTTCGTAGCACTTAAAGCACTTCTCTGCTTTAGTAATCATTCCAATTCATTGCTGACCTTGAAATGATTTCATAATGAAACTCAAAGCCCACTTTCTGTTTTCTTCCACCTACATCTCATTAATCCACAAACAAAATTAGGAATATTTTTTCCTTTTTAAAGGTCAGGAATGACTCCTGACTCCTCATTTTTTACTTATAGGGTACATGTGACATTGTTTTGAACCACAGAGAAGTATGTGATCTTTATAAAGCAATCTTCAAAATTAGAAAATCTCCAGAAGGCCACCACACAAAACAAAGTTTGTCTTTCTTTTTAAAAGTCACATAATGAAGCTTATACTTAAGTTTGGTAAGGGAGATCTGCATTTTGGCCTGCTAGACTACTATTTACATCACTTCCACTTTCACACACTGTCAAACTCAATTCTGTTATCATCACTCTGGTCCAATAATTTTCTTGCCCTCCTTTGGCAAACCAATCAGCCTCTGTTCATTCTGCCATCCAGGCTCTTATTTGTGTGACCTGAATCCTCGTCATTTCCACCTAAACCTGTTCAAGAGACCCTCATCCACGTTTCCACCTACTTCATCTTCACCACGGCAAATGTGTGGCTCTCAGGGGAATGAGGTGGAGGTGCATCCTGGTTCCTACCATTGTTGGGCCTCCGCTCTGCTAATTAGTTTCACTGGAGTCTAGTTTAATCATCGCACTCTTTGCTTCAATTAATTGTCTTCATCTTTCTTCAGTGATCTTTTCTTATTCCCAGTGCTTAGTTCCACTGGTGTTTAAAAAAAAAGTACAAATGCACTAGCTGGGACCACGTCCTCATTTTAGGTTTGACAGCATTTTAGTAGGTAAAAGTGAATACTTGGACATGATTTGAGCTGCAGTTTGGGGAAGACCTCGAAGGGGACTGGCGATGGCTCCCGGGCCTGCCAGATCCCTGTGTACTAAATAGAAGTGAAGAAGTTAAATAATTGAAAACAAGGAGGGAGGGTGGGGCACGTAAGTGAGAATGAACTGGTGAAACCTATATAGATGACAACCGGAAGGAGCGTGTTTGGAGGCGTGGTGCCGCTCTTGAAATTCCGATTCATAATTTACAAAAAACAAGCTGCTTGAAAATATTAAAAATCAGTGGTTGTTTGGTGATTTAGGTTTTTGCATTCAGCATCTGCTTGCAGGTCAGTCTGTCTCCAAAAAAATGTTTTGTTCAACTTAGAAATAATTGACATTTAATGTATAAGTGCATACAGACTAGAGATGGCACGATACCACTTTTTTATGTCCGATACCGATACCGATATCATAAATTTGGATATCTGCCGATACCGATATGAATCCGATATAGTGTTTTTTAATCAACAAAACTGTTTTTTAAAATATCTTGCTGCATTTTGCAAGTCTGCAAGTTCATACTCAAGTTTAAAACAGCAACTACACTAAAGCTATTCTGTTATACCTGTGTACAAAAAAAATATTTAATAGTTCAGCAATACTGATCAATCTAATAAACTTAAACCTACACCATCCTCCCTATTCTGGTATTTTAAAGAGTACTTAGCGTAAATATTAAGCAACCTAACTAATAGGGTTCCAACTCCCAGCAACAACAAAAATAAATAAATAGGGAACCACCCCTCACGCGCCACCTCATGATGCTTAATCGACGTAATCAACCTTAATTTGATGCAGTGTGAAAAAAAATGCACAGAAATCAATTATTTTTCAAGAAATATTAAATAGATTCAACATCTTTCTTCAACAAAATTGCAGACTGCACAGATAGTACCTTCCCAAAGGAAAAAGTACTATAGCTTACTAGGGTATATATTAGACTTAATAGTCACTATATACAGTAATTGACTTCTATTCCTTTTACATCAAATTAAAACTTTGGGTGTAAGATTCGGATAATTATTTATTAAAACCTAGACATTTTAAATGAGAATAAGAAAGAAAAAGTATGTCTTTGTGCCCCCTTTTCCCTGTTAATGCCCTATCGGCCCCCCTGGCTAAACTTTGCTAGATCCGCCCCTGCACAGTTACCAGCCGTCAGCTACGTAGAAAAAGATCCTGGTGTAGAAAGTAATATTAAATAAATTCTAACAACAGCTGATCAAGCTTAAACGTGCTTCTGTTGTTCAGCCGCTGGTTTCCTCTTTCTGGTGCAAAGTGGGCCAAAAACAAACCAGAGAGACGGACTCGCGACAGAAAAGCCGATCAGCTGATCATTAAGCAGTTTCATGATTGAAGTAGCAGCCAGAAGAGGCAGTCGCTCCATATATCGTTTGGTAAGCTTAACGCAGGAATGCTTTACAAACATTCAGAGATGGACTTACACACTTGCTTTACTTCTCTCGGGGATAACTTTGTCGGAGATGAAATGCCGGGTTGCTAGCGAAGCTCCAAATGCTATCCAGACCACCGACAGGTCCCGCATGCCACAGCCGCTCTATCACGTGATGCATACTGCTCCGATGTGCTAACGTTCTGAGGTGAGTTACGGCGTGTTGCAAGTTTTGTGAGGTGCTTTCGTGATATTTAATGGTTGATTACATTTTTTATTTTTCTCCGATATCCGATCCAGTAATTTAGGCCAGTATCGGACCGATACCGATACGTAATATCGGATCGGTCCATCTCTAATACAGACTGCCAAAACATTGCAATCATTCACACTCAGTCTGCACTGATGAATCTAACTTGTCTTGCAAGAAGAGATTTTCTGAAATTTCTTTTTCATTTCTTTGAGATTTCGGCTGGACTCTGACTATAACTAGTTTATGTAAATTTCTGTTTAAAATGAATTTCTATGCATTTGTGTGCCAATTTGACCGAATTCAAACAACAACTGACTCCATCGTATTGCTGTTTCACTGTTGTCTTGATGCACCAAAGTGTTCGCAAACACAGCAAACATTTTGAAGACGACATGATCACAACAAACATTTGTTCATAATTTTGATCAGTCATGGTCTCAAACCATTTTTCCCTACTGTGAATCTTGTATTACTGCATTTTTTAAAATGTTTTAATTCACTATCAAGATTCTGACCTTTTGCCAAGGCCAAACAGTGCGTCCCCCAGAAGGTCACATCTATTAAAATGAAATGAGGGACTATGTTTCAGTTATGTGAGGCGAAAAAACAATCATTCAAACAATGAATGTATTGCAGAATATTTTGAGCATTTTTAATCCTTAAAATGTCCTCAGACACTTTCCTGTTTTCCTCTTTCTGTAGAACAAACTGCTGTACATCTTTACATAGTCCGCCTCAAGACACCAAAGTTTCCATCCTGCTCCATTTGTGTGTGAAAACATGATTGAGATCCTTAAGTTAAATTTAGGGAAGGTAGTTTTAGAACAATCAACAAACTCTGAAGAAAAAATTATCTGAGTGGAAAGGAAGAGATGGAGTAAGAGAAAAGAAGTGATGGGAAAAAAAAACTAACTTAGAGGAATAATACAGAGTTTAAAGTTTGAAGGTCAGGAAGATTACTCACAACAGAGACTAGAGAGGTATAGAGATGACATTTTGAATTATAGTTGCTTTTTTCTCTTCAGCACCAGACACCGTTTCTTAAGGACTTTTTCCTCCTTGTTTTTTTGCTAACACAGCTTTATTTGATGAAAATCAAGGGCCACAGGTGCAACTCACAAGGCCTATTTTTTTAAGGCAGAGTCAATAAACGGGGATGTTTAAGGTGAGCAGGAAACGAGGTCAAAAAAGAACCCGTAACCTTTTATAAGCTGCAAACTCTGTATTGAGAATAGTGCTGTGGCCTGTACAGTGTGGTGGGTTTAGTTAACACAAGTGCACAAGTTTAATTTAAACATATGTGTGATTTTTTTCCCCCTGGAAATTTCATACATATCAGTGTTAGAAACATAGTATAAGTAAGTTCAGAAATCAATTAATACAATTAAATAAAGTGGATAAAATTTAGGCTGCTTGTAAATGGCAATATGCTCTAAACAATTAACACTGGATAATAATACAACAATTTGAAAATAATTTTTTCATTGATTAAGTTGTTAGTTTGACCACAGGTAGACTCTCTTCAGTTGATCACATACAAATGACTGCACGTCCTTTATGTTGTGTGAAGCTTCATGAGCTCTCTGTGCTGACGTGGTTTTTCCTGTTCTCAAACAGTCTTCCTGTAGGAGCTCAGTCTGGGTGGAGCTCCTTTTTCTCCTCCTCATATTTCATTGTTTCCATCCTACCTCTCTCCGACCTGTTTTCCCAATGTGATGTACATGAAATGTAAGTAATGTCGGAAGGGGTCTAATTTCATTGCATATGCACGTGACAAATAAAGGGCTATCTATTTGCAGTTAATGCATTTGAGTGAAATTACTTGAGCATATATGACTAAATGTAGCATGAATTGATATTTATGAATGTATTGAATTCATTCATAAATATCTGTTTTCGTTTTAACTGACAGACGCCTAGCAACTGAAATGGCAAACACATGCTTAAGTCACTGGTATTACATCCTTAGTGGACAAAAAGACTTAAAACATTGAAACATTCAGCTCCTACCCATAACGTGTGCAACTGTAGAGATGTGAATGAGGACCTTGAATTAATAAAAGAGCTGCAAGCTCAGCAAAACCCAAGGCTGGATAAATAAAGACTGAAAGACAGACCAAGAGAATGACAATCTCAGACACGAACAAGGAAGCTCACACAAAGTTGGAAAAGAGAAAGACAGGTGAAGGCAGAAAAAAGATTTGCCATGGGTGATTTAGGGACTGAGATCTGCTCCACGGTGTCTGTTGTTGTCACTCAGAGTCTTTCGCTGTCAGAAAAGAGAAGGAATAAAGAGCTAAGGAGGCGAACCAAAAGAAGACATGAAGATTTGAAAAACGAGTCTCAGAAAAATAGGGCGCAGCCCTAAACTGTATCTGGCAAAACTCAGCACTGAACACAGCCAATATACCACCTGGAAGATAAATATCAGATAGCAAATACCAGCATTTCACAGGTGTAGAGATGGTGTCTTTGCTATGACCTGCATATTACCTTAACTGGATTTTATGATGCTTTCATGGTTAATATAGATGGAAAAGAGCACTTAAGGCAAAATTTATTTAAGTTTTGTTGATTAATATTTGTTCACATAATTCATGGTGTACCACAGATATAGCATAATACCATTTTTGACATATTTACTTGTTTTAAAATCGTTCAAGTTGCTTCATGGCATGTATATTAAATATAGCATACGCCTGATAACCCCCCTCCCCCCCTCCTTTCATGCAGTGTATTTGTATCTTTTGATGTACACCAACTGTTTACAGCAGTCAGAAGATTAGAATATCATTACAGAACACTGCTTTGGTCCATATTTATAAATTCTCATACACAATACATAGTCACGAAGGAGTGGCCATGCAGAGTGAAAACATGTGAATTATTTACCTCAGACACCAGATAATCAGACTGGTTCTTCACAAATTAGCAAACAGGACACGTCGTGGATGCGCACAAACTCACAAGGTCATTTTTATCTCAGGTTAAAAAATAGAAGCTGTCAGCTCAGGAGCCTTGAAAACAAACAAAAGCAAACAAAAAAGGAAGCCTTAAGAGAAGGAGCACTGGAAACCTTTGATTTATGTTTCAGTAATACAGAAAAATGTTTATACATCACTGTGAAATGTGTGTGGCCGAGGTTAAGCTTCTAAATTTATTTATAACCACACATTGTTTTCTGGAATTTCCCATCTTTGTCATTCTTTTGTAGCTTTGTTTCTGTGCTCGTCGCTTAAATGAGAATTTAAAAACAGCTTTTGTTTTTGTTTTTTAAACACCTCTCACGTTTCACTGGCTCACTAACTGGCAGCTGTCAAGTTTCCTTTTGTGGCCCATCACCATATTTAATCACCCGCCCACGAAGCATCTCCCAAATCCCTGACCAAGCCCACCGAAGCAGGTGTAGCTGACTACAAACCTCGGAAGGCCAAGAGTCTGCAGGCTTTTGGCAGCTTTACCTCAGAGTGGATGACTCACTTTGCGAAAGAATGATAATAGATGATTAGAGTCTCCAATTAAACTCCTGCCAGGGCACATGGTGGGCAGTGCTTAGTGATATGATTAAAAACACTCATATACATAAGATTAATAGCAAATTATATGCTGCAATGGTGCTGAACTGTGAAGTGTGAAAAGGAGTTAAGTTGGTGAAACAAGCCACAAAGTGTCGAGAGAGACGTGTGTCATTTAAGTCTTCAGAAAGAGAAAATGAAGACAAGTCTCTGCCGAGTTAGCAGCTGCATATTTGGAAAGTCTGTTAAAATTTGGTCAGTTGTAAAATAATGGCCATACTGACTTAATTTCACTTCTATTAAAATTTTAATATTTGCACTATATTGCCAAAAGTGTTCACTGGTCTGCCTTCAAAGGATTTCATATCATGTTGGCCCACAGTTTGCTGCTTTATCAGCCTCAGCTCCTCGGGGAGGGCTTTTCATAAGGTTTAGGAGTGTGTTTATGGCACCACCTGGGTCTGGGTGCAGTTCCCCCCTCCAGGGGCGGGGGCACCTAGACCCGGTTTGTAGAGTACGCTTGGGGAGTGTGATCGTGTGTACAACGTCTCTTTATGTCTGTCTCCACGTTGGTTGAGTGTGGAGTAAGTGCATATGAGAGCATGAGGGTGGGAATGGATGTTTGTATCTGTGTGTGCCTGTATGTCTGTGTCTATATGTCAGGTTGGGTGTCAGGCGCCACCTCTCTGGGGACATCTCAGGCCCTCCAAGGTTTGGAGGCCTATCTCCCCCTACCACCACTTCCCCTGCCAGTGGCGGACCCCCTCAGACATCGGTGCGTTGGTGGTTCTTTGTGTCCGGGGATGGGCGTCCAGGTACACACCGGCTCACTCCTTGGCGGCCGCTTATCGGGGCCTGGAGCCTGGGGCTGGCTCGGGCCACTTCGGAGGTGGGGTGCCCCCGGCCTCTCGGCCTGGGGCTCGGTCACTCAGGCGCAGCTGGCTGCCGGCGGAGCTCACGGGCGCGTCACTGCAACTCCCCCTGGCTTCTTCTCCGCGGCTGCTGAGTGAGCCCTCATCTGGGACTCTCCTCAGCTCTTTCCGGGACAGTGGCGCGGCTGCCCCTCTGTTGGTCTTCCTTGGTCTCTTGTGTTCTGGGGGCCTCTGGACGTCTGGAGTTTTGATCTCCTCCATACCTGCTTCACGCCCTGGAGGACGGGGCTGTGGCCCCCCCCACACCCTCTAGCAGATTATTACATGAAGGAACCTTTTAAAAAACAAAAAACAAGCGCGTCCATGCTCACAGGTGTACACACGGGTGATCACACCCACAAACTACACCCTTTTTGGCTCCTACCTCAAAGCACACTGTGTTCTGTTGATCTTATGTGCTGCACAATAATGTTTAACATTTAGTATTTACTGTCATATTCCCATATATCATTGTGATGTTGTTTATTCTATTGCTCTTGTTCTCTTCTGCTTGCTTTCTTTTTTCTTTCTCAGCAGGTGATCCAGGTGATTGATATATGCATTTTTTTTTCTCTGCCCGTTCTGTTGGTTTATGTCTTTTGCCCTTCTCCCCCGTCCCTCTTCTCAGCTGTTTCTCTTTCCCTCTTTCTTTCTCCCCTTCTTTCCCCCAGTCAAGTCTGTCCCGTATTCAGTAAGTGAAAATAAAAAAAATAAAAAAATAAAATAAAAAAAAGGAGTGTGTTTATGGGAATTTTTGACCATTCTTCAAGAAGTGCATTTGTGAGGTCAGGCACTGATGTTGGACGAGAAGGTCTGGCTCGGAGTTTCTGATTCATCCCAAAGGTGTTCTGTCGGGTTGAGGTCAGGACTCTGTGCAGGCCGGTCAAGTTGTTCCACACCAAATTCACTCATCCATGTCTTTATGGAACTACTTCGTGCACTGATGCACGGTCATGACGGAATTGAAGGGGGTCGTCTCCAAGCTCTTGCTACAAAGCTGAGAGCATGAAATTGTCCAAAACATTTTGGTATGCTGAAGCATTAAGAGTTCATTTCACTGGAACTAAGTGGCCGAGGTCAACTCCTGGAACAACATCCCCACACCATAATCCCCCTCTCCACCAAACTTTCTGACTCTGCAGATTTGTCGTCACCTGTGGCCCTGGACTTGACTGGAACGCCTGAATTCAATGATTTGGATGGGAGAGTGAATACTGTTTATCGATATGTGCATTTCACAGGCTTATTGGTGGCACCAATATTTATGTCTTATGAATTGGTGAAAGATTTTTGATACACCGATGACACATAACATCACCACCTACCTTATATTGCATGGCGCCACCCCCCACCCACCTCTGCTGCCGAAACAACTTTGAACCTTTACATGAGTCCAGAAGCACTTTACATGATTTTTACTGCAAATTTGTGTTTGAATGGAAAGTGATTCATGTTATTATTGCATTCATCAGCAGGCAAAAAAAATGCTAAGAAAATTATAAGTCCCCTCAGATAGTATGGTGTCAATACCTTGTTCGGTTCTGAAAGCCGACCAGCCTTGGTTTCATACCTCGTGCTTCTATTATGTTACAAGGGCTCCTTTTTGACTGTGACAAATTTGATCTGTGACAAACTGTTAACTCTGTGTCCTATCTGTCTGATACTGTCCTCTTCGTCACCTCTCCAGCAGCTCCATTTCAGCTGTCTTTCACACTCCTCATCCCCCGTGCCTTTTATTCCTCCTCTCTTCAGTCCTGGTCATTAAAAGGATGCAGTCAACATATGCCACCCAAAATCTCACCAGATTCCCCATTTTGCAGGGTAATGTTTAAATCATAAAATATAATTCATTTTTTAATTAATAATTTTTTTTAGCAATTTGTTTGAATATAGATAGTATTCAAAGACAGCATCAAAGTATGCAAAAATCAAATATGAATGCACTATTCTGGTCTATTTAAGTTAAAATGTGCCTTTAGATGATGCCCAGGTGCACTTTGTAATTAGCCTTAGTTATGATTTACACAGGTGTAATTATAAGTAATGATGTGGCCTCATGTCAAAAATATTTGAGAACCACAGAGCTCGGATAGCTATCTAGAGAATGCGCTTCATAACCATTATGAGTCTGGATAAGGCAACGGCACTTTCATATTGTGACTCATCTGCATCTACAGCAGTGGAGCTGACACAACATTTACCTCCTCTAGCCTTGACTGCCTCGAGTTTTACTTTTACTTTTTAACAGCCTTTTATCCATACACTTGATTGCTCGTGGATAGAAGAACCTTCTTTGTGATTGAGCTTGACCTGCCTGCTCACAAGCTGAGAGTCTGAGAGAACAAGCTGATTCATTTTTACCTGTAAGCTCTGTATCATTTATGAGTTAACACAAATAATTTAGATGGCATCAAATGTCCATTAGTAAAGGACATGTCAGGCAAATGTGATAAAATTGCTTAATGCGGAAAATAGGATAGTAGTTGCCACCAGTAAATGGTCTTACATAGAAAACAGCGATTTTGACCTTTATAACTCCAGAGAATCGACTGGGGTAATGACCAGTTTGAATCAGAGTTGGGAGAATCTGGCTGTTAGTCACTGCTTAAAAGAACCTTTTGTTAGTAACTACTGCAACTCAAAATCCATTTTCACACATGAAATCCTGACAATGTTGGGATAATCAGGTCAGAACATTATCAGATGACGTCTCCAGTTCACACGGGCAGAATGGCAAAAAGGTAGCACTGTTGCAAGTGAATGTGATAAAACTGCTCCCTGTCTGGAGCCATGACAGCCATGCATCCCTGCATTGAAGTAAACTCATATTATCATTTCATGTAATCACGAGTTTTAATTAAAAATAGAAAAAGAAAAAAAGAAAAACAGTAGCCCTCACATTTTAGCCGACACCCTGCAAGCATGTTTTATTTTTTAGACGTGAAGAAGAAAGTTTTCATAGACTTGTGTGTACTAATCTCTGGCTCTCTTCCACAGCATGTCTTTATCCTGTCTTCTTCCTCTCACCCCAACTGGTCGCAGCAGATGGCCCCGCCCCTCCCTGAGCCTGGTTCTGCCGGAGGTTTCTTCCTGTTGAAAGGGAGTTTTTCCTTCCCACTGTCGCCAAAGTGCTTGCTCTTAGGTGGTCCTATGATTGTTGGATTTTTCTCTGTATGCATTAATCTAGGGTCTTCCTTGCAATATAAAGCGCCTTAAGCCAACTTGTTGTGATTTGGTGCTGTATAAATAAAATTGAATTGAACTGAGAAAAATAATAATTTTCTATATGACTTTCTGTGTTTCTTACTTCCTTGCTTCCAATGCCCATTCAGTTGATTGAGCTTTCCAAGCATGTGTTTTATGTACAGTTCTTTTAAGGTCCCATCACAGCATTTCAATTAGGCTGAGGTCTGGACATGTACTTCACCACAGCAACACCTTATCTATCTTCGTTTTTGGCCATTCTGAGTTGTTGATGTGCAGGGGATCATTGTCCTCTACCAAGATCTAGTTTTATCAAGCTATATTTTTATACAGATGGCCTTTAAAATACATTGATATGCAGAAGAGTTGGTGGTCAACTAAATGACTGCAAAGTGCCCAGGTTCTAAGGCTGTGCATAATAGTTTGTATGAGGAAATATGCTGTATTTGATTTTCTCTGAACACACCACCGCATCACATGCAAATATCATGACTTTGGTCTTTTGGTGTGTACAAAGGATATTACTCCAGGAGGCTTGTGGTTTGTTCAGATACAGTTTTGCAAATCTAAGCTGTGTTACCATATTCTTCACAGCAAAAACTGGAGTGTTAAAATTTCAGGGTTAAAGATGTTAGAGTTGATTTCCACTCTCAAAGTGTCATATTAACACATTCTGATTCAAATAGTGTTCAGTGTTGGAGTTATTAAACAGTGTTATTCAAGTCCAAGCAAATGAACTCTGAAGAGAGTTATTTAACTTGGTAGGCCCCTGGGCTTCTGCCCAGGTAAACCCGTGGATCAATTAATAGTTTGCTCTGCCGGGCCGATTTTCCATGTGCTTCTGCTGGTTACACCGTGGTGGATGCCTGCCGTGCTGCTTGGAGTATTTTACACAAACGGTAAGTTATTCAAACTTATATAAAATTCACGGTATTCTATCGGCGCAGTGAGGTTTTCTTGATGTTTCTTGGTGTTCGGTTGCTGAAAACGAGCTTTAATAGAGGAGGAGATGTGTCGAAAATTCTATTTAGCCTCCAATGCTAATGTTAATGTTGCAGTCTTTTTACTCGTAAGTGACGGTAGACACTGCACGTGGAAGCGCCGCGCCACATTCAGCTTTTCCGCTGTTCACACAGACACGTCTTTCTCCACGCCAGTTCATGGGAATGACTATATATTTGAAGAATTTGATTATTGACCACCACAAACTATTTAAGCACACGTATCCACACAGAAACTTGATTCCTAAGCATCATTTTATGATTCATTACCCATCCTGTATTCGAAAAATTGGCCCTTTACTGTATATGTGGAGTATGAGGTTTGAAGCTAAGCACAAGTTGTTCAAAGATTATTTCAAAAATTTCAAAAACCTCACCAAATCGCTTGCTAAACGGCATCAGATGGCCATTGCTTATCACTGGGAAACCTTTTCTCTTAAACAGAAGGAGTTTGGGCCAATTAAATCATTTTCTTTAAGAGGTGAAAGTGTGGTCAATAGTGAAATGCTATTATCAAAAGATGTTTTCTCAACAAGTTGGGTTAAAATTGATGGTGTAGAGTACAAAGCTGGACTCGTTGTTTGCAGTACAATGGAGGAAGACATGCCAGTCTTTTGTCAAATAATTGATACACTTATGGTTGAAAATGACATTTTTTTTGTTGACACACAAACTCTTTACTGAAAACTTTGATGAACATCACCATGCATTCAAAGTAGTACAAACTGAAGAACGGTGTGTCATAAAAATAACTGAACTCAAATGTCACAGACCATTTGATATTCAAAACTCATACAGTGCTGCAGATGAAAGTTTGTACATTATATCTTCATTTATTATGTTTTGATTCACTTTCTGGGAAAAAGAAGCATGATAATAAATGTTTTTGGACAATGTACAGTTTTCTTGAAATTATTCTCATGATTGTACTTGTTGTCGTTAAAAAGTTATGTTAATCTATTACATAAATAGTTCTTTTAGGGATTAAAACTACCTTAATAAAAGATTAAAGAGTTAAAGTAGTGTTATTTTTCAATCTGTGTAGTGTTAATTTAACCCAGTTTGGTGAGTTAAAAATTAACTCAGACATGGTGTTAATAATAATTTGCTCAGTGTTAATTTAACCCAGTTTTAAGAGTTAAAGAAGGAACTCTGACAAAGTGTTAAATAATTAACTATTTTGAAAATGTTAATTCAACTCTGTAGAGTGTGGAGCTATATAAACCCTGAAAAAAATGTTAAAATCAACTCTGTGGGAGTTGATTCAACACTACAGTTTTTGCTGTGTTGTTTGAGAGGAAAGTCTTTTTTTCAGGTCAGTCCTTCCAAACAAACCATACTTGTTCAATCTACTTTGGGGGAGATTTTGGTGTACAAAAAATTGAATTGAATTGGTTTCTGCTCAGAAAGGAACAGCAAATCAGTAAAACTTCTGCTTTTATGGTGTCAGACATGCTGATTGTCAATTATTTAAGCATATTTAAATACAAGCACTTAGCGGCTACATATACTACTAATTTCTATGGAAGCAGTAATGGTGGGACTGCATAGAGTCTAGTGAACGAATTATTTTTTACATGAATCACAGTTTAAGAGCTCCATGTTTTTAACAACTGCTGCCAGCGTGCCTTTGAGCAAAACGCTGAATCCTAAATGTTTTGCTAGAAAATTATAAACTGTGTGAGATTTAATACTTTGTTGAAAACAAAACAAAAAAAATGTTCAGCAAATCTTGTGTGTGTAAACAAAGGATTTAAAGGAAGCAGACGAGTTTAATACCTGTCACAAGCAGAGCTTGGAGCAAATAAGACGGGAACGTCGCTTTTTGGGTTCATGGATATAGCCGACACAGTCATCCAAAACACCCGGCAGCGATTATAATAAGCTTATAATTCACTAATATTACAAGGAGGCAGTTATTCAAGAATGCACAGGTCACATCAGCTTCAGGGAAAGCAAAGAAAAAAAAAGTTCCTTATCCGTTTTCCACACAATGATAGAAACACCAGGAAATACAGAAAGTAAGAGGCACAAAAGTCTGTCTGAATGTAATCGTCAATTGTGCACAGCTGATTGATTGTGCAATAGCATTTTCATCTCTGCCCAAAGTGAACAAAGGTTGTTACTAAAGTGGGTAAATGAGCAAATTAGAAGGGATTTAGGTAGAACTAAAGAGATCTTCTCAAGCAAATGGTGCTTATCATCTTATTAGCCGGCTGGACTGTGGGCAGCTAGGGGGCAGAAACTGCTTTGGGCAAAAAGCTCTGGAGCTGCAGAAGAAGACATTGGGTGAAATTAAATTACAGTTACAGTCAGTGATGTCTACAGAAACTCATTTTAACTAAAGACCCAAATGAAACATTGCTGCAGAGCTGCTTCACCATTGCTTATCCCGCAGGCTGATGATACGCTCGCTGTTTGGAGGTCATGTGCTTGAACATACCTGATCTTTTCCTATAGTCTCTGTTTGTGTTGCACCAAAGCTATTTATGTGCTCTAAATGCCAAAGTGATTTTTCCTCATCTGCTGACACAAATGCCACATGCTGCCTGTTTGGCAATGGAAGAAACCTACTTTTTTTCCAGAGTTATTATTTGCATGTGCTGCTATGCTGTGATTATCAATCAGTCTGAGTGTTGTTTATCCACCTCATCACAATATCTTACAGAGAAGTCAGTTCATTACTCCCTCCATAATAGAATTCAATCACTCATAATGAATACCTGTCAAACTGAATGATATGTGACAGTTTCCAGTCCACAATTTATTGATTATTGTTACACCCCGGCCTAGGCAACCGGCGTGCAACGTATGAAAATAAAAATAAGAAAAAAAAACTCACGAGAAAAAAACTAAAGCTCTCCACCAAAATCCCAAAACGAAGGTGTCTCAAACGAAAATATTAACAAACACATTCACAGCTATTTACAACAAAACACCAAACTATTTACAACACGGGGGAGATCGCGACCATGACCAACTGACACACAGGGCTTAAATACATAGAAGGAGCAATCAGGGAATGGACCACAGGAGGGAAACACAGCTGGGGCAAATTAGACCTGACGAGACAAGGAAACGTAAACTGAACACACTAAGATAACAACAGACCTTCAAAGTAAAACAGGAAACACATGACAGTCAAGCAAAAACAAAACACTGACAACACCGAAACGTAACAATTATGTTCAATAATTTGTGCCAAATCCATCTTTAATTAAAGCCACCTTAATTAAATTATACGCAAAAAAAGGCTTTTCAGTGGACACTAGCAACTGGGACTAAACCCTACAATAAATTAACTGTATATTCAATTTTATAACTCTAGATTCCAATCTTTAGATACATATTCTGGTAAAAAAACAAAACAAAAAAACCCCAAACAAAACCAAAACAAAATTCTTATCTACATGCATATCCAAAAGTAGGTTTTTAAAAATGTGTATTAACTATTCAGTTTTTAATCACTTTAATACTCTCTAATTTAAAAACCACATTCATTACAACAGTAGGGCCTTTAATTTTTTGTGACTAATCTTTCCTTTTTATGTTCCCAACAGTCAAACAGGAAAAGCACAGGAACAAAACTACAGCTTCAGACTACAAGTCAGAACAATATAAAACAAATGTGAATCAAGTATCTCATGAAGTTATCACACCAAAAGCCTTGTGAGCACAGACTTAAAAAAAAGTCTCCCCGTTGGGCTTTTTTAAGACTGTGGTTCTTTGCATAGAACAGCAGAATGGTTGCAGTTTATCTAGGCTACAGGTCATTTAGAGCTTTATTGTATAAGCCATCACTAAGACACTAAAACCAACCAAAAGACACTGAGAGCCAGTGGAGTTCAAATGCATGAGATCGAAATGTGGATTAGACCATCGGCATACTTTCAAGATGTTAGGTTGATCACTTTAATCTCAAATCAGAGTCAAAGATAACACAAAGGCTCATAGCTTTTGATCGAACCCAAGAAACCACCAATTCCAAATCCCTGGATGGTGCATCTCTTTTTCACCCGGAGGCCAGGACTTTCTGTTTAAATCGTGCACAAGTGAAAATTATGCAAAGATGTAAATGGAAGCTTTCTGAACGCGGCTTACTTCGAAACCCAAAATCAAATTTTCAGTCGTTTAGAGCGAGACAAAAGGCTTTCTCTGTTCCAAATAAGCCATACTTGTTCAGTCTGTCTTTCTAATTTTAGTAGGACGAACTTTAATATTTAAAATACTAACTGAGGGCTGCAGAGTCTCTTGGAGGCGGGTGTTAGTTTTTCTGATAATTGTTCATGTCCACTGTAATGTTAAAACACACCCGAATGAAACTGTCACACTTCCTGATGATCAATTATTCAAGTGCATTTTATTAGCAGCAGCTGGTTAATTTCTGTGCAAGCGTCGCTGCACTTATCTTCCACAGGACTCTACAAAGTCCTCCGACAACTTTCTTTTTCATTTGACTATATGAATGAAATTTATTTACAGAAGTTCACAGAAGCTTTGTGAATGTGTTCCACTTAGAAAATCATAAAGTAGAACACGCAATTTAATATTTAGAAAGACATTTGTGTAATGAATTGTATCAAACAGAGCACTCACATGAAACCTGAGGGAACATGCTTGTATTAAAACTAAAGCATTTTTTAACAAATTCAATTCCTCCTCATCAAATATTGTTATTGCCAGGCCTAAAAGATGTAGTAATGACTACAAACAGTAAATGAATGGCTTGAATTAACAGAGTTTTCATGTATTTGTTTCTATCAATATTTTTGCACAGGGTGAGCGTTTTAAGAGCTGTATATTTTTTTCTAATGGAGCGGGCATGTCAATGTTAATTTAAAACATTAATTTTACCAACATAAATGAACAATTAGCTTTGGGTTGACAAAAATTATATATCTATCTAACAGTGTATTGTTGGCTGTAGATTCTTTTTTTCTTTCCACATTTTTCAGACTTATAAATTGATCAGGCTTGAAAAGTTAACTCAGAGAGCCTGTAGTGCAGTTTGCTTTTTGTGTTAATGGAGACACTTGCTGGCATGTGTTTATGGTAGCACTGACAAAATGACAGCAATGATGTTAAAATGGAGAGACAGATCAATGCACCCAGGCCCATTAAAGTAGCAAAAACAAACAGATTTAAATCTGAAAAGCATTTTTTATAATAAAACCAAATATATTAAAAGAAATCATCCACGTTTAGCATCATCACTGGTTATATTGCAGACTTTCTTCCACCACTGACCCACTTCGAATGCAGTTCACTCATTTTTGGCTGGACGAACCCCAGTTGTCCTCTGTTAGCCAAAAACCAGCTGGAGGCTAAGTGCCTTGCGTGCCTGCACTTGGGTAGGAGTCTTTAAGCAAGGTGAAAGTATCATTCATTCAGCTTTCCCCACCGCGCCTGTGCAAGGATTCGAACCCTGTCTAATTGACTACATTGCATTCACTGCACTGTAGTCACTGCAACCTTGAGATGTGGCGTGAGGCAAGGATCTCATCTAAACTGCACCCTAAGCCTCTGACACTGGGAAGAGTCACGCAGGCATTTTCTCAACAACACATCAAAAATTGCCTCCCTCTCCAAAGCTCCTCTAACAATATTCAGCTCTGATTTTGGGAGAGAAGGGTATTCAGGCTGGCTGTGGGCTAATAGCCTACAAAGTCAAAAATGCACAGTGGCTGCAGGCTAATAGGCAGCCGCGGCTGAGCTGACTGAATGGCTGAAAAGGAAATAAGGCTGGTAGGAGAGGGATCGAAAGGGAGACATGAGCAGGAAGAAAGGAAAGAAAGGCCAAGGAAATATAGGATGACATGGAGAGGGAAAGCGATGAACAAAAATGAGGTGAAGTAAGAGACAGAGAAAGACTGCTAATCCTCAGCTGATGCAATGCTACAGGTGCAGGTTTCACCCTCACCTCAGTATGCTCAGTCGCTTTCTTTTCCCTTCATCCTTCATTCTTTTTCTCACCACTCGCCCTCTGTTATTCCCTGCTGCCCTTGTCTCTGAGAGCTACATCAGGTGGGGTTACAGGTGCAACGAACAAATCCCTCACCTCCCTCCTCCCCAACTCTCTCCTCAGCTGGCTCAAGCCACATTAATCCAGTGATGTAGATTTACAGCGACAGGCCGGCCCAGTGAGCCCCTGGTTAGTTCTCTTCAATTCTAGAATGTTCTTCTGAGTGTCCTTTTGTTTTTTACCCTGGTCTTTCCTCCTCCTCCTCTGCTCAAGATGCCTTTCTCATGTTCCACAAGCTGTTGTGCCTTTTTCTCATTGCTACTGATGCTTTTGACAAATTTCTTTCAAATATTTCATGTAGCTGCTTGGCTAATCCCAAGTGAAGGATTAGTGCGACACCTGACCCAGTCAGTAAGTAAAACCAAAGATGAAGAGCAGCTCACTCTGCACACGTATTCAGTCTTATTGCCATTATATCTTTTGATGGAAAGAAGGTGAATTAATGCTTGCTGAGAGGCAACAACCACCAATAGTCTTAGATTTTATACAGAAAAGTGTCATTGCTTTCATGATTTTTTTGGTAATAAAGTTTGGGTCTGTTGGTTAAGGTGCATAATGCACTGTGCAAATGTGATGGCCTGGTTTTAAATCCCTCCCAGAAATGTTACTGCATGACATCCACTTGAATTGCTTCCTTATCCTTCACTCTCTTTTTACCTTGAAATGTTTTACAAAATAAAAGAAAGCTGAAAAAATAAATATATTTATTAGAAAAGCACAGCATCGTTCTTGCCCGTAAGTGTAAAAAGAGTATATTTATAACAGCTGGTCAAATTTAAAACCTGTAGTACAACATCTAATAATGGTCAGCTGTACAATAGTTATTAATGATTTGGTAATTTTCAAAAGGCAGAATGAGCACATCAGCAGCTGCAAAGCAATCTGAGAAAATTGTAAGGTTGCTAAATATTGATATGCCCACATATTTGTGTCATGTAGGAAAATATACAGAGAGGACGGTTAATAAAATAATCTGATACCGATTTTTAGCAGAACAGGCTGCTGCTGGCACAATGGGTTTATTCAATGTGTATTATTTGCAGTAAAACAGAAAACACTTAGATGTTTTACTGGATTTAGATGTTAACTCCAGAAACTACTAGAAAACGATATACTACAATATAGTATTCTATGAACTATTATTTGTATATACTATATATTTTTGTCAATTAAACTCATAAAAAGAATTTAAAAATTGAAAACAGCAATCTGTTAAGTTAAATGTGAAACGGTAATCACCTCAATGCAATGTTGCCCTGAGAGCCCTTGTGCCCAGATGGTTATATGGATGTTATTTCGGAATGGTCTGTACCCCATGGAAATGGAGCTGCCTACTGGTAGAAGCCTCCAGCAGCAGGACGATGCTGCCAGGGCATAACTCGAGGAACATGATAAAGAAAAAAGTCCAAATTCCCAAAGTTCAAATCTGATGAAGCTCCTGTGTACCTGATCTCCAAAGGCCTTATCCACATGTCTCAGTGACAAACACAGAAGGGAGACCTAATTCACACGTGGTTAAACATACTATCAAATTGGGTATGTATCTGTGGCTGAGTAAAGTTTCCCATGTTATACTGCATATGCCCAAGTGGCCAGAAGAGAAAAAAAAAGTACATTTAATAGAAAATATATGCATTAAAGAATAAGAAGGTAAGTAAGCAAGGCTGTATGTGTAACAAAACAAACAACTTGTTCTCCCATCTGTCTGCATCCATGTTTTGTATTACTGACATCTTGTGGCTGCAGTTGGCTTTTGTCTCTGGAAGCAGGATTAACACTACTTGCCCCCAACTTTACTGGAATCAAGCGCACTAGATTTCATAGATAACTGTGTCCTGTTAACAAGAGCTGGAGCTTGTCAAGTTGAAAGACTCATGGATATTGTAGATAACCCTCTGGTCTTCGACAAGAGATTTATGGTACTTAGTGTGCTAGACAAGCTCTGCTTTCACTGATCTGAGATCATTTAACATCTGCACTCTATGTTGAAACAGCTAGCCTTAGAAAGTGAATTATCATCTTATGATTTATCATCATAACACTTATTCTTTCTCTAACTAACCACCTTGGTCAAAATCTGTGCTGTAGTGGAATCAGCAAAGAAAGCACTGACAACAGAGAGGAGGTGTTAGCTCTTACTATGTGTAGTTTTAATTTAAGAAAAAAAAAACAGACAAGTTGAACTGGTGCAGGTTAGTGCAGATTAGTGTCTCTGAGTAATCACTTTAACCAGCTGTTTTAATACACCACCTTTATTCGTCATTAATGCTTCTTATAGTAGAGATCTTTGGACAGTTTGCCAATAGTGGTTCCATAGTGTAGTAATAGACAGTTTTATCTAACAGTGACCGATCCCTAGTTTAATCCTAAAGGGAGCTACTTGATATAGGAGTGGTCAAAAAAAAAAACTCCTCTGCAGTTTTCAGCTAATAGTTAATATGCAGTAGATAACTATAGAGGTAATAACGTTTTACAATTCTTCAGCAGAAATCAGTGCAGAAAGGTGAAAATACCCTGGATGAGTGAAGGACGGTGGAGGGTGTCATCTTCTCTTCACAGGTGCTGTTACCACTGGTTCGTTGAATCTTAAATAATGATTAGGTATGTAAGTAACTTCAACACAAATGCCAAGATCCAAGATTTCCCAGTTGAACGTTACATTGTAACAAGGTGATCAATGTTACTCACTTCACCTGTCAGTGGTTTTGAAGATGACCTATGTATTGATTAATATGTGCAGGGATGGATTCAATGCAGCCACAGAGGTTTTGGGGCTGCTGCACAAATCAGTTCATGCCTTGGTTGTTCGAGATGCTTAAACTAGAAAGAATCTCTTAACATTACAACCTAGGTAGTTACAGCAGTGTTCAAAGTCTATGTGAAGTAAATTCTGGTGTGTTTCAAAAGGCACAATTCACGTTAGAACATAAACAATTTGGGGGGAGATATTTTGGACAGAACCAAAATCATACACATATCCCTGTCCCGCCATTATAAACTAAGTTAAGATTAAACATGGTCATTTCATTACATTATCAAGTACAAAAAATAAGGCATTTACTAACATACTAACAATATGTCAGTAAATGTGGCCCTAAAGATCATAGCACATCAGGATTAATGGCAAGAGGTCATTCCCCTCCATACAGAAGTTAAAAAAGGGTCGAGCTTTGGGGTTTTGCTCTGTAATATGAGGGGATAAAATACTAGTAGTGGAAAGACAGGACAGACCTGGGGTTATAACCCAAACACATGGTTTCCCTGCTTCTTCTTGGTTGGTAAGAATGCAGTAAATATTCCAAAGTCTTACAGCTGAGGAAGGTGGTTAGCTAAAAGTTACTTAAGATTTCTTTTTTCTTGTGGTTGACAGCACTTGCTGTTTCAGCGTAGAGGTAACTAGCTATATTCACACCACCAATTCATCTTCCCTCACTGAATTAGCAGAACAGTTGGTCTCCATAACCAATGGCAAATAATCTAATAGTGAAATAGTTCTTTTAAGCCTTCCCGACCACTCTGGGCACTTTCACATTATAAGGTGCATTCACCCACACAATAATACAGTATTTTATTTTGTATTCTAATTGCTTTATCTATCACACATATACATCACTGGATATATCAGGGACAATGTGGGGTTATTTACCCAAAGATACATCATCCTGTGTACTGGAGAAGCCAGAGAATGAACCATAAACCTTCTCAGTTGGTGAGCAACCAGTCTGCCTCTAGAGCCAGAGCCGCCCCTGAATGTCTGATTTTCGCTACATTTCCTAATAATTATGATGCATATTGGTTAATGAAGAGTCACACTGATAGAGAGCTGTGGATTGCCACAAATACCTGTCTCCACTGTGACTATTTCACAAACTTTCATCTGGGACAACCAGAAATCTGCTGTTAGTCATGAATCAGGACGACATGAATCAGGCATCCTCCCTCCTGTCCTTCCTCCTCTCCTGCCAACATATGGTGCCATCATCATCATCATCAAGATAGAGAGCAAATTTAATTTGGCTCTAATTTAATCTACACCTCATAAATTTATGTCATTAAGTGTCACATCAGTCTTTGGTGACTCTGGTACAATAGATGTTTTCTGTTGTCCTTTTTTTTTCCCTCACCCACTGTTTCATGCCAAGCCAACCAGAAACACACACATTCCTGACAACATGTCCACAAATGGGATATGTTAACTTGGTGTGCATCAATTAACTTTGACCCTGTAACACCTGTCTCACAGTGTGCCCACCATCTCCTCTACCTGTCATCTATCACCTTATTGGTCTACCTTCACTCTTCCTATTCTTTCTATTTCCTCCCTCCCCACAACTTAATTCCCTTCTTCCTGTCTCCCTACATAATTTACTTTTTTCATTTTCTTTTTCATCCAGTTTTCAATCCACTGTTATCTCTTCCCTCTTTTTCCTTCCCTCCCCCTTTGCAGATCATTCATTTCCTTTTTTTACATTCTTCCTACCTTTGCTTACTGACAGTCCTTCCTTTCACGTCAGTCTTTTATCCCTTCCATTTCTCTTCCTTCCCTTCTTCATCACCTTTCTTTTCTTCACCTCTTCTTGCTTTTGCAACCACTTCTTTCTAATAGTATTCCTTTATTTCTCATTCATTTCATCACTTCTGTCCTACTCCTACCATCCTTCTTCTATCACAGTATTCCTTTTTTCCTCCCTCCTCTGCCATCCCATCAGACCTTATCAATTTTCCTCTTTCACTTAACTTCAGTGCTTCCTTGCTTCCTCTGCTACAATTCTGCATTTTTCCTTGCCTTTTCTTTTCTTCTTGCCCCCATACTGTTTACGGTACTGTGTAACAGTTTGGAGCCACCCCTCATTTCTTTATTTTGTCTCCAAGAACCCAGACTTTCTTGTAATTTCTGAAGTGGTTTTGAACTATGAATGTTCTTGGGAAAGCCTGGAGAACCAAAGGTTTTTTGACATTAGTTGTTTTTTTTTTTCCATTTACATACATATAAGATTAGAGGACATTAGAGGCCCTTCAACAGATCCACTACTGTTTGCCAAGCCTCATGAGAAACCTCAGTGGAAGGGTGGGTATCAAGAAGCCATTCTTTAAGAAAGAAAACAGGGAGAAACAAAAAGACCGAAGTATGCTTAATTCATTTGAAAGGTTCAACTATATTCACACATAACTGTTGCATCCATTTTCCCCTGCAAAATCTAAAGACATGAGGGATGACTCCAGACTTTTCCACAGTACAGTACGTCCTTTAATCTTCCAACGTCCTGTCATCATCTCTTTTTTGCCTTTCCTTCTCTTTCTCCTCCTTCACCTCCCACCTCCATGCCAATCTCTCTTGATTTGGCACTGCAGGTTTACTTAGTTCCCTCTCTACACTGTTGACAGTGGCACAGGTTCTGAATCAGATATGCTCAAAGAGTGTGTGTGTGTGTGTGTGTGTGTGTGTGTGTGTGTGTGTGTGTGTGTGTGTGTGTGTGTTAGGGGCAATGGAGGACAAGGGGAGTCATGTCAGTGTATGATGAAACACACCTAGAGATGAATGCAGGTCCATTCATCTCCTTGCTCTCAGGCATCCATTCACAAAGGCTGATGGAGCGCACTGATAAAAAAGGATGAAGAAAATAAAATCAGCAAACATGAACGGTCTGACTGTGAGTAGGAGGGAACAGAGGAGCGAGGAACAAGTAGACAACAAGTAGTCTAAAATGGAATGAAGGAAGGATGTGAGGGAAAAGTACTGAGGTGAAGGAAAAAAACATGGATGAGGGATGGGGAGAATGGGGGAAAAGAAGTGGAGAGATTTATTGAAAAGGAGTAGAGAGAGATGCAAAAGGAACTGAAGTAAGCATAAAATGTGGAGCAACGGAAGGAAGAAAAGGTCAAAGGTCAAAGCAAATAGAAGACGAGTAGCATGAAATATGAACCACTGCATGCAATCACAATACATTTTAAGGATGTGGTTTCAATTAAGGACAACCTAGACCTGACCCTTACACCAACCTTCCTTTAATGCCACAAAATAACAGAAATGTTCCACAGGTAATTCAGGAATATCACGCAGGAAATGGGGAAAAAAGAAGAAAAAGGAAAGAAGACAAAAATGAAGAACTGAAGGAAGATAATGGACAAAGGAAAGAAGAAGAAAATGAAAGACGAAATAGAGGAACGAGTACTAAAAGGATGGAGTGAAGGATAGAAGGAAGGAAGAATGAAAGGCATGATGGTGGCAGTATAATCAGAGACCAAAGATGAACAGAAATAATCAGCATAATGAACACACAAAAAGCAAGAAGAAAAAATAAACAAAGTTAGGAGAAGAGGAACAAAAAGTATAAAAATGACAAAGATATTGGAAGAGAGGTAGGAATGAATGAGGGAGAGAAAGAATACAACAGCAGGAAAACAGAAAAGACAGGGAAAGAAAAAAAAGGTAAAACAAGAAAAAACAAAGTTAATCAATAAAGCAAAAACTGAATAAAGTCCATCCGACTCCTGAAAATGACCCAAAATGGCTGAACTCATTTAGCCTGTCGCAGCCCTTCAGTGGATATGATGTCATTGCCACACACTCACTCCTGCGCTCTCTCTCCCACTCTCGTGTGTGTGTAAATGTGTTTCAACAACACTTGGGGATTATGTGACTGAAATGAAGTATTCAGACAGCTTAGTGTCACAATTAAATGTGTGTGATTTTGGCAAAGAGACGGAGAATGAGAGAGGAAGACTGACAGCGAACGGTGAAAGAGACACACACACAGACGGGCAGCGTCAACCTTCGGTCGCTCTGTCTGTCTGCCACTCGCTCTGCTTCGCCACCACTATGCTGTGATGGATTGTGGGAAGTGACGACACATGACAACTTCTACTGCTGTATTCATACACAGAGACACAGCAGACCAGGTGGCAACTTCAGAGAGGCACCTCTGCACACTAAGTGGGGGGTTTGAGTCATATCTCTCTCCTTGTCAGTTTGCTTCTGTAGTCCCTTTTCTTTCTTGACCCGTTCTTTCCTCCCTTTCTCCTCCTACTCCTTAGATTTTCTTATTTCGTTCTTTCTTCGTTTACTTTACAGGTGGTGACAGCAGTCACACGGTTTAGCCTTACCAGCATCCCGACAGCTGTAGCTAACAAGCTACCAGATGCTGTTAAACTCTGTTGGCCTCACAATTTTTAAAACTAATTTTACAGTCTGTTCGCTCGGTAACCTGGAAGTCTAAGTGGCTTCAAGGCAAGTTAAAAGAAAATTACAGATAAGAAATATTTCTTATTTTAATGGCTTTAACTATTGTTTCTAACACTGCACTCACAAAAGACCTTTTCCATAGCAGACACCTGGCCTTGTCCCAAAGGAAGGTACAGGTATATAACTGATTGCTCAGTTCCACTTAGATGGGCCCATCCTTTTTTGCATGATGGTTCACTGTCACAGTGTAGTGAGTCCTGGTTAATTTCACTTGTTTTCCCTGCACCAGTGTAAAATGTCTGCTGTACTGAAAGTCAGCCCTCAACATTCAGGCTCACAGAAACACTTCTGAAGCCTGCTGCCCAAAACAGCAGACTGCAAACAAACTAACAAACTTGAGGCTTCTCAAGACATCGACTGAAGTTGCTCTTTCACGAATATAACACATAGCAGAAGGCAGCCCGCTTACCAGACAGCCTCGTGTCTGGAAATACTTTGGTCCTCCATGTTTAAATGTTCAGGATGTGGGACACATGAAGAACACACATTTACTTCAGCTGTTTTTTGTGCATATGGAACTTTGTACGAGGAAGCTGGCAGGAAAAAGACATTTGATGGACAATTTGACTGAACTACACATTTGCGTTCTCACATTCAGCTCTTTTGGTTAATGCCTTCAAAGGTTTGGGACTGCAATGCAGGTATAAGAACTGCATAAAGCAAATTATGTACTGATAATCTTTAAAGTACAGTATGTGCATCTGAAATGTCAACAGAGAGCATACTCATTGCCCATGAGTATGGTGAACCACCCGCATCCCTAAAGCATTCAACCTAGGGCAAGCACTGGATAGTAATTTCACAGTTCACCAAGTAAATTTGGCTAATCTCTTGTCTTGTTTACAACCTGTCTGATCATCATCTCTGGTGTGTAAAACACTGTAATAAACCAGAATTATGCACTGACAGATGTAATCCCCCAGAAGCTGTGGGTATCCATCACACTGGGCCTCTGTGAACATGTGCAGGTGGTGTTACACATCAAAATTTGCATTGATGTCTGCTGTTATATTTCCCAGTATAATTAAAATGTACAACAATAACTGGCCTTGCAATCACTGAATCCTGAGTTTTTGTTTAAAGTATGCTAATGTGTGCAGAGGCTGCATCTGCGCATAGCTGTGCAGAGTTTATATCTGCCCTCGTGTCTATATCTCCTTCATGAGAAATGAGTAATGTCAGCAGGGCAACCAGGCTTTATAAAACACATTTTCTGAAAACATCCCCAGAACATCATCCTCACAAATAATGAATTCAATACAGTACAGTACAGTCTGCAATTCTTCCTTTCGCTTAAACATGCACCACTTCGTAGCCCACAGATTCCTCTACCTGTAGACATCTACTTTAAATCTCGTGCTCTGGTGCAGTAACATTGTGGAAAAAGTATGAATATTGTAAGAATGAATGATTGTGCTAATTTGTTAGTGCAGGAGATCATGGCTCTGTGGTGTAGAGCAGCTATAATGATCCTGCTGTTCTTGAAACTAAAGGCTGCTAGTTGCAGCTTCAGACCTGATTTGTCCCTTTTTCCCCCCTGCTAAGAATTAGAGGCAACTGGTCTGCAGCCACAGACTGCTTGTGTCTTTTAAAAAGTTAAATATGTTTAAGCTCCTAAAAAAAAGTTCTTGCTTCGACAAAAATCCCTTAAAAATAGCAAAATGTAAGCAGTGTTTACACTGATTTCAGTACTCCTTGGTGTAGAACCTACAAGGCAATAAAGACCACTGGATAGCAGTGCACACTGGAGATTAGAGAGCAGTTTCACCTTCTGTTTTCTTGTGCAGCTCAACCACCAATTAATTCCAATTTTGCTCAGCTCCTATTTGGTTATTGCCAGACTTTTGCAGGCATTCAGTGTTTCACAAACATTCAGTGTTTTCTTTTTAATGCACATGCTAACTACGGTAGAAGTCATTATAGTAATACGGTACTTTCATTACAGATCACTACAAGAAACATTAGTTATTTCAAATGGATCACTGAAGATCAGGGATTTTTTTAGCATTAGGAAAATATCACACTTTGGGTTAAAATATAGGAGTTTGCATGTTCTCCCCGTGTTTGTGTGGGTTCTCTCCGGGTACTCTGGCTTCCTCCCACTGTCCAAAGACATGCACTTAGTGGAGATAGGTTAATTGGTTAATCCAAATTGCCCATAGGTGTGAATATGTGAGTGCGAATGGTTGTCTGTCTCTGTGTGTTGGCCCTGCGACAGACTGGCGACCTGTCCAGGGTGTACCCCGCCTCTCGCCCTATGACAGCTGGGATAGGCTCCAGCGCCCCCCGCGACCCTGAAAAGGATAAGCGGACGCGAATGGATGGATGGATGGGTTAAAATACAGCGATTATCAGTTGTGTCAGAGGTCAGTTTTTCAGCTTGAAAATCTTCTGAGGGGATGAATTACAGATGTAAACATATGTGATGCATATATACACACACACACACACATATATATATATATATATATATATATATATATATATATATATATATATATATATATATATATACAGTAAGTTTCTAAGTCTTACTGGCTGTCATGGAAAAAGGACAGTTTGTACATTTAGAAGAAGAAATGGTGCCCTTTTTGTCAACTTTTTAACTGCAGCTGTATATTTTAAACTTAATTAACATCACAAGTGTTTGCCCTATAAAGTGGAATATTTGTAGTCTCTGGGTTTTTTTTATCACCTTTTCTGCTGTTGGACCATTATCTGTCATGGTCTAACCTCCAGTGAATCTGACAGCAACTGCAGTTGCCCCATTTATTCTCTTGTTTCATTTCAAGGTCCCTGACATGACAAAAGGCCGCCTTATCCTCATCACCTTTGAAGTCATGCTGCGTGTATGACCTCAGACTCACATGATGTTTTGGCAAGTTGAGGGCTTCACAAAAGGAAGGGGGGGGGGGGGGGGGATGAATATGGAATAAGACTTGCGGTGTGTGATAGTCTGAGCCAAAAAGCTACCATCCTTATCCATCACACCTTGTCCAGCTTAAGTACCTAACAAGAGATAAAACGCCTGGATCGGGCCAAACAGCCCGCTGGCGTCAGAAACAGCATAATGAAAACTCTGCTGCCTCAGCAGTTGAACGGTGGAAGCAGGAGATCAGCACAGCCAAGATGTTTTTCCTCTACTACGAGGGGCATAAGGTCACACAAACATGTCCAAGATGTCAATCGTGATTGAATATAAGACAGAAATGTTGATACTGTTGCTCTCAGCTTGGGTATAGACCCTCAATAGCTCCAGCACTTCTAGTTTCTGAAACCATGAAATTAAAAAGGAACCATGCCAACATATATCCATTCATCTCAGTTTGAAGCTTATAGTGAAAGGCAGTAAACAATACCTATGAGCATATAAGTAAGAAAGGAATCCATATCCACACTCCTATCTAGTTGTTTCACGCATCTGAAAGGCTTCTATTTCCCTGGGAATAGAAAATGGGAGTCTTTACTGTTAATGTCACACTGACCATCAACTCCCACTCTGCCATGTAACTCAATTACAGACTCAGCCACACTCATACAGTCTGCTGTATAGAAATAGACGGGATGAATAGTGTGTTTATACTACATGACTAGAAATTCAATTCACAGTGGGCTCAAGCCAAGCGTATATCCAAACTGTTGAATCAGCCACACGCACACACTGCTGGAACTAAATCATCATCAGTGCCAGAAGTGTTTTATCTTATTATGTTTTAAGGAAGTGTGTGTGTGTGTGTGTGTGTGTGTGTGTGTGTGTGTGTGTGTGTGTGTGTGTGTGTGTGTGTGTGTTGGTTGGAGTGAAGGAGCAGGAGGAGGAGAAGGGAGCAGGGAGGGGTTCATTCTCCTAGCTCTGAATCCCAATTTCCCCTGTCTGTCCTGGGGAGTGATCTTCACGCACACAGCCTGCTGCTTGCTGGTGCACCAGCTGCTGATGCGCGCGCGCACACACAGACGAATGATCCCGGATCTGATAGCTGCCCTACAGCTAATAATACTGAAGCAGGGAGAGCAAAAGGGGTGAGAAAGACGAGGTTTGGTGGGGTAAACAGTGGGTGGAGGGTAACAGATATGTGAGAGCCCTGAGGTGCAGTAAGACAGAAGCTGGAGAGGGCAAAACGCACATATGCGCAACAACCGGTTGGAAAATTGCAGAATGCAAATGCCTGTATGGTGAGGACGCGAAAAGGCATGTATGCGGTTTTTTAGAAATGTCACATCTGAATCACAGCTGCTTTCATCTGTCTGTCACTGGCAGCAACTTGCGCTCTGACTTCACGCGTGACAGGCTGATTGAGGAGGGATGGAAGGATTGCGCACCGGTCCTTACGTGTGTGCGCGTCCGGGTGAAAGACAGACACGCACGGCCATGTAGCCAAGCACGCGCATCAATGACAGAGGGGTCAAAGCCTCGCGCACCGGCAGGCTGCGTCCTAGCCGTGACAGCACGAGCCAGTAGAAAGTATCTCGGGATTCACATACGTGCACAACGAGCCCCGTAGAAATGCAGCAGAACATCTCACATCTAACAGCCGGAATGTGAAGGGCAAAGCCAGAGACAGTTGTCTGAGACACGGCGCAACATTTTCACCTTCAGCGTAAAAGACAAGAAAGCAAAAGGGGGAAGAGAAGAGGGTCCAAATTGAGACATGACAAGAATCTACTCACTGTTTTCAGGAGCCCCGCACTCTTTTTCTTCTCTTTTTGCTCTCCGCGTCTTCTCTCCGTGCACCACAATCCATCCGTCCATCCCTCCGCTGGACATTTCCTGCGGCATAGAGCCTGATCGATTCTAATGTTGCGGGATAATGTCCTCGGGATGAAAGCGAAACAGCTCACCCCTCCCGACGAAAAAGAAAATAGCAAAGAATCGCGCGCACGCACAGTTTCGACCTTTCCTCCACTCGGCGAGGCTACATGTTGCTGACTGCTACCTCTCTGTCCCTCTCACTCACTCTCTCCTCTCCCGTTATTTTGTTAAAATTCAGTATGTACGCTCCGTCACCTAGCAACGTCTCTCTACCTCCCTCTCTCTCCCATCCACCTCTCTGGGTCCTCATTACTTCCTCACGACACGTGTTGAATGCTAAACTAAGTTGTCCGATGTAAACTGTTTTATTTTAACTTCACCTAAATATTTGTTTCTTCTTTCCTGTAGCCTTCATCACTAATCTCTCTCCCTACCCCACCATAGACCTCATCCTCTCCTTCATCCTCCACCTCTGTCTCTCCATCACTCCCCAGGGATGCTTTTCCTCTTCCTTTATTTTTCACCAATTCACTCAAACGTCTTTTTTATACCTGTGTTTTCGTGCGGATCTTCCTATTTTCAGTCCACACTAAAATTTGAGGGACACAAACATATGTACAGAAAAAAAAGGTAAAAATCCAAATATGTTTTATGCAATTCAGTTTAACCTTGTATCTATCTACACTAGTATATTTCTTATTCTGATGACTGAATATGTATTTTAGAAGTGCACTTGCTGAGTGCAGCACACAGATTGTTTTTTGGTAATCACTGTTTATGGAAATTAAGAAATAGAGAGGCAGCTCATTAGCCTAGAACAGAACTTTGGCTGGCCTTTGTTATTGCTTTCATCCAGATAGTATTTTTACATAATTGCATAATCAGATGTTTATAATTTGGGAAGCCAACGGCTAGTGTGCTGATTTAGACTCTGGGGGCAAAAGCCAGTTTTTCATGGCCTCCAGTGGCGATAACAGAACCAGGATTTTTGTTCTTGATCTGTCTATCAGTCATCATTCATGATGAGGCATTTAACAAAATAATAAAATGACACTTATTAAAAGATGATTGTCAATGTTTTCATGTCTGCTTGTTTTTTTTGTTTTTAATAAATATCTTAGAGTTGAAATCTGTCAGTTTCTCTCCACATTAACTTTTTACAAGCATCCAACAAAAATCTGTTCAAACATGATTGGTCAGTCGTACTGGACTACAGATGGAAACATTTAGGTATCAGTTTAGTGGCACTTCTCAAACTTTTTGTAACAACAAATATCAATCAATCAATGTCAATCAAACATAGAAAAATAGGGGTTAAAGCTTAATTTCATGATGATTAATGATCATAGCAAACTCATTTTGATGTATTTTTGCAGTCCTCATCAGCACCATCAGCACCTGGGTCCACCACAAAGTTTCAGTTATGTAAGATGCAATCATTAAACATAACTAATACTGACTCATGGTCTTAAAGTGAGAGTCATTTTTTCAGGGATTTTTGCCTCAATATGTACAACACAGCTCTGCTGATGCTGTATAACCCAGCAGAATATAAATATGTTAAGTCCCTAGGTTCTGTAAATGAAAAAGTTGGTAAATTATCAAATGTAATCCAGTTTTCAGCGCTTACAGTGTAGCATGTGGGTATCAGCGCTATCAGCGCTAAGACTTGTTCTGTCTTCCAGTCATTGCTACCTGATGTACATGCATACAAAAAAATTAATACGGTGGTGGTTTTGAAATCCTCTTTTTGCTCTTCACATTAACTGTTTACCTGCTTCCAGTATAAGCCTCCTCAAACACAGCTCAGAAGTCCTTTTCTGGCATGCCCAGCTTCAGAAGCTTAAAAAAAGATCACAACCTATATTCTGCATACAAGCAAAACAGAAAAATGAGAATCAAAGAGGAATTTCTGAAAAAAAAAAGTAATAATCATCACAAATTCCTTTTGGTTTGTCTTCCCTACAGAAAATAAACCATATTTTTTCTACAGAAATAAACATTCCTAATAGTTTAAACCCTAATTTCCTGGTGGTCAGCATCCCTGTCTGCAGTGGTTCTGTTTCCCACCACTGTGGTCTTCCCCAAAGTCTAACAACTACTGCTTTGTAGAGAAGTGCTGATTTGCACCACATAGTTCAGTTCAAGTCAATGACAACAACTGCAACCTTAAGTCCCTACAATAATACAGAGAAAACCCCAACAATCAAACCCCTTTTGAACAAGCACTTAGTTAAAGTGGGGAGGAAAAACTCCCTTTCTACAGGAAGACACCTCCGGCTCAATCAGCCATCTGCTGTGACCGGATGGAGGTAAATGGACTGTTTCTTATATAGTGCTTTTCTACTCATCTGAACACTCAAAGTGCTTTAAACAACTTGTTCATTCACCAAATCACACCCATTCGCACAAGCACTTTTTCCTAAACTGTTTTTCCTAAGTGCTTCCTAACTAACATTCACACATCATCCATACTCGATGGATGCATCACAGAGAAACAGGGGGTTAGTATCTTGCCCAAGGATATTTGGCATGTAGACTGGAGCAGACTGGGATCAAACCACCAACTTTCCAGGCAGTAGGTGATCTGCTCTACCACCTGAGCTACAGCCACCAGGTGATGTGAGGAAGACAGGACAAAAGACACGCTGTGGAAGAGAGCCAGACAGAAATAATAACTAATGATTAAAAACACAGTGATTAAAGTTAGAAGGGTGACGTGTATAAATCAGATATCATTTCTCTTCATATTGCTCAAGTATTTTTATTTCATGCTCCTTTATTGCTATGTAGTTTAGAACTCTTTAATCTACTAAATAGACATAATTCATATAAGATAATTAATACACAGCCTGCAGAATATGATGAAGCTGTACTAATAGCGTCTAACTCAGTACAATAGAAAATAGCTGAAGTTCAAGGCTGATTTTTTTAATTAAAAAAGATACTGAATGTATAAACTATTTCAATCTCTAAGCTAAGAAAAATAAGGAGTTTAGTGATATAAAAATGGGGATTTGTAGGTTGGTAGTTTTTAAAGTTGATTTATTGGAGATATATATATATATATATATATATATATATATATATATATATATATATATATATATATATATATATATGTGTATTATGGAATGCCCTTTAGGAAAATATTATATATATATTCCAACCAAAGTCTGAATATATAGAATGATCTTTTGAATATATAGAATGAAGCTTGAATATATAGAATGAAACTTGAATATATAGAATGATCTTTTGAATATATAGAATGATCTTTTGAAAATATAGAATGAAACTTGAATATATAGAATGAAGCTTGAATATATAGAATGAAGCTTGAATATATAGAATGAAGCTTGAATATATAGAATGAAGCTTGAATATATAGAATGAAACTTGAATATATAGAATGATCTTTTGAATATATAGAATGAAACTTGAATATATAGAATGATCTTTTGAATATATAGAATGAAACTTGAATATATAGAATGATCTTTTGAATATATAGAATGAAACTTGAATATATAGAATGAAACTTGAATATATAGAATGAAGCTTGAATATATAGAATGAAGCTTGAATATATAGAATGATCTTTTGAATATATAGAATGAAACTTGAATATATAGAATGATCTTTTGAATATATAGAATGAAACTTGAATATATAGAATGATCTTTTGAATATATAGAATGAAACTTGAATATATAGAATGATCTTTTGAATATATAGAATGATCTTTTGAAAATATAGAATGAAACTTGAATATATAGAATGAAACTTGAATATATAGAATGAAGCTTGAATATATAGAATGAAGCTTGAATATAAAGAATGATCTTTTGAATATATAGAATGAAACTTGAATATATAGAATGAAACTTGAATATATAGAATGATCTTTTGAATATATAGAATGAAACTTGAATATATAGAATGATCTTTTGAATATATAGAATGAAACTTGAATATATAGAATGAAACTTGAATATATAGAATGATCTCTTGAATATATAGAATGAAACTTGAATATATAGAATGATCTTCTGAATATATAGAATGAAACTTGAATATATAGAATGAAGCTTGAATATATAGAATGATCTCTTGGATATATAGAATGAAACTTGAATATATAGAATGAAACTTGAATATATAGAATGATCTTCTGAATATATAGAATGATCTCTTGAATATATAGAATGAAACTTGAATATATAGAATGATCTTTTGAATATATAGAATGATCTTTTGAAAATATAGAATGAAACTTGAATATATAGAATGAAACTTGAATATATAGAATGAAACTTGAATATATAGAATGTATGAACCTCATTTTTAGAGATGATGTGTTTCTGAATTCTCTGCCTTTACAAAATGGCATCAGCTGAACTATTTCAGTACTTTTTAGAGCTTGACAACTGTTTTGCGACAGCTGTTCAAACTGCAAATGGTAGAAATAATTTGAATTTATACTACGTCACCTTGAAGAACACGTTTTCATTATTGCAACATTTCTAGTGCTCATGAATAATGTTCAACAAAATGTTTCTGGGAGAAGATTATGCACACTTCTTGAGGGAATTTATCAATCACTGATGGAGATATCAACTGAGCTAACACTTCGAGCAGAAGCTGAAGCACATGTTATGGGCTCATTATATCATTCTACATCTCAAAGAGGAAGGTCAAGGTAAGTGATAAAAATGGAAACAAATTCATTCATAATGTGTATGGCACTTGAAAGAGTCAAGAGATGGCAAACAAGATAATGAATGCAAGAAATAAGAAAGAAGTTAACATATTTCTTCTTTTGTTTCTAACTCTTTTAGGTACAACATACCAGCTACTCAGCTGACTGACATGCGAGACTTGGGGTTTAGTTGGATGGCCATATCTCAAATGTTGTCAGTAAATGTTGGAACACTGTACAACCACAGGATACAACTAGTGGACTATGGAAATTTGCAATTTGAACAGCTGTCGCAAAACAGTTGTCAAGCTCTAAAAAGTACTGAAATAGTTCAGCTAATGCCATTTTGTAAAGGCAGAGAATTCAGAAACACATCATCTCTAAAAAAGAGGTTCATACATTCTATATATTCAAGTTTCATTCTATATATTCAAGTTTCATTCTATATATTCAAGTTTCATTCTATATATTCAGAAGATCATTCTATATATTCAAGTTTCATTCTATATATTCAAGTTTCATTCTATATATTCAAGTTTCATTCTATATATTCAGAAGATCATTCTATATATTCAAGTTTCATTCTATATATTCAAGTTTCATTCTATATTTTCAAAAGATCATTCTATATATTCAAGCTTCATTCTATATATTCAAGTTTCATTCTATATATTCAGAAGATCATTCTATATATTCAAGTTTCATTCTATATATTCAAGTTTCATTCTATATATTCAAAAGATCATTCTTTATATTCAAGCTTCATTCTATATATTCAAGCTTCATTCTATATATTCAAGTTTCATTCTATATATTCAAGTTTCATTCTATATATTCAAAAGATCATTCTATATATTCAAGTTTCATTCTATATATTCAAAAGATCATTCTATATATTCAAGTTTCATTCTATATATTCAAGTTTCATTCTATATATTCAAGTTTCATTCTATATATTCAAAAGATCATTCTATATATTCAAGTTTCATTCTATATATTCAAGTTTCATTCTATATATTCAAAAGATCATTCTATATATTCAAGCTTCATTCTATATATTCAGAAGATCATTCTATACATTCAAGTTTCATTCTATATATTCCGACTTTGGTTGAAATATATATATATATAATATTTTCCTAAAGGGCATTCCATAATATATATATATATATATATATATATATATATATATATATATATATATATATATATATATATATATATATATATATATATATATATATACGCTGTGTAAAAAGGAACACACAGATAAGCAAAAAACACCAAGCTTTGTTAGTTTTTCCGGCTTTTGTTTGCCTCCTCTTCACCTCACACTTCTTTCATTTCACTTGTTTCTCAAATCGAGTTGTTATTCTGGACTCTGCTGTTATGAATGTGAAACAATGCATTTCTCATTTTATATTCTGATTTTGAATCAGCATTCGCTGCTTATAAACATAATTAATGAGGTGTGATGAAAAACATGTACTTGACATTTTGCCGTTTTATCTTCTAATTGTGGAACCAGAGTTCTTTCTCACGGCTGCTTTCTCTCCCGTCCAGAGCGGAGAAAGCGACTGCTGCTGTGGTTTATTCTTTACAAGTTCCCCGCTTGCTCTTCTCTCTTTAACAGATTCCTGTCACATTCACCGGCTTGCAGTTTCAGATTTAGCCGTCAAAATGAGAAAAATCTTTAGCCAATTAGCTTAATTTAACATCGCTTGTATCTCTGTAAATCACTACCTTCCTCAGTTGTCAGAATGACTCTCATTCACGTGTAATTACTACAAAATGTTCCCACCACAAGATATTTGCATGAAAACTGCGTCCTTGTTATCACTTTGACTGATCATCAAATGCTCGAAAGCCGTTTCATTGTAAGATGCTTGTAATTGTGAGTGCGCGGGGTTTATTTTTAGCTTCAACCTCATTGTAAAGTCTGCAGTACATTCAGTTCAGTTCAGTTCAGTTCAGTTCATTTTTATTTCAAACATTTCAAACATGTGCCTTCACAATCATTACAAAATATCATTCCATTATTTGTTTGAAAAGGAGTAGGCTGAAGTATTTACTTATTTGTCCCTACCCCCTCAAGTTTTACCTCTCATTCATTAAATTTTTTTTTTTTTGTCTTAAATTCAGCGCTAAAAGGTGAAAAATTAGCTTTTTTCTGCCTTATCTGGACTGACACTATTACACAGCAGCAGAGAGTAAGAAATGAATGATCCCACAGCCTTACTGTTATCTTCCAGCCCATCATCGTTAATGGACCTGTGCCTGAGCGAGTGTGTGTGTGTGTGTGTGTGTGTGTGTGTGAGTGTGAGAGAGAGAGAAAGAAAGAAAGAAAGACAGAAAGAGATATTGTTGTTGTTCATGTGTGTGTGTTTTCATTCTTTTTCCTCCCAACACTTGCTCTTTCCATGGCTGCCACAGTACATGTTGTCTTCTTGGCATAAATATAGAAAAGACAAGCAGCAGCCGGTCGCTCGGCCAGTCAGCCGGTTCGCAGACATTTAAAAATAGGCCCTAATCATCAGATGAAGGCTCAGGCGGACAGACAGGCGGCCATCTTGGTTCTTGTTTACGCTGCGGTGCTGTTGTAAATTGGACTCCGGGAATCGACTTCTGGGCTCGAAACGAAAAAGCCCGCCTGCCTGCCAGAGTACAAATAAAGTGGAGAGAGACTGGTGGGCAAAATACAAAGAGGGTAACACTCAAATACACACACTTTACAGATTAAGATGGCACGTACGCACACTTGTGCATCGGCAAATAGACAAAATACACACTGTCACATGCAGGCGCTCACTCATGCAAGCATTTCACAACTATTTCTAATGACTAATCCCCCTCTTGGGATGACACTAGCTCCATTACTCATCCATTTTTGTTTTTCGAGTCAAATAGATGTTAACCTGTCATTAGTATCTAGATCATTAGCGTTTGATAAGAGAAGCTGCATTCAAAGCACTGAATTATTAGCAAAATATCTACTTTAAATATCAAAAGTGAAAATACTCATTAGGGGCAACTGTTATGTTTTTTGTTTTAATTGCACTCATATTTAAGCATTATTTTAATGTTTGTTCATCTGCTTTTAACTACTTTGCTAATGGGTTGTCAAGCTTGCAGAAAATTGCATCTTTTAAGCTCATCCTGTTAAGCGTATGTATTATATTGATTCTTTAAAATGTAATGAAATGGAAGAAACCAGAAGGGTTTTTTTGTTTATGTGGTTCTTAATCAAAAAAGTCCCACATATAAACACTGTAATATGAGATTAAAGGTAATGAATGAGAGATGACAAAAATAAAGGAATACAGAAAATTGGAATTATCTATGAACAACATTGTTGTCAAATTAGGGCCAATCTTCAAACTTAAGCAAATCAGACCCTGCTCACCATTTCAAAGAGCTCACATAATCTAATTTTTCATACCTATGTTCCCAAACATATTTCAACTTTCTAAATTTTTAATAAAAATATGCAGTTTTCTCAGTTTTGATCCGTTTATTCATTACCTTAATCAGTCACTCGTGTGATTTACAGTTCTTCATCATTAGGTGCTGTCAGAAAAATTTGGAACTTCCAAACTGTGAGTTTAAGCCAAAGTCAGGATTTTAAACTTTCTGTAAAACAGTCAAGTCCTGGTTAAAATCTGGCCACAAATGCAAAAACAACATTAGCTAGTTGTGTACATGAACTCTAGAAATGTTCAGTGATCAGTTGTTTTATTTTGGATTTTTCCTGCCACTATTTTTCCACCAGCAGCTTATAGATACTAATCTTTCTGCACAATTGAACAGCATGAAACAAATGACTCTGTAATATTACTCTACATCTATGTATAAATCTATGTATGCACTGCTTTCTTGTTCTTTTTCTTCACAAATAAACTACTAAATAAATGAAATAAAGTGATAATAAAGTTTACTACCTCGAACAAGTACTAAAATAGAACACCTGGCATTAATATCACCACGTCTCCCTCCTATCGCTGCACAGCTGGTCCACAACTGGACTCAGCATCTCATTAGGCATCTTAGGTCAAGGTCAAGGTCAGATTTATTTATATAGCACATTTCCAACAGCCGATGCTGCACAAAGTGCTTAACAATAACAATAAAATTAAAAACTACAGTGTAATACAATAATAACAATAGAAACAATAAAATAGAAGAATTGAAACAATACTAACTAATTCAGATAAATCCAAAATGCTTGGGTCATAATGTGTTAAAAGCCAGAGCGTAAAAGTGTGTCTTTAGTAAAGATTTAAATTGCTCAAGAGTTTGAGCAGATCTAATATTAAAGGGGAGACTATTCCAAAGTCTGGGACCTGCCACAGAGAAGGATCTATCACCACGAGATTTGAGGTTAGTCCGTGGAATGGACAACAATAGTTTTGAACTAGATCTCGTGGGTTTTCCTGGAGCATAGGCAGAGAGGAGCTCTGACAGGTAGGGGGGGGGCTCGGGCGTTGAGTGACTTAAAAACAAAAAGTAAGAGTTTAAATTGGATCCTGTAGGGGACAGGGAGCCAGTGTAAAGAGGCTAAAATTGGGGTTATATGCTCTCTCCGTTTGGTACCAGTTAGCAGGCGAGCAGCAGCATTTTGAACCATCTGAAGGCGATGGATGGTGGCATGATCTAGGCCATAATACAATGAATTGCAGTAGTCCAATCTGCAAGTAAGAAAAAGGTGGATGATACGCTCGAAGACGTCAGCCGGAAGGTATGGCTTTATCCTGGCTAGCTGTCTTAGCTGAAAAAAACAAGACTGAACTACTGCACTCACCTGCTTATTCAATTTAAAAGAACCATCAATGTAAACTCCGAGGTTTTTTACATGTGTTTTACAATACGAGGAGAGGGTACCCAACGTGCTGTCGATATGATTGAAATTGCCAAAAATGACAACCTCAGTTTTGTTTTCGTTTAGCTGTAAAAAATTTAATGATAACCACTGTTTAACGTCGTCAAGGCAGCGTAATAAGAGCTGCGGTTGATCTGATCCTGATTTTAAAGGTAGATAAATCTGTAGATCATCCGCAAAGCAATGAAATGAAATGCTGTACCGCGAGAAGATGGAGCCCAATGGCAGCAAATAGAGTGCGAAGAGGGCGGGACCCAAAATAGAGCCTTGAGGAACGCCGTATTTAAGAGGAGCTAATTTGGAGTTGTGGGGGCCCATATTGACATAAAAGAACCTTTCTGTCAAGTAGGAGCGAAACCACTGAAGGGCAGATCCTTTTAGGCCAGCATGCGATTCTAGCCGTGATAACAGGATGTCGTGGTCAACTGTGTCAAAAGCTGCTGACAAGTCCAACAGTAAAAGGGCAGCAGGGCTGCCAGAATCCATAGTTAAGAGAATATCGTTAAAAATCCTTAAAAGTGCTGTCTCAGTGCTATGTAATGATTTAAAACCAGATTGAAATTTTTCTGAGATCATATTAAAATCGAGGTGTGCCTGCAACTGTAGATAGACCACTTTCTCCAAAACTTTAGATAGAAAAGGAAGCTTTGAGATGGGCCTGTAATTGGACAGAACAGTTGGGTCCAGGTTTTGTTTTTTAAGAAGAGGCTGAACTACAGCTTGTTTGAAGCATAGTGGGACGCAGCCTGTAGTAAGGGACGTATTAATCAATTTCAGAATAAAAGGGCCAACAATATTAAAAGTGTTTTTGAGCAGACTTGGGGGAAGAGAATCTTAAGGTCAAAACAAGTCTAGACATCTCTTTAAAAATAAGGCCTAACTTTGGTAAAAAGTAATTTCTTTTAGACAGTGAAGCTGCAGTTTATTAGAGCATTCTTGTGACACTGTCTTAGTGTAAAGCAAAAAAATAACAAGCCAACAAGCAGTAGTTGAGTCGCCTTTAATTACCATTGTCTGCAATGGGCCTGGGATCACTGTGATGTCACAGACTGCTCTGTGGTCTTATGTTTAAACAGTATATATGGTTTAAATGATTAAAACTGACTTCCTAAATAACAAATTACCCATAATGTTAATAAGGAGTTGTCTGCTGTTTCAGTGGCATTTCAGTATGTGTGCTGCAGCTTGTCAGATGTGCTCCACTTTCCAATATAGTGCACAAACATTCACCTGTCAACTATATAAAGCCAGTTTAGACATAGATGTCCAGGCACATCACTGAAAGGAGAAAAACACTTTACAGTTTTTCTCAAATGTTAAAACACAAAAGCCAATCCTGTAACCCAAATGACCAGTAGTCTAAACACATTTACTAAATGTAGCCACCATATTCCAGTACCATAAACACATGTCACATGAAGACACAATTCACAAAACACAACCCTCTGTACTCATAAATCTAAACACATTTTTCCTTGCTAAAACACATGTTGCAAAACAACTCTGCTCATATCCTCAAATGAAAGCCCATGTGATGCAAAATGCTTGCCACAGTCACCAATCTTTGAACACAGGGAACACACCTGGCGTCATTCACTACCAGTGTTGGTCAAGTTACTTGAAAAAAGTAATCAGTAACTAATTACTGATTACTCCCCCCAAAAAGTAATCCCGTTACTTTACTGATTACTTATTTTCAAAAGTAATTAATTACTTAGTTACTTAGTTACTTAGTTACTTTTTAAAAACACGATTTACAACCTGAAGAGGTGATAAAGTGATAGATCTTTCAGCCCAATTCTACTTTTTCTACATAATCCATCATACAAAATGTAATCAAATGGAAAAGTCTCTTTTTTTAACTTGTTTTATCAGTTTTAATCTTTTAACTTTATGCATCAAGCAAAACATTTAATTATATGCAACATTCTCTGACTTGAATAAATTAGTTTAACATTTAAACCTATTTTCTACACATTCCAGCACATAAAATAAAATATTTTTTGTGTTTTCACTCACTCTTTCAAACAGATGCAAGTAAAACACAGCAGAAAATAAATAAAGTCAAAGACTCAGCGGTCCTGTTGCTCTATTTTCACCTGTAAAGCAGGAGCAGGGTAGGCGGAGGGTTACCCTGGTGTAGGTGTGCTGCGGTCAGTTGAAGAATCCGCGCGAGTGTCTCTGTGAGTTTCCCATCACGTCGTAGCTACTCGGTGCTTGCTCGGAAGTTTAGGGTTTTTTTTAGCTGTAAAAAGAAGTTTTCTTCCCACGCACGATGGACGCTAATGTTTTTGTCACTTTTTATGGAATCAAACTCAAAGTAAGGTCAGTACTTCCACACTTTAAACGCTGCACGCTCATACTCTCTCCCACACTCGATATATTATCCATTGTTGATCTGCACACAGCTGCTGTCACCAACGTCGCACTTGCTTACGTCACTGTCATGAGACATTCTCGCAAAAAAAATCACGGTTTTAGTAACGCAGTGTTCCTACGGGAAAGTAACGGTAATCTAATTACCGATTTTGCAATAGTAATCCCTTACTTTACTCGTTACTTGAAAAAAGTAATCAGATTACAGTAACGCGTTACAAGTAACGCGTTACTGCCCATCTCTGTTCACTACACACAATGACTCAAAATTGAAGACACTTGTTGCTAATGCTGTACCCACATGTAAAAGCAAGTTCAGAGTGCACAGTATGCTGAAGGTTCCAAACAAACACAATGGATGAAGGCAGAGTCAGGGGAAGAGGAATTTGATGCAGAGGAGGGAGAAGAGCTGGCCCTGGAAGAAGAGGAGCAGGCCAATGAGGAAGAGGAGTTCAAATGAGAGGAGGAAGAGGAGCAACCAACGAGGAAGAGGAGAAGGCCAACATGGGAGAGGAGAAGGTCCAGGAGGGAGAGCAAGACAACCTCGCACCATCATTACGGACGAGATGCGAGCAACAGCTCAGCGACATGATGCCGCACAGTGATTGTGGTGTGTGTGTGTGTGAATAACGTAAATAAAAAAACTTCACACCCTGTTCATGTTTTCAAGATTACTGTTGTGTGCAATAGATTCTGTTTTTGCATTGAGTTGTGTTACAGTAGTGTACGTACATGCAGGATTTTCTATAGATTTATACTACTCATATGAAACTCACAAATCTAAATGCCTAATCCTCTGCAGAGATCTACGACGATCCGTTACTGTATAGTTTCTAAAATATGCATTGGCAGTTATGAAACAAAGAACCTTCTCACAAATTGAGCATTGTGTTTTCAATTGTTTTGCTGTAGTGTGTAATGCTGTGTATAGTGTTTATAGTTTTGACAGCTTCGAGCTGCTCTCTTGGTGTGGGAGTTTGAGTTTTGCAGTGGGAAGGTGTGGTTGTGTTTATGTAGCTTTAGAGAAGGGTGTTGTGTTTGGACATTGGGGGACCTGGTGGTAACGTTTGTGAAATGTGTTTTAGCATTTGAGAAAAACTGTATAATTTCTTCTTTTATCAAAACACTGACACTTTCAAACTACCGGAAAAAAAACAGTCCAGGAAAAAATAACTCATAATGTCAGACACTCCAGTTTGTTCTCATTTTTAACAGCCCCTCTGACATCTCAGAGATGTGTAGAAAGTGTCTTTTGGCACAGGTGCCATAATATACTTGGTCATGGCAATAATGATGAGTTTCACTCACAAATAGACCCATCAGAACCAATCACATCCTAACCCAAACCACAATTGATTCATTTAAATCTAAGTAATTACTGATACCCAAATACAACCCAGTGGTTTTTGGTGCCTAAAACAAACCCAGCTGTGTGTGAAGAGAGACAAATCAAAAAGTCAAACAAGGAGACACAAAATCGCAGTTTAGGAAACCTGTGATGCTCCTTCCCTCCTATGTGCATTTCACTCTTTAAAACAGTACCATGAGCAAGTACAATGCATTTCAATTAAATAAAGTTGCAACTATAATATAGTGGATCACTCAACTCACATTTTTGTGAGTCACATGTATAGGTTCTCCCTCTTGTTTGTTGGTTGGTTGGTTGGTTTAAATCTGCCAGTCGACTCAGAATTACTGTCCACCTCAGCCACCTCCCTCTTACTCTAATTTGCTACATGTATACACTGCTTTATTCATTCTTAAAATATTTGATCCACTGTCCATATAAAACATGTAATGTTAAAAATGTCATGGCACAGATAGTCAGACTGGAGGAAAGCTTATTAACGGTACAATTCAGATTCATTTTCCACACAAAATCCAAAATAATTCTGCATCCCAAAAAACATGGAAGCTGCACACATTCCAGCTAAGTTGGGATACTGATCCAAAGCAGGTTTGCTACAGTCTTAACAACATTCAACAAGTTGAAGCTTTGATAAATTGGGTCATGTCTCTAGCTTGCAGAGTGAGAAAGTGTGTTCGAGCGTGTGCACACGCTTGTGTGCATTTGTGTCATTCAGCAGTTGTGGGCTACAACTGTGAGAAATTACAACCACAGCTGTGAGCATAAATCATATTTGACTTAGTAGATGATACATATGAGAAGAGGTGCAGATTGGAATCATTAAAGTATTTCAATAGCAGCATCTTAGTAAGACTAGAAGCGCCGTTACCACACGTGGTGAACTAAAACAGAGTCCGCAGGACACAACAGAGGAAATACTCATGAATCTGTCAGGGGGTGTCTGGAGGCTGGATGCTAACCATATAATAATATGTGTGTGTCCTCACTTTCTCTGACGCTTGTGGATGTTGATGGGTGAGCACTTCAGTCTGGAAATAGCTCTCCCTTTAACCTGCCGAATGGCTTTGTAATAACATCCTGTATAATGTGCAGTGTAATGCCTTCTCAGATGATGATACATCTGCATTTGTTGGCAGAGAAAAAGGTCTGGTAAACGGTGCTCCCATGACCTGCACATAGATCGAAACCCTGGTTTGATAAATGGTCAAAGCTGATGCCATTACAAAGATGTATTTCCTCAGTGCAGCTCTGGTGATTTCAAATAGCAGGATGCTTATCATTGTTAAAAGCTACTTATCCTTGTCTGTCCTTAATTATATCATTCAAAGAACTGAATAGCAAGGAGCAAGAAAGATGTCGTAGCATGACTACAACCTGCTTTATACCACCAAAAAGAGAGATCATGGCTGACTTCAACTGTTACTAAACAGTTTCTTACAGACCTGTATGGGTTTTTTTGTGACACACATCCCAAGATACCAGGAGTTCCAGACAGGCGAGGAGTAAACGTGCTGGCTTCAGAGTGGTTTGCAGCTAGCTTGTTATTAGTAAATGTACTGTCCAATCTAGTGCTCTGACTAAAGTGAAGCAGTGAAGTGAATCAGGAGGGGATATCGTGAGGGAGCTACTGTGCTGATAAAGAAGGACTGCTAATACAGAACTGGGAAAGGATCAGTATTTGGAAAGGGTCCGTTTGACTGTAGTGCCTGTCTTCAGGTGTGTTACACTGCTCTGTCTTTGGAGCCAAAGCTAAAATTGTGACTCAAAATTAAGAGTTCATAGGCTCTGTTAAACCTCAGAGGTATTGCCGGAGAAAAAGATTTGTCAGCCAGAAGACACTGTGCATGTGTTAGTGAACCATTGTCCTCATGAACCTGCAGTCTGCATACTGTTACATCCCATTTCTCTGTGTAAGGAAATATTTATGTCATGATGAAGTGGAAAACAGCTGAAGATGTTGTGGCAGTCAAACAGAAGAAACTGAATCAATAGTGTCCAAAGAGGAAGCCTGGAAATGCCCCATCTCTTTAAAGTCTTTCCACGGGAGTGAGGAGCAAGGTTCGGGCTGAAATGAGGGAGGAGCTGAATATTGTTTAACCGTTAAAATGGATGCAGAGTATAATCCAGGCTTAAAACATAGAGACAGACAACCATTTACACTTACACTCACGCTAACTACATGTCTTTGGGCAATGGGAGGAAGAGAGTCCCTTTAGAGAACCCAAGCAGACATGGGGAGAACAGGGCCGGATGATGGATTTGAACCTAGGACCTTCTTCCAACAGTGTACCGCTCTAATTCTGCAGATGGTTTTTGCCACTTCTACATATCTGAATTTGTGCTCAGCAAACATAAGAAAACTTTGATAAAAAGGTAGGTTTCATGCTGCTAAATGAACTAACATGCACTTAGATTTTTGTACCAACCGAAGTGAATTCTACAATTGAAACATTTCTGTAGCTTTGAAAAGCTTTCCCACATTATTAAGTCGGGATACTGGGTGACTAAATCAGCTGCATATTCATTTGAACATGCCATCTTACTTGTGTGTGACAAGCTCATCTGACAATGCAAATTAAATGCTGGATTACCCTGGGGACAGTCATGAGTACAGTCTCAACTGTTTCTAGTATGATTGTGAACAATTCTATTGGAAACTACAAACCACAGACAAGGAGCCAGCTCAAACAGGAGACAAAATACAGACGATGAAGATAAAGGCAGACAGACAACATGACATTATGACAAACAGCATAGTTTTGCTGCAGAGAACAACCTGTTGATGTCACACTTGTAACATGTAAAATTTCCCAACTGTGAAACTACAATTAATGGAACTGAGACCTTGGTAAACACTGTCACTGAGACACTTTTTAATCTTCTACTTAAAATAAAAAAAAAAACAGCTGGACTAAAGGCTCAGTGCTTAAAAAGACCAGTGCTGATTATAACAAGCAAATGTTTTGTTGTCCACCCGCAGTCTACCACCAACAATTTCTATTGCAATGCTATCTAGAGCCTTATTCATAACACACACACACACACACACACACACACACACACACACACACACACACAGGCTTCCCGATGTTTGAAATGGATCTGGTGCCCTTGGTTGATATCCTCAATGTCTAGACATGAGGGGTTATATTGGCCTACACGTGGTTACCATTTATTTCAAACATCACCTGTTGTTATTAAAACGTTATCATATTGAATTTCTGTCAGAAATAGGTGCCATTTAAGAAAATAGCTATTTCCCTTTTAAGTCACACTTTGGCCAAACGGGCCCAGAAATAGTCACTTCACTATTTTTAGAGTAACTATTTCTTTTTTGACATTCAGTGGTGAAATACCAACAACACAAAAGGCAAAGAGTAGGAGAACAGAAATCTTTGCACCGGGGTTTCATGAGCAACAAATGGATAAATTCTACCTATTTTGCAGAGAAACCCTATGACTCATGAGAGTCAGTGAGTGTGAAAGTATTCCTCCAGCACAGATATAATATATGTGAAAATAAGTTTGTTGAAGTTTGTTTGTTGCAAGTTCAAATCTTACTTGATAAACAAGGATAAAATATTATTTACTTGATAAACTTTGGACATGTTGGAATTAAAGGCTGTGAACATTCAAACAGACCTTCAAGGTTTGCGCACAAGGTGGATAACAGGTGCTTTAATTCTGTTGGCTCGTGGTGTTTTATCGTGTAGAGATGGAGAAAGACAGACTCTTTCTTCCAAGATGCAAAATGCATAGCTGGAGTGCTGGGATTTTTTACTTATCAGTTTTTAAACCATTATTTTATTTATTAAATAAATAAATAAATAAAGGTTTACAAACCCTACAACACCTGGCACTCTTTTAAAAGCTAACTTGCCATTGTCTAATATTGAAATTTGTTGGATAATTGGAAACATTTAGCTGAGACAAATATTTAAAGAAAAAAAGCAGGAAGGGCTCAAAGTAACAGTAGCACATTTTCAGAACTTACCTGTTCCTCCCCCCCAGCTCCCCGAGAAGGTGAATCACAATGTTGTTCCAACTGCTCACAAACAGAAGTGCTAAGTATCCCATCTTCCATTTCTTATAAGAAGAATCTCAGGCCACGTCCACACGTACACGGGTATTTTTGAAAACTGAGATTTCCCGTTTTCGGCTTTTTTTTTGTTTGTTTGTTTGTTTTGTTTTTTAAATCCCGTCCACATGTTCAGTGTTGAAAAAAAAAAATCTCCATCCACATGTAAACGCCAAAAACAAAGTCAAACTCTCAAGAACATGACAAATCTTAACCATGTAGAAATGTTTGCCGATCAGAAGTCTAGAAGCCTGGGAGGGAAAGAGTAAACGGGGATTTGTGCCCTCACAAAACCTTAAATATTAAGGCAGCTAATTTTGTGTTACTTTTCAATTAACATTTCAAATGTTAATTACTAAAATTTTATTTTGGCTGGTGTAGACTCACAACTTAGGAGTGGACAAAATGCATACATTTAATTTTATTTTATGTATTCAAAACTGACAGTGACGCTGGCGTCAGGATTTGGGTTGTGAGAGTGTGTGTTGAATTTGGAAGCCATGTCTGAAGTTCACTCTGACACCTCTGTCTTTGTAAATGGAGGAACAGTAACTGTGTGTGTAAGTGTGTAAAAAAAAAACTGCAGATAGTAAGATTAACAGCAACAATCTTTTGCCTCTAACCACCATTGTAGAAATCAATCTCATATAAACAATAGTGCACACACAACGTGACGTCAAAAACAGCGCACACCTTTGACGTTGCGTGAATAAATCTCTGTTTGCGTCGTCCACACGTAAACACTAAAACAAAGTTTTTGCAAATGTCCACCCTGGCAAGAGTTTTTTAAATTCTGTTTTCAGTGACCCAAAACGCCGTTTACGTGAGGACAAACGACCCAAACACAAAGAAAAAGCTGCGTTTTTCAAAAATACCCATGGACGTAGCCTCAGTCAAGTGAATTTTCTGACAAATTTGAAATACTTACAATTCAGGAAGGCTTATTCATCCTTGTCTGCATCACCCTGTACAATTTTTAGGCAGTTCGTGTCATTGCAAAGACTTTATATGCCGCACAAAAACTTTTGCTTTGCTCTCGGTCTATAAACACCATTATGCTCATTCACATCCTCTCTCCTCCCACTACTCTGTTTCTGCTCTGCAATCACAGAGGATCTTCTAGTTCTTTAAACTGGTCCTCAAGGAGGAGAGGTGCAAGGAGAGATGAATCTTTGAGATGAGCTCCCAGCAAGGATCTAGGCTTATCTTTCTTTCTCTGTGTCTGTCTCTCAAGAGCTAAGATGAAAGAATGAGGCATGAGTAAGAGAAGCAAAGAAACATTATACCATGATGAAAGCAACTAATGTATCCTAGAATACAATTAACATAACTAGTTCTTTGATTTGTGTGAGTGTTGAGATTTTAATACACAGCGAAGTCTTTTATTCCTCTGATACACATACAGTATATACGAAACAGAGCACAACATGTTCGAGCATTTCTCTCAGGAAAAAAGGCACATAGGTAAATGTCGAAGGTGGTTAGGTTGAGGAAAAAATATTCACTGAGAAGAACAACATTTCATAAACATGACAAGAATTCACTGAACCCTACAGACTGATGACATAACAGTGTAAGAGGATTTGAGGATAGATATTTAAATTTTGAATCGTAGCCCAAAACCATCAGGTCAGGCCTGGCTGTTGTTCCCTACGGCTCGATCAGGTCGAGTCTCATTTAATTCATTTTATATTTGTTTTCTATTTTTAGACTGGAAATCTAACTTGTGAAACCATTGTGTTAAACAAGTGGACACGGACCACCTTCCAGCTCCACCAAAACTTACTATGACATTTAGAAGCTTGTCAGTTTAGCCAAGGGCAAAGTAAAATGAAGTGAGGAAGAAATTAACGTTATAGGAATCGACTTACAGCACGAAAAGTCTGGGATACAAGTCTGAGTAGCAACTTCAATATTACTGCCAGTAGTGACAAGATGTCTGAGCAGTTTGTGAAATGTCAGCGGGGGGGAAGAAACAAAAAGGCTAAGGTGTATGAAACAATATCTGTAATTGGAGTTTTAATCAGGATCAGACTCACTGAATGGTGCTCGAGTCGGCCTGATTAACAATGGATTTTGATGAAAGATGTTAACACGTAACGGACAAAATGAAAGGCACTGAAATGTCAACATAGGGGAAATTATGATTCGGGATACTTTTTTTATTATTCCTTGTGCTCTCAGTAGGTAAATATAGGTGACAGAAGTTAAATTTCCAATAAATGTCACCAAGCCATATTAATATCGATGTGTTCTTTGTATAAGGTGTCGACATTGTGGCATAACCAACTTTTATAGCACTAATGTGCTAGGATATTATAGAGTAATGCTCTGGGCAATAAGCTCAGGTAAGCAGCAAGTTGCATTTTGTGTCTTAAAACAGCAGGAGTTTCTCAATCACTGGTTCTGAAGTTTTCTTGTCTGCTAAGTATGATAAACCCCTTAAAAACCTTTAATCTTTGAGCTCAGGTGTTTTCAGTCGTATTCCCACAGATATATATAAATTCAAGTCCCTCATGCAGTCTGCTTTTACAAATGTAAAATTGGAGAGCGGGGGTATCAAGTGGTGATGCACACAGTACGGTTCTACCAAACCGGCATTTGGATCGAATATCAGTCCAATACTGATCCAAAAGCTGGGATGTATACCAGTGACCGTGAACTGAGCCATGGTTCACTACGTAGCATGGAGGAGTCTGACAGTAAAGGGACAGCAGTTCGGAGGCATTTTACGCTGCAACACCAACAGCTTGTAACTGCATGTTTGACCAGAGTTGACATGAGTGCCAGTGATGAGGATCTTTTCTCTGTCTTACCCGTTCACTTTCATCCTATTTAGTCAGAGACTTTAAGAAGCTAGAAGGATGCTAGTTGTTGCTAAGCTTTTATTATAATTATGATAACAGAACAGGCTATTCTTAATGTGTTTAAACTCAAACCCGTTGTCTTCTGTCAGCTCCACACCTGTATGTGAAAAGGAAAAGGGAAAAACTACTGTGACTGTAAATGACAGCAGCTTCCAGCCACAACTTTCACTTTAATCTAAAATAAGACTGTATCTATCCATCCATCCACTTCGTTCAATTTATCTGGGGCTGGGTCTTGGGGGCAGCAGCCTAAGCAGAGAGGCAAATACAGTACCTCCCACTCCCCAACTACCTCTTCGATCTTATCCGTGGAAACACCAAGATGTTCCCAGATGATAATCTCTCCATTGTATCCTGGGTCTGCCCCAGGGCCTCCTTGAGAGGGACATGCCTGAAACACCTCACCCAGGAAGCGCCCAGGAGGCATCCGAATCTGATGCCCGAACCACCTCGACTGGCTCCTTGGGGTTGGAGGAGCAACGGCTCTACTCTGAGCTCCTCTCGAATGACTGAACTCCTCACCCCATCTCTAAGGGAAAGGCCGACCACCCTTGGGAGAAATCATATTTCTGCCTCTGCCATTTCTGATCTCATTCTTTTGGTCACTTTCCAGAGCTCGTGACCTTGACATGAGGGTAGGGACATATACTGATAAATATTAAAAATGTATTAAATTACATTAAATTTGTATTTCTGAATATATACCAACAGCCAAAGCTGTTAACATAACAAAAACTGTGCACTGGAGACTCCGTGCCATGAGTTTCTAATGCCAAGCAGGTCCTCTATAATGTAATGTATAAACAGCCCAGTCCATACAACGTATCACAGGACATATAGTGGGATGAAGTGTGTATTAGACTCTAATGTCTGCCAACTGTCTACAATTTGGTAAAAAATAATTTTAAAAAAAAGAAAAAAAAGAGTGAACTTACAGCTCATATGGATGTACTGGCATGTATGGAAACACAAAACTTGTCTGAGAATCCTTCAGGTTTTTCATTTTAAAGTAATCCAGAGAGAGTTCCCAGTACATCCAGTTATACACAGCAAAAGGAACTGTTAATAAATTAATTAATACAGTTCCTGCTCATGTCAACAAACAGAATAACATTTTAAATCTCATTCAGTACGTGGCTCTTTGAATGTGAAAGCACAAAAACAAGCTATTATTTATTTTTTGTCTTGGTGTTGGACTGGTCATGTGTTGAATAGCAAAATAACTCATTTCCTTTCTTTTTTTTTTTTTTTTTTTTGCCTGTCCCATTTGGTTCTTTAGCCATCAGAATTGTTGTCTGAAGACCAACAAGGATACCCAATGGATTTACTTTGCCAAATGGATCATCGTGGCATTGCCATATTGGTCCATTTGGTCGAGCTTTGTTTTTATTATTTATTATATTTTATTTTCAGTTGTTACAGACGGGACAGACATGAGTGAGGGATAGGAAAGGGAGAAAGAAAGAGGAAGGAAAAGAAAAACAGAAGGGGAGAGGGACAGTGAGAAAGGGGGGGAGAAAAAAAAAAATCTCCTGGATCACCTGTTGAGAGAAGAATAGAAAACAAGCAAAAAAAAAACCAAAGCAACATACTAAACACAACACCATCGCATTAATCTAGCTAAGTGTAAACAGCAGTAAATACTAAATATTCAATGTTGTTGTGCAGCACGCAGGACAGATGTGCTTCGAAGTAGCAGCCAAGAAAGGGGGCCCAGGCCCATCCAGACCGGGGCCCAGTGCAGCAGCGCCCCCCGGCCCCACAGAGCCCGGGACAGTCCACCCAACCCCACCACAGAGAAAACTGCACCCACCCCACCATCCACTCATCTTCCAGACTACATAAGACAGTAAACGCCCAGGCTGAGATCTTCCTCCACCTCTCCTGTATCTCCCCCTCCTGCAGAGAGAGTTCCTGAAGAGAGGAAAGCTCCTGCAAGAAATAACTCATTTCCGTATTAATGAGTCAATGACAGGAACAATATGAATCAAGGGCAAGATTTAATAACCTTTTTCTTGCTCTGACGTTTGACTGTTTTTAGTGGTGGACCAACACAAATCCAGCTGTGTGCAGTTTGTGTGACACACAAACACGACTCCCCCACAAAATCCCCTTATAGAAAACCTGTGCTGATACTGTTAACACAAGTTGTAGAGTTCTGGAGATTACACACAAGTTTGCCCTGTTTAGTAAATCTAGCCCTATGTGGCCAAAAGGTACAAATAGCTTCCATAAAGAGAATATTTTCATTATCATCCAGGCCATTGCACAAATGTAGATTTGTTTTTCAGAGAATATCTTAATTTATTAGAAACAGGGAAACAGAAATAAAAAGAAGAAAAATCTTTGCATTCAACACAAAGCAATTCACATCCTCAAAAGGAAAAAAAAGAGCAAAAAGAAAAATAATTCTATATAAAAAAAAAAAAGCTTTGTAAATGAAATGTTCAAATCCATGCAAAAAACATAACTTCAATAAAATAAAAAACAACAAAATCAAATTACACGGTTCCAAACAGGGGAAGAAATGCCAGTAGATTATCCCTATCCATCACAACTACACTAGAGAGAGAAACACCACCTGCATGAACCTCAAGTGAACCTGAAAGAGACTGCAGCAAGTATGTTTGCCAGAGAAACAATGCTTGAAATGCAGTTCATCTGAATAGCATACTCTTCTCTCTGCAACATAAATCCAATACTGCTTTTTAATGATGGTAGTGTACTTCTGCTGCCCTGTTTACTCTTGTGCTCCTTTGTGCTGCTTCTACTGTCTCTAAAACACTTTAATATTTGAGTATCCTATTCACACATGTTGGCTGGACTAACACTAGTAATCTGATGTTTACTTTATGACATTTCAAAATGTGGACAGACTGAACTGCCAACCCCGCAATTGGTCTACAAGACACCTGTTCCTGCTGAGTCTCACCCCTAAATCCACCTGCTCTTAGCTGTCATTAATTCAAAGTTGATATGTAGATGTTAACCTTGTTACGATCTCGCAACAAAAATGCTCTTTATTTATCATCACAGAAGGCCCCGAAGTTCTCTTTTCTTTGGAGAGATCCATGTCAGGAACTGGCAGCTGGGCTACATGGACGAGGACAGAGAACATGAAAGTGACTGGATGCTATTTTGAGAATGTCCAATGAGGGATTCAATAAAATGCATGTAGGAACTATGGGCCAACAAAAGACCTGTCACGGCTGCCGAGGCGAGCCGTGTGGAGTTGGAAAAAGGACCCAAGAGCAAGCAGTGTATGAAAAGATTAGTGGAGTTTATTTACAAGGTGTCAGTGGCAGGAACAGAAAACGAATAATGAGACAAACTAACGGAAACCTAAACTGGGAAAACTAAAGAGCAACTAGAAATCCACAGGACACGGGGAGAAAGGCAGAGAGACGCAGACTGACGGAGGATACAAAAACGCAGAGAGACACAGATGAATGCAGAAAAGCGCAGACTTACATGGAGTAATACAGACGAACCAGCAACAGGCAGGAGAACACACAGGGCTTAAATACACACACCAGTAATCAGGGGATAAGAGACAGGAGGGCAACACAGCTGGGAGAAATCAGAGCTGACGGGACAGGGGAAATGTAAACTGAACACACTCACATCAGACATGAACCTTCAGAATAAAACAGGAAATTAACAGACAGAGAACCAGACAGGACACTGAACTTGACAGGCAGACTCATGAACAGACACAAAAACACCATGGACAGACAGAGGGAACACAGAGAAGTGGGAGCAGGCAGGCAAAGAACAGAAACCTAACAAATGGCAAAATAACAACAGAATACACACTCGGAATGAACAAAAGCATAAGGAAACACAAAACACTGAGTCCTCAGACTCAGGACCATGACAACACCAATATTTGCACTGATCTAGATGCACTTTATAGCTCAGTGCTGTAACATCATTAAAAGAAAGCTACTATCAAAGCTGGAGGTCCAAAGGCTAAATGAGCTAGATGTTGCACAATCACCTATACTGACAGATCAATCTACTAAGCTGAGTATAAAGATTGTGGCCAGGCTCAAGACAGTCACATAGCCAAGGGCATGACTCCTTCAGCTCACTCACCCATCAGAGAAGGTGCTTGCACACAGCTCTACTAACCATCCTCACCACCGGTGCTGCTGAAACCAGTGAGCATATTTATGCTACTGCCACAGTAATCCTAGAGAAAAACAAGGCTGCATGCAGAGAAAGTGGAAAAGTAGGTTGGAAACAAAAACAGAGAAGCCCAGAAGGATGTTACTCTTTGCCTTTATTTGGGTGTCAAGTACAAAAAAATATAGCAACTATATTTAACACAGCAAAAAAATGTGTGTCATGTTTTTATTAAATGATTCCCTCCCTAAAATTTATAAATATTTTGTTAGAGAAAGGAACTCCTAGAAATACATTTGCAACAGGGTGAGTTGCAAAAATCTCTGAGTTCCCATGTTTCAACTCGGCTGTCTTTGTAAATACCAGCAGTGCTTTTCTTTTTTTTTTTAATGCAGAAACCAAGTTTGCAGTAATGCAACACATCAGTAAATCTGACTCCAGGACTCTGAGACCAGACAGATCAACTTGTGCAGCACCTGCACTGATTACAAGAACGCTTACAACTCAGTGCACCACATACGGATACTGGAGTGCTTGGCACTGTGGGTAATAGTGTGTTCATAACATTCATTAGCAATGCGACTATGGAGCACAACACTGGAGGCCAACTTCGAGTCAGTCACCATGAAGTGCACTATATATGCACTATCCTGCTGTTTTATCCTCACAGTTCCTGTACTTTGACATTGTGAAAGAAATTGCAATATACACCGCCATGTTGGATTGATGAATGCATGATCCTTCACTGAGTTGTCGCTGCCTCATGAGGAAAAAAGTTGTTTTATTAAAGTTAGCATTCTCACCCCAGAAGATATTTCTACAGCATCAAAACTGTCAGTGAAGAATAAACAATTACGACTTATGTCATTCTGTTCATAACTTTAGGTCACCTAATCTTACATACATCACTTTAAATTACTGAAAAAACGTAATGAGTAGTGTCTGAATCCTTACTGACAGCATAGAAACAAGACTTTATCAGAGCATAATAAATACAGAGGGTATAGCTGTGTGTTGCCTGTGCTTAATGAATAAAAACGTTGCATTACCATAAGCTAATCCTAAAGCTGCACATTTATCATCTTGAAAATTTAGCCAGCAAAATGAAAGTCAAAACAATCTATTGAACTAACAGGAAAATGAATTACCTTGGAAGTGTGCCAAAGAAAACATGAACGCCTTTCTGGTCCATTTTAAAGGATTTGCAGTCTACAGGGAGGATTACAGTTGACAAATTAAAACAGTGTTCGAATTTTTGGTTTTCTTCAGTTAAAAAGGGCTCGGTGTAAAATTGTTGCATGTGGTACAGCTGTGGTGTCATCTCATGTGATCAACAATAATAAGCTTTGTTGTTTGAGTGTATTCAAAATTAACAGAAAAACAGTTACAGTTTACAGGAATGTTTTATGATCCGTTTCCATCCTTGGTAAGACTATGATTTCATAATTCTTTGACTTTAAATTACAAATTTAATTCTCAGATTTGCTTACACAGCTGCTGAGATTGCTAAAATAAGCTCATTTGATTTGAAGTTACTGTAAGGAGAAGCCCTTCTGTTTCCAGTAACTCTACAGTTTGCCAACCCGGTTGGCAGCAAAGAGTTTAATGAATAATGGAAGAAACTATGCAGCCTGTATTTGCTCTGTTAGTGACTCGGTGCCTTTATAGTTCACATGGTTGAGATGGTGGCCTGTAAGCCAAAGACTACTGTGAGCATCTGGGTTCAATTCCACCCCAGGTCATTTCCTCAAATCTCTCTTAGCTTTTATTAGACAGAATAGTTTTTAGAGTTGTTAGGAAAGCAGAAAGTCTTCAAAAGGAATCAAGCTGTCATCTTTCTGTACTTCTGATCAGTCAATGAGATCACTGCCATGAACAAGGGCCAAAAAAGGCAACCAGGTGCTTAAGACAAAAGCTATGTAACAGTCCAGACATTATGAGGCATGGGCAAGATATCTAGGAGCCCAGAAAGAGTCCTTCATAGATAAGATGATTGAGCTGTTCCCAAAATGTTAGGGGGCTAGAGACATAACAGCCAAGTCATGGCAATAACCAAATCCATGAGTATTACGGCTGTGCCATATGCTATTATCTGTAATAATACTCTAGGAGCAAGAGCAGCACATCGGCCTACAGTGAGTTGGTACCTAAATTGAAGCTATTTCGTAAACCTCCAGCAAAGCACAGTAATTAAGAAAGAATTGCAAGAAAACTTTTCCCACCAAAATGGGAAGCATCCAATGTGTTTCACCACTTCAGGCAAATGTACACCGCTGAGCACAACCAGGCTACGGAGGAGGTGATACTAGCATGTGCAAGCCAAATGTAAACACATGACTCCATCAAGTGTCACTGGACCACTAACTAGCTGCACTTCATATGAAAGGAGGAGCCAAAAGTCGAGGGAATTTACTGATGCGGTTTAGTGTTGGAAAAGCAGCTGGTTAGGCTTGACAACATTCCAGGTATAAAACATGTTTCACTTTTTATGTGACAAAATATGGAGTTCTTGAAGTTACAAGGTTAAGTCACTTTAGTTATTGTTAAAACAATTTCCAGAGGATAAAATTGCATAGGCTACGTTTGTGGTTCAAGTTATTGCACTGCTATTACTGCTGCTGCACCTTGTTTTAATAGAATTAGCCTTCATATTAGGTGGTGTGCCATCGGTGACAGTAGCTCATTGAGAAAGAAGAATGGAAAATGTCCTAGATTATTATTTTTTGGTCTCTAATCTTCTGAAGATGTTTTTGATTAGATTTGACTGGTGTTTCTAAACTTGCACATTTTTTTTTATTTTTATATTGATCTGGTATCTCCTAAATAACTCCACAGAGGAGCTCCAAAGGCAACAGGGTGGCTAGGTTTGCTCCTAGAAAGATACAACAATCTCTAAGGTTCAAAGAGAACGATATGAAAAAATAAATAAAATAAAATCCTGCAAGCAGCAGTACCTTGAACATTAAAGAGACCACACCAGGTCCCAGCTGAACATGGGAAACTGAGGCTACAACTCACACAGGTTCACCAAAATTAGTCAACAGAAGATTGTGAATGGTTGTTTCCAATCAACAGTTTTATATTTACACCTACAGCCAGTCAATTTAGAATCATCAGTTAACCTAATGAGTTATATTAGTTACAGTTTGCATTTGTGTACATAGTGGTTTGCAGCAAAAATACACATGTTTCAAAATAAAGCAATACAGAGAGGACTCAAACAAAAATCCTAAGGTTGACCTCTCCAAATGTTGAGTATGTCATATTTGATAGTATATATTTAATTTTATTTCAGTTTTATTAATATAGTGCTAAATCACAACAGCAGTAACCTCGAAGTGCTTTATGAATTAATAATAATAATAATAATAATAATAATAAAGGGTCTTTACTATACAACAGTCTATATAAGATGTATTTTTGAGTGTAGTCATTTTGCCTCAAGAGTCTGTTTTATTTGTTTAACAAGTTATTAAGCTGCCTACAAACTTTCAGTACATTCATTTCACTCTTATCAGTAATATACTAAAAGGAGTGCAGTACCACTCCCTTTTTTCAGATAAGAATGTCATTTTAAATTAAAGTTAAACTTAAAAAACATATGAAATTAAATTAAATATTCAGAGCTTCCAAATCCTGACAAACAACAAGAATATCAAGGGTCAATTTATCTTCCTTTTAGGTGGTTCCCCTGAGTATGAATGTGTTTGTCAGGAGAGCCCAGGCTGAGAAATCACTGACAAAAAGCCATTTTTGAAAACAGCATGTCAGTGTTCAGAGAGTCAGCTGCAGCAGCATAGCAGCAGAAGGAAGCCGGAATAAGTCCCAGCCAAACCAAACACAGGCAAATTCTCATCAAGTCTGCCTCAAGATCCTTCATAATCACTTTAAAACTCAACACGGGAGCAACTCCAAGAATACCACCATCACTAACATGCTTATTCGGCAGATCAAATCCCATACAGCTCTGATCTATAGAAATGTCATCAAACTGACAGGAGTAGCAGTTAGCTGCCGTTTGATGGATTGAACTTTATTTCTCCTCCTTCAGCAGAGACGCTGCAGTTTTCACTTGCAGCCTTTCACACTCTTGACTTCCTCGTTTATCTTGTAAATGTCAAAATGATTATGTGTGTTTTCATCTAAGCCGATGCATGCATTTATACTGCAGCTGATAACACAACAGGTACTTATGAAGGACTGATGGCAGTGCTGTTGTGTTAGACTGAATGATTTTTAAAGGCCTAAACATCACAAGCAAGAACATTTCAGTTTAATGTGGATTGGAGAAATGTGGGATCAAACCTAGAGCCAGCTTCTAGTGGGTGACCCTGTTGAGCCACCACCACCCAATAAGAACTGGAATCCCAGTTATCACAAACCTTTCCACTAGGTTTTAAAGTTTGAAATCTTAAATAAGCTTTATCTCAACAAGTTGTTGAGCACCAGTCTGGCCTTTGAATCAGATGAACAATTGAGGTGTGTGATTTTGTTTTAGTGGATCAAGTCTCTGAACTGAGACAATCATGTGAGACTCTTGCTCACCACTGAAAGCAAGGTGATTATCAGCAGCACAAGTGTGACCTATGAAATCAAATCAAGGCAAAAGGGCAAACCGGCCTGTTGTGGTGCCCCAAGGAGACAGTGTGGGAGTTTAAAAGTCAACTTTTATTTCTTTTCATGTATTTATTTCAGTTTTATATAAAGTCAAATAAAACATGCTTTTCAGATTGGTGGCTTTCTCATTTTAAATCAAAGGGTGAGAAGATTTCATATTCTGTTTCACATGTTGCTGTGCAGACTGGTTTGCAAAGTCTGCATCTGATGAGTAACTCAATACTGAATGAGCAAAGACAGAACACACTGCAGATGGCTTTAAGTCCACGTTTTAGAGAAGAACTCTGGAGTTGTAAATGCTTCATTTGTCAGTATAATAATGGTACAAATCTGTGCAGGTGGTACTAAATAAATGAAGCCACCACACACTATGAGCAGAACACACATCCTTCCAGGTTGAAATGACTTATTCAAATGCCAGATCAGAAGTAACATTACTTCCATGGCTGATCGACGAGGTAGATTTCCTGCTGTTTCTTTCAGACTATGTGTTTGTGTTCCAAGAACTGAAAGCTACTGTGAAAACTTGAACATATGTACAGCATGTAATAATGTAGCGTGTAGTTAGTTTATTGGTAAATGTGACTAATTATTGTCTAAAACGAAAAAAGGATTCGTTTTGGACACTTTAGTCCAAGTGATCCCTGATGTGGCAAAAATGGTCACGCTAGGTCACCCATTACACTTTGTCAGTTTACATTCAAAACTGTTAATAATTAGTCTACTTTGCAAGGGATTATTTTTTATTGTTTTTTTTAGTTAAATTTGAGGATGCAATTATTGATTTATATAATAAATCTGTCCCTTGTGGGTGGTCTTTATCCTTCAAGCTGCAATGCACCTAGCGCTCTGAATACCACTTGAACCACTGTTACCTTCACCCTCCCCATCTTCTCGAGCTCTTCTCTGAGCCCTTGGTACCTCTCCAGCTTCTCGTGTTCCTCATTCTTGATTTTGCTGTCATTTGCTACATCCATCACTACCACCGTCTTCCTCTGCTTGTCCACTGCTACTGTCCGGTTGCCAAAAAAGTACTAATTGACAGTTCTGATAGAAAGGTGTCGCAGTGCAGCATTTTGTTGTGTGAAAGGGTGCATAGCCACAGACCAGGGTGTCCATTTAAGATAAGATAAGATAAGATAGAACTTTATTAATCCCTCGGGTGGGTTCCTCTGGGAAATTCGACTTCCAAAAAGCACAGCAACGACCGAAGTTACAGTTACAGAATTGTTTATATATATATATATATATATATATATATATATATACACACACACACACACACACACACACACACACACACACATATATAAATACAGAGACAAATATAAATAAAATATACAAAGGGGATAAATAGAATAAATAGGAATAAAAAATAAAAATACAAGTGAATTGCACATTTCAAGTATTGAGTCTATTGCACTGTTGACTATTTACAAAAAGTATTGCACAAGGTATTGTACAGTGAGGTGAAGAGGCACTACAGCTTAGTTGTTCCCCCCTCCTTTGTCCTGCTGTCTCCCCTCCCTCTCCCCTCCAGAGAGGAGTTAAACAGTTTGATGGCGTGTGGGACAAAGGAGTTTTTAAGTCTGTTAGTTCTTGTCTTTGGGAGAAGCAACCTGTCACTGAACAGACTCTTCTGGTTGTTAATGGCCGTGTGCAGAGGATGCCTGGCATTGTCCATAATGTCCATCAGTTTCTTTAATGTCCTTTTCTCTGCCACTGTCACCAGAGTGTCCAGCTTCATGCCGACCACAGAGCTAGCCTTCCTGATGAGTTTCTCCAGCCTGGATGAGTCCCTCTTTGCTGTGCTGCTCCCCCAGCACACCACAGCATAGAAAAGTACTCCAGCAACCACCGACTGGTAAAACATCCTCAGGAGCTTCCTGCAGATGTTAAAAGACCTCAGCCTCCTGAGGAAGTACAGTCGGCTTTGGGCTTTTTTATACAGGTGCTCTGTGTTGCATGACCAGTCCAGTTTATTGTCCACCCACAGCCCGAGGTACTTGTACTTGTTGACCACCTCCACCTCCTCCCCCTCTATCTGAACCGGCAGTGGACCTTCTCTGGACCTCCCGAAGTCCACAACCAGTTCCTTAGTCTTTGAGGTGTTGAGTTGCAGGTGGTTTGTGTGACTCCATGCGACAAAGTTCCTCACCAGACTTCTGTACTCCTCTTCCTGATCATCCCAGATACACCCCATGATGGCCGTGTCATCTGCAAACTTCTGAATATGGCATAATTCAGAGTTGTAGCAGAAGTCAGAGGTGTACAGGGTGAAGAGAAGAGGGGACAGCACAGTTCCCTGTGGTGCTCCTGTGCTGCTGACCACGTGATGTCCTTCAGCCTGACGTACTGTGGTCTGTCGGTGAGGTAGTCGGAGATCCAAGCCACCAGGCAGGGGTCCACCTCCATCCTGTTCAGTTTTTCTTGAAGCATACAGGGCCGGATGGTATTAAAGGCACTGGAAAAGTCAAGAAACAGGATCCTGACCGTGCCTTTTCCCTCATCCAGGTGTGAGTGGGCTCTGTGTAGGAGGTACAGGATGGCATCCTCCACTCCGACACCCGCCTTGTATGCAAACTGTAGTGGGTCCTGGGCATGTTGTACCTGTGGTCGGAGGAAGTTGAGGAAGAGCCGCTCTAGAGTCTTCATAAGATGTGACGTCAGTGCCACCGGTCGGAAGTCATTCAGCTCATTGGGCCGGTTCTTTTTGGGGACCGGGACGATGCAGGATGTCTTCCATAGGGCGTTTTAACCCCTGTCCGCCACCAAAAGTGCCAACAATGCCGAAGCCAATAAAGAAAGTGGTCTCATCTGGTGAAACACTTTTGTGGTTTTTTTTTTCTTGTCAAGGATGGCTGGCTGCATGAGTGTCACTTATCTGGGGAACACTTGGCACCTGGCAGGCAGTATGATGCTTTGGAGCCAGACCATTCTCCTTCCGAACGCGTAACATACCGACAAAATGTCACATCCCGAGGCCTCCCTCAGGAACGCGAAAGGTAACCTTCCGCCCACAGCGAAAAAGCAAAAGCAGTTAAAAATTAAAACTACCACTCAAAAAGGAGGGAAAGAAGTGGGTGAAATGACGATAGGGGTCCCACAACACCAGGACCAAAAGGCCAATATGAGTAATGACTCTTTGGAACACACATATCCCCACTATTTTAATCTAAATGTGAATTTCCACCTGAGTGGTAATGACAGTGAAGGCAGTGGAGCTGCTGATGAACTCAGATACGCGTGGACGGGGCAGTTTGGATTAAGTGCGAGATGAGCGGAGGGTGGGGCGATTGCATACGCCAACGTACCTTCGAGCATGGATAAGCCGCAAGTTGCAGGGCTGGAAAATCCGAGCTAACAAGCCCGTGGTTTTCCTAGGGGATTCAAATCTCAATAGAGTGCCCCCTTTTAGAAATGGAGAAATTGTCACGATTCTGGGTCTCTGACCCAGCGTTTTCAGTTTACATTTTGAGTTCTTAAGTTATCCCTTTAAATTTTGAGTAACAGGATTATCATTTGGTTTTCTCAAGTTTAGTTTAATTATGTTTCTTGCCTTCTTGTCCATGTTGTTAAGTTTGTATTGTTGTGTCTGCGTTCCATGCCGTTTCCTGTTTTATTGTGAAAGTCCCTGCCCTATGTGCAGATTTGCTTCCCCTTGTCTCGTTAGGTCTGATTTGTCCCAGCTGTGTTCCCACCTGTTCCCCCATCTCCTCATTCCCTTTGTTCAGTGTCAGGTCATCTGTTGTTCTCGTCCTGTTTCCATGTCTCCAGAGTTTTCCATGTTCAGGTTTTTACCACGTTCAAGGTTTTGGTTCAGCGTTTAGTTTCCACCCCCAGTGTGTATTTGCTTTTTGTTTTGTACCTTTTTATCAGCCTAATTAAATGGCTGGCCTTTTGTTATATTCAAGTTTTCTTCTGTTTGAACCCCTCAAACCAAGAAATATAGTCCCTGTTTTAACTTCTTTTTTTTTTAGGTATTTTCCAACAAATTGGATACACTCTTTCAGTTGTTTGTGAGATAAAAATGCTAAAAATAAAAAAGGGAATTAGCTGTGAATAAAATTGGATTATCACCTTAATCTGTTTTCCCCAACACTATCGTTCACCATCATATAAACTTGTTAAGCTATAAAGGGGAAATGAATGTGAAATATGATTTAAATGAATTTCATCCTCAGTAGTTAGAATCACTCAGTGTTTAGGGGAAAAGAGGAAATTGAATTCAGAGACTGTACTTTTGCTCAGCATTCACTACAACATACATCCTATCATATGAACATCAAATCAGGATTTTCTCTGTGTGAATCAAAAAGCACTTAAGTTTGACTAACAATAAAGACTGCCAACAGACCAAGCACAGGGAGAGATAAGTACTGACCTCAGCAGTAAAAGGCTCACTCATCAATCATACATACTCAGATAGTCCTCTCTAGATAAAAGAATGATAAACATGTCTACAGCTATAGTATCTGGGTATAATCAGCAAATTTCAGTACAGTGAGACCCAGGAGAAAACTCCCTGTTCAGCCTGTTTTATTTGGACCAGTGACCACAATGCTAAAGATCAATATTTTGGCATTATATTTCTTGAAACATGCCCATTCTGGTACAATAAGTCTCCACAAATGAAATATAAAAAAGCATAAATCGAATTCACATTTCTCTTACTGACACCTGTGAGTGTTTTGAAATTTCGTGATGAGTATTTCAAGGTTCTGAGGATCAGAAAAGTTGGAGCTGTACTTTAAACCTTCATGCCACAGGTACTGCAGGAAGCCATCTAAATCCCCAGCCTCAGAGGAGGTAGCGTGCGTACGCCTCGCATGCTAAGGCGTTCCTAATGAGGCAGATGGCTTCAACAACTCTCTCCAGCTTGACTATGATTTCACCATGTGGAGGGGGCTCAAAGCTACTTTAATCACAGAACATGACAAGGTCCTGAAGCAGAAATGCTGAGTGTTGTGTAAGCTGGCTGACAACTTTGTAAATTCAACATGAGTGTCAGATTTTACTTTGTTTATTGTGTCTTCTGTCCCATCTTCTTTCAATTTTTAATAAGGCGCTCTTCTTTCTCCTTCCCGGTTTCATTAGACTTTCTAATTCTACCTTTCTTCTTAATAATTCCCTCTATCCACCCTCTCTATCTTCTCTCTGTGAGAAATTTATCCCGGCTCCGTGTTTTCTAATTTATTCATTTCTCTTTGGTCCACACAAAGACGTGATATGTAAATTACTTTCTTACGAGTAGGAGGATTTGTATGCGATGTGTGTGCATGTGTTTGCATGTCTGTGTGTGTGTACTTATGGTCTTGTATGCACATGAACGTGCACTTATTAAAAATGGGATTCAGGCAATTAAGATGCAGTTTGAAAATTTGAAAATGGAATCCAGTGCCTTTTGATTTTAGAGCTTGCACACCGCTCGAGCTGAAATTTCAGAGAGAGGACCAGCTGTCTTGTTTTCACAACATCAGTGGGTCCAAGGACATTTTTACAGTTTGTTTTAGGGACATGAAATAGTTGCATCCATCCAGGGGCCAAAACAAAGTTTCCTCTATGAATATAATGTAAGTGGTTACAGTTACGTTCAGACAGTTGTTAGGTGAACAGACTTTGTCATATAAAAGTGCCAATTAACTTTATAGTACGAGGCATAAATGGATAAATGTCCTCCTAAGTATATAAATAACATTACAAACTGAGATTTGTTTGGGTATTTCTGAGATGCTACAAAAATAAGAGGCAGTTTGAGAATTATGCTGCAAGCGAACTCCATCAATGTCTGTCAATTAACCAATATTGCTGCCTCTTCTTTAATGAAACTCTCTATTTCCCCTCCAGCTAATGTCAGGACTGATGAATTTGATTTCCGATGAAGTGGTCATGTCCCTGACAGATTGGCGCTGATGCTTTTTTGTAATACTCGGCCAAGATACGGTCTCAGATGTGGATCTAGTTCAGACTCGGGCGAAAATGTACTGACATACGTTTTGAATAAAACATGAAGCAAGCTTGATTTGTCTTATCTTATAAGACAACACGTGCACTTTTTGAAGCTGTGCTTGAGTTGAACAGAGTGGAAAAAATGTATTAGGGATGCTTTGCTTGTATTGATTCACGGTGCCTTTGCATAATTAAAGTCTAAATTCAATAAAGTATTCTGATTCTGATAACTTTTCGTTTTCAAGCCTTTGTATCTGGTTTTAACTGATTTTTTCTGCTTTGTCAGTAACAGTTAGAATCACCACTTTTACCTGGATGTAACTTTTTGGTTTATATAACATGCTTAAAACACTTTACATCATCACTGTTGCATACAACCCCAATTCCAAAAAAAGCCCGGAAGTGCCGTAAAATGTAAATAAAAACCGAATTCAATGATCTGAAAATCTCAAAGTCATGTTTTATTCACAGCAGTGAATCAAAGACAAATTTGTTGTTTATACAGAGATATTTCAATATCTGATTTAAAAAAATAAATAAATAAATATATATATATATATATATATATATATGTATTTGTAGTACAACGGAGATATTTTAGCTTATTGTGCAGTCAGCCTCTTTTATATTTTATAAGCTTGACACATTCAGGAGCAGCATATGCAGCAATTTTTTTCAATTTATTCACTATAAAGATCATTCATATTCAGCCTACTGCGTGCGTGTCAATACATCCATGGTACAAATTATGTGATAGAAATAGACACGAGTCAAGACGCCGGTTTAGCTTACTAGGATGAGCAGGAGACCATATGCTGTATGGCAGCCAGCCCGGGTTCAAATCCGACCTGTGGCCCTTTGTCTTTCCCTCTCTCTTCCTCTGTTTTCCTGTCACTCTTCACTATATTTATTGAAAAAGGACAAAAAAAAAATTAGAAATAGCCTTTCTGTTCCTTTCTTATCAATGAGATAGATAGATATTTCTGTAGTAATATCACATGAAATTGATTGATCGAAACCTTTTACTGACAATTAATCATTTAATGGAATTATAAATCATTCATGATTTTTAATGGAATATATGTGTAGGTGTGAAGTGGGCAATTTTCACCAACCATTATTTTTGTGTTCCAGTAACACTTTGAGTTACTCAGTGACAGTTTTTCATGTTAGAAGTCTAATCGATCACGTAAGCTCAGCTGAAAAATGTTAAAGACGGAGAAATCTGAGCTAGTCTCCGTCTGGAGCACCGGTGTTTTCGGGTCTCAAAATGCTTCTTAAACATATTCATTTGTGACATCACCAACTTGTTTCTTTCTCATCCAGTTAGAGTCAGTTCCTGGATTGCCTTTATTTCTGAGAACAATCATTCTTGAGTTTCAGAACTTTTTTCTGTTTGTTTTGTTTGTTTTTGACCATTTTGAACTAATCAAACCCACAGAGCCGGATGCTCCAGACACTCCAGTAGTCACATTTATTACTTCTTTAATCAGCACAGCATTTTTAGCTGCACCAGTGTTATTCAAAAAGAGTTGTTTGTTTTTTTTGTTTGTTTTTTTCTAATGATAAATCAGGCTTTTAACATAATTAACAGTCATCACGTAACATCATGTATCACTGGGGCAAAGGAGTGATGGTTACTGAAAACGGGGCAGCTTTGAAGCTTAAAATCTTTAAATTATTTATGATGAGTGATTCTAGGGATCATTCACAAGCGTGATCAATTCACTACTATATTACTTGAAAACACCCCATAGATACTCAGTGTCCTACTAACAACTGTGTTTACCATTTGACATTACTCTACAGTGAAATGTTAAAAATGCAGGATACAGCTTCAGGGAAGCCACTTTTCCTTATTTTCCCTTTTTCTTAGTCACTCACCGACTTCATGTATATGGCAAAGGTTTCAAATAATGAGGCAGCATCAAAGGTAGCACCCTTTGATCACCTTTTGAATTCCAACACTTGTAATTTTCATCTGGAACATCCCCTCAAGTCCGATTTCTAACTTGAACATGCGGAGTCCCCACGACTTAACAATCCAACAGTAAAGGTAAAAAGTAGGAAAACTGTGAAACTTGTAATCTTTGCTGCTGCTGCTGCTAATGTGTGTGTGCGACTCACTAAATAAGCCATACACAGACTCTATCCATGAGCATGATGCAACAGCAAGCGCATCGCTAAACATATCGTGCTTTTCTTTGCCTGTCCAACTCAACTCAGGAGTGACTTCACTCTCAATTCCAAAATCTGACTTCCAAGGTTAATGGAATCCAGTATAAATACAACAGTCCCATCGATCTAATGTTAAAATCTTCTGTTTGCCATGGGCAGCCAGTCAGAAGAAAGTTATTGTAAATGAGGAGGAGCCTTCAAAGGAGGGGTGACAGTGGATGAAGTGCACCCAGTATAGGCCCAGAATAAGATTAAAGCAACATAATGTTACCCTGTTTTTAAAGCTTCTGTATAAATATCGTTTATTGTGATTATAATTATTGTGAAAATCATATGAACAGGGGCATAATTTCCAGGGGTTTAGGGGGGTCATGACCCTCCAAAAATCAGACCCAACCAATAACCCCCCCCCCCCCAATAAAATTATGAATTATCTTGCATAAAATGGCTGTTGATTTTCTTTACTCATTTCAGTTATTACCAACAAAATAGTTGCATGTTTAATCATCTTGAAATTTACCCAGATTTATTTATTTAGACAGAGATCTTGACCCCCCATGTTCAGCACAAAGTCACGCTGATGCATATGAAGCTACTCTCAGTCTACAAACACAAATATGGAGTTTGGAGTGAACATAATGACCATTTTAGTCACAGCAGATTTATTTTGAGCTCTGTTCACATATTTATATCCAACTTTGATAAAACTGACTATATTTTCTTCAAAGCAGAGCAGTGAAAGGAAATTCTGCCCGCTTTACTAAGAATAGAGAACAGGTTCTATATGCAGTGTACACTATATTTAAGCCTTATCTGCCTCGTGAGCCTTCTCCATCTCCTGCTGCGTAGTATTATTGTATTTTTATTTTTTATTCCTATTTATTCTATTTATCCCCTTTGTATATTTTATTTATATTTGTCTCTGTATTTATATGTGTGTGTGTGTGTGTGTGTGTGTGTGTGTGTGTGTGTGTGTGTGTGTGTGTGTGTGTGTGTATAACAGTTCTGTAACTGTAACTTTGGTCGTTGCTGTGCTTTTTTTGGAAGTCGAATTTCCCAGAGGAACCCACCCGAGGGATTAATAAAGTTCTATCTTATCTTATCTTATCTTATCTCTTATTATGAGCAACTTAAGTCAGGTCATACAGAGGTTTTATATATCCTCAGAAAATGATGTGACTACTTCATTAGCACCACTTTGATTTAATTGAGTTCGACTTGATTCTTATGGCACTTTTAAATCACAGACTATTATTTTTAGCAAGCTGGGTCCATTTTCCTGCTCAGTGGAACTACAGCATATCCTCATAGCCTCTCTGGGGCTCAAACAGACTCCTTTCAGTCATAAGTTCACCTCTTTAACCTCTGTGCAATTCATCTTTATAAAGTTGTCACAGAGATGAACAAGAAGGAGAGACTGTGCAAGATGACTGAATTCCCCCTGAGGTACGTGTGTCTCAGCCATTTTTCTCCTGCAGTTTCTCTCGGTTCCCGCTCTTGAAAAAAAGCAATACCCAGCACTGTTCTCTTTTCCAGTCTTTTGTCGCCCGCTCCCCTGATGCTGCTGCTCAGGATGTTTATAGATCTGAGGAAATCTGAGGGGATCTGACAGCCATGGGGAGATTCAGGCGAGAGCAACCGAAATGGAGAAGCCTCGACTGGAGAGATGGCTATAATGGAATCACTCACCGCCTCTGTGGAATAATGATCACAATTAGTGGTGAATAAAGGGGAGATTACTGAAGGAGCGGCTGCTCTTTAGAGGAAGTCTTGTTTTCAGCAGCCTGCTGTCAGTTCAGGGCTCAAACATGTTGTACAAAAAAAGACATTTATTGTGTCATTAAATAGTTTATAAATAGGTCATCTTTCTCTTAACCAAGGCCATCTAGATCAGTTGCTCAGTTTAATGTCTGGTGGTTGTTTTCCTCACATTTCTGACCAGCTGAAAAGAAGCCCAGACAGAGAGTTTTCCATCCACCAACATTAGATCTCGCTGCCTCTCTCGTGTGTTCACTTCCCTTTGATATGAGGCATCAAAAATGGACTACACTGGATTTGGGGGTTTTGAAGTTCACATTTTCAAACAGAATCTTCTTACTGCCACCTGGAGCTGCCAACTTGTAAGCTACTTTTACTGTCTCCTCAAACCACTCCAGGACCCCTATAGACCAATTATTGTCCACTCTGTACAACAAATATATAACTTTGGTTTCAGGAAAAAGTTTTAAAAATGAGAACAAGAGTACGTTCCCTCAATCAGAATACTCACATTAGTGCACATGCTGCAGAACACTTTGCACTATATGCGAGTCGTAGAACATGAGCAGTGCAAGTTGTGCTCTTACTCTGGAGTTTGGTTGTTCCCTCCACGGTTGTATTGGGAGAAAATGCAAACACACCCTCAATAAGCACAAATATTTGACCACAAAGCATGCAGTTAATTTGATATGCTGCTTAGCGATACTGGTGACACTGAAAGCAGAGCCAATAAGAACCCAATGAGACTTGATAAAGAGACAAACTGTTATTTTAATAATGGAATTGGAATCACTAAGTTCTTATGAATTTGCATCCTTACTTATAACATATATGTAGATATATTGGTAAAAACACAAATCACTGACAGCACCATCAGCACTGGGAATGTATGCATTCTGCTGCTGGCAGAAGACTTTCTTGTGGTCCAACATCTAAACAAAATAATGTACAAACTCATTTTTTTGAGTGCAATAAGTGCTGGATTATGGTAGTGCACTGCAAAGCTGCAGGTTATGTGCAAGCGTGTGAACACATACTTTTACTAAAAACACTGGAATAAGTTAAGTAGAGACAAATGAAGTTTTGAGTTTGAGTATTTCAATAAGTACTCTATAAAGCATTGGTGTAGGCAGACAGCACTTTATTATTAAGCAGCAAGTCAGAGAAATAAATAAGGTTTAAGGTAGGCTATAGGGTGGGAGTGTATTATATAACAATTATACTTTTCTAAGAGTGCATATTCCATTTTTCTTTTGTTAGTGCTAGACACCATAGCAATAAATCATAAACTATCATGACTGTCCTGTTTAAATAAGTGAATAAAAAAATGCCACAAAATGACAATATTTATTATAAAGAAAAAAAGTGAAGTGATGTTATTAGAAAGTGGCAAACATCTATGCAGTGAGGAGACCAGGGCTGAATGAAACTCGTCACATTACAGAAGATCATCATCTTTAAACTTTACCAACCTTACCAAGTCATTGTTATGTAACCTTTATTTTAGGATGTAAAGCTGTCTTTTTCTTTTTTCCTCACTAAAGCTAAATATTCATGTAACATGAATACATTTGACACTCCAGTGTGATCCTGTTTGCCCACAGCTCTGTGTGGATTTACGTGCAGGTATGATGATAAAAGAGAAATGAAAGAGTCTCAGTAATCCTGAAGAGGAAAACATCTTCTGTTTGAGTGGATGACGTAAAGCTGTGTGAATGTAAAGGAACCTTCAGTCACAGCATGAGTCAGTCAGTGGTCAGCTACTGTTAATGGCACTGCTGCTGGGTGTACAGTGTGATATTAGAGATTAAACCCTATAGCTTCCTGTTCCCTACCTCCGAGGCCACCCTTTCTACTCTTAAATGCTATTTTGATTATGCTTCTTAACATTTAGTTTGTCATCATCTCAGGAGGTAGGCGGTGTTTAGCACAGCAGGACTTTTCTCACAATGTCAGGTAAGCTGGCAATGACAAAAGTGATTTAGCAGACAGAGCAGATGAACATTTACTGCACTGTGAAAAAAGCACAAGTTCATTCTCAAACAGGTCCAACATGCCATTTTTGATCAGTATATTTGTACAAGAATGGTATTGGATGGACATATATTTTTATTTTATTATTATTTTTGTTATTTCAGCTTCCTTTGCGGTTTGTGACCCAAACGTGGGACTGGATACTATAGGACAGCAATGTATTCAAACACGAGACCCAGAGTTAGTAAGAACAATTGGCACAAATGAAAACCTTTCCAGTTTTAACTGATCATGAAGTTACAAAATCTGATGTTTAAGCTGCTTTAGGCTGCCTGCAGACAAATCATCATCTTCCATGCAAACTATGGGTAACTGCGGCAACGGGTGAGTGATTAAAGTGATCACAAGGATTTTTTTGGAGTAGCTCCCTCCTTACCGCCAGTTTCACCTAGCAACGGCCCGAAACTTTTAACAACCAGTCCCGAGCCATTTGGGGAATACAAATGTTTTATTAGCGACCAGAGCTTGCCAGGATGTTGCAACCAGTATCTAGGCCTGTGTGACTGAGGCTTTAGTGTCTGTACATCTTTTAGCCCACTAACACACCAGCTACACTTTTCATGCTGTGTCTGAAATAATCATTGTCTGACCATAAATTTAAAAAAGAAATCTCTGAGCATACTGATGTTACTGCAAAGTAACATCAAGCAACTCTAAGTCTCTAAGTAAGTCGTTGACAGCTTGTAGATTTTGAGTTGTCAGACTTTATCAACGTAACTACATAACATAGCAAAAAATAAATAAAAAATAAAAATCCCACCTTAACCCATATTAGCACTACAGCATTTGGTCTTGACAAGTGTTGGTCTTGCCGCACTGCCCTCGTCTCAGACGTGACAGGAGTGACATTATCTTCTGGTTCTATGACATGTCTTTAACCTCTGGGTGGTCTTGGGTCGATTTGTGCCATTTTTCATTGTTCATTTACACGCCATTTGCACTGTGTTGAATGAAATATAGCGAAAGTCTGCAAAAAAAAGTTCGGTCACATTTACTGTTAAAATTTCAGCATGACTTTAGCTTCAGTGGCTAAGCTACAGACAAACTTACACTATCGGTCCTAGTGGTCGATTTGTGCCCCATTGAAACCCATTATAAACGCTATTTTTCACGGCAAAAAAATTACGGTCAAATCGATCGTGATCGGTTATGTTTCCGTTTCCGTTTGCAGTACTGGCCTTAGAGTTGTAATTTTTTTATTTGTCCACCGGGTGGCGCCCTTGCTCCACATTTGACCCCGGGCTGGAAAACAGCGGGCTGCTTAAACAGACCTGCGGGAAACGAAGCCTCATTTCCGGCGTGCAGCAGCGGCTTCGCCCGCTGATCGGGCGGGACCATTTTCGGCCCCTAGGACCGTTTGAGGGTGCATTTTTTTTTTAATCAACAGGAAATGACGTATTTGTTGTGACGTGGTACCGGACGTGTGTGTTGGAAAAAGGGGTCCGACGCAACATGCCCCGGTCATCGTCGGGAGTTAACCCGGGAGGATGCACTGATTTCGGCCTAGAGGAGGAGCATTTGCCGCCTGGAGACCATTTTCTGGTCCTGAAAAAAAAAAAAAAAAGGCGATCGAAATGAAGGTTGGTGCCAATCTTTAGTCCATCTAAAGGCCTAATTATAATAACAATCAAATATTACTTCAAATGTTTTTTTTTTTTTAATATTTCGTTTTGTTTTGGGGGGCTAAAAAAAACGGTGCGCTCATGTAATTAAACTGCGATTAAAAGGGTTAAAACCCCCGAAATATAATTAAAACTTTACATGGATAGTTCAGGGAGAAGTAGTTTTAAAAGATTGGCTAATTTAAAGTGGAATAAAATATTAATATATAAATTTTTTATAGCACTTTTTTGGGCGTGGTCGATTTGTGGCTCTAGGTCCGATAGTGTATGCATTTTTCTAGGACCCCCCAGAGGTTAAACACATCTCACATTCAATTTTGCTTTATTTATTTTTATGTTTATTTATTTATTTATTTTCACTTCATCACCAGGTAGCTGCAGGCACAGAGTTCAGAGTGAAAAAAGCTGCCTTTGTGAGGAAAATGTCAAATGTGCACAAAAGGATGTCTACGCATGTGGCATATATCGACGTCGTTTCAAATACTGTGTCAAACTGCTTAAAACAAGCACAATTGACAATGTGCTACAACGATAGTGTAGTTTTAGATGCTGATAGCAGTGTAGCTGTCAGAATCTTTAAGAATCAGAAGCTGCTGCGGTGTGACCTGCTTTCTTTTAAAATGAGATGGCAGTCTGTGCTGGGGTACCACTGAGCTGAATTCAATATAAATTCATCAAGATTCTGCTGAACACATAATGGCCGCAGTAGGATGACGTTTGTGTCAACTTTTATGATATGAGATATGAAAGAGGTATGCACTGAAACACCTAATGCCCTAAATTGAAAGCACAGAATTGTCCTTATTTTTCTGTCAGAATTGATCAGTATGACAGCTCGTACTAGTAATCCAATGGTCTGATCTGTAGTAATCTGTGGCCACAAAGGAATGAGGCTTTTCCTGAGGTAATGCCCTTTTTAATCGATCAGATGTAGACCTAGGCATCTGGGTATTGATTGTTTGGTCAACACTAAAACATGAGGCACACTTTCATGTTCAGTAAACACAAAATTTAACAGAAATACACACTCAGATATACACACACTCACTGTATATATTAAACTTTATTCATGTGACACACTACAATAATCAACTTTTCTTTTGTCAGCTCATCATTGATCTAATAATATACAGGGTGGGCCATTTATATGGATACACCGTAATAACATGGAAATGGTTGGTGATATTAAAGTCCTGTTTGTGGCTCATTAGTATATGTGAGGGGGCAAACTCCTCAAGATGGGTGGTGACCATGGTGGCCATTTAGAAGTCGGTCATCTTGGATACAACTTTTGTTTTTTTCCATAGGAAGAGGGCCATGTGACACATCAAACTTATTGGTAATGTCACAAGAAAAACAATGGTGTGCTTGGTTTCAACGTAACTTTATTCTTTCATGAGTTATTTACAAGTTTCTCTTTGTTCACAGCCATTGACATGTCGAAGAGGTTAACACGTGAGGAGCGGATCGAAATTGTGTTGATATCTGGTGAACGCAGTAACCGGGTCATTGCAGCAGATTTCAATAGGAAGAATTGTTGGTGATGTAATATCCAACGGTGTATCCATATAAATGGCCCACCCTGTATAGTCTAATGCAGGGGTCTCAAACTCCTGTCCTCGAGGGCCTACTAATTGTATTCAGGTGTGTTGCTACAGGGACACATGGAAAAGGACACCGGCCCTTGAGGACTGGAGTTTGAGACCCCTGGTCTAATGTCACATCTTTTTTTTTTTTTTTTAATGTGGTCATAATAAATGAATAAATAATCATCTGCTAAAGCAGTGTTTTCCAACCACTATGTGCTGTGAGAAATGATCAGGTGTGGTCAGGTATACTGGGGACAAACCGAGCCAATACCTGGTGCGCAGGGAAAAATTCTCAATATACTTTCTGCAACATTTTTATTTGGTGATGTGCCGTGTGATTTTTCTATGGTAAATAAATGGTAAATGGCCTGCATTTGTATAGCGCTTTTCTAGTCCAAAGCGCTTTACACTACATTCAGTCATCCACCCATTCACACACACATTCACACACTGGCGATAGCAAGCTACATTGTAGCCACAGCTGCCCTGGGGCGCACTGACAGAGGCGAGGCTGCCGGACATAGGCGCCACCAGGCCCTCTGACCACCACCAGTAGGCAAACATGGGGTTAGTATCTTGCCCAAGGATATTTGACATGCAGCCAGGATGCAGCCTGGGATCGAACCACCGACCTTCTGATTAGTGGCTGACCTGCCCTGCCACCTGAGCTACAGCCACCCCATTTCTAATGTGAAACAATAAGGTTGGGACACACTGATATAAAGAAGTTGTTACTGAGTTAATCCAATAGCACAGGTTCAGTGTTATCTGTGCACCAGTCTCTTCATAACACATTGCACAAACAATGCCGCTGTACAGAAAAGGCTGAGGTTAAAAATTAATATTCATTTAATCAATAACGCAATCACTGTAATCTGCAGAGTAATCAAAAGTGACTCAAATGGGGAAAAAAGGGAGAAGGTTAGTAGTGAAGAAGGTAGTGATTGAATAAAGCATACTGGATAGTGAGGACTAATAGAATGAGTGACTCTTGGGCATTTAGACAAGTCCTGTGTCTAATCAGAGTACAAACTAATAACATGTCTGCTGCTAAAGACACAGGAGGATGAAAGGCACAATGCCAACCCTCCCTCTGTTTTATTCCATCACTCATCTCGTCCCCCAGCACATTGAGGCACTCAACGGCCTTAACAAGCTCTCCCACGACATTTACTGGAGCTTAATGGATAGAAAATGTGTGTCTAAGTGTGCAGCGTCTGTGTGCTTTTCTCTGATAATGAACAGATGCCTTTGACTTACTTATGAGTTTCTTAAAGCCACATCTTTAAAAGAAAGGGAGTTTTAAAATTATTTGACAACCTTTGATGTACAAATAACAGCAGCTATAGTGGTTCTCTCAGTGCTAATGCAGACACAACCTTTGGCTTTTTGAAGACTGTCACAAGGCAAGATTTCCACATATGTAAAGTTTATTAAAAATAACACATTTGCTCTCACTGTACCCAAGCTGTAAGGGGATTACTGTAAAGTGTGGTAATCTAACCCAGATTTAAATATGCAGATATCACTTGAAGACTACAGTAGATAAACAGACTCTTAATTTGCCAATTAAAGTAAATTTCAATGAAATATAGTTCGTCTTTGAAATAATGAGGGCTCTTGAGATGGATGGCTGTTTTGAAGTACATTAAAATGGCCAGGAAAACTTAACAAAGTGACATCAAAGCTACTTCACGGACGACAGGATGTGAAGTTCTGCATTTCATGTCTTTGTATCCACAGTGTCTTGAAGGGAGACGTAATAAGAAAAAGCTTACTTTGCTGCAAACAGCCCTGATTTCTGTCTAGTTTTCACATTTTAACAACACATTTTGAAAGTTGCCAAGTTTTCACACTTGTTAGTCTGAATAAAAATCCAAGAAGACTCACCTGGTTTGAAGGTTTTGTTTACTTTTGGCAAGACTAGACTATACTCTTTCCCTCTGTTCCAAGTCTAATCTAATCTAATCTAATCTAACATTTTTGAAATCAAACCTTTTGAAACCAGAGTTAGAATAAGAAAAGTTAATAAAGCCCAATGTGCAGCTGTGATGATTTGAGCTGAAGAGGGTAAAACTAAATTGGAAAAAACTCAAGATGAATTAAAACTAATTACAACCTAATATAAGCCAGCTCCAGTACCACAGCTGTAGCACCTCATGGTACTGCATTTCCCTTCACATTAGAGTTCACATGTTTTATCTTTTATCATTAATAACAATGGAAAAGGAGGAAAAACACACACGCTCACAAAAAGAACACCTTAGCTTTAATCTGAACCTGGCCCATTATGATGCCACGTTTATAATGAAATGTGGAGAAAGATGATTTGATCTTCAGAAACGCTAAGCATAGAAAACAAGAAGGCATGAGTCTGCAGGAAATGTTCATGTGTTTTGGTGTAATGGAGTAATTCCTCTAATGGTGCAATAATCCAATTTCCAAATAGCCTCTGTCTGCATGTCGCTCTCTAATACTGCATTACTAATGGAGAAGAGGAGCAGATACAAATGTTTGAGGAATAATGTGGCGCTAATGTTTGAAATCCAAGTAAAATTTCAATTCAACACTGCTGTAAACTGTGAAAAACGCTCAAGATTACAATAGTGATAATAGATTCATGTCATGCCAACAAGCACCAAACGAGGCTTACGGAGCGTTTGACACAGTATTATGGCAGCGTGCACACCACAGCCTGTGGAAACATCATTTCTTTTCATTCAGAAAATCTTCCAGCTGGCAAAGCTGCCATGTGAAAATGTAATTTTCCAAACCTCCTGATCTCAGATCTACTATCAGCCAGTGATAAGCTGGAAAGCCTTTTTCTAGGATCCCCATTCAGTAATAGAAGCTCTGGCTCCTGATTAATCGCTTTCTACACTCTCCCTCTCTGATGGCCTGTGATAAAAAAGCAAACAAATTCAAATTGCAGCTGTGAACAACCCAGGAGTTTGTGAATTAAATATGAACAAAGCCTGCCATGTAGGCAGGCGGCTGGGCTAAAGAAGTGACTGACAAGCTGGAGATGTAACTGGAGATGTGGGCAGACAGACAGGCAGGCAGCAGAGATGGGAAGACATTAAACGGGGAGATGGGAAAACCGGCACGACGACAGCCAGACGATGGAGTCATGGGGAGGGGGGGTGGGGCGGCGGGACTGATTGACAGACTCGAGGAGAAGGACGGACGGACGGGCGGGCAGATAGACAGCTGCGAAGGTCGACAGGTTCTCATACAGTGAGATTGCGTTACCCCAGCAACGAACAGCTGATCAGTCACTCACAGATCAGAGTTCAGTTCAATCTTTATTGTCCCCGGGGGACAATTAGGAAGGGCAAACGGGCAGACACATGGACAGGGAGACAGAGGGGGGAGACAGGATGGCAGGGACAGACAAACAAGCAGAGAGACGGTGGCTCAACGCACTGCTGGACATTCAACACACAATCCTGCTGCAGCCATGCCGCACGACACTCTGGTGTTGTCATAACAACTAAAACCCCACATCAACATCGTTACTAGATGTGAGGCATAAATTTAGACGGGATATATAGGATGTTATCTCATATTTGGCAGAGAAACAAGAAAAAGAGCAGGTGACAACGATGAGGAAAACGATGAAAAGTGGGAAGACTGAGCTAAGCAATGCCATCCAACAATATATCGCACCTGGAAGTTCTTCCCATTCAATTTAGTATCAACAAAGTCATTGACAAACTGATGCTAGGCAGCCAGTGCGGTGGAAAATTCACTCCAGGTTGTGGTGGAATACTCTTTCTTGCTTAGGAAGCTTCTTAACTGAGTTAGATGACCTGGAAACATTTAAGTTGCAGTCATGATAAGAGCTTGTTCTATAAACGCAATGCAAATGCAAGCTCTAATAACAGTGTCTATTTTTTCTCCTCTTAAAAACCCCATAATAATCTTCCAAAAAAGGGTAGAAGATATGTGATCCACTATGATTGTTTCTCTCACTGTATTAGCCACTGGGATAGGTTGGCGTTCTAGCCAGGGTGTAACCCCACGTTTTGCCCTCTGACAGCTGGATAGACCCAAACACTCCTCAACCCTAAAATGGATAAATTGTTAAGGAGATGGATGGATGGGTGTGGTTTTCCTCTGATGCACTAGTTTCCAGTGCAAATGAATGTACATCTACAAGCTGCTTTGCAACACAACTCTACCCCAGCTCCTCCTCGCCATGCTGTATCTAACGTGCAGTAGAATCAGCTGCCTGGTATCAGGTTCAACCAAAAAGCAATCCAGGCCAAAATACACATCCATTTATCACATCATCACCCCCTCCCATCCCCTACACCCCTCAACACACCTTTGAAAAGTAAATGATTTTATCCATTTTGTAGTTTAATTGGAAACGTGATAACGCATTGTCCCGGAACATATTTTTCAATTAAGCCATTTTACAGAGGCAGCTGTCATTCGGGGACAATGATGGCGCTATCCGAGCAGACCCACATTTTCAAGCAGAGCAGGTTCACGTAACCGTGCCCAGACAAAGCACACAGCGATTGAACTAGTCAAACAAACTGAACTTTGGCAGTTCGGCGCACTCAGGCACATTACAGATATTCCAGCATGAGTACACCCTTAATTAGTGTCATTGATGCTGGCTCTGTTCTGTACAGGAGGGTCTGGCTGCCGCCTTCTGCTTGCTGTGCAAAACCATGGAAGGGCAAAGAGCATCCAGAACAGAGCAATAATGGCAAATTTAATTAGTGTGGATGGAAATAACGATCTTCTTTCAATTGTAACTCATATTTAGTGTCTGCAAACACTCATGGATGTAAAAGGCAATCACACAGTCTTTTGCAGTTTTAGTCACTTTAGTAAAAAGCAAAAAGGTATTGTTAATAAATGTTAATACAGGATGGATTTATTTTTATAATTTAGGTTTAATATTTAAACACAGTACATTTATTTTTCCTATGTTTTCGTTTTTTGGGACCATCCAGAGGTGGACTAGCTGCTGTGTTTCAGGTCACTGTCCTGCTGCATAACCCTAGTTCACTTCAGGCCACAAACTGATGGCCGGATTCTCTCCTTCAGGATTTTCTGGTAGAGAGCAGAATTCATGGCTCTATTAATTACAGCAAGTCATCCAGGTCCTGAAGCAGCAAAGTAGACCTAGACCATCACACCTCCACCACCATTTGACTGTTGGCATCATTTATTCATGAAATTGTGTGCTAGTTTTATGCAACAGGACTCAGACCTTCCAAAAAAGAATATTTTCTTGGGGATCATCAACATGTTTTTTGAAAGAGGAGATGAGCCTTTGTGTTCCATTTAAACTCAACTTAACCAAGGAAAGTGATTCCTGCAAAAACTGTATTTTTTATTGACTCTGAAAATCTTTAATATTAAAATTTACCTGATGACCTGAAATATTTAAGTGTGACAAATGTGCAAAACAACTAAGAAAACAGGAAGAAAGTATTCGCATTTCACAGCACTGTATCTGTGTTAGTCTGTGACTCTCAATAGAGAGAAACCGAGTGTGTACGCCTTTATGTTTACTCAGCTTCACACTGTATGAAGTGTCATTCTTTTTCATTCCTTACTTCAAGTTATCAGAAAACAACAAAAGGCAATTGCATCTGACAGAACTCTGCACTCCTCGTGAGGAAGAGGACACGCATCTGTGATTTCTGAGTGCTGACACATCTTTTAGTCTAGATGTAGCTGAGGAACAGTTTGAAATTTTCCGAGTTTTTATTGTTTTCCCCATTGAGAGTGCGAGGTTTTGTTTCCCAGGAACCAAATGTGTCAGTGATCTGCTTGTCAACAAGTCTCCACAAATACTACCCCAGTAAATCATATTTTGTATGTACATGAAGAAAAATCAGAAATCAGAAATTCAGAAATCAGAATGGGTTCATTGCCAGATGTTGAGGTTTACAACATTAGGAAATTGCTGCGGTGCTTCAGTGCAGACAATAAATCATACTGATTGTGACGTTTATCCACACCAGGTGTTTTAAAGCTCCACTTGGTAATCTCAGTAGGTGTCACCCACAGTTGTTCTGGGTTGGTAAACCGATGTCACTAAACTCCACAAAGCAGCCTCGTGTTCTGCAGCTCGGGTCTGTGATACTTAAAGGAACCACAAGATAGGAAAAGAAAACAGAAGTCTGTGATTGCTGCTGTTGAGTTCTATTTTGCTCATAAGCCTTGATTCTATTGGTGCAGGCAGAAAAGATTTCCTTTCAGTATCCATACCATTCATCATTTCTCCTCTTGGTCAGGGTTTGTACGTAGCTCATCGCTGGTGTTGTTTGTTGCAAATGAAGCATGTTAAACTGGCTTATTAGATCATCATGTCTGATCTAATGCTGCTTTAACTGATGAAAGCAAATTGCTGAATATATGTTTTTACTGCTATCTCGGTAACATACAGTCAACACGTGTGACAGAAAAAACCAAACTGTGAAGGTGACATGGCTAAAATTACATTTCTAGACTACATTAGACTGACCAGCAGCGGGCGACACCTCTAAATGGAAAATGACTTCTGGTTGTCTAACAAATCCTCAGTGAGCCACTATCCCTCAATTTCACAGTCAGAGTCATGCCTCACTCTTCATATGCAGTTTCAAAAACAACAGGATGGTGATGGTTTTACAACAGGACTTCACTGAGCAGGGACTGACCTCATTTCAACTATGTCCAGCTTTTATATACAATCTTTGTTACTGAGTAACTAAAAGCAAGACTGGAAAAATATATGCTGATGCTGGAGTCATAAGCACTACCTACACTCTGCTCTCATGCATGGTGCCAGGAGATTATAGTAAAAGTATAGATTCTAATCCTGATCCTTACATAGGTACAGCAAATATTAAACAGATTTAGCTTGCCAAATTAGTTTGGCCTTATTCTTCATCTGCTATTTGATTTAGATACTGATGATCCTGATTGACATTTTATCTATAAATTTTGGTTAAACTGTGAGACTGCACTCTCAAAAGCTTCTTCTGTCTTTTTCTTCAGATGTTTACTCACATACAATAGAAAAACCAAACAACAGATAATATTGAGTTTATGTTGTCAAGACGCTCATAGACTTACCCTAATTTTACCAATTCCGGTGTTTGAACCTGCCTTTAGTAAAGAAGATTGCATTAAAATATGCTCATATGAACAAATATAGACAGACTTCTGAAATTCTGACACATATCATGCAGTAATTGGTTGTAATCATAACCAACTGCAAGTGAGGAAAAATAAGTCAAAGTGGCACCTTAAAAACCCTGATTTTGAGTTAGCTGACAAAAACAGAACTAGAGGAACAAAAAACAGAAAAGTGTAAGTCAGACACGCTTACAGTCAATGTTCATGAGTAAACGTCAAAGTGGAGAGGTCAGAAGGCTAATTTGGGATTTGACCTATGAGACTAGTCAATGTCATCGACCGCCACAATGAACTACCCTCACAAAATACATCAGCTGACCTTTGACTGTGGCTGAGTGATGGTGTCTAATGCAGCGTGGAAGTGTAATCTCCCTCATTAACACGTGCTGATTCTCCACTAACAGATGCAGAGTTGCATAGAAGTAGAAACGTTAACAGATACACACACACACAAACACACACACACACACACACACACACAGAAATTCTGCCATCCTCACATTTGGAGCAAAGTGTGCCCAGATGGTTCAGCGACACACAAGCGCTGACTTACCTGAACATACACACACTCTCCCACTTGATTCATACGAGCACCTGTCACGCCCGCCTACAGCTGCACACGCTCCAGCATCCATGTTTACTGCTGCCATACGGCCAATACACAGAGCTATTATAGCAGCACGCTGATGAGCGACAAGGTAATTTCCTCCTCCCTCAGGGCTCCTATGAAGGGAAAAATAAACAATGCATGAATGCCTCTGGGAGTATGATCTGCACAGTCGACCTGAAATTTTTCTCTCATTCCGTTTGCTGCTTGTTTTTTTATGCGCTATCATGTCACAGAGTTGGATAGTTTGCCTTTTCAAGTATGCTTGTTCTATGCAAAATGGGGAAAAGTCATTCTTTTCAGTTTTGATCCAATCACTTTGACAGCAAATTATCATTCAGAGAGGCTCCTTCGCTTTTATATCACATAACCACAGAGCACAATCTCAAACCCACATGGGACAAAGGAAAAGAAAACAATGTAGATGGGCAGCCTGATGCTGCATATCTCTACATATACTGCATGCATCATTTCTATGATGGCAACAAATCAGAAATTATACCACCTAAGCTCACCTGAGAACAACATTCTGGTAGATAAAACATGTAGCCACAATGACATCAGTTCAGTTAAATTCAATTCACAAGATTATTCACAAAACAATTAAGCAATTAAAATGCAATTACCATCATGACAGATGGAACCAAAATATTAACATAAGTCCTTCAACAGTTCATCAATTAAATAAATAGAAGAACATAAAACCTTAACTTTAGCATCATGTCTGCTGACTTTGCATTCCTCTTATGTTATTAAGTTAACAGTAGATTACTGGGTTAACAAGTTGGAGGGATAGAGTGTATGACTGCAACTCAGACACTGACAGCTGCTAATTAGTGGAGAATACTGAAGTTATTCCAGCTGTAATGTTGGGAGCAACATAGGAAAATACTTCCTATAAACAGCCATGGGAACACTAGCTGATGTTGTTGTTGCAGCTTGTTTACGGCACATTACAACAGCTAAGAGTTGAACCTCTGTCAGTGTTGTTACCCGATTATGCTTAGAGTGAGACATAAATTCTATAATAAGGTAGGCATACAGGAGTAAACCCATATATATGGCAGAGAGAGGACAAACTGTTACATCTAGAATAAAGACACAGAATGAAAGGTGAGCAAAAACACTGAGATCATCACGCTGGTTGTATATTCCTACTCATCTGACTGAGTGATTCAGCTGAAAGCATGACACAGTCGGACTCTGCTACACTGTCTGAGCCAAACATGTCATTGCAGTGAAACTTTCAAAGTGTTCCTTTCTCTGCTGCCGTCGGTGTCAGATAAATGTGACCCTCATGCACTTTTCATCAGGACCTGCTTCCCTGGCTGCTTCCACTGAGCTCATCAGGAGTCCTACTTCACATCACATCTGCAACAAATACCCTTTACCCCATTCAGTAGCAGTAGCGTAAAGACTTCCTTCTGCATGAATATTCAGTGTATGGGATACATACCTTAAAAAGGAGTCCCAACATGGACTTGCCAAATACCTCTGCAACCTTTCCTGTTGTGCACAGTAAGCTAAATATATCTTTCTGTCTTGATGGAAATGGTTTAGCAGCTGTGTTTTGTCGCTGGTTTTGCAAATACATCTTATCATGTGTAACACATAAGACGAGGTGCACTCATTAAAGTTTTTGAAAATACCAAATCGTTTTAGCTCATTTCTTCTTTTTTCTCTCACCGTGTTTTTTCCCTCTTTCTTTGCAGTGAGGCTGAAGTGATTCCTCTGGCATGTAAACAACTTTTGCAGGGAGTACAGTGGGGATTATTTTTTTTAATCAGAGCCACAAGAAACCAATCTTCCCATTTCCACTGTGGTGTTGTTGCTGCAGACACAGATAAGAACTGTTCTGAGCACAAATATTACGTCAAAATAGACTGTACTCTTATGAAAAGAGTGGAATTTTGTTCTATATTACATATTTAAAATTAATTGACAGGCATTGCATTACTCATATTTCATCTCATCTCAAAAATAAAGTTTGCCATACCACTACCTTCATTGGAAAACAGATTTGTGCCCTATAAAGCGACGATCCAAGATTCGTGAAATGCGGGAGAGTGTCAACATGTCTGTCCTTGGCTGGCCAAACTGCCCCCCTGCTGCGCCGCTCTGTGTGCACTGTTTGCTACACCCTGTCAGCTCCCTGTCGTCAGGCCCCGCTGCCTCCTGGCCATTCTCACTCGTTAATCATGATTAACATTCAGCTGGAAGCCATTCATTACTGGCTAGGTCCTAACACCTGTGGTTCTGGACCCCCGACACATCTCCATCAATTCCCCCGGGCGAAGGATAAAAAGAGGGAAAGTACAGAGAAAGACAGGCCAAGAAGTAATCACACATCTATTTAAGTCATAGGAAGAAAAGTGTTTAGTCATCCTAGGCAGAGAAAATGGTTAGATGTGCTCAAAGCTGCTCTAAGACCGACGTGCACTGGCTGCTTTTTTTAAATTAAAGTTGCCAGCACTTGTGTTTTGGCACCATGTGTTATTTTCTTGCAGAAATGTGAAGAAAGTCAGGCAGTTTTTCGACACAGATGTTGATAGACGTGACTGTTTTCCCAGAACAGTATTCCTGTCAGAGTGAAAAAGCCTCTTAACATGTATGTCATGGGAAAACAAAACTCTGCTCTGAAACTCAGAGAAAAGAACATCTGGAAGAAAAAGAAAACTCATTACTATTTGTCATGTTATTGTGTAGTTGTGTTAGAATTTATTAAAAAGCACAGTTGTTCCTCAGGTCTGCATTTTGTGAATTTCACTTAGAGGAATGACAGGTAGCATTTAAATGGCATAAAGAATAAAATTTTTAAGCTTTTAGCTGCCACTTTAGTCCTGGATGACTGATAATGACTGAATGCAAGTTAAAATTGCTCAAGGACGCTCGAGAAGACAAAGAGAGCTGAGAGTTTTAGATTTTTAGTCCATGGACACATCCATTAGTGTAAACAGACAGCGGCCAGGTAGGCAAGGTAAACAGGTCAAGTTACTGGCAGCTGCAGAGCAACTCTCAAACAGACCTGCTGGCAGCTTCTAAAGGACTGGAGTGATATTAGCGGGTCCATGTAGCGGAAAGGCAGGCAAGTGTAATAAATGCACCAACTGGAGATGAAAACCAGTTTGATTTTACTGTTCAGCTGCTTTGTGTCAGAGACCACAACCCCCCATCTCTTTTGGACCAAAGAGTGCGAGGGTCTCCCTTAACTCATTCACTGCCAGCCATTGGCAGTGAATGAGTTAAACCCATTGACTCATTCACTGCAATTGACGGCTATAGACGTCAATGGCAGTGAATGAGTTAAGATACCTGGCCACTGAGGTGAGATCTCCATGTCTCATAGACCGTGTCGGTTTGGATTCACATTTCCAACTCAGGCTTTAAGCCATATGTCAGGGGCTGGGTCTGTGACTCAGCATTTAGAGTTCATCTTGAGTTCTTATATTATATTGAATATAATGTTAGTTCTTGTGTTGCCATTATCAGTTAGGATTTAGCTGAGTGTCAGCTGTTTTCCCCATGTGTTTCCACTGCCCCCAAGTATCACCTGTGTATTTAGTCTTTGTCAGGATGTCTGTTCTTCTTGTCTAGTCGTGTACCTCGTGTTGTAGTTCTCATAGTTTCATAGGTATTAAAGTGTTCATAGTTGTTTCCCAGTTTTCCAGTCTCATCACAGCTTATGTTTATCTTGCCTTGTATTTATGTTTCTCTTGTATCAGCCCAATAAAGCCTCACCTTTTGTTCAAGCTCACCTTTTGTTCTCTGTCTGCATTTGGGTCCTCCACTCACGCTCCATACGGTCTGCCCACAGACTGTGAGACCACATTTTTTGCAGGCCAATGGCTGCAAGCTGCCCAACAGGGAAGAGGGGGCTAACTTTGTGACATGGTGCAAAGACTGTTATTTTTTTTACTTTCTTATGAACTTGTTTTAAGTTTGTTTTACATTGTTTCACTATCTGTGGATACCAAAGGTAGGAAGGCAAGCAGTATTGCCAGCAAAAGCTTTGAACCAGCATAGCACCTGCTGACTGTTATTGCTTTTTTTTAAAAATATGATATAAACAGGTTCTGCAACAATTTGTCACCTAAAAATTCCTCCTGTGCAGAAAAGGTTCTACCCCAGAATGAGCAGGCGAAAACACCCCAAAGAGGGAGATATGAGAACGGTGATAGTTTCTGTTTCATAGACACACAAAAAAGGTGGAACCACAGATTTGTAAAAACTATGAAAAATTGCATGTAAATATATTTAAACATGCAAAATGCAACAATTCTGTGAAGAAGTTGATGTTTTGGAAGAGCTCAATGTCATTAGGTCACATTTCCACCCACTCACCAACTTTTAATGAGCTGAGATGCAAAATGTATTTAGTGCTACTATTAATATTTTTGTAAAATGATGGTGCAGAGTTGCAGGGTGGTGGTTAGGTTATGGCATTCATTGACTTACCAGTTAAAGTCATTATTAGTTGTGACTTCATGCTTGGATTATTCTAACTCGCTATCTTAATGAAAGTCTTCAGTTGAGCGAAAATACTGCAATGAGAATACTAACAGACTAGAAACAGCCCAAAATTCTCCCATATTAGCTTCTAGGTTAAATTAAGTTGAATTTAAAATCAGTCTCACATACAAAATCTTGCCCCATCACCTCTGGACCACAACAAGAACAACAACATCTCATGCTTGACCCTGAGATGTCATCTGATTGTTTGGATTTTCTTTCTAATATGTTAAATATCCCAATTCTTTGATCTTTGGGCTGAAGCAAGAACAACACTCGGAGTATAAATACTCAATCAACAATCTCTTTATTCCATACAATTCTCATTATTCCATACAACACTTTGAGTATAAACGTCCGGATGGGAGATGTGGACAGGAGGGTGTTCGCCAGATTTCGAAGTGTCTGGCAGACACCCTCCAAAGTCTTAAAACCTAAACATCCACTTTCTTTCTCTCTCTCAGTGAGCCGAAGTTATGACGTTGGCTTCCTGTGCAGTATGTTCTGTTCTTTCTAATCAGACAAATAAGGCCATGATTCTCTAAAAAACAGTATAATGCATCATAAAACAGTGTAATGATTTCACAATCTTTATTCCAAGGTGGCCTATAGCCGTATAATGATTCAACAATTCTTTGATTAGAAGTATAAAGGTGGCATAAGATAGTATAATAACCTCACAAATATTACAGAATCTTTTCTTAGAAAAGGACCTTCAGATGATTGTTGTTGTGAATTGGTGCTATATAAATAAAGTAAATTGAACTGAACTGGGTTACTGCTAACATTTTCTATGCATCCAATACTAAAAGAACATTTATAGGTAGTTTAGCTACAGTAATAAATTAATCAATAAAGCAGAGTGAATGGGGTGATACATCCAATTGGCCTGTCCCATTCATTCAGGCTCAAGCAAAAGCCAATAGTTTGTGCTCATGTGATGCCATGGACCCTGTAACAGTCAGGGTTGTTGTAGTTCTTTGCATTTCTAGCATCTCAGATTCCTCGAGCCCTCTGCGTTCTCTTGTTCTTCCCTTTCTTTGACCTAATGTTTGAATTATTCGCTTATTACAGTTATTTTGAGCTTTTTGAATATTAGTTTGGGGGGTTTTGTTTTTATTTCCTGCCTTGATTTCTTTCCCTCCTTATAGATAGGTGGAAACCAATAAGATCTACCTGTGTCACCTTTGTTATGTCATATAAGTCTAATTTTGGCCTCATCCTTGTTTTTGTCCTCCTGCATTCCTGTAAAACAACACACTATAATTAAGGTGTCACAATCCACCAAGGCCAGATCATGCAGTGCTCAGAGAAACTGAATAAAAAATAACAAGAGCTACATCTCAGACTCTAAAAAGTTCACGACAGTGCAATTTAAAAAAAAAAAAAAAAAAAAAAAATCAGACTGAACAAGTATGGCTTTTCCAGGTGAAACTCTTGTCTCTCTAAAAAAAAAAAAAAAAGTACATGGCAGCACAGCTTAGGTTTACAAAGTTGAACAAGCCACAAGACTTTTGGAACAATTAGACAGACGAGACAAAGTGGAGATGTTTGACCATAATGCACCAACGCTATGTTTGCCACAAACCAAACACACATATCAACACATATCTCGCACCAACTGTCAGCAGTGGAGTGTTGATGATGTGGGCTTGTTTTGCAGCCACAGGTCTGGGGCACACTTGCAGAAAGTGAGTTGATCATGACTTCAGCAGTAAGTTTCATTAAGAATATATTCTGCTGTTGTCCCTACTGCATCTGTATATGATTTTTGTTTTTTGGGGGGCGGTTTCTCTGACAGCAAAAGAGAACTTTGACATGCAAAATATCCTTTATAAAAGTGGCACACTGGGGCTTTAAAGTTGCATTTCATTAACAATGTTTTTTTTGTCAGCTTTCACAGAAGCTGCATAATTTACATATAAAGTCATGTTCTCTTTTCTCCTCAGGGTCAGTTTAATTAGCAGGTTTGTTTGAGGCTTTTCTTGGAATAATGAGGAACACATTTGACACCTGTGCCCAGAATGATTGATTGCAATGAAGTCATCACAGACACTTTAAGACATGGGCACAGACGTGGGCACAAAGACCTTGTAGCTTGGTCTCTTTATTTTTTCAAAAATGCCAGCTGATTATTTTGAGGCCACAGCTTTTAATAGATGGTATAAAAAAACAAATTGACTTGATTTTGTGTGATGAAAACAAGTAATGTGAGAATATTGAGACAACACAAGACAAGAGGCAGCACATTTTGCTCCAGTATACACATGGCACCACTGTAACAAATCTCTCCATTGTTCATCTATTTTTAAAGCTGCTTGTCCAGGTTACAGGCATGGTGTCAGCTAAGAACGCAGAGCAGCAGGTACGTTTTTCCCCTTTAGCCTCCACCTAATACATTATACAACATATACAAAAAAACATGGCAACACCATCGCCAAACTGACAGCACAGATATATCTGGAGATTAACAGGATTGTGCAGAGGTTTGCACTCCTCGGATGAAAGGAGACTCAAGAAAAATTCTCTTAAGAATTTCCTGAGAATAAAACATTCTTTTGTTCATTTTTCAAAATATGAGTTCAACACATGCATATACACACGCACACGCACACGTACACACACACGGCTGCTTTGTGGCGTTCTACAGGAGGATAAAAATCTCTCATTTGCTGTGCATCCAGGAGCCCATTATTACTTCTTATGGGCAGAGGTAAACCAAATGAGACACATTCCTGTACACAGCCCATATTTAATCTGGTGAGAGAAACAGAAAGAGCGAGCTGATATGGAGACCAAAATGAATCCCGGACATCAAGAGACCCTGGTATCTGAAGGATCTGTTTCAGGATTTTTTTTTTCCCCTTAAGTGTGTTCAAGGGTAAAAGCTGCTGGGTACAGCCATCGAAATTACTTATTAAAATACTCAGCTTTTATGTGGGAAATATTTTGGGCCTTGTATTGGTTTTTTGTTTTGTTTTGTTTTTTTAATGCTGGTTTATTATATGAATGCATTGAATGAAATGAATGAAAACCCTTCCTTGAATTGTAATTGGCCAATTTTACGTTAAGATCATCCATACAAGCTTCTAGTGTACCTGCTATTTTCAGATTGTCTCTGCAAGTACCGTAATGTCTTCTTATACGTATGCCTCTTCAACCTGTACCCTCTTCTGTACCCTTCCACCTCATTTTCATTTCTGGGATGTCGCTGAAGTTGCAGAAGGACAGATTTGCCGAGTGGGTCAGCAGTGAGTGAAGGTTATGTTTATGTGGTGAAAAGAACACATGTGGTTTCAATGTGCAGTGGCTCGGCACTGGATTGCACACAATTCAGGTAATTTCCCCTGAATGTTCACCCTCAGATCCCTCAGGAAGTTAGAGTACAACTCCACATTATCATTCTTACCCTAGGTGAGAATTCATGGTGCACAACCCCGTGAATGCTGAAAAGAATGCGAACATGCTCCCAGTCTTTGGATGTGGAAACTCTTGAATTGAAAACTGCTCGGTTGTAGCAGGAGATCATGCTCTCACCAAAGAGACAATTCAGTTAGTCAGTAGTCAGGTCAATTTTAAAGAGAACCTGATGTTTGCTCTTCGCACAGGTTTGAGGTTCAGGGCGAATCCACACAGTGCTTAATGCAACTAGGCAAGATTTCCAGGAAAAGATCTAAAAATAGCCACCATGTGAGTGGCTGTGGGGAAACTGGAGGAGATGATGTTGAAGGGGATTCAGTACTGATGTGAATATGTGTGGTTGTCCAGATTTTATTCCAGCTCTCACACTATGATGGTTGGGATATGCCCCAGCTTCCAGGTGACCCTGAATTGGGCACACGGTTAAGAAAGTAAACTGATTAATACCCCCCCCCCCCAATTCTTTTTTGGCAATCTAAGTGATATGAAAACCTCATATAGCTGGGCACAGCTTCTTTTATCTCATTTGCTCCAAACATCACTGAGGTCTGAGTGTGTGATGATACAGTAAAGTCACTGATGCAGGCCCTTTATCTCACAGCTCTGTTTCCCTCCAGCTATGTGCCAACCATTAATTGAAAACCCCATTTTCTAAAGCGAGAAGAGTGCAGTTGCAATTTAGAGGAACGACTAGTAAATAAATCACTAACCCATATAAAAGAATATATAACTATTTTATCATCTGCGTTTTCCTCCTACTTCAGGCCTCTGAACTTTTTTTTTTTTTTTTTCACCTAAAGCAGAAATGTTGTCTCAAATCTGATCAGTGTTGAGATGTTAACTCAAAGAAATTGAATGCAAGCTTATGTTGAGCATTACAAACAAACAAAATTTGTAACCTGTGAGAAAAGAGTCGGGACATTTAAAAAGGCAGTAAAAACTTGGAATATATAATACAAAGCAATGAATAATAAAGATAAAACCTATTTTCCATCATTAAATCTTCCAGCTGGATAAAGGAGCCGATTCCAAAACGAGCATCATGTTAAAGCATTTCCACTGGTCAAGAATTCCACCACAACAGATGGATATGGTAATTAAATTTGTCTTTAGCTGAGGGTTACTTTAACTCATTGCTCTTTTATGAATGTTGATGAGAATTAACTCATTTTTTTGAGAATGAGTGTTTTGTGTCCACCAGGTGACTTAAAAGCTCTGCAGAGGTGTGATAAAGAGAAAATGCCTCAGAGGGGACTTCCCTAAATCCCCTGAAACGTGCTATAAATGTTGAAATGGTGCACTTATAGTGGAGAAGCAGTGGGCAGGTGTCCACGCCTGTGTGTGTGTGTGTGTGTGTGTGTGTGTGTGTGTGTGTGTGTGTGTGTGTGTGTGTGTGTGTGTGTGTGTTGTAATAACTGCAGCTGCCCCGGGCCCTGAGCCCAGAGGAACCAACAACACAATCAAAATCATTTAATATGGCAAGCTCAACTAATGAAGAGTTTTGTTGCAAAAGAAGACATCTGTCGTTCGGATTAGCATGAGCGCCGTACTCGTTCTGTACACATTTGTAAATTTATGTTAAACAAGTTCACGATGCAACACAGCATATGTGAGGCAGTCAGCTCCACTAGCTCTACTTTTGAAAACTAAACAGAATTAGGTGAAGATATTGAAATACACTTAATAAATGTCACATTTTAAATTAGATTTTTTTCCTTGTCTTCTTTGCAGAGCGGAAGATTTGCTTTTTGTTTAGGAACGCTACAGCAGGTCTCCTGTTTGAAACAAGGTTTTCTATACCATCCAACCTGGGAACTACAAAGCATATATATTCTTCACTATATAAACTATCATCAACTATTTTTCAAAGCATAAAAAGAAGATTTGGCCCGCTCAAACTATCGATTAAGCCCTAGAACAGTTAAGAGCTGCAGTTGCACATGTAACAATGTAATTATACGGGATTTTCCATCTCTAGGTTTGCAGAAAATGTTCCAAAATGAGAAAATATCCAGTGGGCAGCCGTTCTCTGGGTGAAAATGTCTTGTTGATGTCGGACGTCAGAGGAGAATAGCCAGACTGGCTCATCCTGATAGGCAACTGTGACTCAAATAACCTGTTGTTGGAACACGTTGGACCTTGAGGTAGATGGGCTCCAGCAGCAGGAGTGCCGCTCGTGTCAGCTAAAAACAGCAAACTGATTGCCTTGTATTAACAGCTCAGGCTGGTGGCTTAGAAATATTTCTATGCCATACGTTGGGCCCCTCAAGGGTCACAGATGCCAACGGATTTAATAACCTGATACACAATAAACTGCATAATTTCCTTAGGGATTAATAAACAACATTTCAACATTATGCACTCCACACTGTATATAAATGCCACTTGTTTTACACATATTCAACTCTGTATATTTTATATATTTTATTGTTACTATTATTATTTTATTTTATTTTTTTACTATTTAATTTGTAAAAATGTGTATACACACACACACACACACACACACACACACACACACACAGGAAAATATTTAGTATACACATCCAGAAATGCATACACTATTATATATTGTACATATATTTATTAGTTTCAGGTTGGCCATTCTTGTATTTTGCTTGTTTGTGTTGTTGTGTTTGCACATCTCTGTTGCTTGTGGGGCTCGCACACAAGAATTTCACTCGCATGTGCTGTGCCAGTGTGCCTGCACATGTGATGTGACAATAAAAAGTGATTTGATTTGATTTGATTTGATAAAGTATTTGGATTCTGAATGCCAACTAAACATATTCTAAATGTCACAGCTGATTACCTGTGTGTTGTTGTGATTATGCCCATCCTGTTTTGAACACAGTGTACCCATCTTCTGGTGGCTCGCTTCACAACACTCAAACTAGTTCCTTGAACAACCATTACTAGACTTCAATCCAATAAAGCACCTTTGAAACGCAGAGGAATTGGAGTTTTGCATCATGACAATTCTAAAGCAGCTATGTGATGCTATTGTGTCAATATGACCAAATTCTCTGAGGAATGTTAAAAGCATTGTGACTGATTTCTGCCATAAAGAATTATGGTACAAGTATTTATAGCAATTGATTTTCATCCACGACATTTGAGCCACAGTAACCCCCACATCACTCAGGCCCTGTTTAGTCTTTTTCTTTGCACTACTTCCAAGTACTTTGCAACTTGTTCTCTAATATGTGCCTCTCTCTTGTTTTTTGTATATATTTCTCCTGTTTGCTATTTATTCCTGCTGCCTTTTCATAATTTATTCCAGCGCAGTTGGTGTGGAGCACCAACAATTTTGTCATACACGTACAATGACAATAAAGGGCTCTATTCCATGTAGAAAAGCTTAAGTAATTGGCTAGCTATTTACCAAACCCCCTTTTCCATTTCTCTGTTTGTACTTTAGTTCCTTTCCTCAACTCTTCCCCTCATGTCTCAGTCTCTTTCACCAAGGATGTGAGTGGCAGAGAAAGGAGTTGAGGCAACAGGTATTTAACAGGAATGAAACATCCTTGCCTCTGAGCTTAAAGGAATGTCGATTAAATTTGACATGTGGCAAAATTACACGACAATTGTTCATTATGGACCACCTACAGCCGTGTGTTATGCTCTCAGGTGTAGGGGTGCTCATGAGGTCTTTTCATATTTGATTTAATCTAATTACTTGGATTTACAGCATGTTGCAGTATAACAACATAAACCTGGTCCTGTGAAGGAATTTAATCAGGTGGTTGATCATCTTATATAACGGAATCAACTTATGAATAGGACATACGAGTTCGCTGAGGAGTCAGCATGTAGCACAACACTTTAATTCAGTTAAATTTTATTTATATAGTGTTAAGTCACAACAGCAGATGCCTCGAGGCACTGTTGCTGGGTATACACTGAATGTAAAAACACTTCCACAAAGGATACACCTGTGCTTCCTCCATTATCTCCTCCGGCTACCCTCCTCTTTCCTCCAACCTCCAGATGGATTTTAGGAATTGAGACATCCTTCAACAAGCCATACTGAGATTGATTTGAGGCAAGAGGACAGAGGAGACAAGAAAGCTCAAATTAGAGAAATAACAGCCTTTTATCCTTGAAGCCTCTAGTTTCATTAAAGCTGAAAAATCTCTTCTCCTTGGGCTTTTCCAAGTTTGTTTTTGAGTGTGAAATTGGGTTTGTTGTTGCCCCTTATGGCTGGGGGGAAATCTCTCAAAGATCTAAGCATGTGTTTTGCCCCTCGGTCTGTAATAAGCGCAATACAGATTGGCAGCATGCTCAAATGAAGATGGTGCCAAATGGAAAACTTACTTTCACAAGCAACACAAAAGGTGAGATTGATTTTAATGAAGTGGTTTAAAATATCCATTCCCACTCATCTTGCACAGAAGTGATGACTTTCACATTCATGGGTAATTCCAGGAATGTAGCCCACAGAGAAAATACATCATCAGCTGTTATTTTTCTGTACAGAAAACTCTCAAAACCACCAGTGTGATCCTTGAAAAGCCTGCTTTTTCCAGTATCCATGTTAGCTTGTGGAAGTGAGTCATGCTTCGAGTCCTTGTCCTACCTGCTGTATTTACCACCAATGTTGATTTACAAGGACATCAATACTCCGCAGCATGCTAATGTTCTCAACTGAGATTTACACTGATGTCAATACACAATGCTAATGAGGTTGGGCGATTGTTTGCTGACAGCATGTCATGACTGCTTGCGGGAGATTATCTCAGGAGCAATTTATCAAGGTGTCCTCTGTAGCCAAATAGGTGAAGCAAGACTGTAACACTGCAGGCTCCAATTCATTCTGTGGCTAAAGTGTTACTGTACTTTCGTTAATGTGGATTCAAGCATGCGTGGACATGCCTGTGAGACTGTAGGGCTTTCATTAAGCGCTTTTTGAAATGTACATCTGAAATGCCTGTGAAATTAATTTCCAAAGGTTAGCTAAGGGTCCCAATTTGCTACTCCTGCAGCTACTTTTCAATTCAATTGAACTGGAAGATTGATTTTCCACTTCACATTTCCATGCAACAGAGACTCCTGCTGGAAATTTCTCTCCCATTAGTGGAATTACTTGAAGTCCACTGATTTCCTGAGAAAGCTTGCTGTTACCATAGCTTGTGTCTGAGAACCTTCACAGACATGTTACCATAGATGGTAATATCTATACTAAGGGACCACTGTGATAGAAAGTGGACCTTAAACTACAGTCTGCAACATCTAGCTTCCAGAAACATTTTTAATGAACTATATTTTGAGCACAGAAGTTCTCAAACTGGAAGATGATGACATTTTGGCCAATTTAGGCAGAGTACACGGTGATACTGACAGGTTTTCAGTCCGTGGGATGAATTTACTCCTTCGTACATGACTCACCCTCTCCCCATCTATCTGTTAAACCTGAGGGCTGAGCTGACAGGCCAGCAACTATTTGGCATAATTTCACCTAAAATGGAAAACTTACCAGTGTGCTGTAATATACAGCATGTTAAAATAATTATAGCCATCCTGTACAAGTATTATCTGCAGGACTGCACATAAGGAGGGGGGGAGGGGGGGTGCAAAAACCCATTGTTATAAAAGTTTTAGTTGAAATTTGTGTATGAATATAATTTTAATGACAGCATTGCAGCTACTGTGCATGTTTTTAGACTGGTTATTTTCCATGGCAACAGGTGAGGAGACAATCCCCCAGAAAACAACCACAACCAACACAGGTTGTTTGTGCAAGCTATTATAGCAACCTGTACTTAGGTCTTGAATTTAACCCTGGAGAACCAATGGGGTCAGAGCCGACCCCATTGGTTTACTGGGGAAACCATGGGGTCAGAGCCGACCCCATGGGTTCTCCAGGGTTAAAGAGACTTGAATCTGCTATGTACAGTAAATGACAGAGAATCCAAAAACTTTAATCCACAATATCTGCCACCAGCCCATGTTAGCTAAATGTGTAGTCATTTTTGTTTTCTTTGATACATCTGTATTCAGTCGCTCCCATTTTAAAGAACTGCATCTGAACAGTCAAGATAATATCAGACAGTAAAGTTTCACACTTTGTTCTTTCGGTTCCTCCCTTTGGGGTTCCCACAGTATTTTGCGTCCATTCCCTAGCATCCACCTCCTGCCTTCTTTATAACTAATAACCTTCCTCTTTTCTACCTGCTTGAGAACTCGATTTTAACCCCCCGCCCCCTTTTTTTTTTTGTATCAGTGCACACAGGTTGTAATGGTGTATCCATTACCATTCTTAATGTGTTGTAGGGCTCAACCAATTTTAATATTTTATGTACAAAATAGTTTTCTATTTGCATTTTATTTTGAAAATTTACCTGGTTCTTCCTGTTTAAAAAGGAGTCTTTCCACTTTCGCCAAATGCTTACTAAGAGGGGTTCATTTCATTGTAGGTTCTTTACCTTACAATATAAAGTGCTTTAAAGGTGACTGTTGTGATTTTGTGCTAAAAATATGAAATGAACTGCACCGGCTCAGTCACCTGGTATAAAAGGAGACAGAAGGCCAGCACAGTTGTGGGCACAGCAGGATCAATACACCAGACCACACGGAGATTCAACAGAGCTACAGGAAAGCAGCAAAATGAACAGAAATCAAGGAAACCTGAGATTAGCCATGAAGCTGCATTGGTGAAACTGGCATTGGATTTTTGAGAAAAAAAAAAATGCTGCAATGATTTGAGGATTTGGTTGTGGAGATATGGACATGGAATACTGCATTACTGCTATTCTGAAATGTGAGATTTTATCTTATTATTTTGAATTCCTCTTCCCTGGTTTGTGTGTCCTTCATTCGTTATCATCTCATCATTACCATTTTTTAAACTTCTCTCCACATGGTGGAAAAGAGCATGTCTTTTCACACACAGAGGCTAAAACAAAAAGGCAGACTAGCATAATTTATGCATCATTTACAGCACTACACTCAGGAGTCTAAGTGAGAAGAAGCCAGAAATGCATTTTTGATGCAGATGTCCATAAATTATAGTGACAATACTTCAATATCTAGCTAGTCCTAGATGTTGAAGAATTTCTTACATCAAGGGGTTATTCACAAGTGTTATTTATAAGTGTCTGACTCTAGCAATGTTACATCTACTTCCCCATTGCCAGCTAGCAGCGGCAAAAATGACAGAAAGGTTTAGGATGTCCTTAACAGCACAGCACAGCGTCACTATCATTAGACAGATGTGAGTTTCACTGGCATTTCAACTTGTGTCAGACTCCATTCATGAGGTTTTACGGTCTCCTTCAGAGTAAACACAACCGAGTTTGCTTCTCTACAGCAGATACTGTAGCTAGGATTACACTCTTGATTGGGAGGGGTAAGAAGACACAATCTCACTGACTGCAATCTACTGATATCTAGTGGGGAGATTTTACACACTGCAACTTTAAGTGAACAATGGCTGTACTTTTGCCACCTGTCTTAGTCACTAAAGGGAAAGTACCAGAAAGACCAAATCAAACAAAGACATGCTAACATGCTCTCAGCTGAAATGACCAGACAAGGAGTGGATAGCTGGGCCCATCCTGAAATGCAGCAGGTGAGTTATTAGTTAATAAAACACAGGTGTGCCAGCCAGCGCTCCAGCTGGAGCCAGTGAGGAACCACGCCTCTGGGAGGACCTCGCACCACAGATGTACACAGATTTATTTTTTATCCACTATTTCTGGTCTGAACTGAGGGAAATTTTAAAAGCAGATAAATTTGAAATTGTTAAATATTTAAACAATCAAACTGGATTTAAAAAACAAAAAACAACTGGGTACCGCTGATGCCCAAAGTATAACATTTTGGCATGTTCTGCTCGCAGACAAAAGTGAAGATAATTATATGAATCATGTGGTCCAAAAGTTATGTGCACCTCAACACATCAGCACCAAACACACACTATTCTTTATCTAACTCAAAAAGGAAACCTCATACACCCACTTGCACATATTCCCAGACTGCGGTTGTCTGGTAAACAAGCTATCATCTCCCATTAGCAGCCTGTTGACCTGTTCATATCTGATATTAATCAGGCAGTGATTATGTGATCAAGCGAAAAGAGTGCTATGAAAAAAATAAAACCTCCTTTGGGGAATTAAGGTTGCTTTTCCAAACGCTATCTGATTCTACATTATCGACTGTGTGCAATTCTGTTTCCACCTTCAGCATGCAGGCAAGGTAATCCAGCAGTGCCCTTATTTTCAGCACTGCATTGTTTCACATTGACAAACATTTACACTTGCACTCTGCAGTGCATGTGTAAATGAATGTACAGTGCCTGAAAATGTATGCCTTTAAATATGGGAGTTGATGTGATTGAGGGGGCATGCTGCCAATTTTAAACATGATGGTAAATTTACACAACATTATGGAGCTATATCATTCATTCCTGCATATGCAGTTGCAGTTTCATTATATAAAAATATCTTTTGCAAGCACAAGCATTGTTTTGTAGGGAATTTTATTATTATGCAAATACAGTAGCTAAGTCATTTTTTTTCCTTCTTTTTGCCTTTTTTTAATACAATGAAAGATTTCCTATTATAGATCTTAAACCAGGGGTGTCCAACTCCAGCTGATTTAAAAGGCTAAATGACCTCCTCAACATGTCTTGAAGTTCTCCAGAGGCCTGGTAATGAACTAATCATTTGATTCAGGTGTGTTGACCCAGGGTGAGATCTAAAATATGCAAGACACCGGCCCCAGAGGCCTGGAGTTGGAAAATCCTGTCCTAAACTATTCACAAATCACTATGCAGCTGCTTGTTTGTCTGGAATTAGAAGGATCACAGGACCTTAGCACTGTTGTGACTTCGATGCTTAGGGCCTATTGTTGTGCTGCCAGGATCACAGCTCTGTGATGTCCTTTAGGCTGGTAGGATTTCTCACCCACTTCCTCTATTTGTCAATGGTACATCCCATGCAAGTACTGGATCTTCCATGATAATGTCTCCTTCTGTTCCCTATCAATGGCTGACTTGAACTGCCCGAGTCAGTCTTTGAGAGCTAATCTCGGAGGGCCATCCGAGTAGATTATCCATATTTCCTCCTGAACTGTGGCTCTGAAACTCACAAATCCTGCTCGTCCCTCTTTCTGTTGCTTTTGAGGTTTCCGTGTTTTGACATCAGTGTCATGTATCTCCTACTGTGGTTCACTTATTCTTCCAGTTGGGTATCTGATGACCAGTTTGTATTGATGGCTCAGATCTTATTCCTATCCCTGAGCTGGCTTCTTAGTATCTGTCTTACATTCTGGAGGTATTTGGCTGTGGGTGATCTTCTTGCATGTTCAACATGGTTCCTGTTGGGGATGCCCAGGTACTTGTAGCTGTCCTGTATATTTGTTATTCTGCATTACACCCCTTTAGGATGGATCCACTTCCCTCTCTTTGGAATGTTCTGCCACATTTATCCAGTTCAAATGACATTGCGTCCTCACTGCATCCTGTCAATATCTCGCTCACTCTTGGCATATAGCTTGATATCATCTTTGTAGCGGAAGTGGTGATGGTTGCTCCATTTCTGAAACTATATTTGAAACAGTTCTTAGTGATGAGCTGCAAAGGTCCCAACCCCCATGTGCAGATCAGCAGTGGGGACAGTGCATTACCTTGGTACATTCTGCACTTAATTTGTGCAATAGCACTGAGGTTGCACTCTGGTGTTTTCATCCACACTGACGTCCTGATTAACGTTATGAATGTACTGTTAGACTTGTACAGGGCTAAGTATTCAAGTATTCATGTTAAGGGAAATCAGATCCAAGCTTTGGTAATTTGGCCATTTGTTGCTGTGGTCTGTTCTTCGGTCCACTGATTGTGTGTGTGTGTGTGTGTGTGTGTGTGTGTGTGTGTGTGTGTGTGTGTGTGTGTGTGTGTGTAAAAAATCATCACCAGACACTTTATTAGGTATACCTTTTCACACTTTTTGTAGTCATCTAGACAAGGTCCAGGCAACATGCTGAACTTCAAACTGAGAGTTGCATCAGAATGAGGAAGAACGTTGACTTTGAACATGGTTGTTGGTACCAGATGGGCCGATCTGAGTATTATAGAAACTGTTAATCTACAGGGATTTTCCCAAACAGCCATCTGTAGTGTTTACAGAAAATGGTGCAAAATAAAGAAAATATCCAGCAAGAGACAGTTCTCACTTTTGACCCCTTAGTAGCACCTCAGCATTGTTTAAATGCCACATCGTGTCTATCGCTACTCACCGTGTCCTACCCTTTATGATGGCTGGTTCCAGCAGGGTAAAACACCATGTCACAAAGCTCATTTAGTCTCAAACTGGTTTCTTTGACATGAAGACGAGTTCACTGTACTCAAATGGCCTCCACGCCTTTGGGATGTGGTTAAACAGGAGATTCACATCATGGATATGCAGCATTGGCCCAATCTGCTGCAAGTGTGTGATGCTATCATGTCAACGTCATGTCTGAGGAATGTTTCTAACAGCTTGTTGAATGAAAGCCACAAAGAATTAAGGCAGTTGATATAGTTCCATGAATTGTTTAGAGTCTCTTATAGCTGGAACACCGTGTACTGGGTTTTAGATCGCAGAGCAAAAAAAAATAAAGTGCATAAAAAAGGATCCCTGAGCACCCATAGCCTTTTATTATTAATTCTTTACTGGACCCCTCCTTTAGCTGCAAAAATACTTTGTCTCTGAAGCAAAGTCATGTTTCACTATGGTGTCTTCCTGCATGTCCTCCTCCGTGCACCATTGACTAACTGCAGAGAGTCTAATCTGGCTCACAGCAGATGTTTTTAAAGAACAAAGTTTAAAACAGGTCCATCCTAAGCCCCAAGCAGGTGCTGTTTTAAATCAGGACAGCACACATTTTTCTAAGACCTCCGAGATCATAATATTATGCCTTACATCAATATTACATCACCCCCCAAAAATTACTCTGGACTGGAGAAAGGGTTTTCTTTAGAGAGTCAGGGTGGTCACACTGGTAATAAATTTTCATAGGAGAAACACAGAGGCTGTCGAACAGTTAACCTCTTAAGCCCCAAAGGGGTTTCTGAGCTTCCTGCTCAAAAATGAAATGCCCAAATGTAATTGATTATTTCTCTGCAATTACAAACTCTGTGCTTACAATCTTGGTATCAAAATAAAGCTAACACTTGTGAAATTTCATCAGAGGTGTAAATACTGAAGCAGATATTACTGTGTCAAAGTTACTGAGACTGGAACACAGAAAAAGTAAGTAGATTTTATCCTTGCCTTTTGTTTTTTGTTTTTTACTTTTTAGCATATAACCCTTTTAAAAATATTTATTTGCAAATATTTGTTTCTAATGCCAAACGGTGAAAAATTACAGCACTGTCAATACATATCCACACATTGTACAAAAATGTCCAATTTTGGCACACAATTGGACTGGAATTGGAATTTTTAGGTATTAAAGAGCAGAAGTTAATTAATTTTATTAACAGGCCTAAAAATACTTTTTTTTAATATATATATTTTTGAAGAATTAACCACAGATTTAAACTTTAAACTCTGAGGGGCTGTAACTTTGGTTTCTTTTGGTCAATTTGCATGATTGACACCGCTTTTTAATTGTTTGAGCCAATAGGATCACAGTAACAATGCCACGTTCATGTCATTTCAACGTGGGCCCAAATTTACTGCATGTGACATCTGTCCAGTCACGTGTCTATAGGTGGGTCTAAATGGAGGTTGTTGACGGAAAACAGCTCTGATGCAGCTAGGTACCCGTGGTAACTGCTGAAAATCACGTGGCTACCGGCTACCTGCGAAAACAAAGAGGAAATCGGGATGATAAGCCAATTTCTGTCTTAGCGCATTTGCACCGCAATGTGTTTTTGTGGTCTTCTTTTGCGGTTCATTCAGTGAATTTTGGTCTGATCGTGGTGAAACTTGGTGTGTGGAGTCAGTAATAGCTCTGGAAGATAACCAGCCTTTCTTTAGCCGGTTACATGAAGTCTGCAGAATTTCTTGTTCGGTTTTGTTTGTTTAGCGGACTTTTGTGCATTTCCGTAACTGCTCGTTTAATCACAGCTTGTTTTTGATGTGTTTGGTGGTTGTAGAAATGGTTTATATGACACTTTAGCTGAGATTCAGAGGTTTCTGTGGATACCACACATGTCTGGACTTATATTTCTTACCCCGTGTTATAACCGATTAAACGTGATCTCCTCCTTTTTGCCCCCGGTACCGGGGACATGGGGCTCATTAATATGATCTTACTGTAACAGAAAATGCTGTATATGAACCCAGAACAGCATCACTGGGATGGAGAAAATGAAATCTGGGGATTTATCTACTGTTTCTTTGATACAGTAGATTTTTCAGTGTCTTCTCTGATCTGGTGACTGATTTTTGGAGGCTGCCAGCAACAGTAGAAAATGGTCAGTAATAAATTTGCATTCCAGTAATCCTTTGAATTTTTTACATTTTTCATTGTGCATCTAAATAATAAAATTCTTCTTAAAAGTCCTCTTAGGATAGTGCAAACTGAATTTGGATGGTGTGTGAGTTTGAGCAGATACAAGAATCTCTCAAAGGCGTGAGAACAAGCGGGAAAAAATGTCAGTGCATTATAAATGTCTCACAATATTTCTAGAAATGAATGTCTTCAGCATAAGACAACACAGTTTAAAACTTTTAAAATGATCTTAATAAATTTGTTTCATTTGCTAGAAAAAAAAACATACATAAAGATTAAAAGCAAATAGATTGTAAGGGGCGCGTGAAATGACAGTGTATTATTAAAAGAGGATTAATAATAGCGGTTCTATACATCCAAGTGTTTCTGCAGTGGTTAGAAGTCACCAGAGAGTGGCAGCACTGTGCTACAGAGCAACATGATAAAGGATGCATGGTTGACATTTCCTCAAGTTTGATCAGTTTAAAAGATGATCTCGTGTGTGTGTGTGTGTGTGTGTGTGTGTGTGTGTGTGCGTGTGCGCGTGCGTGTGTTCAGGAGCCACATACTCTACAGAAATATTGTAAACATTACACAAAGTTATATAATAGCAGAGGTAACTTTGCACTCTCACTGTTCACACCTTCAGTCCATGTTTTGTTTCACAAACTCAGACACCACGCACAGTTATTTATTCTTGTGTGTGTGCTTGTGCATGTGTGATGTCTGTAGTCTATTCTGGGTATGTGTGGCTATGATACAGCTCCTGCACCTCCATTCATACATATTTATTTACATAGACAAAGAGAGCATGTTTAGCATATACATGAATACAATAAAACACCCTGTGAGGGCCTCCTGCAGGACTGAAATGCTACAGGCAGTGTGTTCCCATGTCTCTCTCTCTCTCACTCACTCACACACACACCATGAGTGCATCTTTACACTGTGACACATTAGATGTACCGTGGCAACAAACTGACACCAAGACGCCATCACAATGCACACACCCACCCACGCACTTACACACCTTTCTCGCTATATATCTCTCTGTCAGCTACCTTGCCTCTAACAGATGGGATGGGGCCGTTGCCAAATTCAGCATCCAAGCTGAAGCCTGACAATCTGAGGTGACAAACAGGAGAAAGACAGCGTGGAGGGTGCACAACAAGGGAATAGCAGGAGAATAGAAAAAGAGATCAAAGGTGTGACAAGAGCAGAGGGAGAAGGTGGTCATAAAACTATTTCATATGGTTTAAGCTTGTTTGAAAGCTTGGAGGCTCATACCCAGTTTGCTCCCTCTGTACTTCCCATAGAAGCTGCAGCTAGCTTTGCCAGAGGTGGCGTTCAGACAGGCTTGTTAAATCAACCTCTTTGTCATCATCCTTACAATCTGAACATGGTTTAAAAACCTCTTTTATTCTGCAGCTTGCTAAAGTATTCTGGCCACCAGGGGCAGTAATGAGCCCACAATGATTTGACGCACCTGAATCTGCCTTTAAGAAAATGGCCATGCATAATACCATGCATGTATTAATGGATATAAAGGTCTGTTATTATTATTATTGTAAGACTAATAGAAAAGTCAGGTCTGTCTTTCAGATGTCTTAGTACTGAGCAGACACTCGAACAGGCTTGATGCTTTTTGTAGAAGAACACAAGGAGGCAACAGCTTGTTGTAATTGAACTTTGTATTTTTCACACCAGTTGCTTAAAATCACCTTTAAAACACCTAAAGTGTAAACATAGACTTTGTGCAACTTACTGAAGTTTGATTAAACTGCAGTATATGAGCCCATTAACTTACCTATACACAGGACAGAGTGTACAGTCATTTTACAAGTTGTGAAGTTCCCTGAATTCATCCTTAAAATTAAACATGATGTGCACCTTCTTTTAATCGTGCAGATGAATATGAAAATCCTCCAACCGCGATCGTGTCTGAATCCTTCATACTATTTCATATATAATTCATCGACACCTTGAAAAGGGTCACCATCTCTTGTGCTTTATCTCCACTTCAGGAAAATTTCTTTAGTTATTCTTTGTAAAACTTTTTCTAGACATTTTTAGTCTTTATAGTAGATTTTTTTAAGGAGCATGTGCCGTCTGAAGATCTGTTATGGATGTGTTTTCACAGGAAAAATGAATCTATGTGATTTTCTAATAATCAGCTGTGACTTTGAGAGTACAGTAGCTTAGCTTTTTTGTTTTTTGGTATGGCTCACAGACAGTGATGATAATCATTTTTATTCTCAATCAATACATTTTAGCATAACAAAGAGCGAGTTTAGTCGGTAATGTCAGAAATGCTATAAAACATTGTGGGGATTATATCATTTTATATCAGGTTGATTCTTTTACATCTTTTTATTTAGCTTTGAGCAGAGTCATTTGATTAAACATTTATTCCATTTATTAAACATACAGTTTCAATCAGGTTATTACACATTGCATTTGTGCTTATGATAGAGTTGAGCATATAGTCTAAGGAAGGTTAAAAGCGTTGTTCAGCGCTATGACTGAACTGATATATTGATGAAATGACCTGTATGCTGTGAATGAAGGCCTAACACGCTTACATACACATAGATATGAAGTATAATTTGTAGGGTAAAGGTGAAAGACATCTAGCTTTGTCTCTGCTTAGCAACTAGTGATCCAGGATCCACAGGAAACATCTGGGGGGCCAGACAACCACATAAGGAGAAAATGCTGTTGAACACAGAAACTTGTTGAACTGTCGTTAATTATAACCTATACATGTGATGTTTTTTACTGACGTGAGAAGGGGCGTGAACCCTGACATAATAAAACCATGCTGAAAGTATGTTTTGACGGAAGATCTGCATTGACAATATAGAGCTGTATCTTTCCACACATGTGTTTAATAAAATCATTGTTTTGACGCACTTGGACCAGTAGTCATTTGTCTCACACCTCAATCACGAGTCGGGACAGTTTTTTGGTGCCGTGTACCCGGATTGAGGAGGGACATTGTTTGGTCGTTTGGACGAGGGAGGCTGATGTCCAGTGGTGTGGTCAAATGGACGGACAGGAGCCAGCAAGTCGACTGAGTGATGGGCCCTTAAAATACAAAGGTAAGGCACCACCTGTTGTGGTGCTTTTAAATGTATTTACAGTTTTTGCCCGTTGCCTGAACACATTTTGCAAAACTTTGCTCATTGTGCCAAAACCCTAAACACAAGTAAACATGACACAACACTGGGAAATATACCATTCACATCTGCACCAAATTGAAACTCTACTCTCAAAACCTAAACTCTGCTATCAAAACCTAACATTCCTTTGTCAAAATGTAACTCTGTTGACAAAATGACACATACTTGCATCATATGCAAACACTTACAGAGCAGGGGGAACACACTAGTCTACTTTATATAAAGCACTGCAGTCTTTGATTTCCATTGTTCATTCAGAAGGCATATTGGTACATATTCAGCTCGAAGTCCTTTGACCCTGTCACTGTTCCTCTCAAATGGGACTCTGTAGAGCTGCTTCATGGTGATGCTGTGTTTTCCCAAGATGCGTCTGATGGTGGTGATGCTCACATGGTTTATGTTGTTGAACACTTGCCTGTCTGCAAGTATTTGCTTTCGTAGCTGGTGGAGACGGATGGCATTGTCTGCCCTCACTAGGTCCACAACGGCAAGTTCCTGCCGTTGTGTGAACAGGCGTTGGCGTCCTCCCCCAGAAGGTCTTCGAGTCATTCTAGAGAAATACAACCACATATTGTCATCGGTTTGCTTATTTTTCTTACAGTACTTTACTGTATATACTGTATCATCCACTGTACAACACTGTACTTCAATATAAGTAATCATGGTATGTTTCACAGAAACTACCACTTTGGCTGCAAAAGGAGCATTAGCACCCTGCAGTACGCTGTACACTTGATATGGTGATATACTGTAGAACAGTACTATAAAACCATCTGAGTGGAGTAGAAGGCAGTGAGATGAAGACAGACCTGTTTTCTAGTCGGAATTTTCTTATTACAGATGCCACTGTGAAGCGGCTTAGATGTGGGTGGACTCTCTGCCCAGCTTCCCTCATAGTCAGGCCGTGGTTGATGACATGGTCCACCAAAGTTGCTCTTATATCATCAGAAATATGGGTCCGTGCATGGCCTCTTTGACCTCCTCCTCCTCTTCCTCATCCTCCTCCTCCTCCTCCTCCTCTTGCTCTCCCTCCATCCATGCTTGCAAAGTTCTTGAAATGGCTAAACTGAGGGCTTTTTGTGGTTGGCTAATTGGTGTTCAGTTTTGCAAGTAAGTGCCTTCAGGTGTATATTTGAGTGGTTGCAATTACCCGATGTGTTTTGTATTTTGGATACATGTGTTTTCCAAATGGCACCCTGAAATTTCATTTTTGAACAAAGTGTCTTATGTATGAAATAGAGTGTAGCATGCAGGACCATGTGTGTTGCATAAAGGAGTAAGTGTGTTGCATAATTGCAACCAGAGTGCAAAGCAGCACTTTTGTTTAAGGTATGGGTACATGTGTTTGAGGTATGGTAACAAAAGCTTCAAGTTGTGTTACTTTAGTCTAAGCATGGGTTTATAGTGTTCAAGCAACGAGCAAAAACTGTAATAACATCCACCATTCAAACTCCATTCATTCACACTTTAACTTTTTCATTCATTCACTTCAGAACTTGTTACATTTTGATTGTATTTCCATGAAGACCAGGAACAGCCATTAAATCACAAACATATTAAAGTGAGAGAAAAGTGAAATGAAGAAGAAAATGATCTCCTCATGTTGGCACCTCCAAAACAGCAAGAGGTGACAGATTCAATTAGGAAACCATCTCTTCGTGACAACAGTAAAATGCTGTTGGAGACCACCAATGTGGCACCTTAATGATAATAAAGGACTTTCTAGATTAGCTTTTATGCCTTTAAAATACTTTTCCCAGTGTGTTATCATGTGGTTTTTCAGTTCCAGCATTAACATTTAATAGCGATGATTTAATTTTGCCAGATCTACTGGCTCATAACTAGTGGATGATCCTTGCTGCCAAAGCTACAGTTTCTAATTTAGTCTAATAGAAAGGAAGGAAAAACAACTATTTCCTTATGAAGAAGAAGATAAAGATTAAGAGACATGGGAGGTAGGAGAAAGAGTGTGGGGAGAAATGAGACGGAGGGAGTTGTTTGATGTTTACTGCTGGTGCTGAGGGTCCAGAAGGTCCCAGATGCATTATAGTCATGATGAAAAACACAGAGCGGACAGATGGAGGGTGAAAGTGGAGGAATCAAGGAGGAGAATGACACATATGGAAGAGGAAACTTTAAAAGAGAGAAGAAAGAATGGGACAGTATATCCTGGTAGCCTTGTAGCGGTCCCAGAAGTTTCTGCTTTACTTTTTGTAATTTGATCAACTGCAAATTTGTTTGGTAATTTTAATTTCTATGTATAATATCCACTAAGGCAGGTTTAGCACCTAGGATGCTTCACTCTTGTATGCTTTTCATAGAAGTTTCACACAAGACAGATACAAACTTTATAAGATTTATATATATCTTTTCCATATGGGTCTTCTTGGACTGGCATGCAACAGAGCAATTCAGTTGTATATTTACAGCTCAAGAAGATAAAGTGAATGTCAAATGCAGGTTATTAGAGTTAGAGCAAATAAAAGAGAGCGTACTTAGTAAGTCAATACTCTTAAAAAAAGGCTTATTTAGACCAGGGTTGCAAGCGATTCAGCGTGATCCAAAAATGTGACTGCAACAGACTACAAGCTAACGATTGGCTACTCAGTGGTGTCACTTGATGAGTCGTGAGAGCGTCTCCTTCACAAAATTCAAAACCACCATTTTTGAAACCCGACAACGAGGGAAATTTCCACACAGAAGCAACCCTGTGGTCCCCGAGTCTGACAAAAAGCTACAGACTGAGCAGCAGGTAGAACATCGCCTCAACACATCGCCGTTTGTGTCGGGTAAAAATGATGTCACGGGATGTTCACTGCGTTTCTATAACGAACCTATGTGCATCAGACAGTACTCGAATAGAATTGAAAACGAGTCGAGCTGAATCCTTGTCGAATCGATAGTAGGTACTAATGGAAAAAGGGCTTTAGTTTGCCCTGTAATGACCACCACCAGCAAAGATCCCACCCCAAACATCAGACATGTCCTTCTCTTATGCAAACTTCTTACTGAAATGCATTTGGTATTTTTCCACCCAGCAGAAAAGCTTATAGCTAATATGTAGATTCTATATTCATAGTATTTCTCTACTGCGCCTGGACAGCCAAGAATAAGTTATTGCAGGCTTCAGTAACAGGTTGCTACATAATTTCTATACCAACTCCAAAAAATGTCATCGTTTTGCCATTTAGTTTTGAATGAAAAAACAGTCCCAATTCAAAAATAATCAGAAAAAATAGCTTTTCTTTCCCTGTTATAGTTTAATTCACACTGGATTATCTCAAAAAATGCGATGTAGATAATCTTGACGTTTTGATATACGTGTAGATAAAATAACACACACACACACACACACACACACACACACACACTCACTCACTCACTCTACAATGCTGCTAGTAAAAAAAAAAAACTGCTGCTGAAAAGAAATATTGTTAAAAGTAGGGCTGGGCCATATTATACCGTTCACGATAATACCGGTATAATGTTAGGCAACGATAGGAAAATGAAATATCGCGATAGAATGGGAGTAAAACGCGCATGCGCAGTGCCTTTGTTTTCATACGCACATGGCCGGTCGTTGAGTGAAACAGATGAACCAGAATTGGTTTGTAAAAATGGTGCAACTTCAGTGATGTGGAACTGGTTTGGTGTTTGTCCGTCAGATACACAACAAAGCACATTTTTTTGCAGAACATGCAAGCGGCCATCGTTATTGTCGTATTTGTCGGACTAAGATGCTCTTAAATCTGGGAGTAATCTGGGTCCTAAGCTCCGTATGCTTCATGTCAAACAACACTGCAGCATCACTTAGAGTTAAAAACTGTCTAAATTCTTTCATCTTTAATAAAACGATCAGCATTGCTGCTTTACCAGGTGTAACTATAAAGTTTAACTTCCAGGCATCCATGAAAACAAAAGTTATTACATTTAACGGAATTAGAAGTTAGCAGGAAGCTAGCGGAAGTTAGCTCGCTAGTTTCGCTAGTTACCTAAGCATGATATAGCATGTTCTGACTGAGAGATTTCTGAAAAAAAATCAAACGTACAGCTCTGCTATCACTTCCAACATAAATGAAGACAGGAAACTAAACAGCAGTGACGTTTGTAGGGTTACTGAAGTTGGGCTAGCTGGTATATAATGATGTGCTACGTGATCGCTAGCGACACAGCTATGTTAGCATAACATAAGCAGTGAAGCTGGAGGACGAACACTAACACTTTTCCACTTATAAAAGTTAATGTGAAGGTTCTTCATGGTTAGAGACAAATGCAATCGCATGGCAGGATGCTGTAAACGGACCAAACTTCAGTCAGGAGAACAACTGAGATAATCCATCCACAATACGAGGTTAGTTATTAATATACTGCAACAACATGGGAATAGAGCAGCTGCAGAGAATTCAACATTAATGAATCAATGTTACAGAAGTGGAGGAAGCAAGAAGAATGAGTTTAATAAAGTTTGATTTATCTGACTGCTTTGTTTCGCTTAATGTGCCTTATAATCCTGTGCACCTTATGGTCCGAAAAATGTGTACTGCACACTGCAGTTTAATGTTGCAAAGCACCTCTTTTTAACTTCAGTGGATATTATACATGGTTATGCTCAGGATATGTCAGCCCATTTCTACTGGAAATGCCTTTTGGTTAAACTTTCAGCAAGGAATTTGCATTTGCACTGTTACATTTTTATAAAGCTTTAATGTACATAAAAACCAGCTTCTTGTTTAAGTGAAAATAAATGGAAGGTTGTCTTTTTGCACTAGTAATGTTGTGGAGTTGTATTTTGTCTCGCATCAATTATATCGTCGGTTATATCGTTATCGCAAATTTTCAAATATATATCGTGATAAATATTTTTGGCCATATCGCCCTGCTCTAGTTAAAAGCATATCTGATGTAACCTGAAGTGACCACATTTTGAATGTGAAGAGCAGCAGGATGGAGGGACAAACAGACCAACAGATCAACGGAGGCCATGAGGGGGACAGAAGCACCTTCATTTCCTTTTCAATCACTGTGTTAGCGGCTGGCTAATGGCTTTGAAATGACAAACCCACTGACACTCTCATCGCACGTTTATTCAGATGCAGTTAGTAATGCAAATAAGGAGGGTAAGCAGGAGCTTATGAGACAGAGAGGGGGGTATCATTTACATGCTAAAATGTTCCCCATTGTCGACATGTAGATTATTTCAGCGCACAGAAATATGAAATCTCTAAGAGACAGAGGCACTCCAGCGATGGAAGGATGGAAGAAAGCTTAGCTTCTGAAAAGCTTAAATGAGTACAATTATGTGCAGGCTGGGGCTGCGTATTAGCAAGCAAATGGGAGAGAGAATTTATGCAGAGAGGAGCCTGGGAAATTATGATGGTTGCAGCATAAAGAAGACAGAGTAAATTGTGTAGACTGCATGTCAGAAGGAAAGCGGGAGAGATGGATGCATGGAGATGTACTGAGGAGGACTCTGCAGCACAATCAAAACACTCTCATCACAATCAAATTATAATGTCTCTCGAAAATAATGTGTGACAAAAGTGCTGAGATATGAAGACAGTTTAATTTCGGTAATAACAAACTCTCATATGGAGAAAGATAAGAAAGGATGAAATGAAGCAGATGAAAAGAAGGCAGAAAATAAACAGCCATAAAAGATGAAACAGCAAACGATAACTTAGAAAAAAAACCCAACAAAAACAAAGCACTGACACTGCTTTACAGTGGATATTTAATCAAATCTGACAGCTGCAGGTATGTTACACTCAACGCCAACATCACTTTTTAGTGATATTGCATATCAGTGGTGCTTCAGATTTAAGTTTAAAGTACATTTATCAAGTGTCTGTAGGACAAACTGAAAAGAAACCAAAAAAACATACATAGTCTGCTGGGCCTCGTATTGTGGATGGATTATCTCAGTTGACTGAAGTTTGGTCCAGTTACAGCATCCTGCTATGCGATTACATTTCTCCCTAACTGCCAGAAACTCTCACGTTAACTTTTATCGAGCGGAAAAAAGTTAGTATTCATCCTCCAGCTTCACTGTGTTTATATTATGCTAACATAGCTGAGTAGCTAGCCACCACATAGCACGTCATTATATACTAGCTAGTCCAACTTCAGTAACCCTACAAACGTCACTGCTGTTTGGTTTTCTATCTTCTTTTATGTCGGAAGTGATAACTTTTTTTGGGAGACTTCCCTGCGTACCACTAGAGGGAGTCACAGTTTGAGAATGACTGCCCTAGATCAGCGGTCACCAACCCGTGGGCCACGGACCGATAGTCGTTTGGTACCGGGCAGCGAGAGTTAAGGCTCAGGTGTGAAATTCATGGTTTTCAGGGGTTTTATTGGCTTTTAACGTTATTTTTTTTATCGTTTTTATCGTTAACTTAAAGTTTCCCTGGGTCTGATCCTGTGTGTCTTTAAGTCCTTTTCTTTCAATAACCTTTAGTTTAACGCGCTTCATGAGAGACATCTGCTTGTGTCTCACGAAACATCAGCTCTTACACTTTACATTTCAAATAAAGACATTTTTAACACTAAATATATAGTCATGAAATTATGTAACCCATTATGAATCAATCATCGACATCATGAACTCTACACAGAACACTACTTATCAGCATTTACAAATATTTTCAGACATAAACCGGTCCATGGCGCAAAAAAGGTTGGGGACCGTTGCCCTAGATAATCCTCTTTTTTCACACTTAGAATCACCAACATTTACAAAATGCACGTTTAGTTTTATTCGGTATCATCTGAAATGGGTGACTGAGTCCAGAGCTCATCAGGAATCAATAAGATGGCAATTTACACAGATTTCTATTGGATGGGAAATCTTTCTGCACCCACAGGTAATGCCACTAAAAAGAATGCAGGTTCACTGAGTCTCTCCGTTGATTTCACTTTTCAGACCCAGAAGCTACATCCATCTTTTATACAGTCTATGGAGTTGAATAATAATGAAATCAAAACTGGAATCCAAAACTTAAAAAAGCAACACAAAACCCAGGGACCATGACAAAAACTCAAAATAGGGGAAATTGGCTCCAAAGGCAGTAAAAGCTGCCTACCAGCACTTCTCTAAGTAATACATTACATCTCACTGATGCATGAAGTTGTAGCTTTAGATGGAAATCTGTCTTTACTGAGTGGACTACGACTAAATTAATTCAAGTTGCACACAAGCTACTTTGCACATAGATTTTCAGCTTTGCTACTTTAGTTACTGAACACTGTGATAACACCAACATTAACTAACTTATACAGTATGCATACGTATACTGTGTGCAAACTGCAAAATTAAAAATTACACTGTTTGTTTATGGAGAATTCAGAGCTGATTATTTCAAAATAAAACTCATAAGAACAAAAAAATAAATTAAAAAATTACAAAGCAACAATACAGGAAATGAAATCTTCACTTGTGAGGTATTTCCTTTTGAAATCCCTTAACAATGGGTCCTGTCTGCCAGTTGAGCTCACATTGACCTCCACATAGCTCTCCTGTTATTTCCATATCACATATGAGTTGAACTCCCATTACCCACATTTCCATTTCCGCTGAATGCAGCAAAGATGTAGAGAAAGTGGCGAAACATCATAATAGACCTATATGTAAGGGATTATTCTGCATTTGTGTGAAATCAAGCAGGGGATGAAGAGAAAATAGAAGCAAAGAAGAAGATTGGAATAATTTGTCTTTTGCGTCTTGATGAAAAAAAGGAAAAAATGGCCATGATTGGAAGAAGAATGAATGAAAAAAAATAAGAAAGTAGGACAAAATGCAAATGATCTTTTCAAAATGTTGACCTCTTTCCATGGCTGTGTGGATGACTGGATGTATGCCAGCAGTCATTCTATGTCTAAGTCTATGTCTTCACACAGCTGGCTAATTCTCAAAGTGGACAAATCTGAAGATCTGGAAGAGGAAACACAAGTTTCAGAAATCCCCTTTCTATGTGCATTTTAGTTTTTCAAGTCCCACAAGCTAGAACCGGAGCTCCCTTATGTAAATCCAACACTCCCTGGGGTAGACCGAGAACTCACTGGAGGGATTATGCATCTCATTTGTCCTGGCAGTGTCTCAGGATGCCCCAGGAGGAACTGGAAAATATGCCAGGAATACCCTGCTTACCATCAGTGCTCAGCAAGCAGAAGAAAATGGATGGATGACAGACAGGAACTAGGAACTGGCCAAGTATGGAGAGGTAAAGGTGAATGCAGAGAGCACAAATCTGCCTGATAGGACCTGTCATTGTTCCCATTTTTGTTACTATTTGGAGTAGTTTTAAAAAGTTGGAGAAAAAGTAAAAAAAATTTCTTGTGTTGACCAAATACATTTTTTTAGGATGTTTAGTATAAAGACTAGAAACCACCAATGTGGCTTTGTCTTAAGTTGAATTTGTTTTATGCATTCATATTCACGCAAACAATGAATTCTAACAACTTTTGCAAAGTCTTGGCTTTTCAGCAACACGAGTAGCTGACTCAGCATATAAATGGGATCTGTCAGAAAAAGTAAGACCTGCTGTCTTAGAAGGACTTCCTGACGTTAAGATCAGGGAATCATTCTGGGAGAGCTAGCACATTAACAGACTCCCTCTTCTTGTCACTGGATGCATTTACTCTCTGTGTTTGGGCTTTCTGTCCTCCTGCAGAAGGAAACTAAAATGGATTTTATGCCTACCTGATGACCCTCTGTGACTGATAAGAATCTAAACATGCAAAGTGCTGCATTTCCCAAAATGATATTCAATGACATTCAGCTTATTGCCAATTAAAACCCAATGATGGTAAACACTGCGGGCATTATACCTGCTAAATAACAGCATCCTCACGCTGTAATCTTTAGGATTTATGGTCATTTTGTAGTTAGCTCAAAGCACCACTGTCTAGTAAGACTTCTAGTTCAATTAATACAACTATTAGCATGCTAACCCGGCTATTTCTTGGGCCGTAAGTGTCATAATATGAGTCGCCCATTAACACTATGTGTAGTCCCTGAAGCGGCAATTTTTTTTTCTTAATTTCTCAGTGTGTGCAGACACTGTGCTGCTCTGTAATCTCTTTGCAGCCTTCATGTAAAGATGAGGAGATGCTAACTTTGGGAAATGCACTCCTTTCATGCTGCATTGCTTGAACAGAACATCCTGTACTGTTTCTACCACTAGATTCAGGCAAAATGGGTGTTAGGAAATCTACTGTGGTAACACAGATGTTTGTTCAAATGTGTGTGTGTGTGTGTGTGTGTGTGTGTGTGTGTGTGTGTGTGTGTGTGTGTGTGTGTGTGTGTGTGTGTGTAAAAGAGACAGAGAGAAAGATAAAGAGAGAAAAAAAACCTACTCATTCATGGGTAATGAGCATCTGAAACATGTTTGACATCTGGCAATGATGGGCAAAGCCCTCCAAACTTCCCCCTCAATGTCTCATCTGGCACTGGGTTTCTCCAATGAATCCTCTGCTCTTCACTCTGCCTCCCTTCCTCTTCCTCTGCGCTGGCATTCCTCCCATCCTTCCTTCTCTCTCACTACCAGCTCTACTCACTGAAATCCACATCAGAAATCCTGCAGTGGACAGATGCAAGCTGAAGGGAGTAATATAGCCAAAGGGATGATGAAGAGAAAGAGAAAATGCAGTGGGGGGATGGGGGGAGGTGAAAGAGTGTTTTAGGAGGCCGGAGGTGCAAGATGAAGGCTAATGAGGCAACATGATGAGAGGAGATGGAAAGAGTGATGACTCATCTTAAGTGGAGAGTGAATGAAAGAAAATGGCAAAATCATGAAGGAAAGCAGAAACACTTAAAGACGGGTGGCATTTTGAAGATCACAACAAGAGGAGAGTGTAGTAAGATGGAGTGAAAGCGGAGAGGAAATCTACAAACACACACACACACACAGCTCGTGCCTTCACCCTGAAAGCGTACAGACGCATAAATCCCCTCTGAAACCAGCAGCATTGTGGCTCAGCTCACTGCAACTGTATCCTCTCTCCATATTCCAAATCCCATGATGGTCTTATTACCATAATCGGCTCTGAGCGGAAGCACAACAAGAGCACACACACAGCTAGTCGCCCAGCCAGTCACCCAGTCGTCCATACAGCCAGACACCCACAGTCTTACCTAAATCCCCAAATGTTCCTACCAAGCTCTAGAAGTAATGTTCTTGTTGCACGAGTCTGCAAGACACAGTTATTTCTGAGGCAACACAACAAGAAATATGATTTTAATATAATATGGAGGAAAAATAATGGTCCCACCAGCAGTTGGGCTTTACAAACCAGATTAATACAACGATTATGAATGGCACTGTTGATCAGCTTGTTAGTCCAGACTGAAATCTCATATTAACTATTAAATTACCATGGGAGTTGTATTTGATAACAGCAGAGTGTTCCTATCCTGGAACATAATGTGTTGTTTTGTCCAATCCCTTTTTCATTTCTGTTGGGAAATAATGTTCATGTACAAAACAGGAGGCTTGAAGGGTCACGATGACTGAAGCTGCCAAGAGACTCTGATTCAAGTGTCACTGGGACCCTTGTATGTTTTTCATCTTTACTTTTTTGTAATATTAATTATTATTAGTATTACTATTTTCATTATTTATTTATTTATTTATGTGTGTGTGTTTTTTACTCATCTTTTTCTCTCACTGAGAAGTCAGGAGTTGGCCTCACTGTTGCCATAACCCAGAACATCAGGGCACAGGCGTCAGAGAGCTGGAGGTGCCAATGAACCACAACAGCACTAACAGGCATGCTGGGTTCAAGAATGGGTTCAACTATATAACAATGTCTTATAACTACAGCTTCAACCTACATGCAACGTACATGTAGGGGCCTCAAAAACACCTCACCTAGGACGCGTCCTGGACAGATTTAAATCAGTTACCTGAACCACTTAAACTGACCTTTTTAGAGGTGTTTAATGACGAAGGCTTTCACCCTTTCTCTTAAACTAAGCCAGAAATAAAGGAAGCTTGTTTCTACTGCCTCTACTATCCTATTCTTTCAGTAAGATAAGAGATGAGTTAAACCTTTATTAGTCCCACACATGGGAAATGTTTTGGTCACAGCAGAAAGTTAAGAGCAGTAAAAATAAAGAAAAACACAATAGAACAGGATAACATACTATACAAAATAGAATAAAATGCTTTATTATAGTTGGAAAAATTGCATTTGGTACTATTGTACATGAGGGAGACAAGGCGAAAGTTACAAGTGTGTGTGTGTGTGTGTGTGTGTGTGTGTGTGTGTGTGTGTGTGTGTGTGTGTGTGTGTGAGAACATCTGCTAACTCACAGCTCATGGCCATAAGTAAGGGTCGGATCCAACCACTAAAAATTAACTGCCTTGCTTCACTCTCAGCTACTGAAATACAGATTCTAGAATCAATTCTAAAATTAAAATACTGATATTTTAGTTATTTGGGGTAAATTTGTAGTTTATGATTAACAGGAACACAGTGGAAGGAAACTCGATTACTGGGATTGTCTGAATGAATGGTTGGAACTACTTGTTCTTCCGCCTATGATGAGTGTATGAGGACACAAATTGAAGGAAGAGGAGAGGGTGTGGCAAACGTCGTCATAACCCTAACCCTTCACCACAACAGACGGGTACGGTGTCCATACTATTGTGAATGCTGCGTAAAACAGTCTTCAATCTTTGGCTTCACTCTTCCCAGCACGTGACTTTCAGCTCGAGCGACCTGTTCTCAACACAGAAAAACATTCAGAAGTTATTAAAATGTGTTTAATCAATTCCCATAATCTAACCATGCTTGCATTGTTTCTTGCTGTGAGTGAATTGGGCGTGAAAGATTTGTTGTTTCATCCCCTTTGACTGCTCCCAACCTGCAAGTATCTCATCACTTGCATATTTCATGAAGTACCATACACACAACTGAGTATTTGAGCCCTGTGATAGATAATCCAATTTGTCAATAAAGTGCTACCTGCTGGGCTTCTTTTTATTGAATAACAGGGGACGATTTAATTAAGCACTTTATTTAGCAACATGCATGTGAGCACGGTTTAGCCCGGTGTGAGTCTTAGAAATACGTTTTTGCACTTGGTCCTGCTGTTAATTTGAGCTTTGAAATCATGCATGCCTCAATAACATGGGAACTTTAACTCTGCATGTTACTAAACACGTTTGCCTGCCTTGCATGCTAATCCAGCTCAAACAAACACAGTCGAACATGCTGATCGGCTGCAGTCTGGTTATGTTTTATTTCTTTAAGAGTCACTAATTGAAAACAGCATCTCTCTGTAAAGGTCTTGAACTATCATGTGAGTCAGTCATGCGTTAACTTGTAATTCACCATGATGCCAAAGCAGCCAGATGGCTAAAGTTTGTTCTGTCTTTAACAGCAAACCTTGTTACAGCTTCACCTCGATGACATAACACACACACACACACACGCAAACATTCTCACACAGACTCAACCAGATAACAAGGCCCGCAAATGAGGCTAACCTCGTGTAGCGGAGCAGCCAATTAAACCCCAGCAGCCTCATGCTACACCACTGCTGTTCATAATAACGATGATGGCAGTGATGATGCGCCTGCTCCGCTGAGACCAAACAAGATATGAAACTTCACCTCCCTCTAATCGCTCATTGATTCCCCACTGAGACAAAAAAAAAACATGAGAAGAGCGAGAGAAGGAGGGTGAAGGCAGGCAGCTGAAAGAGTTCACTGAGGCTTAGTTTAAAATATGTTTCTTTTTTTATTTTCCATGAACTAAATTTAGATGCTAACAGAGCAGTCTGGCACTTTACACAGCAATTTAATGAAGCATGCAACCAGCACCAACAACATATCCCCACCCCCAAACAAGCAGTTATGAGAGAAAGTGGGAGGAAAATGGAACAACCGGGCCATGAATGAGCTTGTGTGTGATTCCTATATTTGGGAACATTTGGGTGTTTTGTTGTTGTAGGGGTGTGGGAGAAATCACCGATATCCAAAAATGTTTATAACTTCAAGAAATCTTGGAATCCTAAATACGTAAAGTAACAGTGGTTTGCTCTCGCTTAGAGACGTTTGAAATTCGACAGAGAAGGGGTTTGCAATGCTGCATGCACTCTACATGCAGTTCAGACAGATCATAAATGCAACGTACTTGCATCGGACCATTTTAGTATGCATGTTTGCGAAGAGCTCTACCAAGGGCTCAGAGTAGACTCGCCCATTCTTCACACAGGATGATTTGGACACCTCATTAGGAAGTCTCAGCTGGAGGCTTGGTGAGCACATGAACCTGCTGAAGTCAATTAACTGTGGCGCTTACAAACACTCTGATATGGTATTATTAAAGAAAGCCAGTCTGGTTCGTGCATTCTTTGTCTTTCATAGTGTTTTTTAATTTCCAGATGGCTTGGGTATTCCCTGCAATTGCACGGAAGATAATGAAAAATTACACCCAATAGAGAGATCAACCTGCTCAGCCACAAAGTGCTCTAAGTCCAGATGGATGACTGGACATTTTCATATCCGAAAGCAATTTACCTAATGAGATACAGCCTAACAGTCTGCTATGAAGATTGTGATCTCTTTTTTTGTGGGGGTTTTTTTTAACTTGGGAGCGTGCCATTCTAGCCTTTTTCTAATATTTTTTTTCTCAGGCTGAACACACCTCAGTACTTATTGCACTCACATGAGATTTATTTTAAATTCAACGTACTTGGTAAAAGTTTAGTTTTTTCAGAATGTCAATGTGTTTTTTATCATGCATGGGCAATGGATAGGGCAATTTGTCCGAATTCCAACTGTATGAATCATTTCTAAACCCTATTTTAGGACACTGATAGTCGGTGTTGGGAAGGTTACTTTTAAAATGTATTCCACTAAAGATTACAGAATACATGCCCCAAAATGTATTTTGTAACGTATTTGTCTGTGAAGGTTTGTAACGTATTCCGTTCCGTTACTCAGTGAGAGTAACGTATTCTTAATACTTTGGATTACTTAATATGATGTCATGCTTTTTACTACTACATGAATGTCCTATTGCTGTGTGATTTATTACTATTACTGAAGGTTACTCGGCATACCAATACCAACTAGATTTTTAAATCTTAATATAAAATGAGTCCCTTTACTATGGCTCCAAACCGTAGTAAAGGGACCTCTGGCTAATACGTCGGGTTCGTGTCAGGCTCGTAGCTGAAAACTAGCTTTACTTTGTTGTCTGGGTCAACTTTGCTAGCGAGAGACAGAGAGAGGCGTTGAAAGGCTGCTCCAACGAAACTTATTGTTTTGGAGGAAAACACGAACACAGTGTACAGTCGAGTCTTAACAGCTTACTTACAACTGGGCTCGTCAGGCACTCTTCTTGGCTGCAGTGGTTATTATTATATTTACATGCTTCCATCTCCCGTTTCTGGTTGGTGACAACTCGTACTTTTTCGACTCATAAGCTATTACCTTCATATTAAATACTTTTTTGAATAATAATTTTTAATGATATTTCTTTATGTTATTATTATGCAAGTAGAGGTGACATGGGCGGCGAGACTGAGACACAGGCGTTAGAGCCTCTTAATGTATGTTTTGTTTGGGTTTCCACCGGCGTGGAATTACCAAAAATAGAGAGGGCATAGCCTAACATACGAAACAGGAAAATACCGCCGTGTAATCCCTTTATTTCAAAAAAGTAACTGTATTCTGAATACCACCTTTTTAAACGGTAACTGTAAGCACTGTGGCCCTTCATGCGTGTTTTTAGGAGTCCATCACAGGCAGTAAAGATCGACGGAAACAAGATCCGAATCACCACTTCAACTCCAATTTCTACTGTTTTTATCTCTACTGTACTTCACAGTTTCCGGGACCACTGTTCCCTCAGGGGAACAATAAAGTTAATCTAAATATTTCACAGTGTTGGAGGATTGGTTTACTCTTTTACCTCCAGGACATCCTGTTCTATTATCATTCATAATGGTTCCACTTTACTGAGTTTTTGTATTATTAATATTTCAATATGTTCTCTGACTGCATTAAAAAGAAATTCCACGCAATAAGGTTTTTCAGCGTTTTGTTGTGTTTGTTCTGAATAGATGGCTCCTTAATTTAAGGATTAAGGATGTTTTTGTTGTTGCTGTTGTAGCGCTGCTCTTAAATGTTGTTTTTAGTCTAGCAGAAAGCACGAGCGCAGCTTTCATGCTCTCTTAGTTAGATTTACATTTTCTGTCTGTCCAAGCTTGTTTTTTGTCAAATCATCACCTTGTTCTACATCTGGTCCTTCTGTGACAGCTAAGGACAGCTCTGCACACGCGCACACACACACACACACACACACACACACACACCAAACACTGAGCTCCAGGTGAGCTGCTCCCTGATGTGGAGAAGCGGCTTAAGTGTGAGTCTAAGCTCATCTTGCCTTTAGCTAATACCACCCACACACATATGGACACACACACTCACACACACAGGCATGCAGAATGTATGACCTGGTGCAAATTCAGCATACTGATGTGATAACAGACGGGTTGCTGACACACACACACACACACACACACACACACACACACACACACACACACACACACACACACACACAAAAAAAACCGCACAACACTGTGGCCAAAAAAACCCTGCATCATGCACACACAGGCTAGAACAGAATGCTAATGTAAAGGGATATGGCTGTCAAATATGGTAAACACACACACACACACACAACTCTGCATCCAGAAAAGGCCCACGCACTTGTTTTGCAAGGTGATGATACAAAAAGATCTTTCTTTCACATACACATTGTGAGAAATCCATTGTCCATGCATCATTACATGAATGCACACACAGACCCACACACCAAGTACACCAAAGTTTTACAAGCTCACGCAGTGCAAACATGCACTTAAACCTTCACGCACCTGCCTGTGCAGGACAGAGCATCACCTGATGCCAATTGTGCAGGACGAGAGCTGCCCACCCCAACCCCCAATCCCCCCCAAACAGCAACAACACCCCTCCAGCGGCAGTTTCTATGACTACATCCAATCCGCAAGCCAGTTTCGAGAAAGAGCAAAGCCACTTCTGTCAGGCTCACTCCACTTTCTAGAGTGGAGCAAGCCTGAGAGAAGTGGTAAAATTACAGACATTGTTCACTTACGTAGGAGTACAGATATCTGGGTTGGAAAAAAGAGTCTGATGAAAGTTGAAGGACTGATACAACATCTTTACTCAAGAAAAAGTGAAAACGTATTCACCCTGAAATCTAATTAAAGTATTAAAGCAAAAAGTAGCTGAACCTCACGTCATATTAATATCACACTAAAATAATATTAAGACATGAGAATACCTTAATTCAGCTTAAATTCTTTTTTTTTAACCATAATTAAATAAAAAATAAATTCTAATGAATTTGGTCTGCTTGAGTATCTGTTATGTAAAACACAAACAAGTTGTATTTGCTCTTGCCTACAGTGGAGATGGATGATTTGCTTCCACGTTTAAACAGGAAAATAAGCAGTGTCAGGAGTTAAGCTCGGTCGGGGAATTATAAAATCAGTTTTAGTGGGGCAGGGAAAAAAAACCACTCAGAAAAAGTCATTATCATTTCTGTTGTGAGCTTCTGTAGAATTTGCATACAGGCTCTTATCACTTCACCTGTGTTCCTTCTTTTATGTGGATTGAGCCAACAGAATTCAACAAGCTGTAAGCTGATGTCACATCAGCTATCAGGACTAAAGTTGAAATTCAGCGAGTGAATCACATCAGTATCATCACCCTAAAATTTCACATGATATCTGCTACGCTTGATGAAATCTAACACTGACCATGAACAACACAGCTGCTCTGCATCACTCCAACATTCCTGTAAACTTGACCAAATACTACAAACTACCCAGACGAGTTTAAACCACTAAGCTATCCAGTGTTTTCATGCAACGTTTGAATAAGACAGTTAGTATACTTCAGTTTGTTTCCCAGGACTTTCAACATTTTGCGGCTGAGTTGTAGATGAACCACAGTCAACCTGTAGAAAAGTGAGATTTAAGAACCAGTCCAATGTAAATGAAACATTAAAAAAAATCTGTGTAGATCTAATATGTGTTTTAATAAAGCAATGAGAATGTTACTTGTAAGCTTTAATCAGATTAATCACATGTAACTGCAGTCCCTACCTTTAAAAATAACCTCTTGTTGAGCTCTTAGAGATGATAGATTTGAAATTACCTGCCACTTAAAAATGTTACTGCCTTTATACTCATCCCTGTTCTGCTAGCATGACTACAACTTGTACATACCCATATGGAAAAGATATATATAAATCTTATAAAGTTGTATCTGTCTTGTGTGAAACTTGTATGAAAAGCATACAAGAGTGAAAACACATAAGATCCCTTGAAAAATTATATAATGAAACTTGTATGTTTTGGATACTTACTAAAACAATATATGAAAGTAATGAGAAAGTGGCCACTTTCATGAGTAAATCATATAAGTTTTTACTATTTCTTTTCCATATGGGTCTGCACCAAAAACACTGTTTGGGATTGTTCTGACACACTGTAACCCCTGCGTAGTGCTATAAATGATATAATTTCCTGCCTCTTCATTCAGTGGTGGCTTTAATGTGTTTTTGTTCAAATGTCCTAAAGCAAAGGGCCTGTTTTGAAAATGTATGGACTACAAAATAGAGATATTTGTGTTAAAATGCAGAGATAAAATGTTGCGTTGTAGTTTAGCATACTGTCAGGGTTTTAGAAACCATCATTTAGAATAATGTGCCTGTAGGCATACCACAGGCTGCTGCGGTGTGCTGAATCACTATGTGCGTGTAAATCATTCATATGAATTAATCAAAAATAGGAAGCAATTCAATCAAAACATGAGAAAATCATTATTGAAACATGGGTCCAAATTGTGTCTTTATTCACACATTAAAACATGATCCCAATTATTTGACAATTGCAAGTTCTGCAAGGGGAGAGAACAAATGGAAATAAATAAGTGAAGAGAGTGGGTGCATAGGCAAGAAAACAAATCAGCAGGAAAGGTGGGTAGCTTCCAAAGAGGAAGGAAAAATATAGGAAATATAGGTAGAGTGAAAGACAAGCGATGCTAAAACAAATGCACTGGGAAACATGAGGAAAGTGCATACTAAATAACTGAAAGACCAAAAAACAGAAAATAGGTATTAAAAATACAAACCAGCCAGGAGTACACACAGCATGAAATTAAGGACATAAGAGGCTTTTCTTGTTTCTCTGATTTATGCCTTTTGATCTCATTTGTCCTCTTCCCTGTGACCCAGGAATCAGTATACTGTATTAAAGTGTCTCACTTCCTAAAATGCAAGAACTCCGAAGGACAGAGGAGAGGAGAGGCTGCAGAGGACAGAGGGAAGGAACAAAGGCAGGTGAGAATAGAGAGAAGAAAAGAAGAAGGAAAGGAGTAAAAGAAGGTGTGAAGCCTTCAGAAACAGACATGACGAAAGAAGGAAATGAAAAAGGGCGGGAAAGTGGAGAATATGAGGTATTCCAGGGATTTATGTGAGGACAGAATTAATTCAAGACAATCAAAAGGTAAGTGAAGCAGAAATGAGGGGCAAAGTTCACAAAGTGCCTTACCAGAGGAGCAAAAAGCAGAGTATTCAGAAGGAGAATTAAAAAAATTACATCAAACAAAATAAACCAAGAACAAATAAATCCCAAAGTTCAGATATATTTAAAATAAGAAAAAATGATATTAAATATTAATAACAATAAAAGGATTAGCTATAAAAACCAAGATTAACAAAATGTTCCAAAAAGAGAGACATTAAGCACACAATGAAAGACTAAAAGACAAAACATCACATAAAAGGAAGTCTATAAAAATGCATTTTGAGAATTGATTTAAGGAAAGTTTAGAAAGACTAAACTTCTCAGTGAGCGAGCTCACCAGTCGAGAGGGTGTGATGGCAAAACAGTCACCTTTGGATTTATGCCTGATCTTTGGAAAAGCCACAAGGATCCACCTGAGGATCCAGAGCTTCAGACTGGCATATAAGAGGTCAACATTTCTGCTCTGCAGCTTTGGGCTTCAGTAGAATCTCCACATCAATTCTAAGACGTACGTAAAGCCAGTGGAGAGAAGTCGAAACTCAGGTGATGTGACGGCGTCTTCTACACTCAGAGTGTAGAAATAATGAAGAGTACAGCCAAATGTTCCAAAATGAACTCCAAAAAATACAGTATATAAATTACACTGTAGCATTTGAAAATCTTTATTATAGTAATAGATTCCTTCATTTCTACATACTCGCTGGGTCACACCAAAGCATTGTTAGGGTACCTGAGCCTGATGATCTAGTTTGACTTATCAGTATTCTTTAATGTTGTCTTTCTAATGGTACAGTCCTTTGTGTTTCCTGATTTCTAGTTCTTAGGTTTTGTTACTGTGCCTCCCTGTAAAAAATTAACAAATTAAGAATATACATGTAACTATTACAGTTACAGTTCTCTCTGCTGGTTTCTTCATCTTTCAGTTTTCTGTTTTATTTTGGTATTTGTTGTTTGCTTGTTTCCACCTGTGTCTGCATCTCTGATAGAGGCTCATTTCTTGTTCATTTTTCTTGAGTTTGAGACCTGGCCCTGCACAGTGAAGCAAGTTTGAAATACCCAGGTTATATTTCTATAATCTGGCTTCACTTAGCCTGATATCAGGGGTGTCGAACTCCAGTCCTCGAAGGCAGGTGTCCTGACACTTTTGCATGTCCCTCCTGCAACACAGCTGAATAAAATTTGTAGGTCATTAGGAAGACTTGACAGCATGTCGAGGTGGCAACCCCTAACCCCACTCAAGTAAATTTAAATACAATTTTAAGTTGTTTTTTTGTTTGTTTGTTTGTTTGTTTTTAAAAAGAGGGGAAAAAAGTATTTCTAAAAGTACTTTTACTGCACCATGTTCATTCATTTGTGAGCTAAATTGCTACCTCAGCATGCAGTTCTTGCTGGGTTCTTGCTAATGACCTACTAATTGTATTCAGGTGTGTTTCAGCAGGGACACATGGAAAAGTTTCAAACACTGGCCCTCGAGGACTGGAGTTTGAGACCTGTGCAGTAAGAGGTCAAACAAAGGTAGCCATCAATGCAATGAGTTAACCCAGAGTCTCGTCACATCTAGCTATGAGCAGATTTACCTGAAAGTTTCAGAGTCAGCAGCCAATCACAAACATGGACGGGTCTACTGGCAGCAGACTGATCTTCCAAAGGAAGATAAAAAGAAGATATCAGAAAAATATGAAGAAGTTAAACACATGAAACAGACTGAAAGCAACACAACTGCAGATGAATCGGTGGTATGAGTGTATGTGACGGGAAATGCACTGAACAGTAGTATAGTATTGAAAGCACTGTGTGAGTGTGTGTGAGCTTGAATCTTTGGTCCATGAGACTGAAAGAGGCCTGCCTATTTGAAGCCAACAAAGATTTACACTGTGTGTGTTAATGGACTTCTCACAGCTCTGTCATTAAGAAACGGGAAAATCTGGATTGCAATTGCTATTCCATTAAATGAATGTTTAGACGGGCGTGAGACAGTTTTAGTTTTTATTATTTCAGCTGCGGCCTCTGTGGAGTTTAGTCTGACAGCAACTAAAGATTAAATGTGTAAATACAATTCAAATGTAGGCATCGGCTGTGCAAAGTTGATATAAGATCAACAAATAGCTGGCCTGCTTCAGGATCATATATTAATCAATTTACAAGTGGAATTGTTGAGTAATTGTTTGCAGGCAAAAAGAAAAAAAATAGAGGAATAAAGTTGTGCTTGAGTATCTATCAGTCTTAAATGTTGCAGTGACTCCCGGGTTGGTTAGGTCTCCAGCACAAATTACCATAGTGATGTACCCCAGTAGGCTGAAGTTACCTGGATAATCCATACATCCTGCTTTATAGTACATAGCCTGTGTATTTGGGTGCTCTCTCTGCCGTCACCTGACACATACAAGTGTGTCAATACTCATAATCAAGATGAAGGTAAATAAGGAGGGGAAAAAGTGACTTATTGCAACTTAATAGGAAGAGCAGTCTGACCCTGCATACTTGGTGTCCTGCAGGTTTTAGATCTCACCCTGGGTCAACACACCTGAATCAAATGTTTAGTTCATTGCCAGCCCTCTGGAGAACTTTGAGACATGTTGAGGAGGTAATTTAGCCATTTAAATCAGCTGTGTTGGATCAAGGACACATCTAAAACCTGCAGGACACCGGCCCTCAAAGTCTGGAGAATACCCAATCTGACACAGGGCTAACGCAGACAACCATTTGCACTCACATGCACACCAATTAACCTAACCCCACTAACTGCATGTCTGTGAACTGTGGGTGGAAGCCAGAGTACAAGGAAAGCACCCATGCAAACACGGGGAAGACCTGCAAAGTCCACACAGAAAGGCCCCAGCCAGAGTCGACACAGCCATGCTAACCAATGCACCACCATTCTTTCTACACAGCTACAAAATGGTGAACTCATTGTCTACTATATAATAAATACTCAGATGAAAAATGATGTGAGAATCATCACAAAACTACTCCAGTACAGGTAATTATATCTCAAAGTGAGCAATGCAAAGGAACTTTGCTTTTACTCTCTGTGTGATATTTTGACGAGCAAATGTTTTCACTGCAGCAGCAGAGACGTGAAAGTGAGATTTGGAGATCTTTTTTAACTACAAAGCCTCTGACCTGCATCACTCCTCATTTATCTCCCTGTACCATGCTGTAATTAGCCAAAGAGCATGCAGCGGTGATGTAGAGGCAAACGACTCTCTCAGAGGCAACATTAATTAGAGATGGTGGGGGAAAGAAAACAATGCAATACACAAAGAGATGTGGTTCAGTGAGCAAATGAGATGGCAAATGGGGCATTGCAAACTGGATGAAGAGGACACACACACAGCATCTGTACGTGTATATTCACTTGCATATGTAGATGAATACATTTGTGGTTTACTCGTGTTGTGGAAGTCTGACAGGCAACGATACTTTTTCTAAAACCGTATATTCACAACCACACAAGCTGTCACATGCAATATTTTTCTTACTTGAAGATCTGGTGCTTTTGCAGTCGTGTCGATGTGAACTGAGTTTCTTTAAATTGTGGTGTGTGTGTGTGTACATAGATGTGTGTGAGCTCTTGCAAGAAAGTCCTCATATTCGTTGAGGGCGACAGCTTCTTCAAAAAGCTTTTTCCCAGAAAGTCATTAACATTGATTCACGCAGGCAGCCTTCCATAAACAGTCATTAGCGGAGGAACACTTGGTGTAACGCCGGATCACTGAGCCTCTGCGCACTTCACATCACCGCCTTATTCCTAAGTCACCAATTTAATTTGAAAATCTATCAAACACTGTGTGAAACGAATACCTCCACTTTGCGTTAGAACCGCAGTTTACAAACTTTTCTCTTTTTATCATGCTGAGGACCCCCGGATAGAGACTTTTTATGGTGCAATCACACAGTTTTGTTGTCTTTGTTTTGCTGAGAGGAAACATTTATTTTGTTGGGCTTGTTAGTCTAATTACTGCCTAATTTAAAATGAATCAGGGCTTGTAAACATAGTTTTGGTGATTCGTCATTGTGTCACATTTAATTTAAACGCTACATTCAGCTGTGAATGGCACGTCGTTTGCTCGCTGTGGTTCATATTCAATTAAAAGTTGAGGCAACAAGTCTCAACAGGTCAAATTAACCAGTGATGCATCCTAACCAAAGGATGCCACAGCAACTGGCATCACCCAGTGGTTTGTGAAATCCTGGTTTAGAAGCTTTGAGCATTTTGTAACACATCCCTCTGTCTCTCTCATGCAAGTTCATGGTAAAGTTGAAGCATCTAGTTGGCTACTAAAGCATGAAGTAGCACTTTTTTTAAGTGGCAGGTAACTTTTATTGCAAACAAATATCTTCAAACAGACAAAATGTTTCTGCACAATTTGTCACAAAATGTGTCCGTGAGCTTAAAGTACAGCTGCTGTGTTCCTACGGTAGAGAAACAAATATTAATGTGCCGCACTGAGAGATGGAGAAAAATATATTTTTAAGAAGAGAGAAAGGGATTATTTTTGACCCCTCAGCGAGTGGAAAATTATATAAAAAAAAACATGAACTGGGAATTTTAATTTTCTAGGTAATTGCCTAATTCATCTTAGAATTTTTAAATCAGTTCATTGGATTCATAACTTAGAAGATTTGTGGTTTAATTATGTTTTTGTGGAGGTTCATGCTAAACTAGTTATTCAGAGGTTGCATAGTTTGCAGTACTATGATAAAGTTTACAGTGATGCACTACATTAAGGTATCTATCTATAGAAGTACAATGAAATTTATGTATATGGTAATCTGGTAATGTCTTGTTGATCACAGCCTGTGTGTAATGAAAAATCATGAGTTCACATGAGTTTGTTTCTTGAGTAATTCTTGTCCTCACCACTACACCCAACCCCAGGTTCTCCCACCTGCCAAATCCCACTTCAACCCCTGCGTATTTAGTTTGCTGTGGAAAGTAGTCATTTTAAAAGCAAACCTGTATTAACAAACTGCTGAAAACAATCCAGAAAAATTCAGTTGTCTACTGTGTGGCGATCGTGGCTCAAGAGTTGGGAGTTCGCCTTGTAATCGGAAGGTTGCTGGTTCGAGCCCCGTCTTGGACAGTCTCGGTCGTTGTGTCCTTGGGCAAGACACTTCACCCAATGCGTACTGCTGGTGGTGGCCAGAGGGCAAGGTGGCGCCAGTGTCCGGCAGCCTCGCCTCTGTCAGTGCACCCCTGTAGCTACAATGTAGCTTGCCATCACCAGTGTGTGAATGAATGGGTGGATGACTGGATGTAGTGTAAAGCGCTTTGGGGTCCTTAGGGACTAGAAAAGCGCTATACAAATACAGGCCATTTACTGTTTAGATAAGATTTTAAACAAACCATACTGACCATCTGTTATTAGTAAATTACTGAGTGTTTAGTTGTGAGCTAGAAGCCAAAACTTTCTGGCTCGCACACACAGAAGTAAAATTGAAAAGTTTTGATAGATGGACTAACACATCGTATGTTTCAGGGTAGCTAAATATGGTTTTGCTCCAAGCAAGATTTCATTTCATTCTTCTTGGCTCTCGTATGGATTCAGGGATCAATAATCCATCACTTTCTATCCATAAACTCTTCTGTTCTGGGTCATTTTGTGCAGGTGGTCTGGAATACATTCTCATATCCAACACACACCGCTGGTGGACACAAGAAGAAAGGCTTTCTTTTGGATTAGCAGGCTTCACCTTGCCTTAAAAGGGCAAAGATAGAATTTACCTGTTAAGTTTGGTTTTAGCGCCCATGGATTTTATCAAAAACTGTGTTTAAATATAAATATTTAAATATGAATAGGTTTTAAATTAATTTTTTATTGTCTGGCACTTAGTCAAAAAGAAAACTCACCATCTCACCCTTTAAAATATTTATAAAGCGTACTTGTTTTCATAAACTGTTATTTGTTTGTTGATAAAAGATAAAGATAAATCAACATCAACACAGTGAAGTTTGTAGTTTGGATGTTTGTAGTTCCAAAAACATGAATAAAAGTCAAAGGAGAAAAAAATAATAATCTATGCATCAAATGAAACTGTGTGCTGTCTCTCAGCTCATTAGCTAAAACACACCTGTCTCACATTTGTGAACAAAATAGCTCCCATGACCCCGGTTTGCTACAGCCTGGATAAAAAAATGACACTGAACTGCACACAAACTGAGACTGAAGCCACGCTCACACTGGTGGGTGTCGACTCTCTGCCCTCAAAACAAATCAGACTCTGAAAGTTAATATAGGCCAGTATTTTAAATGATGTTTGAAGTTGCCCTGTTTCCTTGTTCAGAGGTCTCTGTTTCACAGTAAGGCACCCTTAGCTGCTCCCTGCGGACCAATTAGATGAAGTCGGGGCGTATCCTAACTCTCTGCTTACAGTGTTCCCTCTGGTCCCATTTACTTTCGCTTTATTTGACCGCAGGATAATCCACTCAGTGCTGAATTGTTTCCCAGGGAGCTGTGCTCTGAAATTGGTCAGGCTGAACTAAAATTCTACAGATGTGGTAAACAAACTATCACGGATGCGTGTTAGATCTATAATCGCCACAGGAAATGTTCGCCTATCCTCGTAAGAGTTTACAATCTTTGAGTTTTAACTCTGAAATCTATTTTGGACATGTTCGGCCAGTCATCATATAAATAAATGAGAGCACTTTTAGATACGATCGCACCACTTTGCACTGTATTACCAGGGTAATGATCCATGAACCACTACAAAGTTTAATGGTGGATTTGTTATGGAGTATTGGTGGGATCAAGTTAAACATCATCCAGAAATAATCTTGCAGTGAATGTAGATTTATAAAGTATACAAACCTTTATTTTTTTAACGTTCATTTTACCAGGAAGTGAAACTCCTGATTAGGAATCTTTTCTGCTAAAGTGCCTCGGGCCTAAATACACAGTAATACCGTAGCATGTTGTTCAATGAGAGGACAAACCAAAGCACTGAAAGCAAATCTACAAAAACACAGCATGGGTCCTATATGCATCTCAACCCAGGTTCCTCTTAATGTCAGGCAACAGTGCAAAACACCAAGCTGCCATGCTGCTCTTTCATTTAGTAGAGAGAGGGGAACATGTTATAGCAGATATGACTGTTCTAGTATGGAAATTCAGCCTTCTGCAGAATTTCTGCCCTGCAGTCAGCTATGTTGTCCTCGATGCATCCGTAGAAGCAAAACAAAAGGGAAAACTTATCTGTTTCACCATGTCAGGTGATCAAGCTTGAAAAGGCTCCAATGGGCCTCAACACTATGAGGGCTTTGCAAACAACACTGTAGCAGCTCAACAAATGGAGTCAGCTCCAAATACACAGCATCAATAATAACAAGGTTCAACCGTTTATAGCACAGCCAAGTCTTTTCAGATATTTTTTCTGAGCATATTTTAGGAATGGGAATCCTGGAAAGCTGCAAAGAGCAAGTTGACAGTCAAATAATCTATGAATATTAATGAGGAAAGGAAACTAGTTTTAACATTTTTATTCTCAGTTGTCTTGACCAGTCATCTTTTAGCAGGCTAAGATTTCATCTATCTTAATAGTCAAGTAAGGTTGAAGGCCAGAATGAAAGAATACCGCACGTCAACAGTGGAAGGGCCTTTACTGGTAAACTAATATCTTTTGTGTTGTGAACCCACTTATCACAGATTTTGTTATGAAACTGGGATGCCACCTATTGTCAACCTGTAGTCCATCCACCCATCTGCCTGCTACCACTAATCCCACTCCAGGTTGTGAAGATGCCTCTTCCCAGCCACATGATGTTCCCCAGCCAGCCAAGAGCTGTACTCTGGGTTTGTTCCTGGGTCACCTCCCAGTTGGACATGCCAGAAACACATTGCCTACAAGGCATGCAGGAGGCTTCTTAGTCAGATGCAGAATCACCTGAGTTGGCTCCCTTTTGATATGGTTGGTGTAATAATTGCGCTCGGACACCCTCCCAAACGACTGACAAGTGGGATTAGCCTTTCTCCAAGGGAGAGCCCGCACACCCTCCAGAAGAATCTCTTTTCTGCCACTATGATTGTTTTGCTCACTACCCACACCTTGTAGCCAAGATTAGGGCAGGAAAATGCCTTCACGCTCAGCTCTCTTTAACATAAGAGATTGGTATTACTGTAGATGCTGTATTAATCTATTTAGTCGGTATAAATGAGAGCTAAACTGAAAGTACATTTATTTTATTCCAAGTTGAGCATATCAGCTTTTAAAAGTTTACATCACGGCTGCGTTGCCTTTCACACAAAGACCCAGTTTTCATGATTTTAATTTTCTCTAAATGTTGTTATGCCTGAAAGCTTACAAAATTGCTTGCATTTTACATTAGAGTAGCACTCACATATTATAGTGTTTTATTATACTGCGTGCAGCTTGAATCAGCTTTAATTTAATGCACTCTATTAGTGAAAACAAACTAATTAAAGAACTCTCTCTGCTGGTCATTTGTACACTTGCACTTAGCTGTGCTTGATTTACCCATTTTCCCCTGTGTCATAATTTTTGTTGACATCCTGTATTGGCACTTTTCACCGCGTGTTTGGAGCATTCTCAGCTGCTATCTTTCAGCACTGCACCTAATGAGGATAAATCAAGCAGAATACAGCCTCCCACAGAAGCACAGAAGTCAGCGCTCCATCACATCGTTAGCCGCCTCCAAACCAAGTCACTGTTGTTATGAGACTCAGGGGCAAATGTTGGAGTGCAGGAGAGAAGCACAGCTGACTTATCTGTGGTCACATGAAAAGGCAATAATGGGGGACAACTGAATGAATGTATGGATAGTGTCAGCTGGAGCCTTAATGAGCAGTGGATTATTATATATTCAGGAAAATATAGAATAATCCAATTTTGGATATCTGCACACTTTACAGGCATGGTTTCGCTTAAACTTCATCGTTTCTCTTTTTTCTTGCAAGCAAACTCACTGCTGACTGAGGTTAAATCCACATGGTATCCTCTGCTGTGCTGGGATGTAAGCCAGCTCACTGTAAAACATGCGCATGCAGCATTTGGGGAAGCAAACTGGGCATAGGACTGTATTCATGTAAGGATACAAACTGCTAATCATAATGCAAAATCATAATTTATGTGCATTGATTATGCACAATTTGCATAATTATTACAGCCGCTGGACCTAAGCAACCAGTGCTCCTCTAATGATTCTTTGACATAAAACGACAGTTTCTGGATGGATTGTTCTGCAGCTTCCTGACAAAACCACACCACATGCAGCATCCAAAAACATGAAGATTTGCATTTATTAAGAATTTGTTTGAATCTGTCAGATCTCCAATGACAAATTTAAGATTGCTTTCAATCATATATCATCTATATATTTTAAGTAAAAGGGTTAAAATACAAAGAAAGTGAGATCTTCACTTCAATCGCATTAAATGTGCGTTCACTGAAACGTCTTCCAGTTGAGAGGATGAACATCAACTATTGCTTTTCATGTGCATGTTGTATATATTTGCTGCCAATACAGAGATCAGAGCACATCTCACCACCTGTTTTTCGGAGAACGTGGATATGTTCTTTTATTAATGCAGTTTTTCATCTTTGAGTTTTTAAAAATTTTATTAACTCAATGTTTTTTGATCTGTGGCGTAAACATTTGGATATGTTGGTCTATAAACTTTCCACAGTCATTAAATCCTTTCCCTTCATGTATTTATCTGCAGTTTTTTCCTTCAGTAAATAACTGACAGAAACGGTGCGATTTCAAAATTGTTGATAATGGGAAATCCGGAGTCAAGTAGGTGAAGCAGTTTAGATCCCTGTGGTTCAGTTTAATTAAATCATGACCTGAAGACAAGCTGACAAAGCTGAACTTGAGAAAAACTGCTGCAAAATGTGAAATGTATAGCCATTTAAACTTTCACACTCACACTTTCTAGCCTTGAGGGTGGTGCTGCCTACATCAGTAAAACTTTATGACCTACTGTAAGGGGAGAACACTGACAACCCTGGGCTAAGCCATATAAGACAGCTAGACTGCAGCTGAGATAGCCTAAAGTCAGTTTTTCTCTGTCTTCCTTCACTGTGTTCTAGTCAGTGCAGACGAAAAATAAAAATCATGTTAAAGTTTGTGACTTGTTCTTCTTTATAATGGCATTAAAAGAAGAATTCAGCGATTGCTAATAGAAACTACAGTAACTAAAAGGCCAAACCAGCACATTCTGCTGTGTTGCAGTGCATTCACCATATATTGTATCTCTGCTCTGTGACTCATTCTTCCATTTGCTGTGAGAAGAAACTGCCTTTACTCCTCAGTTTGGGGATGGGGGAGCTGCAGCCGTAGAAGCTGTAGAAACCGAGGTAAAAGAAAAAAGATACAACACAATGTGAACATCACTGATGTCTTGCATTTAATAGACATTTTTACACAATAACAGCTGACAATGTTGAGAATGAGGCCTGGGCCAAACTTGTTCTTTCTTACATGTAACGCAGCACAAAACAGTCTGTTTCAGATATGTTGTCATTACTTTGTCTCTCCTCTTTTTCTATCTAAGGGTGTTGTCCAGGTAGATGATACAGGAATCTGTTTGCTCACTGGGAATTCAAAAGCTAATTTTCAGTGTTATTCTCACTTGGCCACAATCGAATGTCACACGGACTTTGGAAAAGAGAGCTGGCAGGTTAAAGACCATTTATTATCCAATCCAGCTGTATCAGACATTTATGCCCTCATGTGTACCTCCCTAGAGTGATGTGAAGAAAGGTTCAGGGCTGCAGTTCATGTGTGAAAATGTAAACTCATTGCACTGCATGTCACAGAGTCATAACACCGGCTCAGCGAGGACAGATCATTTGGGGAAGATGCAAAACTTTGAAATGGAGGGATTTTTGGTAGTTAGACTCCAAAGAAAAGCAACATTGTCGGTGAGGTAGGAGATAGTACATATAGACCCCCTGAAGTTTAGACACTGGTGTAAGCAGGTGGCTGATGGAGACTTTAAATGAGACCCCCTGGAAAAGCTAGATGAGGTGGAAATGGGGAGGAGGAGGAATACATGACAAATGGCCTGAAAGAGGGAGTTGATTGTCTCAGAGGACATGGGCAGATAGATCATTAGACAAGAGCGTAGTGACTGAAATTATGAACGAGGCAGTTTTGACAGGTGGGAAAATCAAAGTCACAGTGAAAATAAAAGAGCAAAAATGGAGCAAATCACCTTATCGAACTTATCTGGGCTAAGCACGGGCCTCTCGGATCCAATTATATTTTAACATGTTTGAATGTGATATTTGGATGTGAAAGTGTGTGGTTGTTTGTCTCTCTATGTTACGCTTGTGACAAACTGGCCACCTGTCTAAGGAGTACCCAACTATGAAAGCTGGAATAGTCTCCAGCACCATGTCAAGCATGGGATGGATGGATGGATGGATGGATGGATGGATGGATGGATGGATGGATGGATGGGGGTTAGCCCAGTAAATAAATAAAGGCATTTAAACTTTCCAACGTTTAAGTCAGAAAAAAAACTGCAAAGAACAAACCAAACAATTTTGGGAGTTACATCGAAATTTTTAACAAACTTGGATAACAGTTTGACTCAGAATTGAGAACGAAGGCCTGCGGTGTGAAATTAGAGTTAATAGTATCACTCTAGCTTAAGAATAAGTGCACTTCATGCTGCTCTGTCAAAGCAAACCACCGAGATCACGTCTGTCTCCTCTGACTTCAGCACCGACACCCTGCTGTTTCTGCTCCTTCCCTCCCCCTCTCCCGCCTCCCTCCATCCTCATCCTTCATCTCTCCCTCTGCTGTCTTTCTCTGTCCATCTTCTCATTAATCACGCTTCACCTTTCTGTTAACTCTCGTCCTTTTAGAGCCTCCGGTGCCTCCAGGAAATGTCAAAAGGCCCAGGCTAGGCCACATCGGCACTGCGGAGTCGAGGACCCGAATCACATGTTATTACAGCTTCTTTAGAATTAAGGTTTCACTCAGACAGGTTCAAGCTTATGTGTTTGCGCCCCAATGTTCAAAAATAATTTTGATTTATTACAGTACACATTGAATTTATTGTAATTACACAACAGAGCCAAAGCCACGCTCAGCTATAGTAAAATTACACTAATTTGCTGAAATGTGAGTGTGAGGCAACATCAAAAGAGAATCTGAAAAAGGCAAAAACACAAGCAGAATTTAATCAGACGGATCAGAAAAGGTCAGACTAATTTATTTGGAAGGGAAAACACAAACTGCTACAGTGAGAAAAAGGTGTGCTGAGGATGTTGCAGAAATACTGCTATGACTATAAGTACTATTTCTCATAGTACTTGTAGAGTTTATGGCTGTATAATATAAAGTGCTGGCACAGTCGGTTTGTGTGATTATTAACTGTTCCCAAGCTGGGTACAAATCACCAGTCTGTTGCAGGGATAATCCAGAGAGACAGACAACCATTCACTCCCACATTTACACCTACAGTCCATTTAGAATCACCATTTAACCTAAACATGCTTGTTTTGGACATTCTGAGAAACTTGGACTACTTGGAGAGAACCCACACAGTCATAGGGAGAACATGCCAACTGCACAACGAAGGGCTCCATCTGGCTGGTGGACATGAACCCAGGACCTTCTTGCTGCCTTCTAGTAGGCAGGCTAAAGCGAGTTAAATATCACTCCCTTTAAGAGATTCTATATTTAGAAGGATACCAGCAGAGCCATCAGCTGATGTGATCCAAAGACATACATGTTGGGATAATTGCTGATTATAAATTGGGCATTAAAGCGAGGCAGAGAAAGTGCTTGAAATATAAAGAAAGCGCTGTGTCAGTGTGTGTTTAATGAATGATTTGATTGATCAGTAAGACTAGAAAAGTAGTGTACTTTATATTGCTCTGTGAAATGTTTTAACTCTTTAATATTTTTTGTCCTTTTGCGTCTCCGTTTTGGACACTGAACTTGGTCTTTGCACTGAAGGCTCAGTTTTGTAGTTAGCTCTGCTTTCTCCATCCTGCACTTCAGAATCCAAAGTGTCACACAATAGTGATAACTGCTGTTATCGTTATTAGCCCAGCTATTCAAGCCATCCCTCCTCCCTCTGCATCACCACCTTGTTCTTGTTTTGTTTTTCTTATATTATTAGTTCTCCCTTCATCCATTTCGTGCTCAGTTCTGGCCCCTTCAAGGCTTCTGGGGTAAAACTCTGTGGGCTCCCCAGGAGCATGTAGCATGGGCACAGGGAAGGTAGGCTATACTAATTAATTAACATCAAGCTCCCTGACTAATGACACCTTATAAACAGGCTCCCTCCTTAGAGTCTGGAGGTTGATTTGGAGTGCAGTGGAGGTTACTATAGGGGATGTGTTGGGGTTTTTTTTGTGCAATAGGCTGGTTCCCTCAGTTCTGGAGGCAACTCATAGCACCATAATTAAAATCAGCTTTATTGAATGAGTAGGTGCAAACATACAAGGACTCTGGTTTTTCATTACTGTTGATGTGCTTAATAGAATAAACATATACAGGAAAAATATGTGTAGCATAAGTACAGATTTAAATACACGAGAGTTCAAAGTTCAAAGACGATGGAATAAATATGGAATTGATAACTGGTTATAATATATTCATGTTAACTTGACAGTATCTAGACATGAACAGCAGACAGTGTTTATGCAGCCTGCTTTGATTCACTTTGTAGGTACAGTAAATATTTAGTGCTGACAGGTTTTATTGCACAAGTATTTGTGTCCCACACAGTGTGTGTGTGTGTGTGTGTGTGTGTGTGTGTGTGTGTGTGTGTGTGTGTGTGTGTGTGTGTGTGTGTGTGTGTGTGTGTGTAAAACTGTTCTTCAGAGTGATGAAGAAACTGCATGTATGTGTGTGTAGTACATACCAGAGTGCAGGAGTCAGATGAGGTGTGATGGGTGTGCATCACTGTGTCCTGAACATGGATATGTACAAGCCGTAAATGCAGGACAATTAAATGGGCTGGTTCTTATATATGTACTTGAGCACTTAAAGTGCCGACTCATTCACACAAGCACTTTTTCAATGTCTAAGTGCTTTCTGTGTAACATTCACGCACATTCACACTCAGAAAAAATCACCGGGAGCAGCTCAGGGTTCAGTGTCTTGCCCAGGAATACTTTGCCACACAAACACGAGCAGATGTTTGGATGTTTTTGTGTCGTGAGATCAGATTGGGTTATTGTAGAGAAGAACTGAATCGACAGCTCCTCCGGGGCTTGTTTGACAGCCGTGTCTGGTTTGGATGCACAGTTTATGTCCTAGAACATAATGGATCCCAGAAACGTGAAGGTTTCCACAGCAGACACAGTGCTGTTGAATAAGATAAGAGGAGGCAACGCAGGGACGCTCAGCCTGAAGTCTGTCATCTCTGCAGTTTTGAGCATATTAAACTCCAGGTTATTCTGACCACACCACAATGCAACCTGTTCAACCTCTTGTGTATAGGCAGACTCATCACCGTCTTTCATGAGCTTGGTGACCATCAAGTGGTCTGCAAACTTCCCAACTTTTCATGAGGTACATCAAGAAAGAAGAGAAGGAGGGAGAAGACACATGCCTGGGGGCAGCGCTGGTTTCTCAGGTGCTGGTTATAAATTTGATAGTCTCACCTGCTGCCAGAAAATTTGTGATCCACTGACAGATGGGAGCTGATACAGTGAGTTTGGAGTGGAGGACCTCTGGGATGATGTTGTTCAGTGCCAAGCTTTTCCAGTTTTATGGAGAGGCAAAATTACATTTCTGATGGTGCCATGTAATTATTTACACAGACAAAATCCACAAACACAAACTATATAAAACCACTTATTTAACAGCAACTCATCAACCTGACATAATGTCCTCACACACCTGGATTGCAGTTAACCACAGAGAACGAGTAAAGCCATATTTAAGGCATTTACCTCCAAAATGCTGTCCTTAAATGTAAAAGTAATTCAAAAACAGAGTTGGAAGGCTTTTATAAAACAGCAGCAGCGTAAACATACACATCAGCAGCAACCTACATGTTGTGTATGTAGGTGAGCGCACGCACTCACATTACATCAATCAGCCTCTAACTGGGCACATGAGGCGGCATTCATCAGAGAGATACTGGTGTGAAAAGCTTGCAGAGATCTCAGTGATCGAAGTCCAACTATGCATTTCTGTCTGATTGAGCCCCGGGGAGCCCGACAGGAGCAGCCTGGAGACAATTAGATCAGACTGCCTGATTCTCTCATCAGTATGCTGCCGCTGACTTTTCACTGCCTGCCTCATTGTCACACAAACACATCAGACCTGGCAGGTATGAAGGGAGGTGTGCATGTGGAGAGGCTGAGGGGGGTTAGACATTGACTGTTGCAGGTTAAGTGTGTTTTATTGTTAATAGATTGAAATTGCCCATGAAAGGTGTCAGTTTTTCTTGTCATGAGCCTACAGCGAGTCCCATTTCTTCCCGTCACCCTTCACAGTTCCCAGTATAGTGCTGATGGACCACAAGGCTGGCTGATGCTGCTCCTATTGATCAACAGCCAGCACAAACCTCTTCCACTATTAGCCAAAGTTTTCTTCTTTGTCTTCAGAGCACAGACTATAGTTTTCAGAGTAATCGCATCACCCTCAGCCATAGATAATTAGCACAACTGGGCGTGAGGGGAAAGAGAAGAGGAAAACAAGAGCACAGAGAGACCATCCACATACAGAAACTATAAACCACAGGCAAAATAACATGCAGTAGTTACATATCAACACCTGGGGAGGGAAAAGAGGAGAAATGCCCAGGGCTGGATCAGATGATCCTGAAGTATACCTTAGTTATGCTTCTATATGTTCAGAGACCTGGTGGAGGTCCCTGATGCACTATAGGCTTTATCAAAAAGGAAAGTTTGAAGACTAATCTTAAAAACAGAGCGGGGGTCTGTGTCCTGAATCCAAACTGGGAGTTGATTCCACAGGAGAGGACTGTGATAGCTTAGGGCTCTGCCTCCCTTCCCACTTCTGGAAGCACGATGAACTACAAGTAAGCCTGCAGTCTGAGAGCAAAGTGCTCTACTGGGATAGTTTGAACCTTTTAAGATCATCATTCAAGAGGATTTATGTGAGGATAATGATTTAAGTTTGTATTTAACAGGGAGTAGAGGGAAGTAGAACTGCTTGATAATCAGGAGTTACAAATAGTCCAATAGATGTTTCTAATAGGGACAATATTGCCAGGTGAACAAAGACAGACATAGATGGTTGTTTAATGTTCACATTAAATGACTTTACATTAAAGGTTACATTTGTACACTGTTTGAAATCTATATGTTGTTTGATCTTGTTCAGAGTTTGGTTGTACAAGAAGACACTCCAAAGAGACGGGCAGTTTCTCTCTTTGTAACAGAAGAGCAAGTTTTTCTGTAACTCAATGATTTAACTTTATTACAGCTTACAGCTCGAAGGCATGACTGCCATGGAGTCGACCCACAGGGCTCAAGCTGGCAGCTATCTCACCTCAGCTTATTCAGTTCAGTGAAGTGGATTTGTTGACTTGGTTCCTTTTGGAGCATTTTTAATGTAATTATCTGACAAATAACATGTTTTTTTTGGCCAAGAAGTCTCTACTTCACTTTTGGTCTATCAGCGGCACTAACAATGGTTTGGGAGCAGAGTACATAATGTTCACCAAACGCTTCATCTTTCAAAAAGGAATTACTAAGTCCATTGTATTATGAAAATAATTTTAGCCAGTTCTGTGTGGAGTTTGCATGTTCTCCCCGGGTCTGCGTACGTTCTGTCCGGGTACCTCGGCTTCCTCCCACAGTCCAAAGACATGCAGATAGCGGGGTTAGGTTAAGTGATAATTCTAAATTGACTGTAGATGCAAGTTTGATTGGTTGTCTGAGTTTTTGTGTTTCACATATGTGTTCATATGCTACTATAAAATCCTTCATATTGGAGAAGGTGAAATGCTTTCTTGTCCGTGTAAGGAGAGAGGACAGGAAAGCATAATTTATTAGAATGAAAACCAACCTTGACTTAAACAAGTATGTAGGCAGCTTTATGAAAACAGGATCAGGATTATTGTGGTTTGTGAGGCTTGTGGGTTCAACTAATGTGAAAAGCCATTTGCTGTGACAGGCTGCAAAGGCTGCTGATGCTATTAACATCAATTTCAGTCAGATACATATCAACGAATTGACCATTTGCAGCAAAAAGCATTACTGTTAGACTCGGTAAAAGACTCCAATGTTTTAGGGAGCGCCCATCAATCTCTGGCAAAACGGTGACACAAAATCTGCAGAGAGGTTATTCCCCCCCGAGACAAAAGGCTGTTTACTAAATATTGAGCGCATTAGATACTCTGGAACAGCGTGATCCATCCTGCACTTGCCTCTGAATGCTAACCAGCTCTTCTGATGTGAAAGATGTCAAACAGCATCCTGGCTGTGTCAGACGAACAGGCAGCAATACTCTCCAGATTCAACAGGAATATCAAAAAAACGACTACTTTGTGCCTTAATACACCATTTTGTACCCACACCTACGTGAACCCCCCCCCTGCCTGCATGGACCTCACAGGGCCAGAGAAGGCAGTGTGATGATTGACAGCTGGCTGGGATCAGGTGGAGCTGCTGCTGTTGAAGGTTTTTGAGGGCAAACGGAGCCTTAGAGAGACATTTAGAGTGACATCCTCACAGCACGGCGGAGAGCGACACGGCAACAGATGTGACAGTTAAACCCCGGTCTAACCTGCTGTCCGCACACACACACACACACACACACACACACACAAATATGCATAAGGTCAACTAAATGACTGCGGTACGTTTGATAATGTCCGTGAGTGCCACTTTCCCTCGCTCCCTGTGTTTGACAGATAAAAGCACAGAACACACTGAAAAGCAACCTTGCAGACTTTGTGTCTAAGAAAAACAGTCTCACTGAAAAGATGGCCCCGGGTGTGCCTCACATTACCTCAGCCTTCTCTAAAAGTGCTCTGTAAACCTGACTCATTTCCTGTTCCTATTGCCACCTACAAAATGTAAAGTCACTCTACCAGGTCGCAACAAAACAAGACCTTTAATATCAGCAGAAGTCCTTCAGTTTCTTCTACAAGTGAGTCAGAACTGGAGACAATTTAAAGAACTCAGATTTGTTTTCTGCTTCACCTCACTGTTTACAGGGATAATGTTTGATTGAACCGAGCGCCAAATAATGTCACACTTACTACTTAATTTGATTCTAATTTAATAGTTTACCTTAAAGTCATATGGCCTCAAAACATGACCAATAACACTGACCTGTGTCAGTAAACTGGCTCATGAATTGAGACTGAAACAGGTACATAAACTTTAACTGCTAAAGACAAATATTTCCCTCAACAGCTGGACCAGAAACAAAGGCTCTCAAATGCCAAAATAAACATATATCTCTAAATCCAAAACCTTCATGCTGTCAGTTGACAGCTAACCACAGCAGCACAGTCAGCAACCACAAGGCACTGTAGCTGCCTCCATCATCACTTCAGTGTTCATTACATCCAGGCATGTTTCTATGCTGGTATAGAACTGGAAATACAATATTTGTGCAAAACTTTTGAGCCATCCCTCTCTTTTTTGCTGGGAAATGGTGCAATAGGTGCATGGAAAACACTTTTATTGTTCAACACAATAAAAGTGTGTGAATGTGTGTGGATGGGTGGATGACTGAATGTGTAAAGTGCTATACAAATACAGGCCATTTACCATTTACAACCTGAACTCTCTTGGGAGAGTTGTGTAATTTTAACATCTAGGCATGCTTTTACTGCACCGGTAGTGCCATGCTAAAAAATGAAGGCATTGCCAATCAGATACTTTTCAAATGGCATTGCACCATGAATTAAAATCTGATGGTTCTTTTCTGGTTTGATTATTCCACTTTTTTAAGATCTCCAGAACACTGACAGAAATGCAGCTCTAAATCATGACAAATGTGCCTGTTTTCTGTCCTCTACAAGTGTCGACGACTATTTGAATACAAATTTTCTTATTTGGATTCGAGACCCGTTACCACTGATATCCAGTTCAGTTCTTGTGTAATTTGCCATTACTCAGCCTTTTTTCCCTATTTGCACCATAAATTAAAATCTGATGGTTCTTTCATTGAGAAAGGCTTCTTGACAGCCACCCGTCCACGGAGACCATTTCTGATGACGCTTCTATGAACAGATGGATCAACTGAACGGTGGGATGTGTATTTCAGGTGTCTGAATTTTTTCTGTGCCATTTTGTTTCCCTCAAAGTAAGGTTTCAAAGGTTGCATTTTTTGGTCAGACAACATCTGGTTTCCTCTGAGACTTGAGTTGGAGCATCGAAGTCACCTCTCACCCACTGCTCTTCTGGGTCTGAAGACGACACCACTCACAAACACACAGGTGGACACACGAAACAGTCACATCAATTCTACACATGTTCCTGTACTTCCTGCACAGACTCTAAATTTTAGATATTTCTCTCATTCTTTCCCCCTGTGCGTTTGTTTCGGTGGATTTATTCTTTTCTCTGAGACACACAATCAATCATCCCCTTGTTACTCATAACCCTGCCCCTCCACCTGTATTTTCTTTATTAGTACATAAAAGTCTCCTGAGCAGTAGGAAATTTAATGGCTACAGGGAGGCAGATGCAGTGATCAAACTGTTTTTCAGGCTCAGTCTGTTTCTTTGCTTTGTTTTGATCAGAGTGATTACACAAAAAGATGCCTCACACAAGTGTGGATCGCTTCTTTCTTTGTGATTTCACCTATATGCTGCTACATTTCAACCGCAAATCCAGATTAATGTTTTTATGTAGCAATAAATATCAATAATTGGCTTCTCGCTCTGTTTCTTCTTCTAAAAGTTTCACAAAAACTTGACAGGTCACGACTGAAAATAAAATGTGGTTTACAAAACCTGGAGTTTATTTGTATTGGACTACTTTTAGTTCAATTATATTAGGATTTATGGATTTCTGATCAATCAGTTGTCATTGTTCTTATCAATATAGTTAATACGCAATGCCCAATCATTTCTCCACTGGCTCTTATGAAAGGAAATGGTGAGTAAATAGTGAGTCCTTAAAGGTACAATGTTGTTGCTAAATGTTAATTTTAAAAGGTAAATAAAGGTGTCCCATCATCCCACAGCACTCACCTCATAAAACACGTTTCCACGCATACAAACTTCAAGCAAGACCCTAACAGAGAAAAACATCACAAAATCACCATGGATTTACCTCATAATCCTCACCAACAACAAAACAAAAAAGGCATCTGCTTTTTATGAAATTATTCCAAACGTCTATTTGCTGGAACTCCCTGAGCTGATTGTGAAGCAGCAGCAGGGTTTCGTGGCCTGGCGCAGCTTGGCACAGTGGGGCGACGTAGCACGCTTTGGCTTGGAGTATCGACACCAGCCTTGGCAGATGGTCTGCGGCGTGATGGAGGAGCGCTGGTGACGCAAACGCCGGCGAACAGCTGAAACAACCCACAACATACAGGTGGTGCAGCGATCCAATCCCACACATGCATACACGCGTGTACACAGGGCACTCAAACTGCTCGTCTGAGTGAGCGTGTGTGTGTCTGTTATGTAACTGAAGTTGACGGGCTTTACAGATGAATCTCTAGGACACCCACAATTCACAGAAGTAGTCATGGAAACACACAATAGCTTGGATGAAAACACACAGGTACTATGAATGCACATAAAAAAACAAACACACACAGATCTGTTTGTGATGTTTGGAAAGAGAAGCTGTCAGAAGGGTCCGAGTGCCTCCCAATGGTCTGCTGCTGCACTTTCTGTTTACAGCATTTATTTTGTAATTCAGTGTCACACACAAACAGGCAGAAGAGGGCACAATAATAGCATCATTTTGAGGTCCTGCATTTACATTTAGATAATCTACACAAAATGGAATTGGAAACGCAGCGCAGTCCTACAGAATCCAGCCTTTTAGACATACACGTTCATGCTTCCATCACAAATATGGAGACTTCGTCAAAGACACTGTTAGAAAGAGACATACCATTAAAGTCCTGGATTGCAGGAGAGCTGCATATGTAGTGCAAAGCTTACCAATACAGTATAAGACTTTAAAACTGTACTTTGTGGAATACTTTTAAGCCTTTAGTCAGATTCAGCTAGTGAACATAAGCATGCAGGTTTGTGAAGACTGAAACTAAAGTTCACTTTAATGAAGGCTTCAAAATAACTGCCCAGAGGTTTTAACAAAACTGACTTTTCTAGACTCTTCTACATAACTAGCCAGACAAAACTGAGTCAAAGATGTCTTGAAAGAAGCGTTTCACTACACTATAGAAGAGCATGGACACTGCAGTGAAGTTACCTGATTTCTGAATTATCCTGTACACCACCTCACTTTTAGCAGTTTGACATTTGACCAAAATGGTTGACAGCAATCAAGGCAATATTTAAAGCAGGTGTCTCCAACTCCAGTCCTCCAGAGCTACTGTCCTGCAGCTTCTAGATGCATCCCTACTCGAACACAGCTGAATCAAATGTTTGGATTACCTCTTCAGCCATCAATTTAGGCAATGGCCTGGTAACAAGCCATTCATTTGATTCAGGTGTGTCGGAACAAGGATGCTTCTAAAAGCTGCAGGATGGTAGCTCTAGAGGACTGGAGTTGGACAGCCCTGATTTAAAGCTTTTGTTATCATGTAAAAAAATATTAGAAAATAAATAATACCATGAAGAGACTAAGCCAATACTGTTTCTCACCCCTTTCCAGCTTTTCCACCATGAGAGTTTACTCTACAAGGCAAAACACATTTGTTTTTAAAAATACAGCACTTAGACTGGAGAGTTGATATTATTTGGTGGGTGTTTTAAAGCAGAGGAACTCTTCAATTATATTCTTCCATTATGAACAAATGCCACGAAAAGTTCAAAACACAAGAGTCGGCGTGTGTCTCGATATCTTTAACTTTCATCAAGTGCTCCATCTAAGTGATCACACTGGTTGATTGTTCCTACCTTCAGATACAAGCCGCATAAGCCCTCCTGAAATATAAAGAGAGTGATTCTACTTTTAAGTCATGAACATCAAAACAAGCTTGTCAAGCAGAATGTTTGTTCAAAGGTAAAAAGTTAGTTTGGGTTTAAAATGCACCTTCTTACAATGTAAAACATTACAGAGCTTCATTTTTTTTATGTCAAGAATTTTGAAGTCCACCACATGTAAAAGGTGTCTCCAGCAGATTTTATTATACAAGTACATGTCTTTACTATATACAACCTATCTGGGGGAGGCCACTTTCATACCTTCCTCATTTAGTCAGTGGTTGGCGTTCCTAATGAAGATCAAGAATAATACATGCTCTTTTTTTGGTGGTGGTTGGTGGGGTGGATTCATCTACATTTGACACTTAAGGAAAGTTGGTGTAAGGTGGATTGATGGCTAGCTGGTTCATTTGATTGTTGATTATGAAGATTTTCTATCAAAAAGAATCATATAATTTTTTTACATTTAAAACCAATAAACACACTGTAAATTAAAAAAAAAAGTGTCAGCTACCAGGAACTAATAATTCCTTTGAATACTCCTATAGGGTTTCTTCCACAGCAATGTTTTGTACAGCAGGTGGCGACCCTTCAGATGCTGTCACTTCACACATGACCATCAACTACTGCTAACATGGTTGCTAGCTGGTTTGTACATGCTTTTTAGATCGTACAGCAAGACACCAGAAGATCGCTATTGGTGAATAAGGATTAGCCTTTATTCGTGTTTGGAGGGGGAAAAAGACCACATATGCCATCATCCCTGTGGACAGCACACAATACTGGTGAGGAGCCGGGGTAGTGTCGAGCTCATGGGATTTGCAGTTTATAACAGTCAGTCACAACAAGAGGAAGTTAGCTGAGAATCCACAAAGTTGAAGAAGAAATAACAAGGCTGTGTACATTATTGTTATCATCATCGTTATTGTTGTCATTATTACCCGCAATGCCGTTTTATCACACAGCAGCAGACTGTCACTGCTGCCACATGAAGAGCAGGCCTCAAACACCCGCCAGAAAAAGTTGTACCACGCAAAACAACACAGTTACATAGAAAAATAGCACTGTCAAAAAGTTTCAGAAAGGTCTGTGAAGAAATCCCCAAATCCAAGATATCAAAAGAAAAAAAGATGACTTCCTTCTTCCAACAACTGATGGAAGTGTAAGAAGCTCTGAGTTTCTTCCAGGGATCTAAATTCAAAAGTTTGTGTCTCAGGTTTAAACATGTTCCCCCCAAAAAAGAAGACAAGGGAAAGGAAAACATACAGTACATACTGTATATCAAAGCTAGACCTACAACTCCCAGTATACACCTGTGGCTTGATTAAGTCTTTGTGGATGAGGCCAGCAGCAAACAGGCTCATGGGATATGTGAAAGTCGGCCTTGGGAATGAAAATATAGTTATGTCAGGCTAAAATCACCTGAAGGAAAAAAAGCTGTTGCATAAAACAACAAAAGAAATATCAAGAACAATCATAATACTTGCAAGTGTGACTGTATAGCAGGTAACAAGAGCTAAGGTTTCAGTGCTCTCTGTAAATTTAAACAGTTCTATATAACAGTCAGCTAAGCCCCTCCCCCATTCAGTCACTGTCCAATCACAGCCTAGCACATGTAGCGAATTCAGCCTGTCAAATTTTTGAGTTCTTAGTATAGTGAAACAAACATTTGAAGAGTTTTTAATTGCCTTTGAGGGATTAAATTAAATATGGAGGAAATTAGCAGATGCTGTGGGGTTTTTTTTTTAGACACACTAAAATAGTCCAGACTGGCTGGGCTACTTGAATTTCAAGGGGTGTGTGCTCATATTTGGTCTAAACAGGAGGGAGGAACTAGGAACTAGAGTTCAACACATCCAGGGTTTGTTGCGTTATCTGGCTCAGCAAAACCTAAAGCTTCAGTCGGATATAACAGCCATCACAATAAGGTTATTGACTTCCTGCTCCAGGCTCAAAATGGGCATTTTGCAGGTCATATGATTTTTCATCTGCACAAAATGATCCCTTATGAGTCCTGCCCACTCTGATCAGATGTCATCAGATGATGAGAAAATGGTGATAAAATTCTATAAAAATATTTACGAATAAAACCAGAGTATAATCCTGCTAAAAATCATTAATCTTGGCATTTAGCTCATAAAGAAAGAAAAACATTTTAATTCAAGTTAATTACTTGGTGCTGTTGTCTATTTTTAAGGTGATGGCTGCATATTAGCGTCTCAAACTTTTCACTGGACACATTCCAGTATTACAACAGTAATCTTTTGTATAGTAGGAGGCGAACATTAAATCAGCTAATGTCACAGGCCTACACTTGGGTAAATTTGTATTGTTTTTAGTTTCAGTTAGTTTGACCTATTTTATAGTTAAAACTGTCAGACTGGGATTTTAGGTTTTCTTACCTCTGAAAAAGAAGTTTCCAGAAGTACCAGTTTCATTTCAGCTTCGTTTTAATGTTAACAAGCTGTTAGCTAGGTTGATATTAGCTACAGCTAATTAATCTCCCAGAATTTAAGTTTTTCTGCTTTAATTTTACAGGGAGGAAACATGGTGTTCAGAAATGTATTACATTTAATTAAATGGCATTCGAAACACAGTTTCAGAACTTCTTTTGCTGTGTGCATAGACATTATATAAGACGGATGTAGCTTCCATGTTGGAAAAAGTAGCTAATGCAGAATTATCCAAAATCCTGCATTCTATCTAAAGGCCACTAGATGGCAATAGCTTTGGTCCGATTAAAGTCTACAGGAAAACATCTCTCTAAAGTTTACCACTCAGTTATGGAGAATAAAATGTTTTTGTTTTTTTTTAAATTCTGTTAATTTTAATCACAATGTGTTTTTGAAATGACTACATGGGGCACACTCATTGGCTACTGGCTTGTGACTGACCGGCAGTTTTAGACTGCAATCGGCATCTTGTCATCACACCTGGTTACAAAGCACCAAGATGGCGAAAACACTCATCAGGAGGCTTCACACAACAGTATATATTGATGATATCTGAGTAGCTACGTTACTCTTTTATACCGTCTATGACTGTGGAGGAAAAATAGTGTTTTTAACCCTATTTTGGGTGGTAGTCACCAGTCTTTTGAAGCAGTTCTTTTTGGATTGGACTGGAGTTTCTACCACTTACAGTTATGGACCTCTCATATGTATTTAGATGGTGGTGTCAAAATAACTCTCTGAAACCAGAAGGTTTTATGCAAAACCCCCTCGGTTAAACTTTACTGTAGAATGCAAAGTGTGACAGGCGTAGCAACAGGGGAGCGAGGCTTAGCCAACTACAGTTAGTCTGTGGAGTTTCTATCCCATGCTGGTGACTTAGTAACAAAAACGGGCTAAAACGGAATCATAACAATAAATTCATACAGCAAATGTAAAATACAACCAAAAAAATAAAAATAATAATAACAAACCAATCCACAAATCCTGTGATCGGATCAAAGATTTTTTTAGTGTTTCTTATTTTTTAATATGCATATTTAATACCTCAGACAACACCTGAGAAAAAACTGACAAAATGATTCCAATGAGTTTTCTCTGAAATATATTCAATTATGTATATTACAACTATAATCACATAATTCAAGCATATATCATGTACACATATATATCTAGTGAGAGAATAGTTTAATAGTCAATAGTACAGTTGTATGGTACAGTAGCAGTAGGGTGCATTTCTCTTTCTCATTGGGTAAAGTTTGAAGGAGAGGTATAGACAAGTATGTGTGTGAAAATCTAAATATATGATTCATCAATACAATATGCAACAAAAAGAGAGAAAAAATAAAGAATAAGGAATAAAGACAAAGAAAGGGTATAGGCAGTTCAGTACTGTGTTTGAGAAGGTGTGTGTGTGTGTGTGTGTGTGTGTGTGTGTGTGTGTGTGTGTGTGTGTGTGTGTGTGTGTGTGTGTGTGTGTGTGTGTGTGAGGTCGAGGATCAGATTAGATCAGCACCATAAAAGTCCTTAACAACATCAACAACAACAACAATAAGGGTTAAAACCTTGGTGAGGACTGTGTGTGTGTGTGTGTGTGTGTGTGTGTGGCTGAAGGTTTCAGTCACTGTTCGATCTGGGCAGATCAACCTTAAACCAGTTAGTATTCAATTTTTGCACCTAGACATGATTGATGAGTAAAGAAACCGAAAGCAATCATGTTGCGTGATGGTTAAAAGTGTTTGTCAGTGTGTGTGCGTTTACATGTGAGCAAGACACATTCACCGAAATAAAACGCAAACCCGCCAGCGAAAATCTCTCCTTTTACTTATCCTCGCACATCTGCTCACATCCAGCTGTTCGGATGGCTAATTATTATTTCCTCCTTCAGCTTCAAAAAGAAAAATAAAAGCCCCTCGATTTATGTCAGAATCAGACACGGAATCAAATAGAAGATAAAAACTGAAGTGCTTGAACGAGCTCACAGAGAAAACAAACACAAAGATTTTCTTTAAACTATACAATTTTTTTGTTGTTTTGCCTTCTTCCTGCCTCCGCCCACCCTCCTCCTCCCCCCTTCAGCGCCGAAAACAGTCTAAAATACCTCGCCTTGTCTCACGCTGTGTGAAATACCTGATTCGACCATGATACATTCTCTGTTACACCTCTTCCTCTGACTAACCAGCTCTGTAAATTTGAAAATAGATTATTTGTTGTTTAGCAATAAACAGCTGGGAGGAAAAGCGCTTTATGTGGCCCCGTGACTGTCCAGCTAACAGCCCCTCCCGCCCCATATATAAAATATACAAAAGATTATCTCCAAAATCCTCCTCCTAAATACCTCTGCTAATAGAAAAATATACAATAATCCTATGTCAAAATCTCTTTGCGTTATTGACGAAAGCCCTGCTCTTCTTCCTCCCCCCGTCCTCCTCTTTGCTGGACTAGTCTTGCTTTCCTGCCCAGTTCAAAAATATACATGTTTTCTTTTTTTCCTATTTATAGAAAACAAAAAATTACACATCTGACCTCTTCTGGCTTGTGTCCATGCCTTGAGCTTAAAAAGTGAGATTTCACTGGCATATTGTGAATTCAACACCCTGTTTGAACTGGCCAGAGCGGCGGATGGAAACGCACTACCTGCAAAAACGCCATGCGGCACCGGGCGTAAGCACAGCACCAAGGGTAAAGCTGCCGAGGTGTCACGAGGTGGTGATACAGTACGGTGTGTGGATTCAGCAAAGCAGCATCTACAGAGTCAAACTCGGAAAATAAACTGTGGCGCCGCTGTGCTTTCCTGTCATGACATCCTGAAGCACAGCGCGCGCGCTAAAAGACGCTTGTGGCGTTTGCGCCCGGTGTCGCACGGTGCTTACTGCAGATCTACGTCAGCCTCCCCCCACCCCCGACTCGCCACTTCAACTAAAGTGCTGCTGTTGCTGGGTTGCCTTGTACCCTTGTCTCATCTCCGATGCCCCTCCCGCCTTTTCCGCCTCCGTCCGTCTCCTCACAAGTCTCCGTGCCGGCTCTCGTACTTGTTGATGATGTTCCTGCAGCGGCCCAGCTCTTTCCTCATGTCAGCCACCTCCTGGCGAAGGGCGGCGTTCTCTCGCTCCAGGAAGGCCGCGCGCACTGAGATCTGGTTCTCCTTCAGTCGCCGGGCGTCCCGCGAGCGCTTCGCCGCCTCGTTGTTTTTCACTCGCCGGCTCCAGTATTTCTCATCCTGTCGGCGGCGGCGGTGTGGTATGTTGGGGTGTGTGGGGAGGAAGGTGGAGGGAGGAGAGAAGAAGGAAAAAAAAACAAAAAAACAAAAGAAGAGGAGAGAGTGGGATGAGAAGGTTCAGTCATTTGATGAGGGTGTCAAAAATGGGAGAAAGGAACGAAAGGTGGAAACAGCTGAATAGTCACAGGTACAAAATAACAAAACTATGACTGCCATTTTTATAACGTCACCATGATGACACTCAGTTATGAGCAGCAGACTGTGGTTGGATTCAAAAGCATAAAACATCCCAAACACAGGTGTGACGTATACCACATAAAAAGTGCTATACTTCTTATCCTAAAGCTTGTAGCTGCACTAGATAAATTAAAATGTTTCAGGGGTTAGCATTTACTGCTTCTCAGCAGTAAATGTTTGCTATGGCAGCTTAGAGAAGATGAACATTCATTAAACAGATTTACAGAGTGAAGAAAGTAGTTTAGGATAGCTGTGGTTTATATACACACACATATATATTATATATATATATATGTATACATATATATGAAATACTCCTTTAAACTGCAGTTAGAATTACCAACAACAGCTTTTCTGTGCTTTTTATTGCCTGCAGGTCACGGTGTAAGATAAGCTACTCTAACTCTTAATTTCTTATATTAAAACACCTTTTCACACATAGACGCATAGACATCTAGCAATATACTGATCTGCATACACAAAAGACCAATAATATTCATCTTGCAATGACTACAAAAGGAATCAGTTTGACGGAAAACACCAGTAAGTGCTTGTGAAAACATTATCAATAACTTTTTATGAGGCATGTCATTCCTAATGCAGCTCTCTTCTGACCTGCCGAGCGCCTCAGCCGAATGAATAAATACGCCGCGGACATGACCTCTGGCCCCACAAAAGCCTGCAACGTTACTTTGGGGACTTTTTGCCAGGAAAGGAATTTGTTGGCCAATGAAAGTCTCACAAGAAGAAGACTGGAAGCAGCCCTGATGTTGTGTTAAACTTTGGGACCCATAGAGCAAAATAGGAGGTCAATCTGAGAATACAACCTCGTAGAGATATCTATCTGAAAGATTTATGCCGGGAAGCAAGCCCACATGCTTCACTGCCTTCATGGAGAGCTTTAATAAGGATCTTTAACATCTGGTTAAAGTTAGCATCATTCCACAATTAAACACAGCTATTATTGTATCCCTCTGCAACATTTTTAAAGAGATCTTGGGAATATTGCTGCTTTCTGATTTGTGTAAATATAAACACTAATTAGATCCTGGATTATTTCATAACTTTTAATCCAAGCCAGACTTTCCTGCTCATGAGAGCAGATAAATCTTAACCGTAGAGCGGAATATTAAAGCTCGTTTATGAGAAGCCGTTCTCAACTTCATCTTTAACTCTGGCCGGAGATCATTTTTCCAACCTTCCTATATATGATTTATAAAACCGGCAATGGCTGAACAGAGCAAGGTGAGCGCCTCCATCTCTCCATAAATTATAAACGCCTCGGGAGCTGCAGCTGCTCCGCACTGAACTATGAAAGCACGAGCCATTGATCAGAGACTTTCCTAGTGTGCAATGAGCTGAGTACAAAATATTTCAGGATTCCCGTCAGGAGGCATCAATACCAGTGGGCGTCACGCTCCCTTCGTTTTTTTTTTCCACTCCGCACAGGAGCTGTCAGAGCCGTGGCCTTTTGTTATGATGAAGTTTAGAGTTTAAAATGAAACAACGTGGCTGTGGCTTCTATTTAAGACAGATACTAAAGGAAAATGTGACCTTCTGCTGAGCTATATGTGAATCTTTATGCAGGTTTTATCTTTAGGTACCTTTACAACACCTGAGATTTACTAGTGGGCCTTATTTTTAATTTTTATTTTATTTTAAGTATTTAATTTGATTTTACTCATTTCATCTTATAAAATAATTTATCCCAAACTCTATTTTTGAATACAATTAAAATTGCGTTCTTGTGCTGCAAAAACAATTTTGAAATTGCAAGTAGATTTTTAAAAAGTAGACTCTACAACTAAATTTAAAACGGGAAACTGGTCCATTATGGATATATATATATATTTTACTAGCCATTAAATTAGAAACACAGCAAGCAGCGGAGCATTTTCTTTCCCCAAATAGCTTTAAAAATCCTTTCCTGTAGTGAATTTGGACGTAAAGGAAACAAAAGGATTGTGGGAGATGTAGTACCTTCTGCTCGTCAGGAACCAGCATCTTGCGGGCCTTCTTGATCATCGGCTGAGGTTTCAGCTCGTCCTCCGTGAAGCGGTGCCGCCGTGGGTCAAATGCCTCCTGGCCTGGCACGCTGGACAACGCTAGGTCCGCCGGGTCAGGGTCAAAGTTCACCATGATGTCGCTGTTGCCGTTGGTGCCGGCTGGAGGTCCAGGGGGGGCCGGAGGGCAGGTAGAAGGGGGTGACGGGTCCTGAGGCACTGCCTGACCACCTGGAAGCGAAAGAAAATGTTGGTTATCTCAGATCAAATGATTAGCTTGTCAGCTAAGATACCCATCTATAATCAATCTTCCAGTTATCAGCTGAAGCCCATCACAGTTTCTACAGGATGAGAAGTGGAGTACCTGGACAGATTAGTGAGTTAGTGAGCTTCTAGTTGCAGGAACATGTTATATATAATATACATGAATCCACACGGTTCCTTACAAAATAAATCAAGTTTCAGTAATGTCAGCTATATTCTGGCATCCCTTAAAAATTGTCTTAATCATCATACTGGAAATAAAAAGCTCATGAGAATTAAAGTACAACATTTGCCATCAGAACTCTTTCTCACATGTAAATTTGCTCGTGCCACCCGGAAAACTGACATGAAAATCACTTTTTTTGTGTGTAACATATAAAACAGAGGGTCGCACACTGAGATTAAGATGAGTCACAGCACCAGGATCATTAAACAGCTACTGACAGCGGACTGTGACATTAGCCTGCAGGCTGTTCTCGCCACGTTAAAGTGTGGACAGGACACAGATACACAAACATGACATGAGCACTGATGATGTTTTCATGGTAGCGTTTATCACAATGTAAACTTCCAGATGAAGCAGACTATTTGAGTTCTTCAGAGATGCTTTTTCTCTGAACTTCCTTTTTTGTGTCTCAGATATTTATATTAGATCTTATTACATAACTAAAAATCATACTGCCTCTTAATTTGTTATCGGTTATTAGAATCCCTGCCAGTGCAACATTTTTATGGTGCCATTCGTTAATTGTTCATGTGTTACTTTTGCCAGTTTAATTAAATTTTTTTGTTGGCAATATGTGACACTTGTGTGAATAAACTAAAAAAGAGGCAAGAAGGGAGCAGAGAGAAAGAATACGAGCGCTTGTTAATTGTCTTTCCAGTGAACAATAATCTGCACTACAGTCCAAAATCAGCAGCTTAATTACTCGTTTAGCTGTCCAATCATCAGCATCTAGTTTTATCTGCAGATTAGAGCCCATCTGCCCTGACCGAGGACGGTCGCACGCCACAGAGATGCGAACTGAAGATGACGACATGAAACAATCCCCACCAATCAGGACACTGGAAAAACACTCTGTTAAATTGTATTATATTTAAAGGAGTAACAATGTAATTACATTTAGATTCATTTACACACTTACATTTGTTCTCGATGGTCACAGTGAATTTATTAGTTTTAGCTGATGTACAAACATGACTACACTCTGAATACAGCCTGACATGTCTGCCCTATGAAACACCAGGAGACAGACTTTTCAACTTTAAACTGTTTTTAACCAGCATTTTTTATTGCTTTATATTTATTTACTGACATTTTGGATGATGGTACCTTTTATTTTATTTTATGTTTTTATTATCCTTATACATTTATTTTATTTATTGATGTGTTTTTAGTTTATTATTTCCAGTACGCTCTGATTGTTCTCAATTTATTTCACTCTACTTCTTTTCTACTTGTAGAGCTGATATTTCACTGTCATTTATTTGATGTTATGTCCTTTGAATTTATTTTAAAGAGCTTATTATTGTATATTTTTGGTTATGTTTTAATATCGTTTGTTTTGTCTTATATTCAGCTTTTATCCATCTGAACTGCAATGACTTCTGCAAACTTTGACTTATAGTGTAGATCAAACTTTCTGAACTCAGAATATTTTAATAATTTATTGTTTTTATGGGATGAAAAATAAACAGCCCCGGGGATGGACATGGATAAGATTTTATTGACACCGACGCTGCTATCAGCTCTGCCTGTGGGTGATTTCTGACCACTCTGCATGCAAAAAGGTAACAGCCTCTCCAAGTCTATGTATGATCTTCATTTTAATAACTAAACAAGAAACAGATGCATCTAAAAATACTCATTTTTACAATATGTCAGTGACGTGTTACTTCATCATGATCCATCACAGTTCACAGGTTATTGTAATGTGCCTGTACGAGGGGGGGATCTTTTCTTGCCTTCTGGGCTGTTTTGCACAAACTAATGAAAGTTCAAATCCAGTGACAATGACAAATGACTTTTGAGAAGCAGCTTTACACTAACAGTGACATCAAAGTCAAATGTATCTCACTTCACTAAAATTGGACCAATATCCTGAGAGGAGTAGCGACTCTTTCATTGGACAGACAGATGCATCGGTCCTTCAGCTAGATAAAACTGAATCAGCGTCACTGAATTCTAAATATCTAAATCTGAAGGTGAGACAGAAGCTTTAGAGAGCTCTGCCTACAAGCAAATAAAATCAAGATAAAATTTTATTTAAATTCAATAATTGAGGTTTTGATGTCCAGTGTTGTGCTAAACATGACAGGACCTCTGGTAGGACTGAATATACAAAGATATGCACTTATAACTCTTCTAGGCGATGAAAATATCTAATTCAAGTATGTTCAAGATCATAAAAAAAAGGTTTTGGGAAAAAGCAGCAAAGCACGGGGAGACGTTTTTGTCTCAGTGTTTAAATCCCACTCAGGTCAAACCCCTCCAGCTTTAGTGTTTGCTGTTGGACTCTAGAGGCCGCTGGCTGCAGAGTCACATGTGCTGCACACTCTGCCTCTCATCCTTTATCCAGAGAGCAGCAGAGAGCCAGGAATGATTCCCACTGAGATAAGTAGGATTATCCCATACACAGTGGACAATATATTCAAATGCTTTTCCCCATTAAACCTGAACATATCACCGTTTCTTCTACACCTTTAACAACGCGCTTAATTCTTCACATTCGACTTCAAATTTCGACGACAAGAAGCATCTTGTCTCTCCGTAGTGATGCCAAGTCACCACCAAGTGTCACCATCGAGCCAGGAACGTGTCATACTCGATTTACGACATGCAGAAGAGAGGAGCTTTTTTCTTTAACCCTTTGCAGTGTCTGATATTTAAAAGAACATCCTAGTGCTGGCTAAAGATTTAGAATGATTATGCATGAGCCACACATTTAGACAAATGTGGTTAGAAAGGAAAGAAAAAAACTATTTGAAGAGAGCAGATGATTCAGAGATGGTGCTGCAGTGGACTTTTTTCCCCCTGTGTTGACTCCAGCTGGCTTTACTCAAACGCCACTTTTACATGAGCTACCAAAGCACTAAAAGGGGGTTCAAATAATTAAGAATGAACACAATTATTTAAATGTTGGGAAGTGGAAGTGTGGCAGAGTGGGGGAGGGGGCAAAATCTGTGGAAGCGATTCCTGGATGCGGATATTAAACTGTGTGGCAGTGAAGCTTTTTCCCTGCAGCTATATTTCTGAATGTAACACTATAATAGAAGAGCGGCTCTATTTTCAGCCGGCTGCTTCATTTCTTTCCCGTTTCTGATTGAAAAAACATATTCCCCCCCGCAAATGTTTCTTCCTTGGAATAGAGGCATAAAAATGCTAGTTGAGCAATCATCCGCCACTACTCAGACCTCCACTGTGGCGACATTTGTAAGACGCTTTTTTGGAGCTCCAGGCTCGGCGCCACAGATTATAAATAACTTCAAAGCTGGTGACCAAAATCAACCAAAACAGCCGTGGAAAGATTTCAGACACTTGAGCAAATGAAGCAGAGAAGAGATAGGAGGCAGGAAGAGTGAGGAGAGATTGTGAAGATTTAGCATTAATAGAATGACATAATTTTGTCATATGACAGAAAACCTCTAAAAGCCCTCAGCTGTCGCAGCCTTTGTGCTTCTGAAGCATTTCTTTCCCTTTTTTTGAAACGTGGGAAAGACATGTCGGTCAGAGCGGCAGGACTGACACTGATTTTCTACTCAAACTGCTGCTGTGAGCAGTCCCTCATGTTTTCATGTCAGCCACAATACCACAACCAAATCCTCCACGGGCTCTGGGAAGTCAGGCTTTATGACAGGCAGGAGGCGGGACATGTGAGGTAAGCGAAGGGTCAAATCGCCACACCGTGTTCTCCCAATAAAATCCAGCTGAAAACACTTGACTACACGCTGAGCGTGGCGAGTGGGAGGCTGTGGGTATGTAAACTTTCTGAATGGTGGCTTTTTTCAGGTTTCAACTTGCGCTGAACTCGGAGATAAAAAAAAAAAAGTCTTACGACTGTTTACATCCAATCATGACTCCACGCTGATGTCGATCTGACATTCGCCTCCACTTTTACACAACTTGTTGCCAAAACATCCCACAGTTGTTGTTTGTTTGGTTCTTTTTTTTTTTGTTTTATCTGAAATGAGAGGCTGGATTTACATAAGCGTCCGGTGTGACACGCATGCATCACTATGCTCTGCCCTCTGCAGCTGTTATTCTTCAGAGCTGCTATTCTTTGTTCCGAGCCTGAGTGGAAAAGATGACTTTTTTGTGTATTTGGTTATTTTGGTTTTCCAGTGCCCAATAGCAATCAAACCAAGGTTTGTATACAAAAGTCACATGGGCCCACAGACCCAGTGGTTTGTTTACTGGATCGAGGGTAGGCGACATGTCACCCTGCAGAGTTTGACACTTTGGCAGAGGAGACAAAATGCGACTTGAGCTCCAAACTGAATTTCACCCATATCTGCGCCGTTATCTAATGACACCACTGTCATCTCCTAAATACATGAATGACAGAACTGACCTGCACAAGCTGCAAATAAATCCCTGCAAACATTCATGATCTTAGTGTAGAATCTGAAGGCATAAACAACGGATGGAAAAATCCAGATGGAAACTTACAGTTATAAAACTGTTTACTAATTTCTCATTGTTGAAACATCTTTAGTTGTAAAAGTGAGGGTCAGAAAGTAGACGAAGAAAGTAAATAAAGCATGGAATAAGCAAACAGAATCTTATAAAAGATACAGCTTTGAATCCATATAAGTAATTATTAATGTATCTGTTGACAGTAATACCTCTGTGGAGGAAAACACAGCTATAGTAACGCAATATTTGTTTTTAGTGAAATGGGACACATGCTAACAAATTCTGTGCACAAAGTGTGTGGCTGTGTAAACTTTCTCTTAAAGTGTTTCACGAAAAAGAAATTTAATGCAAAAGATCCCAGTCTTCCTCCTACTGTGGCCTTCGCTGGAAATCAAAAGCATGGCCTCTACCTTTGTGATTTGTTAATCAAACTTGAATCACAGGCACCATCAGTAAACATATTCAAATTGGATTTCTCAATCAAAGCAGCATTTGAGGCGTTTCTGTCTCTATTTGGAACCCGTAGATTTAAAAATGAGCCCAACACAAAACTGATGACAGGTAAAGTGAATAGAACTGATCATATTGTTAAAATGCATTCCTTTGACTTGGTTCCTTTGACTTGTACCATCCACAGTGGATCCTTCCACACTCAAACTCACAAAAACTGCTCAGGAACCGCTGGATCAACAAAACAAAGAGCCCAAAGTGTCACCAGTCCTCCAAACTAACCAGATCCCTCTGCAACTGAACACCGTAGGACAGCGGTCCCCAACCCCCGGGCCTCGGACCGGTACTGGTCCGTGAGTCGTTTGGTACCGGGCCCCGAGAGTTGAGGCTCAGGTGTGAAATGTATGGTTTTCAGGGTTTTTATCGGTTTTCAGCGTTATTTTGTTATCGTTTTTTATCGTTAACTCGGTTTTCCTGGGTCTTTTCACGTGTGTTATGAATAAATCTTATTTTTTTGGTACCGGTACTAGTTTTATTTTGTTGTATTTATCTGTATAAACTGGTCCGTGGCGCAAAAAAGGCTGGGGACCGCTGCTGTAGGAAGAGCGAGAAAAGGTCTGATCCACGGAGGCTCCTCACCCAAAGGACCCAAAGGATAGACTACCTATATCTGATGCCAGACAAAAGTAGCCACACCTGGGCCTCAACAGGTCAACAAACATCTACAAAAGGAGTGTGGTTTTAACATGGTGATTTGCTCTGCATAGACCTTACTGTTCATTATTTTGACAAGGCATTCTTTATGTCTGTTTTTAAGCTCATATCCATCCAACTGTTTTCTCCAAATATCCAATTTAGGATTGGAGTCGAACCCAGGACCTTCTTGCTGTGAGGGTCTCCATGCTACACCAAACTCATATTTTCTTATTTGCAGTTTGGCCACAGGAAATGGCATTTAAAAAATGATAATTATTTTTCTATTTGGATTTTTTCCAAAATAACAGCAACAACTTAAAAAATGCCCAATAAAATATTAAAATACAGAAAAGATTTGAATTACAGTGAAAACATCCCTTCGCTATAAGCTGTACAGTTCTTCTTGCACAGTTGCAAACCCTCATCATTTCTAAATGCAATGCACCATACTGTATATTCCAATCTCTTCTATCCTCTGATCCATCTGTTTGCCCAGGAAGCAGTGAGACCATCAAATAAAGTGCTGTTGGCTTGATCTGTGTCTCTGGCAGCTGGACGGAGCTGATCCTGGATAAGTCTGCCCAAAGCCCCGTCCTAATAACAACCATTTTGGGCAAAAAGTTGAAACTGCTCCAAGAACACGACTCCCGCTGCTGCTGGGTAAACACTTGCCAAGCGAGGATTCGTCTGGCTTCATTTCCTGTCTGAGAGCGGGAGCCATTTGGAGGAAGCAGCCACTGACTCGCGGATTCCCTCTCTGCTTTCATTAATTTAGCTGAGATTATGCGTTTTCCTCTCTCTGCATGTCACTGCCTGTCAATCTGTCATCCTCCAGCTCCGGGCAAGGAGTTCAACTGAAGTGGTTTTGGATTGAAGCAAGTTGTACCCAAAAGATTTGCTAAAGCTCCACAAATATCACATTTAAATCCGACGTTTCTACCTGAGCACCAACAAGAAAGTTATTACATTAACTCCGACACAGTCAAGACTTTTCAAGGTCTCTGAAGGTCCCATTTCATGAAATTCAAGGTTTAAGATTAGCCCTTTCATTTCTTATTCATGTTGTCGTCAAATCAAGAAAAATGCCTCGTTTTAAAACAGCTTCTCCATCGTGTGAAAGCTCCATCACAGGAATCGCCTCAGGACGTGAAGAGCTGATCCTCGGATGGAGCGTACCGAGGCATACTGATGAATCTGGGTGATGTATTTTAACTTTAAAAACATCAAAAACATTTTGGTCCTCTTCTAAGACAGCTAAGATGGGGTTTTTTTTTTATTTTCACAGTCAAACAGAATTTTCAACATCAATGATCTTAAAAAAATTGAGGAAAAGTGTTTTAGATTCTGTCCTTGAGCTGCTTGGATGTTCAGAAATCGTACCGGGAGGAATCAGCTGTCGTGGGCAGAGACGCCCACAGCAGCAGAAAATAGACAGGTTGAGGTTTGAGAGTCAGGTGAGCAACGCTTCCTCTTGACTAATCTCTTGTTTGATCTAACTTTACTTTCACTGGGTCCACCTACACGTAAAGTGGAATGCAACAAACTAAGAGCTGCTCTGTGTGGAAGAGGCATTTTGGGAAATGTAGGAAAGCTTAACAGGCGGAACAAAATCTGTTAGTACGGCACAAAATCCTCCTCGTGCACGCATCGTCGACAGCGGCGGCGGCAACTTCTGCTCTCTGACGCAGAACTTTTTCCCTTTCAATCTTCTCCTGTTTCAGCAGCTTCTTGTGTAATAAAGGGAAACAAAGCAATTACCAGGAGAATAGTAATTATGCTAATTATACAAGGATGGAGGTAACAATTAACATCTATTGCAATCACTGTAATTGAGTCGATTTTTGTGTACGCTTTCATCGGTTTTTCATCCTCGGCGAGTTTTCATTACAGTGAAATACGGCATTGTAGTTAAACTGCAATCACAAGCTCTGCTAACTCTGACTCGCATGTGTCCTGTGCACAGATTTTGCTTTAGCTGTTACTCTGCTGTTACTTTTAGCTTTATATGACAAAGACACATTGCTAAAGTTTTTTTTGTAGTCGTTATTGTTGGTTTTCCCAGCACCGAAGTGATCCTACATGGCATTTTATTGCTGCAACCCAGTCGCCCTCTCTTGTGTGTCTCAGTTTTCATGACTTGTTCTCAAACTGCACAATAGAACAGGCTAAATGCAAATGACTTCTGAAATGACACAGGATATATTAGCTTAATTACCAACACGGTCATGGTGCTTACATACACACTCTATGCAATGCGGCAAATTCACGGCATGTGATGCAAATTCATGTTAATACGAGTCAAAATATTTCAACTTTAGTCAAAAATTTGCCTCATGCTGTGTCGCAAAACACATCAGCTGGGACTCTACTGATGCAACCGACAATCAGAAACAGAGGAGCTCTCCAACACTGTTCGAGGGCGGCCAGTGCTGCTAGTTAAACTCTGCCTATATACAGAGAGAGGAAAAACTGGAGACGGCTCGGAGTGAAACTGTAGAACTTCTTAAGTTCAGAGACTATGTTACTGTAACTTGACTCCAGCTATCAGTTGCACTCCTCTTCATCAGACTGGCTGTTAGGTGCAAAGCTTAATTTATGCTTCTCTTTTCAATTTGATTCAATTAGATTTTTATAGCATCACAACAACAACGCAACAAGGCGCTTTATATTTCAAGGTAAAGACCGTAGAATATCACCAAAAAATCCCCAACAGTGAGAAAATCCCCTGAGAGCAAGCACTGAATCTTTGCAGGTACAGGCAAGTGAACACAACATCCAGACCTTGTGCAGGGAGATAAAAATAAAGTCACAGTTTCAAATGAATTCATAGCAGTGACATTGAGCATTGGAACTATTTTTCCAACCCTTTAAACCTGATTTTTCCTCAACAGCCACTTTTGACAGTTTCAGTCTCTTCTGTAGATTACCCCAGCTGCATATTTATGAGCTTTTTTCTCTTATTCTGTTCTGACTTTGGGGACAAATATTTGTAAAATATTGTGATGGCATAGACCAGACTGGTTATATTTGCTACACATACACTGTATGTACACAGATAAGAGGGAACCAGCCTCAGCGGAGAATTATATATAGAAACCAACCAGTAGAAAAGTCTGCAAACATACATAGATGGCCACTTAGCTGCAGCAAACAGAGAGGAGTGATGTACACGATTTCCACAGGCAGTAATAAAACGCCGATACTTTCTCTCTTATTTGGTTTGTTGTTGTTGTTTTTTGGGAGTTTTTTCAGTGAAAGACTCGTGTTCGCACGCACAGTTATGATAGAGTTTACTAGTTTTACTGTAACCTCTATTTGTTCGTTTTTGTTACTATATCAGATGAACCTTTCCTGTTATTGCACACCAGCTGTTTTTCACATCAGTTATGAAAAACAACTTAGAATAATTCAGAGCAGATACACCAGTGAAAGAAATTTATCACAAACAACACTCAGCCATTAAACTCCACATTGAGGGTGCAGTTAGATGGTTGGTGGTCTCATTTAATGTTAGCGTTCGTCCTGTTTCTGCTTGGTTTAACTTTATTGTTTGTACAGGAACGACGTGTTCTTCTGCTCCTTTCCTTTTACTCAGCAAGTTATGATAACAATCGAAGAGTCCAGCCAGTAAAAGGTGTGGTAGCAGATGTAAAAGCAGTAGTGGAAACAAACTATGAGATACAGCAAGTGTGTTCCTCCAGTTGGGAGCAGTAATGAGATAAAGGTCCAGAGCAGCGATTCATTTCCTGTTTGGTTTGCTTCTGTCACAGATGACACGGACATGAACTGTGAGCTCTGCCAGCAGCTGTTTTTAACTCAAGAGCATTAGCTGGCAACGCAATACAGACGAGGAAGTGCGTTACATAAAGCGGGATCCCCTCCCTGCAATGTAAACGCTGAGGCAACTATTCACACTCCTCATCGCTGCTGCTGTCTGCTGCCAAGTTTAACTTTTGCCCATCTGGGTTAAACACATCAGGGAATCTATACAACTAACTGCAAGGTTTATCTTTCACGTAATTTACAGATATGGCTGCTTGACACTCACACAGGGCTGCAGCTAACTTACTTTAATAATAGGACGTATTTGCCTGGTCGATAAATTTACAATAGCAAAAACAATGGCTACTAAAACACAAGTTTGAATATTAATCAGAGTTCAAGGAGAAATAAAACTTCACATTTATGTAAAAGCACAGACGGGATATAAAAGACGGACGTGCTCCCAGTGACAGCGACCCACTGATTAGTAAAGACCTGTTTTGAAGCCTCAAGCTGAGCAGTTTCATCCTCACTTAGACTAAGGTGATCACAGGGTAGCAGCTTGTTGATTACAAGACCTTTTCATTTAGCATAAAACGTCTATTTTATGCTAAATGAAACCATCATTCATAAAATAATCATCTTGTTGCATTAAATAAGAGCTACACTAGCAACTGAGGCTAACAAAAGCCATCCAGAGTTTTCTGTGGTCACACAGGAAGTGAGATAATGCAGGCTTAAGGCACTTCCCTTAGCTTCCGTTTACAGACCCAAAAGTTACCTCCATCTTTAATGGAAGTCAATGCTTAAAATTGAATTAATTTATCCAAATTATAAATTTTGTGCTACAGCCGGATATGAATTTAATTTAACCTCCTAAGACCCGAACTCTTCCACAGCAGCATTTTTTATTTCTCTTTGATATTTGGGCATATTGGGGCCCGATGAATGCAAAAACAAAGAATTACCAGATTATTTTTTTTACATTATTTTAGTTTTTAAGAAAAATAAGAGCCACATATGAGGATATTTGTTTAAAATTTTGATAGAACAGTAGCAGTATTATGTCCTCGTAAGTGGATATCAGGCCCTTGTAGAGCAAAATTGAATATTTTGGTCTAAATAACCCAAAATGTGATGTCCACATATGTGGACGCCAGGTCCTAGGAGGTTAAATCAGTAAATTACTGCAATAATCAATAATCAGTTTTGATAGTTAAATAACTTTTCTCACTTTTTGTTGGTTCCACTTTCTAAAGAGTCAGAATTGAGTAGTTATCAAATTAAAATTCGGCAGGCTTTGGACACTCGCATGTTTTTTATGATAATGTTAATGAAAATTTTGATGCACTCTTTTCAATTATAGTTTGGAATTAATTTTTTTATAATTTTTTTAAATTTGTAGTCTTATAATTTGCACTTTCATTTTCATGTTTCATGTTTGTATTTTTAAAAAAGATTTCAAAACTACAAATTAAATTAAATTAATTGCAGGTAAAAGAAATAAACAGACCTAGGCGTTTTAACTTGGAGCGATTTTTGCGAGTGTCCCATGATTCAGATCTTATTTTTGTCTCCACTCACTGATTCTTGTGCATCTGGCTTTTGTCTCTGTGTCTCACTTCACTGTCAACTTCTGAACTCACACCGACGCCCACATACACACCCAGACAGGCTCGGACTCGCCGCTGCACGCACAAACAAACAGAGCCGACCACGTGCACGTTCACGAGGGCGAAGAAACGCAACACACACCTAAACACACATGCCAGAGACAATTGAGTCCAGGTGACACACCCCGGGAGTCTTGTTCCTATTGTCAACACACTGGCTGGGAGTTATGTCACAGCAGTTTGGCTATAACGGTGACCTCCTCTTCTGCTCTCTTTCCAAATCACTGCTCGTGCTCTGCCAATGGTCAGATCTGATTATGGCACACTGAGCACAGGACATGACTAGACATGTAGAAAGACCCCCATGTGGCACGGGATTTTGCAGGTTCCCCGTAACCCTGAAGAGCGGCTGTTGATTGAAAACAGCATCTGCCGTCATGCTTCGTGCTTGAGATGAAGAGAGGTTTTCTGTGCCAGAGTTTCCTTTAAAGACACATGCACAAAAAGGCTTGCCATAAATATTATGCAAACTACAACAGGACTCAAATCCACTGAAGTGAACATAAATGTGCTTTGTACAGCTGTGCCACAAAGAAAATAAATCAAAACATATTAATGCTGGGACATGCGGCTTTGTATGAGGAGACCCACGATATTCTTTTGACAACAGGAGAATAGAGAACAGCAGAGAATAAAAATGTTTTCCATGTGGCTGTGCAGATACTGACTGTCCTCTCTAAGGCTTTTCATTGTTCGTAATATACTGACTTCTAATTGGCGTGGAGGAAGTATGCACAGTAGGCATCCCTGCATTGTAGTTGCTTGGCAGAAAAGCTACCATAACAAACTGAAGAGAACCCAGACTTTCAAAAGGAGCCTTGTGGTCAATGTTTGAAGGTAAATTCAGCCGCTCGAGCACCCACGAATGAGAACAATGTAACCCTGGTATGATCAGCTGATTGACAAATCTTGTTGCTGCTATGAAACATTAAAAGTGTTGAGGATTTTTATTCTATTTCTGATTTTACTAAATTATATCACACAGCAGCTGTCACCTGACAAAGTGCATGTCAGAATAACAATGTCTGACAAACTAAAATAGGACATTAGCTCACTTCTGAACTAACTGCTCCCTTGCACAAATTTGCTCTAATTTATGAGCAGTTCATATAATAGTATGGTTCATTTACCGCTAGCAAGCGTGCAGAGAGCTCCTCTGCCTACGCAGAAGTTTCAATGTGTCCGAAGCAGACTATTTGCAACAATCCATGTCAGATCTGAGCCTCTTTCACATGCTTGATGTGATTCTCATGCGATGTCCAGCTTTATCAGAACATCATAATAAATCATTAAGTGTTCGGACCTCAAAGCTCAGTAAAAATAAACACGGAGAACACCAACAACAGCGACCAGGATCACTGGAAGTTTCCGACTTGTTGGGCCGCCACTACTCAAACCAAACGGCATACAATTCAGGCAGCACTCCAGTTCACACTGGAGCTGGACACATGCAGTATGAAAGTGATCAGATCAGACATAACCAGTGCTAGCCAGATGTTCAGATGGAAAAGAGCAGATTGTGAACAAAGGTGCGTGACTAACAAAACGTTTTCTCGTGGCTCAGTCCTTCTCCCTCCTAAGCTCAGATAGTAAAGAATAATAACACTGTTTAAGAAAAGCTTGCATGTGCAGTATGTGATTAGCCTCTTCATCTCATTGAGGGGAAAGAGGAGGCGGATGGTTGTCACCGGTGTGTGCAGCTTTTACCCACAGAAGAGGACGACCGAGAAAAAAAGGGGTCGTGTGTTTTTAAAGGTCATTCGCACTTTGGTGAACGCACAAACAGAGGATTTGGAATCAGAGCCAAACTCGTTTTGATGGAAGGGTTTGTTTCTTGGTTTCTTTGGAGTGCTAAATTCTTATCGTCTAGATGGGGAAACATTATCTGGGCATTGTAATGAGACAGAAATGTGACTCTATCATCTTTAGCCTTTTTAAAAAATCATACATGCACTGCTTCATGAATCTGCGTTAGCTCTGCTGCCCTTAAACTCTCTCTTTCCAAACCTCCTCATCTCTGCTTTGCTTTGTCCTCAGTGTTTATTCGTTCTGTAATCTTCACTGTTTCCTCTCCCACCGCTCTCCTCATACCTCTCTCTTTCCTCCTCCAACCCCTCCCTTCCCTTCTTTCTCTTTCTCCCTCTACAGCTCTCCTGCCTCTCTCGCTCTGATGCTTTCTGCAGCGGCACGTGACGTGGCGGCCGCACATGGCCTGAGCGTGTGAGAGACTGAGAGAGAGAGAGCGAGCGAGCGAGAGAGAGAGATTTCAAAACATGCAAAGCAACTCTCCTGACTGAGTGCTCGCTCTCCCCCTCCAGCACTCCTCACTCGCTCTCTCTCCCTCTCTCTGTGCAGAGTCAGTGTCTGGTTTTAACCCTTCTGTCGCCAGGATTAATCACAATCCTGAATGTTAAACCGCCTGATGCCTCAGCCTGGTGTTATCCTGCATTCTCTCTCTCGTTCCTTCTTTTTTAAAGGCACAGGAGCCCATTTCTTTCACTCTTTACCCGGCTCATATTCTATTCAAATTCATAATTTATCATCTAGAATTAGACATTTCATTTGACTGGTGATGATTTCTGAGGGGTTTATCTTGGATTCTGCCAGTCTAGATGCTGGTATTTGGTTTCAGCTTGAAGTTAGACAGCTCTCTAGTTAAAAGCAGATTACAACTCTTAGTTATATATATTGTTCTGAAGGCCAGGGATGACCTAATCAGTGCTTAGCTTGTCTCTCTGAGGGAAAGTGAATGCAGAAATATGTGCTGCAGTGGCTGGACTGCAGACTGTTAGCAACATATTCAGATTGGCTATAAGAACTATAGATAAAATGCACTTACATTTATTTCAAAATGCAAAATGCTGTAAAATAATTGTTCTTATTCAAGCTGTTGACCAATCATTGCAAATAAATAAAAAGTCGCATGTAAATCTGCTTAAGCTAGACTGATGTTGTTGCTAAAAAGACAGCGATTTTATATGATATTGTCTTGAGATCTTGACTCTATAAAAGTTTTGATTTTGGAAACACTACTCTACTGAAACCACCCCATCTCAAGCACCACTTACTTCCCTTTCAGAACTTTTAACA